>NC_081538.1:16946919-18146919 GCF_030273125.1 Centropristis striata | reverse complement strand
AATGAAGGCTTCTGATTTCTGATTTGGAAGACTTTAAATTCTCCTGTATTTGAGGATGTCCTCTGTGGGACGAAATCCAGGTTCAAATCCATGACCTGACTACTGCATGCTCTCATTTGAACCTTACAGCAAAGTGGAAACAGACAACTTTTTAACTTGTCCTAGTCTTTCAAAACGAACTGTTGATAATGTATTTTCTCTCAGTTGATTATCATATGAACAATATGGTAAAACATGTTTTAATATCAATAAAAAGGTAGGTTTTGTTTACTAGTGATATCATGTAGTAAAAGTGTTAAAAGTTATATAATTTCCACTACCTTGGGGTAGCAACTGTAAGCTATTGTGTTGAGTTGTACGCTATATTGTTAAGTTGCCTCTTTGCAAAATACTTTCTGGTAAGCAATGATGCGGGGGTGTATATGTCTGGGGCTTTTATTGTGAAAGGTAAGAATTGAAGGTGTGAAGCTGCAATTTGCTGCCGTTGACAAGAGTTTACCTTCTCAATTCAGCCTATGGAGGCTTTGTGTTATTTTGTTACTGTTGTATGTTTTGTAACGTATTTTCAGGGACCAAAACCACTTCTTTTAAGGTTAGAAAACAAGAAACTACTCCCGTTGAAAAACACTACTTCCGTACAAAACTTCCAACAATGGACTCGAACATCCGTCTCCTGGTTAAAGGACCCTTTAAAATGCTACACACACTGTCTCTTTGGTAATGTCTGGAAAAGTCACTAACTAAACTTTCTCTCTCTTTAGAAATCATCTCTGTGCCAACATTAACATAAAAAAGGCATCATAAATCAGGCATAGTGAGCAGCCCCTTTACCCTGCTGTTTTTCTGACATATTGACAGACATGACAAACTCCTGAAACATGTATATACCTGTATGTTGAATAAACACATTGGCAGTGGTATGAAGGTAAAGAAATGCATTGCTCCATTTATTTGACAGCTCTATTATTGACTCTGGGTGTCTGATTGTGAGACGTGAGGGTAACAGATTGGTCCTCATGTTATGAAAGCAGAACCTCCCTTTTGTGTCATGACATTTCAGGTCATGCTATTTTTTTTGGCAGAACAAGATTCCTTTCATGTCATGTGAAAATTTATGTGGCAACATCAGGGATTAACTGTGTTGTCAGTCTACATGGTAACTGTTTTGAGGCGATGCATGGGCATATGTTTGTCTCATATGGTGCATTATGCATTTTCTTTAACAACTGATCCACCAGAATGCTTGAGCATCACATTTACATTAAAACATTGGTTAGGTTGCCAGTAATCAGGCTTCAGGCATATGAATTTAACATGTTGACACAAACAGCCTGTCTGTTGGGCCATGACTTGCTGCTGCGGGGAGTCTTGGCTATAATAAGCAGCACATGTGAAGCCTCTCAGCATCTCTTTGCACACTTCACACAGCAGCAGGAAGAGCTCCTCTTGAGTGTTTCTGGTCTACCTTCTGATTGCAGTGAAGTGCTCTATTCCAAAACCACGAATGCCTGTTTGCCTGCAAGAAGTGTGCAGGTTCTTGTGTTGACTATGTATGGATTGAGTTGACTATGTTCACATACATTAATACGGTATTGATGGTATAGCGTGCATCAGCTCCTTTGACATTGTAATGCTTTGTGGTAACATGCTTAATGAAAGCAAAAGCAAATGTTGTTTAGCACATAGACTATATATAAATAATGGACGTAGTCAACGTGACGTCACCCATTGGTTTGTGGACTGCCTGTTTGAGGCATCGAGTTCAGCGTTACACTCTTCACCACCTTGTGTCGCCATCTTGCGTCGCCATCTTGCGTTGCCATCTTGTTTTCGGAAACAGGGAGCAGATCATATTTGGACTGTGGAGGAGCGAGAGGGATCTGATGACACTGACTACACCGAAATGCTTTTGCAGTCAGCCGTCAGCACCCCCTGCTGGAATTCTCGGTAGAATGCAGATTAAAGCACTTCCTGGTTTGCCTCACTGCTCAGACCAGGAGGTTGCCGCCTGGTTTAGCAGCAGAAAGAGCAGAACTGAGATGAACAAGAAGGAATAAAAAGGAAAGAAGATTAAGACATACCCAGACAGATGGAGACGCAGTGTAATATTTGTCAAATCCTGTTACATTGGGAAAGTGTTTGTATAGGCTCAATCAGAAGATGGAAGAGAAAATGTACCGTTTGACAGTGTTTGGGTCAGTTTTTTTTTCTTTCCCAGGGCGGTTCCTGTGGTCACTCCTCTCATTTCGCAGTGCCCCATTGCGCCATGGGAAGAGCCCTCAAGGTCACAACAAACAAGGCCCGCACGCAACCACATAATAAGCATTTCCTCCGCAACATGGCCGACTGATCACAGAGACCAGGGCTTGGCCTTGGATGAAAAAACGCTCTCCCTGCCCCTTCAGATAAACATGCTGTCTGGGAGAAAGCAATGTTTCTCATCTCTAATTCTGGTGTTATTTGTGGGGCGCTTGGCTGAGGGATAATGCGGTTCAGTTTGAGTCAGTTTGACAAGATGATGCTGTGGATTGGTTCTATGTTAGAAAGAGCCAAAGCAAAGCATTTAGTGTTGTAATAATTCATTTGATAATGAATATGAAATCCAGCAAATAAAGCAAAGATCATTATGGACGTGCAAGTGAGTTTTCAAATGTGATTTATAACATGATTCTTATTGAGTCAGCTTAAGCTGCTCTTGGGGAGTTCCTGTATGGATTTAGAGAGATTAGGGTGGAGAAAGCAGATACCTCACCCCTCTTAGTCTTTCTTTTGTTCAGTTTTATAGAGACATGGATAAAGCTGAGAGGGATACAGATCATGAAAGACATACAGTAGTCTAAGGTTTTGATTTAATCTTCAGCTACCTCGGAGACTGAAGTGAGGTGGGCGTGCTAACCAGGGGCCCTGCTAGAAAATATGGACCTCCTGAAACAGTTCAACAGCAGCTCTGTCACACTTAATATCTGTAATCCTGGGCAATTCTGCTACCCCTGGCCAGATGTGCGCCCTCTGCTGCACCATCTTGGAAGCAGTATCTCTTTTTCTTCTTTTCTTGATAAGGGGTGAGCCATACAGGGAGTAGGGTAAGCATAAAAAATTAGCTCTTTAGCTACATCAAAGTCAGGGTCTGTTTTTTTGTCTCCAATTTGCATGGAAATATGAGCGGGTAGAAAATAAAAGGGTTTACCCTTGGCTGAGGTGAAAAGGTTAGTGATAAGTTGAACCCCAAATCTGATGTGAAGTAGGGCTGGGCCATATGGACCAAAAGTCATATCCTGATATATTTAGGCTGAATATCGACATACGATATATATCCCGGTATTTTTATCGCAAAGTGAGAGCAAATGTTCAGTCTAAGTCAGAGTCAAAGCCAAATATGACATGTCACAAGTAGTTTTATTGAAACTGGTTATTTATGTCATAAATACTGTAAAACAACAGGAGTATCTCTAAAAAATAAAATAAGTCAAAGCTCCATTAAGTGCACATTTAAATAAAACATATCTTAAATAAAAATAGCATATGGAAAAAATAGGCCAATATTTTTCTGAAATAATAATACTTATATTAGAAAAGAATAATGAACATTACAAAATAACTAAATATGACAAACCCTTTTCAGGGCAGCAATTATATATGAAATAAATGTTTTGTCATGTCTAATTCACATGTAAAAATGTAAGGATATATTTTTTATATTGATATATCGCCCAGCCCTAATGTGAAGTGAAATTGATAAATCATGATGTACATAAAGCATATGATTTAAACATCTGAAGGTTTTGAGACACTGGTGAAACACTGCCATACCTCCATCACATATTTCTGCAGTTTTTGATTGTTTGAAGCTCTGGTGCGTTTCTTATCGGAGATTCAGTTTAGTTTTGGTGTGAAAATTTAAACAAACTCTGGTCAGCTAAAAAATGTCCGTCTCGGTTGACTTCCAACTGCGCCACAGTTCGCTTTGCTGCAGGAGAGAGTGCAGTCCGAACCAAAGGGGACCACAACACAGCGCAGTCTGGGTTGAAATTTGAGAATCAGCACCAGCTTGGTCAGACAATCACATAACACAATTGCTTGTGACAACACACAAAAGTGATAAAAACTCAGCCAATAATACTTGGTGCTCTTGATAAAGCACAGTGTAGAAGCAAATCAAACCAAAATGAAAAATGCAACATGAAACATATAAAAAAAATTAAAAAAATTGCCTCTCAGATATGAAAAATTCCTGCTTTTCTCTGTTTTATATTATAATAAATGGATTATCTTTGGGGTTTTGGACTGACAACCCAAGACATTTAAGCACATCACTTTGGACTTTAGGATGTATATTATTCACTATTTCCTAAAATTTTATAGACCAATAGACTAATCACTAAAAGAACTCTGTGACATGTTTGGCTCCTGCGCTTAAAACCCACATCCTGATTTTCTGCAGAATCCAACCTGATGGCTCACACTGTAAAATGTGGCATTAAATCAGCCAGAGTCTGCAGGCTTTCTTGATGGTGGTCTTGTTTGATTATGGTAATTGTCCTACATGAATATGGTGATTTATTTATCTGAATATGAATAATAGTGGAGAGCATATAAAGTGAATGAGCTCATGTGGTGCTGTTGATTTCAGGGGTGGTGATGTGCTTTGAATTCATAATTTCATATTTTTTAGTAGAATTCAAACTTGACTGGCTCTCCATCACCTAGAGGGGTATGGTGAGGTATGATAAACCATCTCCTGAAACATTTAGAACAAGACTGAGAACGTTTTGCTCCATGCACTCAGTGAAAGTCATCAGTAATCAGTTTTAATCAATTGAATAGACAATACTTTTTTAAACTAACAGCAGAAAAGTCATGTTTCAGGTCTGTTTTGGGGTAATCAGAGGAAATTTCTTCTGTTTTTCATAGCAGATATAATCAGATCTGCTTCTGTTTTTTTCAGTTTTTTCTTCATTCAGTTATATTGTCATTCTGATCTCATTGCCCTGATGCCCCAGGGAACCCGACGCCTCAGTTGGAAGTCTTAATTGGATGTGATTTTCTAATTTAGCCCCTGCAACGTGTTGGCTGACTCCCAACATCATTATTGTTTTCATAGTGAGTGGACGGCCTGTGAACTGACCTCACGGCCTAAACTTCATGATCACTTAATGAGGTGGAGCATTGTCACTTTCACTGTCCCACACATGATTAAAGGTTCATCATGTCAGGGGGAACTATTCTAACCCTGCATTTGGCTAGATAAAGTGAGATTTTGTTCCCATTTATAGAAAGCAAAAATGCTTCTGTTACATGTCCGTTCCAGTGGGCTGTAAAATATCAAGTATCATAGCATCAAGCACAAAGGTGTACTTTGTACTATGGCAGGGAACTCTTGGTACACATAAGGGCAGCACGATTTGAGAAAAATATATCATTGTGATTGTTTTGAATGATTTGGTGATTGTGATATGAGATGTAATGTGGTACACAGTATTGGAAGGGAATACACTTCTGTCATAATTTTTGTCATTTCAATTGAAAAGGGAAATAATTTTGCCTAATTTTACCGAATATTGCAATTTCCTTCCTTTGTGTGATTTGAACATTGAATTGGTCCATATTGCAATTTGATTAGTTATGCAGACCTAGTACAAATGTAATTGAATGTTTGAATGTAACGTTTATGCAGAGGTTTGATTTTCTGCATTGCGGACATCAAAATGTGAGGCTTTAGAGAGAGGATTTTTGTTTTAATTTGGAATAAAAAAGGAAACATCATCCACAATTACTTAAAAAAAAAAAAAATCTATCTTTTTATTTAAAATTAGAAAATCAACAAGTTCTCCAACATGAGTGGCAGAAGAGGTTGTGTGTCAGTACCACAAATTACGGCATGTAGGCACGTATTGCGGCTCGTCTTTCAGGGAACATATTATAAGCGTGGCTCGCGGGCTCGTGGTACAACGGCACATTCTAAAAAGAGCACACACGTACGGCCCGCAAAAAGACTGCTGTTTCTGTGGTAATGTGTTATAAAAGAGTTTAAAAAGTAAATAAAATGTGCGTAAATGCCATAAATTAAGTAGTTACAAGGGTCATGTGACTGCCGCAATTTACGTAAAAAACGTAACTTGACTTGTAACTTGAGATGTTCAAAAACGTGATTCACGTTAATTAAGTTGAAAATGGTCTACCTTTGTTTTTACACAGGACGCGAACCCTGCTCTCCCGGGTGAAAGTCTGTTGCTTGTTTGACCCATCGATCGATCACTATTATGTCAGCAAGATGGCCTCTGTAATGTGGCCGCTGAAATTCGTAAATATAGCTCGTCTTTTGCTGCCTTTACGCACGATCTATATTGACGTTTTGACAGGAGGACGGGCTGAAAAAAATGTATGGTGCTTCTCAGGAAAAAAAGAAAAGATTACAGAAAAGGTTTGATGTAATTCCTGAATTCCTGTAATTCCTGCACTGTCAGTTTTCTAGCAGCAAAGTTTGTTTTGGCAACTTATCCTTGTATGGGTCACTGGAGGCTCCTTGATTTCTGCTTCAGTTGATCCCTGGCCCTTCGACTCTTGCTGAGGACCACGGGGAATCTCTTCCTTGACTTCACAAATGCCATCAGCAGGGGGCTCACTAGAAGACATGAAGGGAGGATCGTGTGCTAATTTAGAACCTATTGAACCCCAGCTCCTTGTCCTGAGGATCAGGACCAAGAACTGCTCCTTTACTAGTGAACCAATCTAGCAGTGTGACAGGTAGTCCACAGCAACAGATGTGTGTACAGTAATTGCTCTGTGTATTGGCAACCTAGGAGATTGCTCCAGCGCTGCTCATCTACCACTAAATCCTGGTTATTCTGACTAAATTGAACCACTTCCCTCTAACGCGGCATGCCAGTTGGCTTTGGGTATAGTTTTGCCTCTGTCAAGCGAGAATGGTACCTCAGACACATCCAACATCTGGCTGCATTTTAGTAATCGCTCGTTCCTCAAAGAGATGTGAGAGGAAAGCAAAGAAAATAGAAAATCTTGGGCAGCCGTTTTTTAAAGGAAACCACCACTGTATTATGCTGACAACACAGACAGGGTGAGATTAATAAGTGAGCATGATGAAGTGTCACTGAGAGTTCACCAAAGTAGCGACTTTTCATAAGGCAGATACCGGAGGAGCTGTGGAAGATGGATGCTCCTTGGAGAATATCTTAAACAGAAATATGACAATGGGATGGGGAGAAGGTGAAAACTAAGAAAAAAACTTTTGGCAAGAGATATAAATTACTTTACTGTCTTCGATCGAAGATAGCGACAAGACTTGTAAATCTGTCCCAAAATGTCTTTCCACTCCAATCCGCTCACAATGTTAATAAACTCTGTCATGATTTCTGGCAAACAAGAAAAATGAAAATGAAATAAAACGGCGCACTAACTTTATATCAAATGGTTTCCACAACAGATGTGCTTTAGGAGATGTAGAGTATCCATTTTGGGAATGACAATGGGCAGCTGTTGTGTGGAAAACAGATCCTCTTGGCAGTTTTCTTTGTCTTTCCCAGGTTGAAAACTCTCTATGCAGATACCAGACTTTAGTACAGGAGGAAGAGCATTTTATAAGCTTTCCAACAGTGGATGAGAGCAGCAGAGGATACAACCTGCTGAGAGGAACATTCAGGAAATAGTTTCCATTTTTTGAAGCCTTGTTTGATGAGATTTAATGGATTACTTTTCCTATGAAGATTGTATCCACATCAGAGGGAGCATAGCAGGGGATGAGTTTAACAGAATTATGACTGCCCTCTTTAATTTAACAGATATACCTTTCACAGCAACAGAGGGCCAATTTCAATAAATCATAAAGCAATAAGTGTGTGCTGTGTAGCTTATGTGGTGAATAATACCAACGATTCCAGCGAATACTCGATAAAGTTGGTCCCATCTCCAATGGAGTGTTTCCTGACCCATTTTTTCTCAGCACACAGTACATACAGTACCATAAAAAACAATGCTTGGCAGCGTAACACATCTAACCACATGTGGTGACAATAACAGAATAATCTCAGCTCAACAACCACAGCACTGCATTATTCAACAGATTCTGAACAAAATGTTTGCTGAATAGTCCATTTTACCACATCTCTGGATGATTCCCATGTGGCCTACCTATGCAAAAAAAACTTCCACTTTCCATAAAACTATCATTTAAATATCTGTGAAAGTTGAGCACAGAGATGTAAACATAATGGCTCTGAGGAAATGCAAAGGCAGCCCGACTGATGACGACGATGTTTTCAAATTCATTTCATTTGCTGCACCATTCATGACTGCAGTTTGTTGTCGTGCTATATCAGCCGTGTAAATGGCTCGTGTTCCTGGCTGCAAGAAGAAACAAAAGTGAGCTAATAAGCCATGAAATGACCCCTGTTAGAGGCATTCAGATTGTAGGACCCTTCTGTTCAGTAAAAGATATAGCTCATGTTCCCTTAAGCAGAATATTTAGCCAATGCTGGCTCTTGATTTGCATGTCGCTCTGCATGAAAGAGTCAGCCAGCTGCCCAGAAGTTATTTGCTAAGGGCACAAGGTTAAAGTGTCAAACACCACACAGCAGTGCCTTTGCCAGGAGTTCACACAAATGCTGCCAGGTTACTAATTACCATCGATTTACCAGCTTAGATACAACAGTCGTGCTCAAGCAAGGGCCACACTGTCACCTTTAATCCGGCACGTTCTCTCTGCAGCCATGTGGGTAAACCAGACCTCCCAGCAGTGATCACAGATTGATCCTGGGAAGTAGTTTTTCCATCTTGGAAATTGCCCTGATTGCTTCAAACAGAGTACCTCGGTCTCGCTTCATCTCCCGAGTATTGACTTTGTCGGAGAACCATCATCCAGCCGGGCCTCACTCACCAGCCTCTGGATCATCAGAAATGTTTCCACTCGCTGCCGGAGCAGTCTATCACGAGGAAACAAGACAACGGTGAAGTGGCATGCTTGTCATCTTGCTGCACCTCCACTCTGCAAAACAACCGCAGTGATTTTTGCAGTGAGGTTGCACACTTTGACATTGTCTCCTTGGTTCTTTGTCGAGGTGTCATGTATGTCTTGGGGGTAGACAGGGTGCTGGTGGAGCATATGTGTGGGGGTGGCAGACGGTGTTGACAGTGACCCACTTCCCAGCATGCTCTCCTGTGGCGGGTGACAGACCTGCAGTCAGCTGGAAGAGTGAATAATGCTCACCTGCTGTCAGAGAGTGTGGTGACTGACACATGCCAAAACATGCACTGATACTTAAGATTCAGAACCCAATGCTTAGCTGACGTGTGGCCTACAAAAGCACATTTTTGTTTAAAATTCATCTTTATTTGTCATTAACAATTGATTTGGTGACTTGCAGTTCAAAAGACTAAACATTGGCCAAGGCCAAAGGTGCGTTGATGTACAACTTGGTCCCATTTCCAGAGTTGGGATATCTTCTGACTATGGTGTGTTCATGCATTTTAAGTCATAAAGTAGAAACAACATTGAAGTCAGATCTGTGTTCACTGGGATTTATATGTTCAGATTAATGCATTTACTTCTATAATAGTAGGGAGGTAATTTTAATGAAATCAGTGTTTTTTAAACAAGCACAAAATCTAGTCTGCATATATGCAATTGTAACTGAAATGTATTAACCCTTTGCCCTCTTCGGGCATTTTTGAACATTTTTCTCTCTTTTTTTCCATTTGTTGATCATTTTGGCTGTGTTACAGCTTGAGGTATACATTTTTGCAGGAGCTTTTCTTTTTAGTATTTTTTTTTTTAATCCATTGTCATTAACCATTACATGTCTTTTATACTCCATTAGTGCATTTCTACCCTTTCGTGACCTTCATGGCTGAAAAAGGCCACGCACACAACAACTGCTGTTAAGTCAGCATACATCAAGATTTTTTTTCATAAATCTCTTAAAAAACTTTGGACTTGTTCAAAACTACCAAACATTAAATCATTTTCAGAATGTTAATCCTTAACCCTATATGCCACTTCATGTATTTGAATTTTTCCATAATTTATTCCAAAAAAACACAAAAAATGAATTATTTTCCATATAGTAAATGTTTGTCCTTGCAGAAGTTGAGTGGCAATGATTGTTGCTAATCTTTGACATATCCAAGACTCTAATCACCACCAAAACTCTAACTCCCTACTACTTATTATATGGAAAATAATTCATTTTTGGTGGGGGGGGTTTGTGAAGAAATTATGGTAAAATTCAAATATATAAACTGGCATACAAAGGGTTACAAATCTGAAAATGATTTAATGTTTGGTAGTTTTGTACAAGTCTGAAGTTGATTAAGAGATTTATAGAAAAAAAAAAAGATAACTGATTTAATAGCAGTTTTTGTGTATGGCCTTTTTTGGCCACGGAGGTCATGAGAGGGTAGTTAATTTTAAGACGGCATAAGGGTTAAAGAGAAAAAGCAAGTAACAGCAGGATTTCAGTAAAATCTTGGTGACTCATAGTCAGTTTATTCCACATTTTATAGTGTTTTGCCAAGAAATTTGTCAAAATGAAAGGCTTCCGCTGTACCTTGGTGCAGGACAAAAAAATCACACCGAGGTCCATCTGAACGAGGTGTGTGAGAAAATTAGTGTTAACATCATTAGTGGAACTCTTGTATTGCTGGCAAGGTTATGCTAAAATAGGATGCCAGTCTTGTTGATTGGCATGGACAATTTATTTTGTTGAAAAAAAGGGCTATTGGGAGTTAGAGCAAAAAAAAAAGCTGAAAACTGTCTCAGGTTTGTTTTGCAGTTATTGAGTCAAACGTGCAGCAGTAGTTTAACGACACAATCCACAATGAAAAGTGACTTCCACAGGGGCTTTTGTACCATTAGCCTAATGTTGCATGTTTTGATGTCAGTAGCTGGCGACAGGTGTGATGGTCCGTTTCCCTCTCTGCAGTCCCCTGCTGCAGAGGCCAGATGAGGAGCCAGACTTTGGACTGGCAGGGCACCTCATTAGCCTTCCCCTGCGGGCGTCCGGTGTCACCTGTGTTTTGGCAGCAAGGCACAGAGAGCCACTCGACTTCTGCAAGGACAAACAGCTCCGAAAGAGCAGGCAAAATGAAAAGGATAAAATACAGACTTGGGGAAGTAAACAAACCTTTGAGAACCAGCTGCACTGGGTTACAAAGTTCAATCACTAAGATTGGCTGTTTTTCACCAGTGAATGCATTTGGAGGATGCACTCACACCTGCAAATAGTTTTATTTTGTCTGAACAAAAGAGACTGGAAACGTTTACTTTGTGAATGTTTTCCCTTTGGTTTGTTTAGGCTCAAACTGTCCAATTACAGCTAAACCACAGCCTATAAAGCAAACCCTCATCAACTCATGAGATATAAAGAATGTGTGCCTCCATGTGACGGACACATGTTGCAATTACCTACTTTTTTTGTGTAGCTTGTTGAGTCTGGAGGCATTGTTTCCATTTTTTTAAACATGAGTAGCGGCATATGAAATGTCCACATCTGTCTCCACATCAAAGCTTGTATGTCCAAATCATTTCCTTTCATTTTAGATGACTTTCTCACAGTGATGAAAATTCACACCAGAGTTCTGTTCAAAGACCAGACATTTTCTGGTTTCCCTGTGCCTGTATTTGGAGCCACCTCCGTTTAAATGGCAGTGTTCTTATCAGGTTAGGGCTGGGCGATATGGACCAAAAGTCATATCCCGATATATTTAGGCTGAATATCATTATACAATATATATCCCGATATTTTTATTGCGAAGTGAGGGGCAAATGTTCAGTCAAAGTCAAAGCCAAATATGACATGTCACAAGTAGTTTTATTGAACCGTTGTTTAAGTGAACATAAATACTGTAAAACAACAGGAGTACCTTTAAAAAAAATAAAAAAATCCTATCAAATAAAATAGGCCAATCTTTTCCTGAAATAATGTTTGTTATTCTTTTCCCATATATATATATATATATATATATATATATATATATATATAGTAAGGGTTAGATATATCTGTTATATCGATATATCGCCCAGCCCTACATCAGGTTTAAGTTGATATAAACTGCCGAATCAAAAAAAACAATCTCTTAAAACACAGACACATACAAACTGGAGACATCAGCAGTAACAACGGAAAAACTTTTCTACCCTGAAACTCAGCATATTTTACGTTTACTTTTAGACAACCATGGGCAAAAACGCTAACAAAATGTCTGTTGTCATTTGATTATTTTAGCACTCATGTCTACCAGAGAGGCTGTTAGCAAGGTAATATGAGCTAATAATTTGTCCTCTTAAAACCTTTTTTGGTCCGTCAGATTTAAAAAGCGTAGTTTTGAGTTCTTTAACTTGTTGGTAGTACTTTTTAACACATGGCATCTTTTAGACATTTTCCTGTTGATTGCTAACAGACGTCAAGGAGGCACCCTCTTTCAATCCAAAGTCAATGCGCAGCAATAGTTTGTGTTTTATTTGGAACCTGATAGCTATCTCACTTCCTCTACTATTCTACACTTCCAATCTATGACTAGTAGCAATGGCCAAAATACTGCTTTCCACAATTTGATTTATTTAATTAAAAAAACATTTGCACTCCCAAAAAAGGTCCAACATGCAACTTCCGTCTGCCTTCCACACTAAAAAGAAGAAACCAATGTTGCTGAGGTTTACAGATTGTGGTACATGAATAGATTTTTTTTGTACTTAAACTGATTGGTGTGATTGTAACTTCTTTCATTGCTCATATAGACTAAACAGTTCTAAGTACTCTAAACATTCAGCGCATCATTCATGGAAAAGATCCAGCCAGTGAAACAGAAAAACTGGGCAGCCACAGCAGAATCTTCATCTGGTATCTGGTGAAAATTTCACACCCCGGAGGAGGCAGCCCGACAGCAGTGAAAATTACAGCGGCACACCTTTGCAATTTCACACTGATCCCTTGACTGTGGAGAGATGTTAATCCTCGCTCTATATAATCCAAGGCTGTACTCCACACACTCCTAATAGAGAGACACACACACACACCTCCCCGTCTCTGTTTCAGCTCTCGTTCAATCACTTGTAACCTCTGTCTCGGGCTCTTTGGAGAATTATCCCCCGTCTTCCCTCCATGCTCCATCTTTCCGTCCACATTCAACCTTCTATGTCCTTTGCGTTTCTTCACACTTCACGTCAATGAATAAATCTGGAACTTAATTACATTTAAAAAGGCCACGAGGTGCGCAGGAACTGTGTGTGTTCAGACTATTAAAACAAGCCGGTCGTGCTCAAGTTCATTGAACATTCCACCTGACTTTCAGTCAGTAAAGTCACTGCTCAGACCTCCATGGTGACTGCTTCATGTGTTCTGGGTCATGAGGTTTTAGACTTTGTCCATATTTAAAATTCCCAAGGTTGTCCGTCCATGCACCAGATTAATTCCTGCCTAAAGTTAATGTGTTGGGTCTCTCTTTATGTATGCAAATAGCTCAGGCCCTTTGAGAGATTACTATATTCATGTGCACAGTGATACATAGTCCTGCAGTGCAGTTTTTCAGCTTAAATACACAAAACATTGGCAGGTTTGTGTTGCCTCATAAATCCCCCATCCTTGAGAAACACCCTGCTGCACGCTCTGCACTCCATCATGAATTTTTCAGGGGACGTCAATTGAAAAATATTCCCTCAAACTCCAGCTTGTTAGAGTTTAAACTTCTCTACATCGTGGGGGGCGTGGGAACTTCTGGAAAGTTTATCTTTTGTGTCAGTCAGGGTGTTATCTTGAAAACTTTTCCTCAGGCTTACTCAGAACAAATATTTCAACAAGGAGCTGTATTTTACACGTTGCCTGCCCAGCAGCTTCCTGCTCCTATCCTCAGTGGTGATGTAACCTTTGGCCTGTTTATTGTAGTTTGGTGGTTTAGTATTGTATAGGTGTGCAGTAACTTTATGGGAAATGCGTTGGGAATTATTCATGATCTCTGCAGGAGAGAGAATATACCTGGTGTAATGTTTTCTCGAGGATCTGTTTTCAGCAGCATGGGGGAAAGAGCTTAGTTGAACTGCATGCTGGTCCAACTGATTGCCAGAACCCCACACTCCCCACTGGATCAGCAAACTTTCAGTTGCTACCCAGTATTGCGCTGGCTACCAACTGCAGTGACCCCAAGAGCAGGGGTTAGAGGTGGCTGAATTGGAGTTGCTATAGTTCCTAACTGAAGGTCAGCCTCCTGAGCTGCTGCTTGCTCTCCTACATGTGAAATAGAATCCATTTGGGAGTGAGGTGGAGGTACCACTGAGTACCCTGCTTGCTCACTCTTGTTTAATTTGTGATCTAATAAAGAGTGAACTCGTCATATTTATTGCCCCATCGCTATTTTCGAAGCTACTGTAGCTGTCATAGTAAGCGGAACCTGCCAACAAGATCTCCAACCTAAACGTCAGAATAGGTCGTCTGTCAATACCATTACATACATACATTTTCCATTGTTACTGCTGATGTCTCAAGTTTGTATGTGTCTGTGTCCACTTTGTCCTCTTAAGAGATTATTTTTTTGATTCGGCAGTTTATATCAACTTAGTTCTGGGTTCTTTAACCTGATGTAGGGCTGGGCAATATATTGATATAAAAGATATATTGATATATTTTTAAATGTGATATGGAATTAGACCATGTTGCATATAGTGACAAAAAAAGATATATTGATATAGTTCAATTTTTTTTCTTTTTTTATATATAAACGCTGCCCTTACTAGGGTTTGTCATATTTAGTTATTTTGTAATGTTCATTATTCTTTTTTCATATGAATATATTTATTTCGGAAAAAGATTGGCCTATTTTATTTCATAGGCTATTTTTATTTTAGATATTTTTTTCACTTTAAATGTGCACTTTATAGAGGATATGATTTGAAAAAAAGAAACTCCTGTTGTTATACAGTATTTATGTTCTCTTAAATAAATGGTTTCAATAAAACTACTTGTGACATATCATATCTGGCTTTGACTTTGACTGAACATTTGCTCTCACTTTCTCAATAACAATATTGGGATATATATCGTATATAGATATTCAGCCTAAATATATTGGGATATGACTTTTGGTCCATATCGCTCAGCCCTAGCACATCATTATACATAAATGCAAAGTTCACTGATGTAAAGAATAAAAAGACTGCAATTTCAATGAATTTAGGCTACAAAACCACTTTTCTATGTTTAGTGCAAAAAACTCCCTGGTTAGGCATTATAAAAGATGGTTTTAAAAAAAGCAAATAACTGAAAGTAAATGCTGTAAGTGAAGGTGTTACGAGGACAACGTGACTACTGGAAGTGACATAGTTACCTAAAAATGTGATGCACGGAAGTTAAGTGATGTTTCAATCACATTGTTTACTTTTGTTTTCACATGGGACATGAACACTGTTCTCTCTGGGGTTTGCTCGACCCATCCACTACCCCTCCCTGTTTGACACTGATGTACTCGCATCGTGGTTTATTTGGTGTCATGACTTCATGAGCTATTGCCATCATGTCTCTGTACCAGTTGCTCATCCTCACTGGAGAGAGAGCATACGACCATTCATTTGAGCTCTGCAGAGTCATGTGATTGCGACTTCATGACATTTCATGACAATTCTGAATCAAAGACACTAATTAATGTATGTAGTATGAATAGACTGAGTTATGTCTCTGAATGTTTCCCTCATTGGTAACTGTGGCCCGACCTAACATCAATGCATTCTTTTTCTGTCAAGCAATTATGTCTTCTGTTGATTTTGATGACATTCTCTTTGCAAGAACAAAAGAAGAATTGCCTTCCAGCAACTCAAGCCATCAGTGGAAAGAAATAGCTCTTGTTTGCTTTGGGGATTGGTTGCTAAGAGAGATTATATTTCTGACAAGTGCTGCTCCCTGTCTCTCTCTCTCTCTCTCTCTCTCTCTCTCTCTCTCTCTCTCTCTATCTCTTTCTCTCTCTCTCTCTCTCTCTCTGTCTCATCCTGTCTGTCTGTGTGACTGGTACAGCAAGGAGGAGAAGAAGCAGATAAAGAATTGGGGATTTGACATGTCGAGCGGCTCTTTAACATCACTCAGTGTGAGGAGTGAGCCCGGTGCTGGCTTCTAACAGGTTAGAAGGCTCAGTGGGACAAAGAGCTGGTGAGAGATGCGGTGTCACCATGACGGCGGGGTTCATTCCTGTTGTGCAGCCGCCTCTTTCTCTTTGCACTCAGGTCTGCACCTCGTACCGGCTTCACTTCCTCTCATCCAACATCTCTCTAGTTTGCAGTACAAGCCACCTCCAGGTTATGTAATACCACAGGAAGAATTGCAGCAATCTTGATCTGTTTGTTGTTGTTTGAGTGTGTGATGTGATATGTGAACTCACACACAGTCTGGGAGAGATATTATAATCCCGCCAAGTCATTTTAAGAGGACAAGTACACTGCTCTGTCCTTGACATTTCCCATTGATTTAGTCTAATGAGTGTCCAATTTACTCAGCAAGATGCCATCCTGTTTGCCGCACGAGTGGCCATTTTTGATCTTTGTTGTGTCCTTCTGCAGTTTGCTCTCATTTGTCCAACAAAGAGCTGCACCCTCACCCTCCTGCCCCGCTGTTTGCAGAATGATTGGAAGGGTTCAGTGAGGTCTGCTTTAGCCACTGCCGACAAATGGCTCTTAAATGCCATTTTGTATTATCTGGGATGAATGCTTCCCAACATTGGAGAGCAGCTACAGTATATATGCCATAAAGGTCAAAGGTCAGAAAACTTACATTCTGAGTTTGTCCCGAAAATATATCATGCCATCACATGCTCGGCAAAAGAGGTTGTGTGTCAGTACCACAAATTACGGTACCTAGGTACGTATCGCGGCTCGCATATCGATACAGCAGCGCGTTCTAAAAATAGCCTACAGGCTGCAATATCTGTGGATTTATGTTGTAAAAACCACTAACCTTACGTTTAGGGCAAAAACTTCTGGTAAGGCGTTATAAAAACAGTTTAAACAGTAAATAAATGTACGTAAATGCCGGAAGTGAAGTAGTTACAATGGTCATGTGACTGCCTCAAGTTACGTAAAAAAATGTAAGTTGCGTTCAAAAACGTGATTCACGTAACTTAAATCAAAATAGGTTGACTTTTGCTTTCACACGGGATGCGAAGCCCGCTCTCCTGGGTGCAAGTCTGAAATGTGTTCGACCCATCCACCACCCCAACCTCCAACCGAATCACTACTACGTCAGCAAGATGGCGGCGGAGGCATTACAACGGACGGTGAAATTACAGTCATAGCTTGTTTTTCGCTGCCTGTAGACATGACCTATATTGGCGTTTTTGACAGGCGAACAGGCTGTGGGAATCAGTTTAATGTGTCGATACATTTTTTGATACTATAATGCTGTCACTTTTTAGTTACTTTTTACGGGTAGGTAAATGGACTGCACTTGTATAGATGCGCTTTTCTAGTCTTAGTGGCCTCTCAAAACGATTTGACTCTACAGACAGCGCTCATTCACCAATTCACACACTGGTGGCCGGGGCTACTCTATATGGTGCCGCATACCATCAGGAATTCATTCACACACTGGTGAACGCAGCATAGAGATTAATTTGGCGTTGCCCAAGGATACTTGGACATGCATACTGCCATGGTCAGGGATCCAACCACCGACCTACCAAATGAGCCATAACTGACCTACAATTTAAGTAATATTTTTCTGATCTCATGTTTCTGGTGTATGGCAGTTGGACATTGTATCTTTTTAGGTGTGCTCTACTAAATTATATAATCACAAAATCCTCGAACTATGTGAGATTGCTACAACAAGTCTGATAACGAAATAAATATGAGCATTCAGATGATCAGACAGGTAGCAAACGCTCAAAATGTGAATGGTAATAAGCCTTTATTGCAGAACAAAACTTTTTGCACACAACTATGCCAAGTACAGTAGGTCAAAACTGAAGCAAGAAGTTAAGGTTTACAACAAACTTTTGTTTTCTCTTCCAAATAAGTGTGGAATCTGGAGGTTTGTTTAAAACCTGACTGCTTTTCTTTCTTGACCCATCTGACTTGTTTCATCAGTGGTATTCATCCTAAGCCTGTGCCTCAGGCCGTTATAGGAGAGCTACCTCAACTTACTCACCAGTGCCTATCAAAATACTAACTTAAGTTGAATATAGGGTCTATATTTTATTCCTTTGTGGTCAACGATGGGTGGATGGATGGATGGATGGATGGGTGGATGGATATACCATGTACTCTCTCCAATTCAAATGATAAAATGTAATTCTAGTAAAGTACATTTCAATAAACCAAACATCATTACATACATTTTTAATATTTATTTTTGAAAAGTGTGCCATTTCCTTGATATGCAACATCACTTTATAGTTACAGTGCTCTCATTAGGGTCTTCCTCATATCCACTGGATATAAAATACAGGTATGGCTCTTACTTCTGTGCAAGCCAAAATCTCTTAGCCGTGTGCTTGGAATCAGTGCACATTACAAACCATTAATCACATTAGTGCTTTGCAAGACTCTTTCCATTGCCATTTCTTAACCTCTTTGTGCTAAAACTCCACAAATTGAGGGCTAATTAATTTAACATTCCCTCAGTGTGTCCTGATGTCGGCTCTGATTCTCTATCATGGGGGTCTCTCAAAGTGAACATTTCCTATCAGGGTTTCTCGGCTATAGAAATGCCTCTGAGATAAATGCTGCGATGATGTAATTTCAATTTCCCACTAATTCCTCTCCGTTTGCAATCAATTTTATAGTGTGACTAAGAACAGACTAATGGTTTGAACGTCTCTGCCTCCCACCCGTCGAGTGCTGAGGGAACATGAGCCGCGGGTGAAGACAAAGACAGAAAAAGATAGCAAGACAGAGACAGAGCTACAGTATCTTTCTGCTGATCTCTGCTGCCGTGGATGTGCTCGTATGCCAGAGAAGTGGGCGGAGAGATGTAGAAAGCACATCTCTGAAAGATGAGAAATATTCAAATGCACTGTCACCTCTGCCAGCCAGCAGAATCACAGCTTCAGACGTGCTTCATCAAACCTCAAACAGAGGGCATATGTACACACATGACATGATGATTGTGTCAAAATATAAAGCTGAACATGATCATTTGAAAATGTCAGTTGTGACATTCATTCTTTTTCTCATCCATGTTTATTGCTTGTTGAGTTTGAGTTGTTGGATGCATGAGTCTGTGGAAATGGTTATAAAGCAGCAAATTAATTGAATTTTTACAGGACAAAAGAGGCATTTAAAGCGATAAACGCCTTTTAAAAAATGGATTAGTCTATCAGTATAAAAATCAAATGAAAAAAGGCTTTATAGATAACTCCATAAAGCTAAAGATTCAATTAGTTCACATTTATTTTGAAAATATCATTTTAAGAGAGGAAAAAAGTGGGATTCCTTTATTTAATTAGCCTTTTGATCTACCAAACAAGTCCTCCATATGAAATGACAAATAGCTTGTGGAGCCATGCACAGCAAAGCATCAGCAGATCAGCATGTAAAAAAATGAGTATGGGTTAAAATAAGAATTTTGGGGAACGTTGTTTTTTGTTTTAAAGTTAATGGCCTATTATTGTAGCATAGTTGCATTTAAAAAACAATTGGCTAAGGTTATGGGATGTTATTAAGAACACTAGATGGCTTTGTTAAGTATTCCTTTTGGGAGGACAGTTTCCATTTACCCATTGGTTCTCATTTTAATTTCTCACACGCTGCCTCTTTTATCATTATGTGACCCATCTAGTCACATCTCTATCTGGCTGTGGCAGAACTATGCTAATCCTAATGCTAATGTAACAAAATATCTGATTGGCTGTGACCTGAGCTTGTTCATTTAGCACTGCATGCAAGCATAATGCAGAGAAATGATCACCTGTAACCACATATTAAGTAGTAGAGATGTCACAATTTCAATTCAGAATTGAAAATCAGCTTTCAATTGCAATTATTGAAATCAAAAGCAAGAATGGAAAAATTCAACCATCTTGCCTTAGTATGGTACATTTCAGAAAAATGTGACAGTTTTATCTATCCATCCGTCTATATCATGTAGCCTTTCTTTTTAAAGATGATTTTGAAAATGCATATGCATGTTCTAAAAACAGCACACACGTACGGTAAGCGGTTGTAAAAAAAAGACTGCAGTTTATGTGGATTTATGTTGTAGAGCCACTGACCTTAGGTTTAGGTCAAAAAACGTCTGGTAAGGAGTTATAAAAGACAGTTTAAACAGTAAATAAATGTATGCAAATGCTTTAAATGAAGTAGTTACAACGGTCACGTGACTGCTGCAAGCTATGGAAAAAAATGAAAGTTACATTCAAAAACGTAAGCAAGCAGTGGACTTTCACCCAGGAGAGTGGGATTCGTGTCCCGTGTGAAATCAAAAGTAAACCATTTTTAACTTGAGTTACGTTCAAAAACGTGATTCACATTAAGAATGTAACTTGAAAGTCCACTGCTTGTTTGAGTCATCCACCCCACCAACCTCCAACCAATTGTGTGAATCCGCCCTTTAAACTTCACTTGGCTGTCAATCACTACTACGTCAGCAAGATGGCAGTGGGCGCATTTCAGCGGACAGTGAAAGACGGAGCTCGTTTTTCGTTTTCGCTTTCGCTTTCGCTTTCGCTTTACACGCGACCTTTATAAACAATTTCATGAAGACTACTAGTGCTTCTGCAGGCACTTACTGCGCACACACCAGTTACTTATCGGCCAACCACATCCTAAAACCGCCTGAGGCTGCTGCACCACAGGGCTGTGACTGTCACTCACTTCTGTTGTGCATAGAAAGTGTATTAATCAGTCCACAAGCAGAGTTATTAGGCACTGCTGTCTACAGAACTTACCCCACTGTGCTAACTGCTCAACCTCATTTTTCCTAGTTTTCAACTTAATTAAATGGATTTGGACAGATGGAGGACGAGTAGGAGTTTTAAACATGGGGCCTATGACCTATATATATATATAAAAATATAATCGCAGTCACTGCATAAACAGGGTAGCTGTGCTGAGCTGAGCTACTTCACCACTACAGTGTAACAACATCTTTTATTTATTCCATGACAACAAAAATTGTATACAAACACGTCAATTTTCACACCAAGAAAAGGCCTTAAGGTGATGATTTGTTTATCTGTGTATCTCTGATGAAGTGATGAGTACACAGTGTTTTTCTGCATAGTCGGGCCTGTGTGTGTGTGTATGTGTGTGTCTACAAGTGTTTTTGTCTAGAGAGAGAATCCATCTCTCTCCTTTGTAAGTGTTGTGCTCTGTGGCTGTGCTGCTCTGCCAAAAATAGATGGAGCTAACTCAGCTATTCAACTATTCAGAGAATTAATAAATCTTCCTGTTACAAAGTTCACAAGTTTTTTCAGTAAATTAGAAAAGGAGACAAACACTTAATTCCACATGAAGATAGATTAGTCGCCTTGTTAGCCAGTCAATATTGATTAATGACAAAAACCACCGAGATGAACAAGGGAGAAAGAGCTGTGCTTGTATTGGTTTCCCACTCATTATTTTGGGTACAATCTCATGAGCCGGCCTGCCTTGGTACTCTAAGGCTTTGCCCGTAATGATTTCTAAACAAGCAGCCAATTAAGATTCACGCTGAATAAATGGGGGGTGTTTCTCATTTCCCTGTGCCTGCTCTTCCTCATCCAACCAGAGCTAATGACTTGCAGCCTGCACTAGAGTGTGGTAGATAAACTGCAAAGTTGCAGATGTCACTAATGTGATCTACGGTAGCCAGGAAGAACCAACTCACCATGCTGCATTTTAAATGTACATGGTAGTGTGAGTTTAGTGCCAGGCCTCAGAAGGATAAATACAACATCAGGGGCGGCCAACAATGAGTTGATCATCTGCATCTGCCACAAGGGTCATCTCAGGATCTAGTAACATCTCTATGATCTATTTAGCAGAAGTATTGACAAGCCCTCATATTGACTCTTAAAGAGTACTTCTGTGATTTGGTGATTCACTTCTTGAAGAGATCCTTTGAAAATCTGTGAATACACCAATGGTCATCAATTTTACTTTACAATCTTACCATACTTCCAGGAAAAACTCCTATCATACCATACTGGGGGTGAACACCTTGATGATGATATGCTTAGTTGCCACCACTAGTTTTCTTATTGTCACCATTTAAATAGCCTAAAGTAGCTTCTTTTTGGTGTTGCATAAGGGGTTTTCAGACTGAAGAAGCATTTTCATAGTTCTAAGAACATAGTTCAAAGAACCACTATTCTTTTTGTGTGTCACTGCAAGAACTAGAAAGCATCATAGTTCTTATATATTAGAACATCTAGGACTTTTTTAGCCCCCTGAGTAGGTACTCTACCAGCTGAAGATGAGCCATGAGTGACGTGAGTAAAGTGTCCAGTAATGATGGAAGTGTAGATTGGTGGAACACAGCTTATGCAGCACCGTCAAACGCATTCTTAATATCCTTGAAAACAATAGACAACACAAAAGAACTACAGTTCTTAAGGGGGGAAAAGTAAGAAAGAATGAAATGTGGACAACTGGATGGCTAAATTTAGACTGCTGAGCATATATGTGATGTGGGAAATAAAATGTGAATTTTACTCGTCAACCATTTACCACCTATGACAGTTTGGTGTTCCTATTGGCGGTGCGAATGAAGATAGAAAAAAGCTGTTGTAGGTATGTAGTTCTCAGTAGTTTTCAGTTCCCCTTAAGGTCCCCAGAACTGTGCAGGTACAAACAAACCATGTATTAGAGGTGTAGAAAAGGCATAAAAACCAGAACTTATTTTGTGACACAGTTCATCATAGTTATAGTCTAAATTATATTATATGAACACGGTATAAACACGGAAGGCAACTTGATGTCTCTTTGTCCAACCCTCCTTGCAGGGCAAATGCCCGTTTCTAACAAATGTTCATGCCCCCAGTGCTAAAATTTCACTTTATTTCCAGTTTTTTTTTTTTTTTTAAATAAGCAGTGATATATATTCCAAGTAAACATAGAAAGCATGAGTTTTCCACCAATGAATTAAGATAACCCTTGACTAACAATAAAGAAATAGCTTAATACTATTACTCGGGTAAAATGTTTCACCACTCTACCCCCCACCCCTACTTTCCAGGTCTGTAATAAGGCTAGCTCCAACATGACAATCAAGCAACCAGCTGTGACAGTGGTACAGGATCACCGTAGGTCATAGAGGGGCTGCTGTGACACTGTGACTCGCTCAGACTGACAGGCAGGGAAATGGATCTACGAATGGATTGTCAGTCAAGTTGTTTCCACAGTCTTGGCTTCACCACACCCGTCTTCCTCTCCCACTAAAATCCTGCTTGGCACTTGTTCTGTCCAATTACCATCTACTGCTGCTAGTCAGTAGTGGTACGTCGCTATGTCCCCTTCTCTTCTCACCTGCAGTCTTGAGCTACATTGTCCCATCCACCAATCGCCGCTCATTATGCAAATAGTCAAACCCCGTGAGTCACTGCTTCCCCAGCATGGAGGAAATGAGTTTGAGCCCCTGGTCTTTCATTATACAGACACCTGCCAAGTTGGCTTCAATTTAATTAGGGAAGATATCCAATGCCGAGCTGACTGGCATGATAAGGGCCCCTCGCAAAGGGGCTTGTAGCCCTGATGAAGGCACCGCAGAGCAGGCCAAAGAAGCTCATTACAGGCAGACAGTCAATGATAGGAAGGGGCGGCAATCAACGAGTCGACGGAGAATTCCACTGCTGTTCAGGAATTTGTAAAGGATGTTAGTAGAATATGTTTCTCTTTTTATTTAACCGTTATTCAACTGAGAATGTCATACCCTCTAATGGCTCTTTTATCATGAAAATAAGTTTTTTGCTTTGTCATTGAGCAACCTCAATTTTCAGTGCTTACATAGTTTTTCCTCCGCAAAGATATGAATCACCTCCAGGCTTAGTAAAGATTCAATTGTCTCATGACAGGCCAAGTTTTCTGCAGTGGCACAGGAAACCAATACTAAAATCTGATTAAATGGACAAGTTCTCTTGAAATATCAGCAATCAAATTGTTCTTATGCAAAAAAAAAAAAAAAATAGAGGTCACTATGGATAACCTTGGGACAAGAAAAAAACCAAACTAAAATCCGATTATAACTTTCCTCTATTTGCTGTTGAACTGCTTTTGCATTCCTGAAATGAATACAGTTGATTTAGTCTTCCACTGTTGTAGACCGAGCTGCCTTGCTCAAGGGCCCCTCACTAGCAGTTGTTAAAGTACAGGGAAGTTATGATCATTAACTTACTACACTTGTTTGGTTCCAAGCTTGTCACAGTATTTGAAGACATAAATCATCATCCCGGCTGCTGTCACTCCAGTGCTAGTATAGGAGTTAAAGTGAATGCCGGAGGCTTTTAAAATGCCAGTGTCAAACAGCTATTTATCTTGTGCAGTTTATATTAACGGAGGCAGTGGACCCGTCCCTGCTGTATGCGCTGCTTTGTTTTGCTCCTGAAAGGGCATCTGGTGATTAGATCTTTTTGCAATCTGTCGCTTGCGTGCTATCGCTTCATGTCACTGTGTAATGACCTTTGAGTGTTGTTTGTTTCTGTTGGGACTCTATATTGTGTTGGAGCAATAATCTACACCCTTTAATCCGCTGGGTGTAATTGTAGTGGAAAAGTTATTTTGATAAATAATCACCAGTAATGTGGCTGTTTTTGACTTAGTGCAAAGGCAAATAACAGCAAACAAAATTCAGAAGATTGAACATACTGTGATCCAGCCTTCCAAACCAGGAAAAGGCAACAGTTAAGGAGGTGCAGCTTATTACGACCCTTATTGTTTTTTTATTGTTAGGTGGCGACATCTAGTGGCCACAATAATCATGACAGGCTCAAAGGAGGAAGTATAAGGAGCACCAAAGTCCACAAAGGAAGGTAATCATGATGGATGTATGGGTCTGTCAAAAAGTCACCTACATAAGTAGGTATTTTAACCCACATCTCGATCTTCATTCCAAAATGAACCAAGTATTTTTGTTGCCTAAACCTAACACAACATTATGCACTTGTTTAGAACTGAAACAGTCATGTTTAAACCGTTAGACAGGTCCCTAATGTTAAATAGAACGGTCATATTTCGTAACATATCATACATATCGTTATATTACTACGGCGGGCTACCTTTCACCAAAATACTTTAGTGATGATAGCTGGAATTCATTGTCAATAACAGTCTCAACATCTTGCTGAGCAAGGATGTGGTTTTGGATTAAAGTACTCTTTCTCCTGGAAAAGAATCCAAAAGTTGTATTTTCACTTGGTTCTGTACGAGTTAGATGAACTGTGAGGAAATTTCAACCTTCATCTCTTCTCATTTTTTCTTTTGCCCTGAAGCAAGACGAGCCGGTCCACATGTAGAAGGGATTAGAAAAAGAAGAGGAGTACAAACCGATACCCCCCTTTCACTTGTGCTAATGCATTTCCAGCGCTTCAGGGTAAAGGATGAAGCCATAATTTCATATTACAGCCGCTCACCTGTAGCTGCACCCTATCGCCTGCACTCCAAACACGACGCCTATCAATCCATTAGGGGGAAAATGGCCTTTTTGGCCAGCTTCCATGTGCATTACACATTCTGTGTGGGGGAGATACATTTCATATTTCAAAAACAACATGGACAGGTAGTGGTAACTCTGGGACCCAACTCGGCCTTGTGAGTGACAGATGTTTTGATCGCACATCTCTCTTCCTGCTAATACTGCCAGTGGTTTCTCTGAAGCACAGCGCTACACTGCCAGTCCCCAGAGAGAAAGCATCCTCTTTATAAACACTTACCTGCATCTCTGTTACATGTTGGACAAGCCAAAAAGATTCCCAGGGGGACCAGTGAGGTTTGATAGACTGCTATTGTTTAATAATGCATGATAATGCCAACTTATTCATTTTCAAGCGATGAATGGATGATCCACATGCCGTGCAACTTGTGAGTGACCTTGCAGAGTGAAAGTAGCAATGGATTTTCTGCACGATATAACAGGGCTCGGATGATCCTCATAAAATGCTACAGTGACATGATAGCAAGTGATCTATTGCTGCCTTTTCTGTTCCTCGGCATGCAAGCATGAATTTTGACTCTCAAACATCGGCATTTTGATCAAAGGTGAAAACTATTTATTAAGTCAAGGTCAGTAGGACTCTGTGCTCTGTCATCCTCAAGCTGCTCTGTAAGGACAATGCCTTTAGAAGTGATGCAACTTTTCAAAATCTCAGCGTTTCCATTAGGCTATAGGTTATTCACTTTTATCTCTGCTGAAACACAATAGCCAGACAGCCCCTCTACAGAGTTTTTGTCCCTGCTGTATCAAAACCACAGGTGAACACAGGTGAAACGGTTTTGCCTCTTTCAGGAGATATTTTTAGCCCTGCCAGTGGCATGGCTCTGAGGTGGCATTGTTGGTTTGCTGAGTGGTCCGTCGGTCCAGCTTTTTTTATTTCAGCAGACTCAAATATCTGAACATCTACTGGATGGATTGTTAAATCTTTTTGTACAGACATTCATGGCACCCCCTACATGATTCCTATTGACTTTGTAATCCCTGAATTTTTCAACTAGGGCCACAATGTTGTTCAATTCTTGATTTTCGATATATTGCGAAATTTGGTACAATCAGTAATAGGGCAAACTTGATGATGATACTTTTTCTAAATCACCTCAAGCATTGTTTTCTGCATGATGTTATGCAAAAAAAAATTCATATCGGACAACATATACGCCGATACCAATAGATATCAATATATCTATGATAAGATATAATTTAACATTGGTCTTGCTCTAAACAATATTACATGTCCCACTGAGGATGCATTGTAATAGCTTTGGAGACTTTTTTGCCATCATCAGGGTAAAATATTTTTTTTATTTCCTCAGTACTCTTGATTATGACCAAATGCCAGCAAACTAACAATATTCCCATACACTGTACTTTGTGCTTAGAGCGTATTTGCTAATGTAAGATAACAAGCTAACATGTTAAACTAAGATGGTGACCATGGTAATCATACCAGCTAAAAATCTGTAGGCCTATGCTAACATTGTCATTGCAAACATGTTAGCATCTGATGTTAGCTTCTGGTGTTAACATCTGATGTTAGCTTCTGATGTAAGCATCTGATGTTTCTGATAGCTTCTTTTTTTATATCTTGTATTGTCTTATCTTGTCTTAATACACTTTTTGTTGTTGAAATGTGCTTTAATAATATAAACAAATAATAAGATACAACATAATACATTCAAACTATATATTGCAAATAGTAATTCAACCTTTCTCTTACTTTCGAAACCAAGAATAAAGATAGTTTGAACCCTGGCCATTAGATTTTTGCTTTAGTCCAAGCCACTGTGTAGCTTGCATGCTATATTGTCTTCCCATTGTTGGGGGCTGAAGACTTTACAGGAAAGAACTGAGCCATTTTCATTGTGTTCTGTGTTGGTCAGCATTATTTTGTGTTCCTTCAGGCTCTATCCACTTGTTTCCTGATTTAAGACGCTTCTGTTTTTGCCCTGGTTGCGATAGAAAGATTATTGGGCATCTCAGTAAAAAAAAAAAGAAAGAAAAAAAGGATAAATCAACAAAGTGCATTCCAATTATCAGTGGCGTTTTAAACTTCTTCACTTTTAACACTGTTTTTGCCTCAAAGCCCTACGCACAGTGCAGACATATCACACTGGGATTCCTGTTTATCTTCTGCTCCCAACACGCCATCTTTTTGGACACATGTAGGGAGCAGCTTGAAGAATCTGCACATGCTGACAGAGGATGAGAATCACATTAGTCTGTGCAGAGTAACCCCATTAAACATCACTGACACATACCATTAATGACTGTCCGATGCCAGAGTTTGAACTTGCAGGGAATATTTTCAAGAACAATAATGATTGACGAACAGGTGGGAGGAAGTTAACCACACTGCATGCACCAGATGGTCACTACACGCACAGTTTGTGATCCATATTCAAACCTTACCCACAGTGAAACTACTTTCTAAAACTGGATGAAAATGATGAGCATGTATGTCTGTATGTAGAGTGTCACCAGTCCCTGTTGTAGTACACTCTTGCACCAAAGTCACAATCTCCTGTTCGTTTGTTACATGTGGTGGAAAATGTGATTGTTATTCTGCTGAAAGTTTCCCCCGGAGCTCATTATCACCTGCAAACCATTCAGCATTCGCCTTTTTACCTCGTGTCTCTCAAGCAGTGATTAATCCACCCCACTGCTGCGCAATTAGTATAACCTGCATTCAATTGGGCTCATCATCACCCACCAGTCGGCATTCGTCTCCCAGGGGCTTTTGGAGCAGCAGCTACTTCCGACCTCTATTGCAGAGCGAGAAAAGTTTGGATGAGTTTTAAAACCAAGGCAATGAATCGGCTTCCTTGCTTATTCCCCTCTGAGGGTTTGATTGTTTAAACCCTGAAGGGAGTGACCTTGTTAGTACGCTTTGAGTTTGAAGAAGTACCTCGGCTCATTCTCTCGCAGCCGAATTATATCCAGCGTTGTTGACTTTTACATGATCTTCTTTGTTTTTCCTGACTTCGGTCTGTTATGTAATCCTTCTACTTTTGTGTGAATATTGTGAGAGGATTATAAATCTGAACCTTTGTGCTCCTTGCTGCTGTTTTGATCTCGGAATTGGAGCTTATTCTATTGCCTAACATAACAATAAAGAAGTCGCTCCAGATAAGCTCATTTGCAGAATATACTTGAGGCACTGAGTCAAGCGGAGCAGCGGAGCAGGATGCTACAGTTGATAGCACGCCACCGGTGACGCAATCTATTCCACCGAGGTATTTGGAGCGTGGCGCTGGTTGTTATTTCAAGCATGTCAGGGCTAACATTCTGCATTCCGTCTGTATTTCACTTCAGCGTTTAATCTTCAGGTGGGTGCCAAGGGACTTGTCTCACGCCTGGATGTTTACCCCCCAACCCCCCAGCAGGGGACCACCCTCTGCCACCCCAAATTAACCACAGCCAGGATAGATCACAGGTCACACATGAGAGGATGTGACGGCTGCTCGCTGTACGAAAAGGTTAATGTCATGCTTGTAAGGTGATTAAAATTCATGACAGGGAGGGAGGGTTGGGGAATGGGGCGTATATGTGGGGGGTCACAGTGCGGCGTGTTTGCCTCAGCTGTTTATCCTCGGGTGCTTTTTACCGCTTCCTGCTGCTGCTCCTACTACTACTACTACGGAACAACAAAAATGCAAATGGCACGAGAGATTTAATTCAAGTCATGCAGCAGAGATCAGCAAGAAGGAGATTTCTGGTTGTAAGCAGAGCTGGCAGGTGAAACGTGTTGATGCTGAATGGGAGGTGAAGGGGTCATGTTTAGCACAGCAGCATGCTGGAGGCAAAGAGTCATCCATGTGAGTAATCAGGAGACCTTTCCTGCTGTTCAGTGGAGCTCACCTGGAAAATGAGCCTACTCTGGCACTTGGAGGGAAATGACATGTCTCTAGCGGAAAAGTCAATCACGTGGCAAATGTAATGACAATTTGATGGTGGTGGACACAATAACAACAGCGTGTAATACAGTCCAACAAACAGTCCTGCTTTTGAATTTTTTTTATGAAGCTTTTATTTTTCAACTGAGGTCGCAGTCTGGGTGTTATTCTATGTGATAGTGATCATATTTCCTTACAATATTCTAATGTCTTGGGAAATTGTGTATTTCTAGAGAAGATTAAATTTAAGTCCTGGCGTTTACATGCACTCTACTAATCTAATTAGAATTGGATTAAGGTAATTTTTCACCCCTGGAAATTGTCATGTAAAAACTAGGCCGACCAAATTACTTAATTAAGCTTTTAATCACTATGTGCATAAGCCAATTAACACCTAGAGTTTTGCGCATTCATGGAATTTTCTTCAGGCGTGTAAATGCAAAGTCAAATCCATCCATCAATTTTCTTTACATGCTAATTCTGTGCAGGGTTGTAGAGGGCTGGAGCCTAAATATCATGCAATACTTTACATCGACAGGTTGCATGTCTCTTACAGGACAGGGACACAGACAGTAAGGTTGGGCCATGTCTACTGAATTGGTTAATGAAAATGTCCATCATAGACCATCACGATGGATGATGATATCATTGTTGGAGGGAGGGGGTTATGGGTTACACTGTGAGTCTTTTTTTACACTGCAAAAAAGGTGTGTCTAAAAACAAGAAAAAAACTCTAAATCTGAGGGAAATTATCTTGCTGCATGGACAGATAATTTCACTTGACAAGATTTCTTGAATTAAGCATGTGGAACGCTTAAAATAAGAAATTAACTCTAAAAACAAGATAAAATAAGTTTTAAGGATCAGTTTGGCCGACAATCCATTCAGTGGAGCAGCGAAAGCTTTAAGAAACTGCATCTGAACCATGGCTGAACTGATCTTACTCACCTCTTAAAAGCACAATGATGTAACACCTCTGTCAAGCTGTAGTTCGTATGAACATTTCAAGTGCATCGGAGGGCCTCAGAGGGGGCATGTAGCTATATCCTGCCTTCCCTTTATCAGATTTCCCCCCAGGTATCACAAGCTGACCTGTAGCTGAACCTTCCACCAATCAATAAGCATAAATCCTTCTTCTAGCTTCACTGTCCCATCCTCTCCAGCCCCAACTTCATCCCCTGCAAGTCAAGTCTCATTAATTACCCTGGGAGAGTCCTCGTTCCAGCGTGTCCTCTGATGAACTGTTCTCTTTTCTTTTCTCTGGGAGCCAGCCGTAATCCCAAATTCTGCCAGTTTAGAAACCAGACCTTGGGTAAGCGGTGTGGTTTGAAAGTGGATTTTTGGAGTGATCCCAAGACCGTTAGTGAAAAGTCGTTAGTCGTCTTCTCTGTGCAGTTCATTAGCGACAGAGCTTGTCAAGGTTAAAGCATGCTGTGGCAGTGAATAGACTCCCCCCTTACTCTTAATTACCTTGTCACATATATTAGTAAATCTATAGGAGTAGTTATTCCTCTGTGAGACATAGGATTAGTGCCCTAGTAGTCAGTCAGCAAGTGTAAAGCTGGCCTGCATTTGTGCATACATGTCCTGTGGTCAAGACCTTGTGAGGTGCAAGTGTTTAAATGACTCAATAAAAGAGTAACTTAACCCTATAAAGCCAAGTGTATCATATTTGATACACAAGTTTTTGAGACCTCTAAATCATCAGTGTGACTTTTTTTTTTTCTTGAAAAACCTGATATATACATGTGTTGAAGAAAAAAATATATAAACACCAGATGTAGCCCAAATAATTTGCAGGTTCCACTGGTGGATCCATCATTGCAGCATGAAAACTTCATATCAGCAGATGTATGATGTTGTCTTATTTGGAAAAAAATATATTTTGCATGTTTGAGAAAAATTTTAAAAGGAAAGTCAAAGTTGAATTGGTTAAAAATATTTTAAGGTTGCACGAAAAGACCCGGTGTATCAAATATGATGCAAATTAGAATTCATACATGCAAATTGATATTGATTTTTTTTTGTTTGTTTTTTTGGTTAGCAGGTTCAATAAACATAAATAGAATTTTCTGGCAATTGTTTCATGGTTCAGGCTTTATAGGGTTAAGGACTTTCCCCAAGGTTGAAGGACTAAGGTTGATCTGAGAGTTTAAAGAGCAAATGGAGTCCTAACAAGTATTATAGTGGATACAAAAGTGTATTGGGAGTTGGCCACAATTAGGGCTGGGCGATATGGAACAAAAGTCATTTCCCGATATATTTAGGCTGAATATTGATATACCAAATATAGCCAAATATTTTTATCGCAAAGTGAGAGCAAATGTCAAAGCAAAATATGACATGTTGCAACTAGTTTTATTGAAACCGTTTTTATTAAGTGAACATAAATACTGCATAACAGGAGTACCTTTTTAAAAAAAAAAATCAAAGCTCCATAAAGTGCACATTTAAATAAAAAAAATATCTTAAATAAAAATTGCATTTGAAATGAAAAAGGACAATCTTTTTCTGAAATAAATATACTTATATGAGAAAAGAATAACAAACATTACAAAAGAACTAAATATGACAAACCCTAGGAAGGGCAGCATTTATATATTAACGGAAAAAAAAGATTGAACTATATTGAAATTTGCGATATGGTCTAATTCCTTATCACATTTAAAAATATATTCATATATATTTTTATATCGATATATCGCCCAGCCCTAGCCACAATGTGACTTATCCATATTAAATTGTTTTTAGTCTCATTATAAGAGTTCAGAGAACAGTTAAATTATTCTGTCAGAGAGGGACACTTACTCACTTTTTGTGCCAGTGCAGTTTTATTTGATTTTTTTTGCTTTTTTACATGAAATTATTCTCATTGACTCAGCTTTGGGAAACACCATCACTCAACCAGAGCTTGAATACCGGAACCAGTATCAGGTTGAAAAATAGTTGGAATGGTAATTATCTCAACTGCTATCCAATATTACATGACATTTATTGTAATATTCAGGGTCCCCAGAGAATGCCAAATTTCCAATTATATTCATGAGTGATTTATACTCATCAGGGAATGAATAGCTTCAATTTTTGAAAGTCCAATATATGCCAGGTGTTGACACATATTATGAGCAGAGCAGCTTCATGATGGCTTAGTTGCTAAGCAGATTCTTGTGTCCCAACGGACACCCTTTCCTCTAGTGCCTCTGTCGAGACAGACATTCCATGTTTAGTCCCACAGCTAAACACCTGTTGGCTCTGTCTAATATTCTCTTAATAAATAAATATATCCTACACTCATAGTATGTGCAAGTGGATCTGAAGATATTTTGTTGTTGGTAGATTTGCTGTCCAGGTCAATATTCTCAGATGTTGATGATGCATGATGCATTTTGCACTAGATGATGGTCTGTGTGTTCCCAGTTAGGAGAACCAGACGCAGAAAACAAATTAATGTATTCCTGCGGATGGGGAATGCAACAAAACCACCTATTTTAACCACCTAAACTAAGTTCCACCCTAAAAATGTAATACCTGTTTATGTGTACATGTCAGTAAGAATGTGTCCAACAACTTTTGTTAGTATACCCAGCCAGATCATTCATGTTCATGTTCCTTCGCACAAGTGTATTTATATGATTTGCGCACTCCCGCAGATAAGTTGTTTTGGTCAGAATACGGTTGAGTTCTACGGTTGAGAAAAAGTAGTGCCAAAAGAAAAAGGCATTGGATAGAAACAAAAATCGGTGGACATACGGTGTGTTTATATGTTTTCAGTCAGTTCCTGTCTGCAGCAATACACATTCATTCATTTCCTACCTGGAGCCTGGTCTGGTTCTCCAAACTGGGAACACGCAGTACTACTTCTGTTGCCAATAATATACTAGTTGTGGGTAAGTACCATCGTAGAAGAAGATATAGCAGCCTCAGCAGACCACATAGCAAGGCCATATAGAAAAATAAATTAAACTACTAAATCTAACAGTGTTGGTGCCTGCTATTACTCTCGAGTGACACAGAAGTAGACAGTAACATACATGAACCTGCATTATTTAGCATGACCGCATGCAACATGCCAGCTGACAACCAACACGCTGCAATCACAGAGGAGTGCCAAGCAGACTGACAGAGTATAGATAATTGCAATGTGATTCAGCGTAGTGTATCGGATGGGGCGCCGTGGGACTGGCTGCTTCTGTCAGAAGGAGTTTATGATGGCTTTCTTCAGCTGTAACTTTGACAAAATGTCATACGCACATCACCTGTGGGCAGCATGAGGGTGAGCCAGCATGACATTTTATTTTTGTGCATGCGTGTAGTCTTGTGTGCAGTATGGAGGATGTGCGTCAGAGCAAACTAAAAAGACAGAAGCAGACATAGACAGAAAAGAGACAGTAGACAGAGATACAGACATATTTCTGTCTTCTCTTTCTTGCAGTAACAGAATTTGCCATCTCAGTTCTTCACTCTTAGCTGTTAAATTGGCCTTTACTTTAATCCCCTGTGGCATGAAAAAGTGTTAACATGCTCAAACATGGCTCTTGAAACTTACCCTGTGAGTTTATTTTCCACGTACAAGTGCCCCCTCCTCTTCTCTCCACTATTTGACCAGATGAGAGTTAGTGGTTCTGACAGGGTCATTGCTTCCCCTGGTTGCCCTGCTGTCTGCATCTCCTGATCTGTAGAGACAGTTCCAAAGTGAGACAAGCTCCTCGCTTCAACCCCACCAACTCCTTTCACATCTTACGAGTCTCTCTCACTCGCTCCCTTTGTCTCTCACCCTGCTCTACTGTCACATCACACCTAATCTGCCCAGTATGTCAAACTCTGTAGACAGTCACATGGTAGACTCAGGAAAAGAGTTCTGGGGTATGTGTGTAAAAGATGTGTGCTTTTATTCATCAGTGTGTATGGAAAAGGTACACTGAGTCAGTTAGATTATTCGTGATATAGGAACTAACCATGTACCATGAGGGAGTAGGGCACCATTCTACCTTCTAGTAGGCTGATATGTCTATTGAAATAGCAGTCTGACCTCCTGTCAAAAACGTCAGTATAGGATGTGTGTACAGGCAGCGAAAAACAAGTTATGTTTACGAATTTCAAAGTCCACTGTAATGCGTCCGCCGCCATCTTGCCGATGTTATAGTGATTGACAGCTAAACAGGATTAAAAGGGCGGATTTCCACAGTCGGTTGCAGGCTGGGGTGGTGGATAGGTCAGACAAGCAACAGACTTTCACCCGGGGGTTTGCGTCCCATGTGAAAACATAAGTAGGCCTAAACCATTTTTAACGTAAGTTACGTGAATCAAGTTTTTTAACATAACTTACGTTTTTTATGTAAAATGTAGCAGTCACATGACCATTGTAACTACCTAATTTTTGGCATTTACATACATTTATTTACTGTTTGAACTGTCTCTTGTAACTCCTTACCAGATGTTTTTTGCCCTAAACCTAAGGTCAATGGTTTTACAACATAATTCCGAAGGGTTTCTTTTTACAACCACAGACTGTATGTGTGTGCTATTTTTAGAACGTGCCATTGTACCACCAGCCCACGAGCCGCGCCGCGATACCTTATTATGTGCCCTATAACGCAAACGATACGTGTCTATGTGCTGTTATTTGTGGTACTGACACACAACCTCTTCTGCCATTTATGTTGGAGAACTTGTTGCAAAATAGGTATTCATACAAATTCAGTGGCCACTCTCTGTTTAGGTACATTTCACTTTCACTTTCCTTAGGTTTAGGCACCAAAAAAAGCCTACCGTTTCATCTGATTAAGGTTACAAAACTACTTCTTTACGTTTTTTAAGTTTACTACAAAAAAGTTCCTGGTTAGGCATTATAAAACAACTGCACATAAATGCCAAAAATGAAGTAGTTTCGAAGAAGTTGTTAACACCAGGAGTGACGTAGTTACGTTGGATATGTAATAACGTGACACATTGAGGCCTATTCAATATTCTGGTTGCAGTCAAATCAAGTGATAAAATAGTTTGTCACTTGTGTGTGTACTTGTAGTTATCATATTGTGGATCTCTAAATATGTACACATTAACATCGAAATTTGAGGACTTTTATTTTACATACACACACTTTATTAGGTGAAGTGTGTACCTAATAAAGAGGTGTTGTGGTCTTCATCTGCTTCCAGGTTGGACGTGTTGTATGTTCAGAGATGGTCTTCTGCAGACCTTGGTTGTAGTGAGTGGTTCTTTGAGTTACTGTTGAACCAGTCTGGCCATTCTCCTCTGACCTCTGGCATCAAGACTCACTGGGTATTTTCTCTTTTTCAGACCATTCTCTGTAAACCCTAGAGAAAATCCCAGTAGATCAGCAGTTTGTGAAACACTCAGACCAACAACCATGCCACGTTCAAAGATTAGATTAGATTAGATTAGATTATACTTTATTGATCCCACAACAGGGAAATTCACTTGCCACAGCAGCAAAAACAGAAGCAAAAGGTGTGAATATAAATCATAGAAAGACATAAAATGGATAAAAGGTCAAACACAATGAACAGACAGACAAGTCCTTCAACATATGCAATAAACACGGACAAGTAACAAACAAGATCAAAGATAAGCAAAACAATTAATAAAACATAAAGTGGCCACAGTATAAATAATATTGCATGTGGTAAGCAGTTTGAATGAAAAATATAAATTCAGATCAAAGATGAATATAAAAGCTATGATGAGTAGTGGTTGTGATTGAAACACAAAGCTACAACATCACATTACAAAGTCACTTAAATCACATTTCTTATCCATTGTGATGCTCAGTTTGAACTTCAGCAGCTAGTCTTCACCATGTCTACGGGTCTAAATGCATTGAATTGCTGCCATGTGATTAGATGATTAGATATTGGTTGTGTACCTAATAAAGAGGCCAGTGAGCTTATACATGTTGTCAGTCTGTGTCTAACAAAATTGAGTGTCTTCTTCCATTGTCTCCCCTCCACCATCCATCCTTCCTTTTCATCTCCTTCTGTGCAGCTATCTAATGAGAAAGTATCTCCAGCCCCCACTGACTCTGTGTTCTTTGATCTGGTATGAGCTCTCTAAAGCCTCTCATACTGCTGCTGTGAATAGTAGATTTGCCTGTTGTGACTGAGATGTAATTTTTTCTGCCTCTCCCCCTGCTGTAGCCGTCTCATCAGGACAGCAATAAACACCCCTGTTGATTCAGCTGGCTGCCAGACAGTGTAAGCCCTATCACATGGGCAGTAATGTCTGCACTCTATAGCTCTCACTCTCTTACTATTGGTTGCTTTAAACCAATTGATTGGTGCTTACGCTGCCAGGGTTGGAGGTTTGATTCCCACTGGGACCCACATGTTTCCATTGTGTGCTCTCATGGTCTTTGAAGCCTCAGTGGAGGATTTTTTTTCATCTTTAAACATTCAAATGTCAATCCAAACCAGACATTTGTTATGTGATATCATATGCTATATCTTTATGGGTTGTAATTATGTTCCAATCACTCGTCTCGTCTCGCTCTCTTTTTTTTGGAAGATGATTTTTTGTGGGATTCAGGCCCAGGCCTTGAGGCTGACATTTGAGTCCAAGGGTCTGCCAGAGGTCGACAACATGTTTTGGCATGATGGGATGATGTTCATGGAACACAAAGTACCAGACTGAAACGCCACTCACAATTAAAGATGCACTGATTTGACTGCTTTATGATGCCGCTTTGCACTTTACAACATCAGAAAAATCAGACCTTACCAAAATCAACGTGCTACTTAACTCCTGACACAAGCTGTCGTCATCTCAAAACTTGACTACTACAACACCCTCCTGACAGGCCTGCCAGCCTGCATAGTAAAACTCCTTCAGATTATCCAGAACGCGGCAGTGTGCCTTGTCTACAACCAGCCAAAAAGATCACATGTCACACAAAAACCTCCTGAAGACCCAGCTCTTCAGAGAGCATCTTCTCTCCTAGCACCACACGGTAATTCTACTCCTTAAAGAATCCTCACTTGCACTTATTTGCTGCACTAATGGCTCTTTTGCACTATACCTTGATTGTTTCTCTTTATCTGTAAGTTGCTTTGGATAAAGGCGTCTGCTAAATGACTAAATTTAAATGCAAATCAGACTTATAAAAAGGTGTCAGTCTTCACCTTATAGGGAAACTATCAGTCCAGTATAGGCTGGACATGTAGCTCAGTGGCCCGGCCTCCCTCCATGCCGCCAAAGCTCCCTGCCTGCCTGCTGGAAAAAGGCTGCGTTTCGCATCATCTAGCACATCCGGTGGACACAGAGCTGAAAAATTGGCTAAGTTTCAAACTCTTTTCAAACTCTCCATCAACCATTTTCTGCTTTGGTATGCTGTGCTTGCTCTGAAAATAAACCCTTGAATAAATGAGAAGAGATTCATGACAAATGTAGATGTACAGGGCACAAGTACTGTCCGTCCTTTCAGCAGAGTTCAGAGACTATGAATCTATGGCAAAGTATGTTCTGGAGGCATTAAGTAGAAATGTATAGTAGTTAAGTTCACTTCAGCACTGGTTGTGCTCTACACCCAATTTGTAGAAATTATTTTATTTAAGAGTAGGGAATTTTTGGTTTGGTTTTGATCATCGTTAGTAGGGATTACCACTTCACTACTCAGGTTATCGTCCTGAATTGACTCCTGATCTAACTCCTTAGTTTTCTATTTGTGTTTTTGACATATAAATATCCTCCCCCTATAGAACTTTGTTGTTGTGTAAAGTAACATGAGCTGGCAGCCTATCTAAATGAATGTTATTGAGAGCGAAAATATGTCAAATCCACATGAATCACATTTGGATTTGTCATGTCAGACATCAGTTTTGCTACCACTTCCCTAGTCTTTACCCGCCTGGATTTTTTTTGACATTTTTTTATTTCAGAGGCTGTTGTGGGCTCATTTTAAGGCTATAGAGAAGAAAGTGTGCGAAATCACACCAAAGTTAGCATTAAAATTAGATGGCCCATTGGTTTATTGATGTAATATTCTGGAGGAGTTTTTGACCATTTGTGTCCATTTCCAATAAAAAATGCTGCAACAACTTATGGGACATAATTGAGTGTGGGAATGGACTTCAGAAAGCCCTACACACCTTAATAAGTTTACTTAATTGATTCATTAATTTATTTTTATTAGAAATGTATGACCAGAACAACTTGACGCACAGTGGTGCATCTCAAACATCTTCAGATTCCCAGCTTTCAGATGATGTACACCGCTTCTCTGTGGCATTTAATGTTGACCTGCTATCTCCCCCTAAAAATCTACTACCTACAATTCAACCCCCAGTTCTCTATAAAAGGGGGCAGAATAATAAGGGTTTTTAATGTACAGCGACAAGAACATTTAAATCCAGTGACAGATGAGACTTCAGTCTCACTGTTTGAACAAACATCACTATGAAGTGGTAGCAAATCATCTGGTGTCAAAATCATGTAGGAGAATAGATGAGAAGTTTTGTTTCGAAACTAAATTTTGAACTGAGCCATGTCTGCTTTGGAAAAGCTGACTCTTCAGAATGAAAGGGATCACTTTTCAGTTGCATCAGAATCAGAATGTTAATTTGTATGTGTCTGTGTGGATATCCTGACGGATGAGCAGTTTATGATTCATGCTGACATGCCTGGTTAACACTCAGAGAGACAGAACCATTGGCACCCTGTCTTCTTGCAGTGGTTAGCACTGTCTAAACAGAGCTGCTGCTACTGAGAGCATATAGTGGCCAAACGACACATTCACACACACACGCAGGGCCACATGCACAAACACACTCTGCGCAGACGGGCAACAATATAGTAAATTAACATACATACACAATTGACACATAAAAAGACCAGGGTTTCCCATTAATTACCTAGAGTCTGGCGACCCCACATGATCACTCTGTATGCATGTGTGTGCACCGAACTAAATGCTATCAACCTGTCCGGGCCGGTCAGAGGTCCAAACACACAATAAGCTGTACGTTAGCCGCGAGCTAACATTAGCTTTTAAAGTTGTTTTAATCACACTAAACTGTGACTAACTGTTTTGAATAACTCCCTTTTGCTTAAAGCATGCAGCTTTCAAAATAAAAGCATGGTGTCTACCACAGAATTAACAAGAAGACTAAAATAAGATGCCTTAAATAAAATATACAAGAACCCTTATTCTCCTTTAAAATAATTCTTAAAATATGCAATCATTAAGATTAGTGTATATGATGGAATAGTGGCATTAGAAACAGCCACCACATTTGGGCTTTTATGGAAAAAAAATTATTCAGGGGGCCATGCCCCCAGACCCCCCTAACCAGCTATGTTTCCACACTGGCTGACTGCTTCATGTCCTAGTGGAAAGCATGTTGACAGCAATTAAAAATGACACAGAAGGATAACAAAGATTCTATAATACGGTATCTCCTGACTGTGAAAAAGGTTTTGTGAGATGTTTGCTCTCATTTAGCTCTCAAAGTGCACAAGGTTGATGCATTTTACTTATAAATGTACACAATTTTCTCCCAGGGGGACATGCCTCCGGACCCCCCTAGATGGTTCGGTGCCCTCCCCTCAGACTCTCATAAAATCCAGTGGGAAACAGTGAAAGACACATATATAGCTACAAAAACACACTTGTACCCTGACACAACAAACTCGTGGAAAGAAAGACAGTTTAATTAATTGCTAAGAATCACATTTGGTCATTTATCTAAAACACACATGCAGTTGCGTGTAGTGTCCCTCAGTGGGGGGGCACACTCTCTGACAGCTCCATATTTCATGGAATGGAGCTTCAATGGGCCTTTTCAGTCCGGTCAGGGGCTGTGCAAACTGCCGCTGCAGGTATGCTATAGCTGTCTGGGGAGACAGCAATAAATAAAGCCACATAGTGTTTAATAAAACAATATGAAAATATTGTCTTACCCCTTAATAGCCCTGCAGAAAGGAGAGAGGGATAAATCAGGGGGAGGACATGGTTGCGGTCGGGCGTTTCTTGCAGCTCCCTCCCTCTTACCTCCCACTTATTTTTGCCCCCTTTGCCCCCCTCGGGGACGCAGTGTAAAACGATCGGTCATTCCTCATTTTCTGTCTGGCGGGACAAAGTGGGCGTAGATAATGGATATACTCTATTGGTGACCACTTGAACCTTGTGCTTTATTTCTTGTCTTTGCAGAAAACTTGACATTGGAAAGATCTATGTTCCCAGCACATGAGTTAGTATCCCCACCTCAGATTAAGTATCGCAAAGTGAACTTCAGTCTACAGTTGAGGGAACACTTCTCAGTAGTTTATAACGGAAAGTCTTAAACAGCAAAGCCAAATTAAAGTAAAATGAAATCCTGATACATCATCCCTCATTCTTGAATACCTGAAATTTGGAAAACCTTGATAGTTCCAGACCTCCTCTCAGGGTTAAAGCTGCAGTTCACTGAGGGCTTCTGATACTGATGGATATATGCTGTCTGAATTTTTGCTTCTTAGAGCTTGGACCCAATCCTCTGCATCATGTATCGCAGTTACCAGATGATGTCCGTCCTGAATTTAAATTTCACTTTGATTCATTATTCACCTCATCCCTTGCAAAAAAAAAAAAATAGAAGTTTCATTGGTGTTTAAACAGGAGGTGCAGTGCAAATTGAATCCAAATGCATTTTGGATGTTTTCTAACCATTCATAACAGTTCAGATGTTGCTGCTGCACAAGGGCCAGCTCATTATTCTGACTGATCTATTTTTTAATGTGAATTTATCCTCAAGGATTGAGCAGCTATTTTCACTATCACTCTTCTTCACATTGTGCCTATCATACCAAATGGCTGTGTAGTTTTCCTGCTGCTGGTCCCTGATCAACTCAGATGGATGATGAAATTATGTTGATTGATTTTCTTATAAGTTCAAGGATACTACCCACCAACCAGCACTCAAACCTCAACAAAGTCAGCCACAGTTTTCTGCAAGTTTTGTCTTCCACTCACTGCAGTCTTCAGCCAGCACGTCTTCAGCTAGACGCTGTCGGGGCAAAATTGGAAATTCTCGCTTCCAGCGCCTCCTCCTTCCACCCCATTGTGTTATCACTTCAAGCTGAGTCCATCTCTGATTTACAGAGCTCACCTCTTAGTCAGAATCCTCCCCTTGTATCGCTCTTATCATCTGTTTCTTTTTTGGCATCTGTTGTTTGATAAAGGCAGCTTGATCCTGTTTTGGCTCCCAGCAGCTTTGTGCAATATGAACCCAGGCACCTTGTGTGCGAAATGTCCATCTCCCAAAAATAACTGCTTCGGAAAGGGGAATAAACAACCTCCATCCTGTACATGACGTAATGCAGATCTGGAATCGATTCTCCCTGCAGCGATAAGAAAGTTGTAGCTGCAGCACAGTAGTTTCTTCAAGTGCATCTGTCCTAAGTTATACTACATTTACTTTGCATGTAGTTCATAACAGAAGCAAGGTAGAGTGGCCTCAACAGGCCATTTGGCAGCAGAAACGAACTCTGGAGTTTTATGTGCTGTCAATATGAAAGACTTCTTATGAATGAAGTGCAGCTCCTGTCTGCTTCTATTGTAAAAATATCACCAGGTCAACATGAATCAATGAACTAAAGGAGTGTGCCAGCTCAATGGCATCCCATCTGTGCTACGCAGCGGGTGGCTTCTTTCTCAAGGTGGGCCCCGTGACGGGGCCCAGATTGGCAGTGCCAGTCGCCAAACGATGGAGCCAAGCGACACGTGGGGCGGCAGTCTGTCGCTTTCCCCCAAGGCGGTGTTTTTCCAGGGAAACGGAAGCGAGCATGATGGAGCTTGAGCAGAGGGGCTGGAAACAAAAAGCTTGTATCTGTCCCTCTGCTCGTGTTGAATTCAAAACGTGGGTGCGGGTATACACAGCTGCCGAGGTAGCTCGGTGCCATGCCTTCAGGCCATGGTCCAGCTCTAAATAGCAGACTGTCTTCTGTGTTCTCTCACCACTTAGCTCGCCTTTCCTCCAATGCCCTGACGTTCCAAGTGGACTTCACTATTTTTTCTCTAATTTCTTTCATGTGTGCAGCACTTTCTCTCTTTTCATCATTTTAAATGCCCAAGAATGGTGTCAAGCCTTCGTGACACTGATCCAGAGCAGGAATGTGAATAATGTAAATTATGATTGTATTGAATCCCATCACAACACAATGGAGTACTTGTTGGAGATCTTTCCTAAGCCTTTGATTGGTTCAGGCTACTATACATTTGGTTTTACCACATCTGGATAGTCCAGATGTGTGCTAGGTATGGTGTCAGTGACTGTCAATCACTGTCAGTCTCAAGCTAAACAGACAATGGAATGGACTTGCAAATACTAATTGATCTACTTCTTGTTGCAAAGCTTGACTTGGACAGAAAAATGTGAATCTGCGTCAGCACTCTGCACGTACTCATTTGAAGATACACGAGCAAACTCAAAGTCACACACACCCAGAAAGACAAACAAACAGACGGTAAAGCGAGTCTCAGAATAAGTGATGCAGGAAGCGAGGCAGCTCTGCACTAAGTAACCAGAGACGTCAGCGGTCACCAGGACCAAAGGAGAGGATCTCCATGCCTCGGGCCCAAACCAGAACAGGCGTCCATGCACCTCCTCTATCCCAAATAATCACTGGGCCTCCAAAAACCAGAGAAAATAACTTAATTGGTATGCTATTTGACTTGCTGCTATAAATTATACATACTGTATTTCTCTTCTCTCCTACAAAGCAGCTCTCTGCAATCTTAATCAAACTGTGTTTTTCACGATTTTCAGCCTTTTTTTCTTGATAGTAGCTGTGAAAGGCTCATAATCTTGACAAGTTAACTATGTGTTTCCTTGGCTCCCCATTGCAATAGTACCACTGAAATAACAGCAGAAAAGAAAAGCTCAATACTCGGTCAAACAGTAGGGGGAAAACACAGGGCCTGTCAAATTAGAAGCAACACAAAGACCCGCTTGTTGAGAAGGGAGGGGGGTCATGAACTCTGGATCCGGATGGAGACCACAGCGTAAATTCTACCCGTGTAAACCCACCCTCCTCTGCCGCCTCCACCACCACCTTCCTAAAACACCAAGACGTCAAAGAAAACCAGAGAAATTCACTCGGGTCTTTCCTCAGCCTGTCAGCGGCCATCCGTCTCTCTTATGTGTCCTTAATAGCATCTGACCACAGCAGCCAGAGGAGGAGCAGCAGCGGTGCAGCCGCAGGCTCACATCTGACCGGACTGGAAAACTCTTTACTACTTCTAACTCTATCTGTCCCTTTTCTCCTCACCCTCCCTCTCTGTAATACCTCCAGGGCAAATGTAGCGTATGAGGATTTAGCCGTCAGTCTCCAGGCGCTCTGTAATGGAGCGATTCTTCAGCTATTGTAACCTCTGACCTCTTACCCAGCATGCAGCGAGTCGCTCCTCTATAGGAGGGGAGTGGAAACATGCTGTTTTTCATACATAGCATTCATAACCTTGTGCCTCTCCTTGGCGTCAGCGAGGTCAGCTGATTGTGACCTGGTTGTTGCAGAGCAGTTAAAAGTCTCATTAGCGACATGAGTCACATTCAGACAGCTCCATTACACCAGATCACCTCACAGGGTTAATTACATAAAGGCTTCACTTTTAACCCTTTCCACTCCTTTTCATTAGCAGTGTGTCTACTATATTTATGATATTACAGCAACATGTGATGCAGGGGGATGTTTGCCTGAGGATTGGTCAAGACACTAGTGCTAAATCTCTGCAGCCCTCTTGGGAGACCGTACACACACACACACACACACACACACACACACACACACACACACACACCTAGTGGAGCCTTCCAGGCATTATCCTGGCTGTGCAGATGCACTAACCCCATCAGACAGCATGGACTGGGTATAAGTGAGGTCACTCTGAGCCTGAGACTGGCTCGGGGGAAATTTGACAGGTCTGTGCTCAGTGTACCCCCAATTAAAACAATTCAAGTGTTTTCCTTGAGATTCAATAACAGATCAATCTAGTTTCTGGCGACTCCTCTGGATTCATGTCTCTAGCCATTCTGCTGAAATTGGACATTTCCTTTGCTCTTAAAAAGGGAATATGGTGTATTTTGTTCACTCCTCTAGCTATAACTGATCTCCAGTCTGGGTCATATTGATACCCACCTTGCTTTCAAAAGTAAAAGGGAAAGACAGGAGCAGGAGGCAGAAGGAGGGATGATGGAGGAGTTTCATTTCTTCTTGAGAACATGCTGCTTTCTTAAATGTGTCGCTCAATACTTCAAAACCAAGAGAGAGAGGCAGAATTGGAAAAGAGTGTATGATCTCTCCCAGTACCTTTCTGTGCCTCTGCAACAGCTGTTATTGTTATGTTTTTTTTGGTTGTCCGTCCTTCTAGCTATCCAATTCTCATGAAGAATTTCTTCAAATTTGGCTCTTACATCCACTTGGACTCAAGGATGAACTGACTAGAATTTAGTGGTCAAAGGTTACTATGACAAAAAAAAAAACAGGTTTTTGGCCTTAAACAGTAGTGTAGTGGATGCAAAGCTATGAGCTTACTTTCCGTGCTCCGGTGTCTGAGTTCTGGCCGGTTCTGATTTTACAATAGTTTAAGCTGGCAGGGTCATGGAACCACAAGGTTTTACTCTACAAAACTATGTGTACAAAACAATGGTCTTCATGCATATCAGAAACCAACTTCACTTGGCACTATTTTGTTCCTTGAAATAGACAGTTAACCACCCAGAACTCCAACACCGGAGCTTGTAAAGTAAGCTAACAGCTTTGCATCCACTACAATGGCAGGAATTTCATACAACTTAATGTCCAAAATCCTGAACTATCCCTTTATCTTAAGAATTCATATGTTAATTATGACACAATTTCACACAAATGTAATGATATAATCATTCAAAGACATTTTATATCCAAAAGGTCAACTTTACAGTGACATCATAATGTTCTCAAAATCATAATCTTGGATGCTCACCTTGAATCTGTGCTAATTCTACCGATCTCCTGTAGATTTTGTTGCAGCAACATACATATTTAAGCTTTGTCTTCTGTCATGGCTACAACTTTGTGTTCTCTCCTCTTCCTCTGGTCCTCCAACATCAGCTCATTGGTTCATTAACTCAGTAGTTTGTAAAAAGTTTGACTCTCATTGCTTGGTTGCATCAGACATAAGAGAGATCTTCAGTCAAGAACGTTTTTTCCACTTGAATCCCTGTCAATTTATGCAACACCGTTCACATACCAATGTGCCGAAACCCGGAGCATGTTATATAGTTGTAGTGTGTTTTGATTGATGACACTATTTCTGTTGACTAAGTGAACTGCCATCCTCATTAACATGCAGTCACAGCAGAGATGAGCAGGAAGTGTCTCCTTCTCAGGCCCTTTCTCACCTTTTATGACAGTTGATAGTTTTGAAATTGTTCCGGAATGGAGAGTCAGCAGAAAAGCTCTTCGAAAGCTTAGTGTAAGCCATATTTTTGGGGGGCCAAGGTTTGACTATGTGGTTTTGGCACCGGGCAGCTGAGCCACCATAGACCCTATCATAAGCATTTTTCAGCATTATGTTATCATACTGGGGGGGATTGGACTGTGGTCACTGCTGGAATAACCCAAATATTTACTATCAGCTTTCAGTATGTGGTGAGTGGGTGCTGCTGATAGTGGGAGGTAATGTTAGTCTGAGCAGCAGGAGGAGAGGTAGTGAGTCGTGAAGAAGGATAAGGAAGTGCACAGAAATGAGGTCTGGTCCGTAATTGATTCAAATGAGCTCCAAAAGAACAAAGGAGGTGCAGTACTCATGCAAATGTATAATATGCAAAAAAATCCTACATGTGAAAAGAAACACTGATTTTACAATTGTATATTATAAATCTATACACGGCCATAAAGTTGGAATCATTTAGTTTTCAGACACAATCCTCCGTTAATTGTGGTTTCATTTTCATTGTGATATGTTTGAAAGAGATTGATTAACACAGTGTCAAAAATTCACGATTCCTTCAACCAATACTAAATATTCATATGGCAATTTGATTATAATTATATTCATAATTAATAATCAGTGTTCCAAATGGATAGTTTAGTAACTTTATGAGACTGATTTAGGTGAATTGGCTATATTTGTCTGATTTACAGATGGTGCCCCCAACGAGCTATGACTTAGAGCAAATCAAGTCATATAATTTCTTAGAATTAATAATTATTTATGATAATTATTAATAATTCTGATCATCTTACCACACTTTTGAACTGTGAGATCCACACAAGTGTCACTCAGGTTCATCCTTACATATTTGACATCCTTATGGGAGGGATAGCATTTATGATAGCGCCCTTTTATTAACATATTTGAAACCCTGTGCAAGGTATCATTTATTCATAAAAGAGGCCTCCTTAATTCCCAATAACAGTTTTGACAAGATATACACTTTATCTGTCAATAATAAATCACATCGTCATAATCATTTCATGGAAATAGGTTAAAAAAAATATTGTATTCCAACTTTATGGGCGACCGTGTGGACCAAAGGAGCAGACGCAGCATGGTTACATCTTGCTGTTTCAGCTATTAACTTATGTATGTTCTTTCAATGTTTAAATTGGTCAGAAGATATTTTTGAGTGTTACATTTGACTGCCCTGCAGATAATCTGCCTGAAATCAGGTCTGCGAACCCCCTGCTGAAGCTCCAGCTCTCTTCACACTGTACATCAGCTCTCTCTGCTGAGTGCTTCTGCCCCACAGGAGCCCATTTATAGAGCCAGCGATGAAATGCTCGACATCTCAGTAAATAAAGACAGAGAAGGATTTATCCAGGCCACCGTTTCCCTCCGTTTATCAAGGAGAAGTGCTGAAGAGGTAGCTGACCTTTTCCCTGGCATTCCCAATCTGCAGCATCCTCCTTCATGCTTCTCCCTGTTTCTTTCTTTGTCTTCTGCTCCCATTTCCTCCTCATTCCCTCGTCCTCTTTCTTTTTTCTCCTGGCCCTCACCTCTTCATACTCCCACCTTTGTCCTCTTTCCTCCAGCCCCTTCTTTTCCTCTCTCGTTTGTCTTCTCTCTCATGCAGAGATGTTAACGAGGTCATTTTTTTTTTGCCTCTACTTATGTCTAGATTAAAAAAGAAGAATGTTGAAAAATCATAAAGTAGATGACTTACACAATCTGCCCATCAGCCAACTGTTCACCGCTGGCTGAGCGTGATGCTTTGCACATTTTTCCTCTTTTAGTTGGTGAACTAGCAGCTCATCCTACTCCACTTGTCACAGAGGATACAAGCATGTGCTAAACGCTTATAATATAAATGTAAAATGATGTTAATCTTCAGTTCTGTGGGGAGAAGGAACAGCTCCGCCCAATCTCTATCTCGGCAGCTCATTTGCAGCCTAACAATCGTCTCCCAAGGTTAGATCCATCATTACAGCAGCCTCCCTCTTTGCAGGGGTCTGCTGCCTCTCTTCCCCTCACCATCACAGACAGAACACTGCCATCTGTTGATGGGTGGGGCTATTGCACGTCTGGGGTTACTCTGCAGGTAATGTAAGGCTGATGTGCATGAGGTTTCATGAGGCTCTGAAAGAGTCAGAACATTTTTAAAGCGCCGGTTCATCCAAATTATTAAAGAATGAACGCTTAACATGGTTTACTAGTAGCTTGTCTTTAGTGAAATGTAGTTCAGATTTTATTCTAGAGAGAGGCAGAATTGGAAAAGAGCGTGTGATCTCTCCCACTTTTTTGGGTTGTCTGCCACTAATGTCTTCAAATTTGGCATAAACATCGACAAGGATGAAGTGATTTTGGTGATCAAAGTTCAAGGTCTCTATGACATCACAAAACAGGTGTTTGGCCTTAAAGGGATAGTTCAAGAGATCATCATGTCCTTATACCTAAATGTAATAATTGCTATTTTAAACATGTGGTTAATGTTGTCAATGGGTCGCGGGTTAGCTTTGGGCACATCATCGACACTTACTGAAACCAACAATAATGACCCATATTACCCTTTGGTCAAAATTACAAACAAGTAATTATACATGAACATATGGTTTGTGGTTTTAAATAAAAAAAAACCAATTTGAATTTAGGCTACAAAACCACTGATCTAGGTTTATGTCAACATTTCCTAGTAAGGTTTATATAAGACAGTTTAAACAGAAAGTAAATGCTGGAAGTGAAGTAGTTACGAGGTCGATGTGACTACTGGAAGTAGTACTGAAAGATTATGAATACAGGTGTGCCTTGAGACTTTGGCTTGCACTTTGGTGTTCTTTGGGCCCAAAAAGTTTGAAAACCACTGGTGTAGTGGATGCAAAGCTACTTACAAGGCCTGCTCTCCAAGCTCTGGTGTGGGAGTGTTGTAGTAGTGTAGTAATATTACTACACACTGTCATTATATTTACAGGCTTTTTCAAGAAACACAATAGCACTATACCTGAAGTTGGTGTCTGATATGCACAAGGACCATTTTTTGTGGCGGGATGGGTGTGATGTGGTTTTTAGTGTTAAAGTAGAGTAAAATCTTGTAGTTTCATGACTCTGCCAGTTTGCCAGTACTATCTATTCTAGGATCGTAAGGCCAAAGTAAGCTAATAGTTTTGCATCCACTAAACTACTGGCAAGTATTTTATACAACTTAATGCCCAAAATCCAGAAAAATTCCTTTACAAATTGTTGAAAGGTCTTCTTTAAGACTCCTCCAACCCCTTAAATATCCAGTTTTCTTAAGTAGCGGTAAAAATTGTATAATGTTTTTGTGGCCCTGGAGAGAACTTACTGATGCTTAAAAAAATAAACCTGGTGTCATCAGGGTTATCTCAACTTGTTTCCCATAGTCCTAAGGTTTGATGTTACCCAGATTCATGTGGAAAATAATAGGAACATGACAAAAGGTATTATTTTTCCTGGGTCCAATGTTCCCCTGTATAGCATATAATGACATGGGTTAGGATGAGGATTAACTGAATAATATTTATGACTTTTTTTGGATTTTAAGCTGTAATGGGTCAAATTTGACTCAAACACATTAGGAGGGTTAATGTATGTTAACAGAATACTGAGCTGGGGAACAAAGGATCCTGCTAACATAGATATGCTCCTGCTTCAGTTCTATTACTGTCTATGGATGGTGCATTTCAGATCCTTCGATGATGGTTTCATTTCAGTATTCAGTGTCATTTCTTGCACTCATTTTACATCAATCTTGCATTAATCGTATAAGCAATTCTTGCAAGTGTTAAAAAGTTACCAAACCACTCTTTGTTACTTTGGATGAGTAAGGAATGCCAATAAAACCGCCGAACTCTACTGTAAGCTTAAAACTCTTCCTAAAACTCATCTTGTGTAACGACTTGCGGCTGGATAATGGTTGAAAAGAGTTGGTGTCTGATCACGTGCTGAGGCCAAAGTGTTTCTAGCTGTTCTGAATGGTCTTTAAACGGTCTCCACTGGAGAAAGTATTTGTGTAACGAATGAAAAAAAAAAGGGGGCTAAAGATGAAGAAAACTACTTATTTATTTTGTTGGTTGTGGAAACAGCACTAGTCGGATGCAGCCTACGGCCCGATCCATTTCTACTCTACTTGTTCTCATCATTCCTTATCTTTGAGATTATACAGTACTTTCTGCCTCTCTCCGCTAAGACTCACAGGAAGTGTGTTACACATGTTTTCAGGCAGTGTGAGTCATAACTCCTGCTCCTCTCCGTCTAACTTCTTATGCTTCTTCTACTCTAAGAGTCTTTGCAAGTTGCTGTGAATAAGCGCGTCAGCAGAATCCTTTTCATGTAAAACACGGGCTGTTGATATTAAAAGGCTTTGGCAGGAGACAAATGTTCTAATTCCAGGCCGATAATGGGCTGCGGGGAGCTTTGGCAGGACCGCGGCCTCTGTTTGATGGTCCCTGGTGGTTTGTCCTGGGTGCTGCTCGGGCCACACAGAGATTGGGCGGGTGGGGTGTATCAGTTCGGCCGGTGCCGAGCCGATCAGTCAGACACCTCGTTAAAAGACCGGCTTCCGAACCCACACTCTGCCCCCCTCCCCCCCTGCTGAGCTGCTGCTTCAGCTGCCGAGCTGCCGATCCGGTTTCACTCAGCCTCCACCGCAGCGCGAGCGTTCAATGTATTTTTCATGCCACTGCTCGAGGAATAATGCTCCAGAGAGGCACAAGTTTTATTATTCTACTCAAGTTTTTAAAACTCCCAGCTCTCGAGCCTTGCCAGCAGTGGCACAATCCAGTCTTTTTATCCAGTGACCCTGACCTCCCTGCTTGTGCGCCGACGTATGAATGTGTGTGTGTGTGTGTTACTGTATTAGTCTGTACTTTTATAAAGAGGATTCACTTCCCTTTCTGACCTACACTTGCTCTGGTTCACTTCACTCTCACCGGACATGGCTGCCACTCATTCCTCCCTCTCTCCCCCTGCCTTTCTATTTGTCTCTTTACCTCACTTTACCACCCCGCACTCCCTGCTCTTTGGTTTTCCCTCACATCAAGCCCTGCTCCGTCTTTTTCCCCCTCACTGTGGCCTCTCGTGGTCTCCCACTGGTTGCCTCCCTTCCTCTCCTGCCCTCCCAGCCCTGATGGTGGCCCCGGCTATGTTCAGGGTCGGGTTCGGGTCACCCACGGGTACAGTAGAGACTGTGATAGACTGCACTATACCTCCAGGCTGCAGGAAAACCAACACTACTGCTGCATTTTTGTAATTTTCAGTTAAAGTACCATATGCATCCCAGCAAGAAAATTTTGTACATTTCTAAGTAAAATGCATCAATCTTTTTTGAAGTTATTCAAAACAGCTAGTCACAGTTTAGTGTGATTAAAACAACTTCAAGAACTTGGACCTCTTTGGATTTTGGATTATGTGGGGATTGGACTGATACAGACTGGTCGGCACGTTTCTATATCATGTTTTGAAGTGGAGTAGTGGGGTGGGCAGCTCACTAAATTCAGTGCGCCTGTCAGTGTGTGAAAGGACGTGCATGTCTCAGAGGAGGATGGAGAGGTGGGTCAGGTTTGACTGACTGATGGGTGACAGACACTCTGCTGAGCAACAGCAACACAGTGCAAAATAACTTAATATTATGAATCATGTAAAAATACTTTCAGCTGCTTGAAATGTGACGTTGGCACAGCACATGAGACTCTGGCGGGACAGATTAGAGTCTGGTGGGCTGCCAGACTCTAGGTTTTTAATGGGAAATCCTGATATGCATTTCTCTGTTTTTATGTCTCAGTATATCAGTTATTAGTTATTCAAAGATTTCCAGGTTGATATGGTTCATTTAAAGACATTTGAGAGCCAGTTGATTTCCATTTCTTAGTGTCTTAGCGTTCCATCAGGTTAAATGGGCAAAACTTGGATTTTGTTTTCCGTGACGAATAAAAAAAAAAAACTCTTTTAAGTTAAATTTGTCTGACAGATAGATGGAAACATCGCTGCTGTCTTAGTTTCACTCCGTCTCTGTTCGTCCCTGCCTCTCCTCTCCTCACGCTCCTCCTTACGCTTTGTTCTCTGTTATCCTGTCACTCTTCACACAGAACAAAATGCATGCTTGATAATACTCCCTCCTTCCCTCTGTGCATTTCATTCCTTTGTTCTTTCTTTTCAGTCTCCAGCGTTATTTCATTTCACTGGCTGAGAGCCGCAGTATTACATAGAGGGCAGAGGGGCTTTCGTAATCTGTGGTCATCTGAGAACCGGAGTGATGTCTCTGCTCTTTGATCCCGACTGTTTCGACCTTGATGTAATTAGCGCTCATGTTTTGAATATGCATTTGTCATGCACCGAACATCGCGTCTCAAACACCTGAGACCAGCGTTCTTTGCTGTCATTTCTCACCTTCACAGACAATTCTTTCCTTACTTTCTACGTTATCTCCAGAGGATTATTTGACAAGTTTTAATGGCCTTTTTTTTTTTGACAAAGTAACCTTGAAAACAGACATGAACAAACCAACTTCCTGTACCAGATTCAGAGTATTTCATAGTTCCAGTTTCTATTTTTTTTGGGTACAAAACAATAAAGTTGTTCTTGGTCCATCCTGCATCAGGTGCTAGTTGCTGCTGTATGCTGCATTGACAAGTGTGATGTGTATGCAGTATCGGGCTTCACAAGGTCATTGATACATTTCAAAATAACCAAAGATTTCCTTTAACCCTCTGAATACCATGTAGTTTCATGGTGTATTTTTTGCTTCTGTCACATTTTGCTCACTGGGGCTTTTTATTATACTGCAATATATAAGTCCTCTAAGGAATCAGCACCATCTGGAATAACTCAAAAATGTTTTTAATGCAGTATAACACTTATTAGGGATGGGCGTTTGGAAGAAACCTGCCAACTCGATTATCTATAATGTTTACGATCATTTAATCGCTGCATTCATATATGGGCAAAATAAATGATATATATGCATACAGTACTATGCTAAAGCCTGTTTTGATAACGTACGCTTTTATTTTAAAAGGACGAAAGGAGACTTACTGTCAATCGTAAAACAAACTCAAGTGAGATTATACTGTAAAGATAACGTCAAGGAGTTCAATGTTTTAGCCCCCCAAAGAGGCATGAGGTTGGTTTTCACAGTAATCTTGCATATTTTAATGTGTTCTGTGTTTGAATAAGTTTTGGATAAAATTAAATGTAGTAATTCATGCTACGTAGTAATTCATGTTTGCCAAGGTTTGCTACAATAAGCAAGTTTTGCTCAAATTAATACTCTTTTACCTCTCTAGTATCATTTGAAAAAACCTGCCTGGGCACATGAATCAGAGGAAGACAGAGAAAAATGTCCCAAATTCAGCAATTCTTGTCAGTCTTCCAAGGAGCTGGCATCCTGTAACCATTGGTAACCACTCTACAAACAGTCCTCGATAGGCCTAAATCGGCTGCTCGCCATCTAAGAGAGAGAGGCGTCCCAGTGGACCAGAACCTGTCGGAAAGAATCTGTCCGCAGATTGCAACAAAATGAAAAACAGAAGCTCTCCTAGAAACGTATCCTGACAGGTATTCCCATAATGGGGGAAATGTCCAAGAAAGCTTCATTCATAAAGTAGTAGCAGTTGTACAAGTCCCCCTTCAAGCATTTCTCTTGCTTATACTTTAAATGCTTTCCATTAGAACCAAATTAGTATATCAAAACATAATTGCTGATTTATAAAAACCTCATAGCCCTCTTTTTGCTTTTGATTGTTGCTTATACTGTAAGAAAAGACCACAACAAAATACAGAAACATAACAGTGGGTTTTATTGGACCTGGTTCAAGAATAGGAATCACAAGTCTGTGCTCCTTTGTGGTTGAAACATGGAAACACCGCCAGGAGTAGGGGCTTTGTTCCCACTGGTGCCACCCATGCAGCTTTCTGGGTAAAGAGAACTTGGACAGCATTCATGATTCAACATTAACGTAGGCCTGAAACAAAAATGCCCTCAAACTTCATTTAATGTGGTTTATTAGGCATGCCAATGTTTTGCTTCGTTTCTCTGATCATGCTTTCTTTATTGGGTTGTCAAACATTCCAGACCACAGGCCCCTGTATATGACTGGACCTCTCTTTGCATTTGATTAAGCATGAAATTAGACAGTACAGTGGTACAACTATGCGTACAAGTTAAGCTCATTACGTTAGTCCAACAAGACAAGACCGTAACTTTTAGACAAATTGGCGAAACCTGTTCATTTCTCTTTTTTTCTCATCCAATGTCAATTTTTGGGGAAATCTGAAATCTCTGCATGGTACCAGCATGGGTGAGGTCATTGAAAGATTGTGGTTACCGCTTATAAACTACTGTCGGTGTCTTATTAACTTGCTGTTCGGTGACAGGATGAAAAGTTCTTGCCCATCCATCAAACCAAGCCTCTCTGGAGCCCTACTTCCTGCAGTCATATTAAAGGTTGGCGCTGAACATAACTTAGGTGGTGTCAAATTGTTGAATTGTCCTTGAATGTAATTCCAAGGGTTACTGGCAGAGGTGTGGACTCGAGTCACATGACTTGGACTTGAGTCAGACTAGTCATGAATTTGATGACTTTTGACTCGACTTGACAAAATGTAAAGAGACTTGCAACTGGACTTGGACTAATAACTTGTGACCTCACTTGAACTTAAGCCTTTTGACTTGAAAAGACTTGCTACTTTCTCCAAAACCCAAAGATTAAAAATGATGTGACTAAGGACCGCACTGTCTCTCTTTGTGTAAATGTGTGCATCTCTTGCTGTGTCTGTCTGTGTGTGTCTGTGTGTGTCTGACGTGTGCTGTCAGGACAACCAATGAAGAAGAACTTTCAAAAACGGGGCCAGTTGTCAAAATGATACCAAAGATGGTTTCGTTTGGATATAAAAACTACAAAGTGGTCAACAAAAAACTAATTGTAGTCTGCAAAACATGGCTAAGTAACTTTGCTAGCAGCATTGCTAAATTAGTGGGGGAAAAACACGCACAGACAACATGAGATGAGATGAGACAAGACAGGACAGAAACTGCTGTGGATCTAGTTATAGTGCAATATGCTCTTGTTATGTACATGTGTTTGAAGAATGTTCTTGCAAAGAAAAGTTTTGATGAATAAATACAGATTTGAAAAGCATACATGATTTGTGTAATTATTATTGCTCTGTTGTTAAAAGGACTCGAAACTCAAACTGTAGGACTTGGGACTTGACTTGAGACTTGCCTGTCTTGACTTGGGACTTGACTCGGGACTTGAAGGCAAAGACTTGAGACTTGCTTGTGACTTGCAAAACAATAACTTGGTCCTGCCTCTGGTTACTGGACTGGTAAGTCTTTGTTTAACTCCCATTTGCATTAAAATGCAATATTGGAAAGTGTTCTGCTACAAACATCAGCCACACTTTGCATGAAAGCTTGCAATTGGAAGAACTGACCATTCACTTAGTGTCCATAAGTGGTTGACCACTATTTACAACCCATGGCAGGAGGTTGCAGTTCCAAGGGAAAATAAAAAATCTGACACATGACCTAGATTAGTAAAAAAAAAAAAGGATCATAAAATCTGTCAAAATAAGGTCCATGGGGCAGAAGCCTGTTATCACCTAGCATGAGGCTAACACCTTCCAGGAAGGTGATAGCACAGTGCATTAGTGCTATCTGTGCATCTCCATTCATTTGTTTTTTTTTCTCCACTCCTTTTTTTCCACTTGAATGCTGTGTTCTCAGTAGGAACACATGTCAGAGCCTCAGGGTGTTCCCTGTCCACACAAGTTACCTCGCCTGCTGCTATTGGATTGTGTCGACGAAACCCTGAAGGGAAACACAAACTCTCCTCCTTCATTCTCTCCTTCATGAGACCCCCATCCCCTCAACCCCAACCCCTCACCCTTCAATCCTCACCTATGTTCCTCTCTATCTACTAATTTATGATCTCATCTCAACTCAACGCACACATTCAGGTGTGTGAAAAGACTCTTTGTTCACAATCTATGGAGCCATTGTCCTCCATTAAACCAACTCGGTTCAACTCTCCGTCTTAAATGTGTATTCCACCATTCAGAGGAAGGGGGACCTGAGACTCACCTCTCACAAATCTCCACAAATCTTCCGCTCATTTTACCAGCAGATGGTTTGGCTCTTATTCCGTTCGACTTCTCTCCGTCCTCACACGCTGGGAATCTTCACGCTTACAGCTCAGGAGGAAATCCTGTCTTGACTTTTGTCTCACAGTAGGAGTTCACCCATCAATTATGCCGTTGTAAATCCAATCGGCACTGAACTATGCCAGACACGGACGCTATTAATCACAGGGTCTTGGAAGGCAGGCCTGCGCTTCTGTTTTTTCCGTATAATTACTGCCGGTTTTTGGAATAGGAGGCAAGGTCAATCTGTAGTATTGCTAAACACATGTATTAGACGAATGAAACATAGCATTAGAGGGCAGGTGCTACTTTCATGATGGCACTTTTATATGCATTCAGGTGAATAACAGAGAAAATTGATGGTGTATTTTACGAGTTGTTTGTTTTCCTCTTTTGACAGTGACTCACTCTGGTTTTCATTCAAGGTGCCCTCTGTTCAAAGCCGCTGCCTCAGGGTGTGTGTAGGCAAGCGGGTGTGTAGGTACTTGTGGTTTGTGTGTGTACATTTGGAATGAGTCCATGCGGTCAGATTGGTGAAGGACCAACATGCCACCAGTGTGCTGATTTTTATCAGCCCCATGTCGAAATAAGACACGGTGCTGTTTGAACTGATGAGATAACACGCCGCAAACACACGCCTCCAAGTCCTCCCCCCTCCCGCTGAAGTTTGTGTGAGCTCTGATCCCAATCTGATCTGGTCGGAATGAACAGAGTGAAAAATGATGAGCCGCGTTCGAGCTTGTTTGTTTCCCGATCAAAATCAAATTAGTCATTCTTTTAGAGGCATTTATCAGTTTTCACTGCTTGAACTTCCAGTGAGTTAATTGGATTGGAAGCCGGACAAAAAAAGAGAGATGCATGAGGGAATGCAGAACAAAAAGTAAAGATAGGTAGGAAATTAAATTGGAGATTCAGGTTTATTATCTCCAGTGGGATGAGCCTTGAACTGTAAGCTCATTCAGTGAGGTGTGGTAGAATGAAGTCCCTGGGAAATAAACCCTCAACACCTATTTGCACACACCATGCATGCACGTGTGTGTGTGTGTGTGTGTGTGTGTGTGTGTGTGTGTGTGTGTGTGTGTGTGTGTGTGTGTGTGTGTGTGTGTGTGTGTGTGTGTGTGTGTGTGTGTGTGTGTGTGTGTGTGTGTGTGTGTGTGTGTGCGTGCGTGTGTGTGTGTGTGTGTGTGCGTGCCTGGCACGGGTCACAACCGTTTCCCTATCAGATTTCCTCCCCTCTGAGCGCATGCATGCCACTCAGCGAGCAGCGATCCATGTCCCTAACACTGTCAGGGGCCCTGGAGAATGAAGGATTATGTCCTCACCAAGACTTGTTACTGATATTGGCAATGTAAGCTGGAGGAAATACAAGATCTGATTTTGATTTAGAATAGGTTTTAATAGCATAATCCAGATCATCCTGGATTGAGCCCGTGGAGAAAATGAGGAGAGCGAAGTGCAATTCCTGTCCAGGCTTTAGATTTGATGATGAGCAGGCTGATTTCTCGGATGTGATATCATCAAAAAAAAACGTGCTTCAATGCTGGTTTGAATTTATTTCACAAGTCCCTCTTCATGTTTTATTTTCTACCAGATTATATTGCATGTTTCTAAACAGATGCTTCCATGCAGAGCACAAAGACTCACTGAATGGTTTGAGTAGAAAATAAAGTGTTCTGGAGGCGTGTGGGACAGCAACACCTTACTGAGACACTTTATGTTACTATTTATATCAATATACGAAAACAAGCGTAAATTTGCAATAGTTGCGACCACATACACATGCATCCACTCATTCACACACACAACTTCACAAACACTTGACCTCCAGGAAAATTTTTGGCGATTGACTGAATTAGGTCTGATAAGAAACGGTTAATGATTTATGCAAGGGGTGGGGTTTAACTCATGGGGGCGGGGCTAACGTGCACCAATGAAACAGGAACTCTCTGCAGGGTTCGATGTTAGTGTTTTTTGTTTTTTTTCACTTGACCAGACAGTGATTCTACTTGTCCAAAGTCAATTTTTAATTGCCCAATTCAAAGTAATGTATTTATGTATTGTATTGTAATGTAATGTATTTTGTTTCCAGCCTTAGCTAGCTTGCACTTAAGTTCATAAACTTTGTATTTACCTGCTGTCATGTTCTTTTAAGCCCCCATGTGGTACTGCCGCTAGTGGTGCACGGCTCGATCTAAAACATCGATAGTACCGATACCTACGTCGGTATTGGTATTGATTGATGCTTGTGTGATGAGATGATTACTTAAGTTTCAGCTTCTCTTCTCTACGATCAGTACGCAACTCCTGTACAGTATAGTGTACGCGCATGTGCAAACACCGCTCCTCTCACTCACCTCACTCCCTCCTCAAATCAAATCAAATGAAATCAAATCTCTGACTCAGAGTCAGACTCAGCAGCAACCAGTTGAAATAAATCTAAATTAATGATTTTGCTGGAACTGGAAAATATATAAAGATATATACCTCAAACCTGAAATATAAATATGGCTGAAAATAATAACCCCTTTGTGTTAACTGTCAACTGTTTTCTTACTAAAAAGTATCCGTATCCGTATTGACAATACTGACCCTGTATTTACTTGGTATAGGATCGATACCAAATTTGCAGTACCGCCCACCACTAACTGCCACTCTCAACAGAGATGAGAAGTTTAATTCTCCTTTGCTACTTTAGTGACTTTATTGTTTTACTGGCCTGATGTGGCATTTTACTTGCCCCTGGTATTCAGGAAATCCTAACTGTGGAGCCCTGTTGCTGAGACCAGTGATGGGACAAACTGTCTCATGTCTCACACTCTACGACAAATGCTTGACCATGGTACAATAGGTGGATCAATTTAGAAGTAATGCACCTTTTTGTTATAGGCCACTCCCACTGCCACAGCTGTACTTTGGATCATGAGGAACCCTATGCAGTTCTGTAAATCTATTTTGAAGTTTTGCGCAGGCCACTCCCATTGCCACTCCCCCTTTTAGCCAATGGAGACAGAGCACTCTTATAAGCTAATGTTAGCTTATATCCACTTTTGTCCTCTTAAAAGTTCATTTTTTTGGTTTGTCAGATTTTTTTTTTTTTAATTCCCACGTTTTTCAGTTTTTTTTGCTCCTTTCAATACAAAGGCAATGGTGAAAGGTGGTTTGTCCCCCCCACCCCAGTGGGCATGGTCTTCAGAGTATGAAGCATGGCGCTCTGTCTCTATTTGCATGAAAACAAAGACACACCCTCTCTCACACACTTGAACTTTATACCAAATTTCAGCCTCCTAAGGTGAAAACTGTCACTGCAAGAGGGTGGACAAAGTTTTTATGACTTGCCAACAGAGCGACCAATAGAAATATCTTGTTTGATATTCATTTTAGCCATATCGCCAAACCCGATATTACAAATCAAGCCAAGGTGCCGCCGTAGCTCACCGGTGTTGCCTGATAAGTGAGACTAAAAGCTGATAAACTGGTACAAAACGACAGCCAGGAGCCTGAGCCACACTACTTTCTTCTCTCCTGTATAAAGTTTAAGGTCAAACCTCGAGTCTGCTCCTCATATCTCCTCTTATCTCGCCTTTAAGCTTTGGGGTGCAACATTAATTCTGTTTTGACACTTCCTCTTCACCTGCCTCAAGTTAATTTCCCCGACCGTTCCTCTCCGTCAAACAAATATTCTCCCTCTGCACTTCTGGCTGCTTTTTCTTATTTCTTCTTTTTCTTTTTTTTGGTCTGCTATCTGGCTGTGGAAGAGGAAGCTGAGCTGGAGCGGGCCAGTCGCCTAGAAGCTATTTTCTCAGGAACAGAGCTCTCTAAGCCCTGTTATCTTTTTTTTATTTTATTTTATAATAGTGTGTGTTGCTGGTTTTCATGTGGCTTCACAGAAAGTGTGCACAGATAGTGGTAGTTGTTCTACTCTTTACATTAATCCTTCATGGGCAGTACATGGGTTGCTGTTGCTGAAATATTATACATGATCAAATCGTTTTACTTTACCCAAGCTTTATGTTATCTAATCCTAAATTTGACATCATCCAGCAGCCAGAATGTGATCGTAAAACTCTATAAAGATTACATGACGTACGACAAATGACTCGCAGTGTGTGTAGCTCCGCTGGGATTAAACACAGTGTCACAACCTACTCAGTGGGTCTATACAGCAGGTCATGGATCACTTTAATAATTCAGGTTATACAGTGGAAGAGGGAGGCTTATCTCCAGCCAGCACGCACTGTCAACTGACCTCAAACATCATGTAGCCACAAGAGGGGGGTGTGGAGAGGGCCAGTGGTCAGTCCGGGGGGAAGACGGTCACTGTGTGTGTAGAACAGAGGGATTAGTGTTGTTTGACAGATGCTGAGATTTCACTTAACCTTCTTGCACTAAGCTATTAGCAGCAGCAGGATTACAAGTACATCTCCACTTTCCATGTATGTCTTTTAGGATGGATGCATGTACCAGCATTTATAGGACAGAGATCTTAAAAAGGATGGTTTGTTTTCTGTGTGTAGGGCAAAGATTAAAAAAATATACAGCTGGTTAACATGCATAAAGATAATAATTTCCCCCTGTTCCGATTAAAAAATAAATGTTATCGTTTTCTCAGAAAAGTAACAGCTGTTGCGGGTACTCTATTAGTAACATTCTTGAAGATGAAATCAATCTGTGTATTTTTGAATTACGATCGAGTCATTTTCATTGTTTACACAAAACTGTTGCATTTTGGAACTCATTTCTCCATCTGATATCATTACGAATCACTCAGAAAATGATGGAAATAAATCAAAGTCTTTGAAATGTAAAAATATGGGTCAAGATCTAAATGAGTTGCAGGCCTCTTTCATTCAGTGCACATGTGACAAAAGTCACAGCTGCATTTCTGGCAACGCAGAGAAGAGACAGTAAATATTCTGTTGGATCAGCAGCTGAAGAGCTCAACTTTAGATCTGTCTTTTGTTTCATTTAGCGCTGTGTGCTTGATAAAAGTATTGTTTAAGTGATGCTGGTGAATGTAAGATGGCAATGTTCACTTTGTAGTTTCCACATTGAGTAATGAATATTATTAAAAGGGATACTTCATTTTTATGAGCATTAGGTACAAATGGTTTTATTTATGCATTTTCCACTTAACATTGACAGATCACAGAGGCGATGTTAATGTTATGTGACAAGGTTAAAAAGTGCCAAACAAAGGGATGTCTACTGTAAACACTTTAATTGATTTGTTCATATAGTATATGAACACATTTTATTGACTACTATTGAGGACTCTGGCCTTTCAAAGTTGATGCAACACGCCTGTTAGTTCAATTTTAGATTTTTCCAAGCTGTTTGTGACTTTACTACGATGGTATATTATGAAAAAATAAAAATAAAATACAGACCCGGGGAAGGGGTGTAATATTTAGAAAAAAAAGGCGCAAATTTATGAAATTAAAGTTGCAAATCTAGGAGAAAAAAATTGCAGATTTGAGATTAAAAGTCGCAAATCCATGAGAAAAAAAGAAGCAGATTTATAAGATAGAAGTTGGAAAAATAGGCTAGTGTTTTGTTTTTCAAGGTACTACATCACCACATTTCATTCGTTTCTACCCGTGGGATGTCTCTTGCTTTTCCATACAAGACACTATTTTCTGACTTTTTTTCTCATAAATCTGCTACTTTTTTCTTTGAAATGTGTCACTTTTAATCTTGTAAATTTGAAACTTTTTCCCTCTTAGATTTGCCACTTTAAATCTCCTAAATCTGCATCTTTTTTCTCTAAATATTACCCCCCTTATCCGGGTCTGTATTTTTTTTTTTTTCATACTTGGCCTTAACACACTGTCATACTTTACTTATTGATATTGCCCCAGGGGAGGAAAAAATAAAGCTTTTTTTATGGTACATTTTCTTCTACAATATACAATATATCTCCTGTGCTTCATCTTTGAACTTTTAGTTCAAACAAACACACAGTATGAGCGGTGCTGTGAAGTGTGTGTTCAGTGTGACAGGTGCAGTAATTTAAGAGGTTCACATATGATTCAGGTAAAGCACGGTGATACTTTTTATGAATGAAACAAGCCGCACTGCTGCAGTGTGAGTTGATTTGGAGCTTCACAGTTTGCTGCTGGCCATGACGAACAAAGAGTGGCCAGTGCAGTATGTAGGTCAGCTCGGGTGTGTGTACTGCATGTGTGTGTGAGGGGGAGAGACTTTGACTCCTGAAGTCTGTTAATGAAATGTAACAAAACCAAAAGGGAATAGTTACTAAAAATACTTCTCAGGATTTCATCCTAACTTTCCACCTTGTTAAAAAGTTTGAGTTTGATGGCTGGAGGTGAATAATAGAACAACCGGCATGACAGATGCAACTAGGCCGGCGGATTGGCAGTCTTCCTGATGTATTTCTTTAAAGCGGCTATAGCAATATGACAATGACTAATTCCATATTTCCACTGCATGGTACGGCATGGCTCTACTCAACTCGATTCACTCTTTTTTTGGTTATCCATCAGTTGTAGATTGTCCTGGTACTTTTTTTGGTTCCTCCTTGGTCAAGGTTTGTAGTGAGCTGAGCCAATACTAGAAGCTGGAGTTCAACCCTGCAGGCCACTGATTGGTCAGAGAGACTCTTCATAAGTGCGGCAACATCCTCAACAAAACCCAGCTAACATCAATAGCCACTGCAAATTTTTTATATACAAAAAAATGCTAGCCCACAGGACTATGCCATACACAACACAGTACAACTGACAAACTGCTGGCAGTCCTCTGTTTGGTTGAAAGGATTCAGTTGGTGTTGTGGTGAAGATGATGTCAAGGCCTTTTCACATGGCATTGCAATGGCAATCAACTCAGAATCCTGCCGTCACTGAAGAGGTACTATCCCCGTGGAACGCACAGTAGAGAATAGCACCTAGTACCAAAATTAAAGTGAGTTCAGTCGAGTTGACCCATATGTGCAATTTGAAAGCTTTTGCTCAAAGTGATGAAGAGACTTAAGGCAAACAGTTTGGTTAATGCTGTTAAACGGAAGTACTCGGTTACATTTAGACATGGAGTAGCCAGCCAGTGTTGCAAAAATAGCTGGGGGGATCTGGGGGCATGCCCCCCCGAGAAATGTATTTCCATAAAAGCCCTAATTTGGTGGCCTCTCACACATTCTAATGCCACAATTCCATCATATACACTGATCTTAATGATTGCATATTTTAAAAATGATTTTAAAGGAGATTTAGGGTTCTTGTATATTTTATTTAAGGCAACTTATTTTGACAGTCTTCTTGTAAATTCTGTGGTCGACACTGTCCTCTTATTTTGAAAGCTCCATGCGTTTAGCGACAGGAAGTTATTTAAAACAGTTAGTCACAGTTTAGTGTGATTAAAACAACTTTAAAAGCTAATGTCGTGGCTACCCAACGGCATAATGCAGCAGTGTGTTTGGACGTCTGACCGGCCCAGACAGGTTGATAGTATTTAGTTCGCGATTATGTGGGGATGGGACTGATACAGACAGATAGGCACGTTTCTATATCATGTTTTGAAGCTGAGAAGAACAGTGGGAAGCTCGGTAAATTCAGTGTGCGTGTTAGTGTGTGAAACCACGTGCATATTTCGAAGGAGGGCAATATACAGCAATACAACACAAAATAACTTTATATTATGAATTGTGTAAAAATACTTTCAGTAGCTTAAAATGTGACGTTAGCACAGCACATGAGACTCTGGCAGGACAGATTAGAGTCTGGTGGGTCGCCAGAGTCGAGGTAATTAATGGGAAACCCTGGTAGTACATCATGTAACATAGTGTAACAACGTTGCATAACGCAACAATGTCACTTCACATAATGTAGTATGCTTAGGGGCAGTGGGAAGCACATTTTCGACACCCAGGGAGCAGTGGGGGGGCATTCAGTGCCATGCTCAAGGGTACTTGAGTCCTTGACCTGTCAGCCCTGGGATTCTAACAGGCGACCCTCCGGTAACTAGCCCGCTTCCTTACCTCTCGGCCACAGTCTGCCCTAGTTTCAGCATTGTTAAGAGTCAGGCTGAAAATGCTTAAATGTGGCAGGAATTCCTCACACTGGTCTTTCATCTCTCTGACCAATCTCTTGGTGATTCTCACGTCTGTATGAGAAATGTTCAAAGGGACTTGGTTATCAGTAAATAGACATTTGAATCTTGATGCCAGCCTATTACATAATGCCAAAGACCTCAGGGCAGCTGCAGGCTGCTGGGGGGGCTTCACCCACCCCCCTGGGCTGGCTGCCATTGTTACCCTGGAAGCGTGTGGCAGTCTGGCTCTCTTGCAGCAGGCTCAGTGCAAACAACTGGTTGAGTCCTGAATGTTAAACAGTCTGATGAGTGTGTGTGTGTGTGTGTGTGTGTGTGCGTTTGTGTGTGTGTGTGTGTGTGTGTGTGTGAGAGAGAGAGAGAGAGAGAGAGAGAAAGACAGGGACAGAGTTGGATATTTGTATTTACCTGTCTCTGCTGGTAAATTTGTTTCCCATTTTCTGTGTGCATGTGTTTTTATCATCCGCCTGTCTGAGTACAGACAATGTCAAACTATTGTTTATTCTGCAAGGCATCTGAAAGTGAGTGTACTATATATCTGTGTGCACAAGTGTGTGTATGTGTGTGTTTGCAGCCCCTAAACCAACACCTTGTTGCTTTGATTTGTTTTTGACACTTAGGCAGCTCAGGGCAGAAGCCAGTTGCCCAAAGCGATGATGTGCCAAGGATTTCCACCTCACTTGTGTGGTTCACACATGCAAACACACACATACACACTCCTGCAAAACCTTGTCTCCAGCAGACAGGACTTTGGAACATTAAAATGCATATGAAAAGAAGACATATTAGATGTCAACATGAGCAAAAATAATTAAGTACTTTTGATAACTGATGGAAACTGAAAATTGTGAATAATTATCACACAAACTTTATCCAAGAAAACCATAACCATGATGATGCAGTCCTACTTTGAAGTGTGGTGCCAAAGCTCTGAATCATGTTTTTAAAATCAGTGATGATCCACCTGCAGCAGTTTGTTTGCTCTGCTCTCCTTCATCAAACAGCTCTCAGTTCTCCCTCACCTCCCTGATCCTGCTAATCTGCCAGTTTTCTCCCTGAGCTCAGGAGCAAACAGCAGAACCACAGGCTCCTCCTGTGCTGGTCTGAGTAATGCTGCTGCCTAATGATGGCTCCACAGAGCATGTCAGAGGAAGTGACAACAGTGAGCATCTTACTGTCACCACAGAGTCTGTGAGATGACAGTTTAAGTGTATCACTTACAGTGACACCTCTCCCACCATGCATCTGTACTCTGCTTCACATGGCAGGGGACATGTTGAGGCCTCTAATTGGACATGAGTGGAACATACGCACTATAGTATGAACTTGAGAATCAAGAACAAGGCCACAGTAAACTGTCATCATGTTGACCAACCATAAAGATCTGTGATGCTTTAAACCAAACTGACTTTCTACAATTCTACAGTGTCATTTATCAGACGCTTTTATCCAAAGTGAGGTACAAATGAGAGTTAATACAACACAAGCAAGGATGAAGTCAAGAAACATAGCAAGAGTAAGTGCCGTGGGTTGAGTTTGAGTCCATTAGGATGCAAGTGCCTGGTCGGGCAAGCAGACAGTGCGATAGTTATCATCGGCATCTGTGTAGATCAAGAGTGAAGGTGTTCAGTAAAGAGTAGGGTCTTCAGTCTCTTCTTAAAGATTGAGAAGGACTCAGCAGATCGGATGGAGTTTGGAAGGTCGTCCCACCACCAGGGCACTACAGAGCAGAAAAGTCTGGTTTGAGACACAGAGGCCTTCAGCGGTAGAGGAGCCAGACGTCTTTCACTCGATGAGCGTAGTGGACGGGAGGGTTTGTGGACCTGAACAAAGGAGTTCAGATAAGAAGGGGCTGTGCCCGTTGCTATTTTGTAGGCAAGAGACAAGGCTTTGAATTTGATGCGGGCTGTGACCGGGAGCCAGTGCAGAGAGATGAAGAGCGGAGTGACATGTGCTCTCCTGGGCTGGTTGAAGACCAGACGTGCAGCCGCGTTCTGGATCATCTGCAGAGGCTTGGTGGTGCAGCAGGAAGACCAGCCAGTAGAGAGTTGCAGTAGTCTAAACGGGATAATACTCCTGAACCAGGAGTTGTGTTGATTACTCAGTCAGGTAGGGTCTGATATTCCTGATGTTGTACAGGGCAAATAGACAAGATCAGGCAATTGAGGATACATGAACCTTGAAGGTCAGTTGGTCATCAATCATGACACCCAAGTTCCATGCAGAGCTTGTGGGCACTAGTTGCATGGATCCAAGCTGAAGATTGATAGGCTTTAAAGACTTTGAAAAGAGTGTAAGTGCTATGGATGTTTTTTTCTATGAGTGGGACTCTTCTCACGCATGCACATGAATACACAGTCCTGACAATAGTTTCACACTGACCATGTTTACCTGCACACTAATATTCAATTTTTATTCTACTTATGACACTATTCATTTGATACGGGTCATGTCAACAGCATATTCTATTTCGATATCCCAAATTAGGCCTTATTCCAAATGTAACATTTTCCGATTAAGACATGGGATATGCTGATATTATTTAGCTTTAGAAACATTTTTTGGCATATTCAGAATATGAATCAATTGGGTTTTTTACTGCAGTTATCGCCACACGGCTGCTTGCTTTTAAACATTATGAAAGACTTGAATATAAACAGGTTTTTAGGATCTGCTATGATATCTCACAGCACTGACCAAAAAGGTAGGCAAGGCAAGGCAAGGCAAGGCAAGGCAAGTTTATTTGTATAGCACAATTCAACACAAGGTAATTCAAAGTGCTTTACATACACATTAAAACAGCAAGACACAATTGAAAACAGTAAAAACAGTCAATTAAAACAGGGAATTAGAAATAAAAATATAAATAATATAAAATAAGATACAGCAGGATAAGAAAATAGATAAAATAATAAAAAGCACAAGTCAAACATTGCATAGTTAAAAAGTAAGGGCAGTAGAGTACAGCAGATAAGTGTTAAAGTTAAGAGTACGCTGCAGTAAACAATAGTGTTTTTAGTCCTGATTTAAAGGAGTTGAGCGTTTGGGCAGACCTCAGATCTACAGGTTCAACAGGTAGTTGAAGGACAAAAGGACGAAACGTATGCATGGCTGCATGTAAACAGGAATGTTAGTGTAATATTTATTTTCATTAGCCATGTAAACAGTTGAATAGGAATATTGTCTTTTTTGGAATAAGGAAAAAAACAGAACTATTTTCTGCATGTAAACATTGTGAAGGCCCCTAGCTGGTTATTTATTTGTTTATTTATATGGGGGCAGAGTGCCTTTGATCCTAGTTGGAAGCACCTGGTCCAGGTGCTCACAGACTACAAACCCCCACCTACCTGGAACCTGGCGCTCTCTCCAATCATGCATTCGTTGGTTTGTTTGCAGACAGACACGTCATTGAATCATCAGTTTATTTTTGATGAATTATTGTTCTCTTTAGCCTGCGTCTCCCACTCTTTTGTCATGGCTTTAGAGTGGGGCTGGGCGGTAAATCGGTATTACAAGTTATACCAATATATTTTAGAAAGAGATATGAAGGTGAGACAGTACTGTCATACCGATATACAATATCTTTTGATGTTGCCTTAACAATGGTTCTGTAATTTGTAATTTTTGTAATTTGGAGGTATTTTGGATTTCAGATTGCAGATGAAGAGTATCTGAATCTGATGAAATTACTTCAAAAGATGGAAGGTTTTGACTTTGATTAAGTCTTTAAATAAAACGGGTTGATTATGATGTTTTGTATTGTTGCGTTAAAACTAAACACTTTGCATGTTTTGCTTAATTTACCAATATATATCGTATCCATTAAAAATATGAGTTTTGGTCCATATTGCCCAGCCCTACTTTAGAGCCATGTCATGACAAATTTGGGGGCTTGTCTGGGATCGTCTTGATTCTGGTCATTTCGGGGCAGCAGAACAAGCTGCTAAAACAACACTGATAAGTTTTAAGCAAAACCTGAGCAAACACATCAGCAGGCTAAGAGAAAATTTTGCACTGAAGTCCAGAATCACCTTTCCTTGAGCTCTGATTTCGTCTCTAAAAGATGAATGCTTTTTAGCTGCTGAACCTCATCTTCTTCTGCTAACTTGCTGTAGCATGGAAGACAGTAATAGGACTTGGGGGACCTGCAGCCGTCTTGATAATTCTCTGCAGGTTCGTCAATAACAGCAAAATCTCTCACATTACATGCATCATTTTTTATTGTTAACAGAACATTTTTGATTAGAGCAGCTTTAATTTTTCAAAATGAAATCCTATTCCTGGCTGCAGCCTTTGATGGTGATTGAATATTACAGTGAAATATTCAATAGGCTGGGTTTTTGTATTTTACTCTATTTTCAGGGGTTGTGAATCAGTTTGTAAGAGATTCCACTGAGAGCTAAAAAGATTAGTTCTGCTTGAACACATGTATTTGATTTGGAGGAGAGGGGGAAAAAAAGAAGTGACGACACTAATGAATTTGAATAAAAGAATATGCTCCATTCTTTCTCCACTAATTTCCCAGCCCACTCTCTTAATAACCTCTTAAAATGATTTTAGTTTTCTAATCATGGAGTCTGGTTTTGCTCTGGTAGTGTAATTGATTAAATGATGAGGTGACACAATTTAACATAATTACTCAGAAGCATTGTTGTTACGTAACTGTGCTTCCCTGAGAGGACTGCAGGTAGACAGGCAGACACACGTTTTAAAAATAGGGCAGTTTCACTCAAAAGCTAAGCAGCCGCCGTTTCAACATAATTCCCACGCTTGTAAAACTTTATAGGGATTTTTCTCAGCTCTGGGTCTGAAAATGCCCAAGGGACTGATGAAACAGCATCTTTCTTAAACTGAAAGAAAACAAAAATAACTTCTTTGGGTTGATTTCTCAGAAGACAATTGTTTTTCTCTGGTCAGCCTTTTTCCGACTCTTATTGCACAACCAACCCCAACAGGAAGCGCTCTGGTCAGTGTTTTGTTGACTTTTTTACGGCCTTTTATTAAGACCAAAGCCAGTTAAGTCCAAAAAGCAGATTAGGGAAGAAACCCAGTGACACAAAGCCACAAAATGAGCAAGTATCACACCACAGATAGCAACCATAGGACTTCTTGTCTTTGAAGTATGGGGAAAAGAAGCCAGTAGAAGCCGATATAAATTGTTCTCCATCTGACGGAGTCTGTCAGACGTGTGTCAAACCGCCGATGGCCAAAGGAGAACTGTAAACATTTAAGATCCCCAATGGCTTTTCCATCTCTGTTTGTGTGTTGCTGAGGTAGTGTTTGGGTTAAGTATTTTGTGTGTGTGTGTGTGTGTGTGTGTGTGTGTGTGTGAAGGATTTTTGGCATAAAAAAAGCCCAGATGGCCAATTTTCAAGGCACCTCAGGGTCACAATCCTGTCTCCCTTTCCTCCGATTCTTCCCTTAAACATCACCATGAAAGCAATAGTAGACTGTAGATGCTGAGAAGTGTGGACACTGTAGCAGCTGAGTGAGTGATTCAAACAGAAAAAGAGTAAATATATGCAGAGAAATCTAATCTTAACAAGGAGTAAAATGACTAAAGCCCTATTCGGACAGAATTACCATTAGAGGGGGGTGTAGGGAATCAAATATCCACTGTGCTCCTCAGTTATTTTACTCATCGCTGTACACAACATTTGAATTGTTGGGGAAATAGCAGCATACGGCCTGTAATAGACATTGACATTCCACAGGACAAAGCCAAAAGCCTCCCTGTGCGTGGTGCTGGAAAGACAATGGGGAAGCGTGGAGGAAAAGATGCTGCGTCAAGTGAATTTGACTCCTTCTCTGAATCATAACTCAAGTCAGATTTGTACTCACAGACATGAAATACATCTATCTGTAAAGCAAGCAGCATATATGTGTGTTTAGGGCATATCTCACTGACTGTTAGTCAGACTGACGTAAGATTTTGTATGTGGCTTGCGCATGGCACAAAGGTGTGCATTGTCGATTTTGAAGATTTCTGAATTCATTTTTCAAAATATCATCCGATCTGACGCCTTTTAGGGGAGCTCCGCCCCATTGTGTGATAGGCCTACACCTGGTCAGTAACACAATTCACTCTGGATTTCCACACCTGACTCATCTGATCTGTAAGAGGAGTTTTAAAGTGCGCCACAAGGTTCAATTTTCCAATAATATTCAAATAGTTTCCAGCAAATATCAATGTTCAATGTGTATGTGCTGGATTTTTTGTTTTTATTGTATTCATGCATATTTTATTTTGTGCGGGCAGTACATTTTACATTTTATTTTATTTATTTTTATCCCATTTTTAATTTATTGCATCTTATTGCATCTTACTGATCTATTGTTTACTTCATCTCTTTGTATTGTGTTATGTATTTATTGTTTGTGCAGCATTTTGGAAACCTTGTGTTTGCTAAAATTGTGCTATATAAATAAAGGGGATTGGATTGGATTGGATGGTGTGTGTACCTTATGAAAAGTAAGTGTGTTATGGAGTTGCAGACATTGTAGTGTGGCATGTAATGTACGAATACATATTTCCTACAGGCACTGCACTAGTCTATTTAGATTCACTGTGACTAACACTTTCCGAGGACATCATTGTGTAAATAGGTAAATATACACTCACTGGCCATGTTATTAGCTAGAAGATGTACCTAATAAAGTGGTGGTTCGGACTAATGGACCAATGGGACGTGAGAACAATGGCATGGCACCCTCAGGTGTTTCCTGTAAAGAGTACAGCTTCAATAACAGGCTGTTATTCCTTTTTCCTGCTGCACAGCCCAACAAGATGTATGTTTGTCCTGGTACTCAGCAGGTACCGGCTGTAGCCACTGAATTATTGAACTTGTTTACTGGAGTTATTAGAAAAAGAGACACAGAGGGGAGGACAACTGTAAGCTGTCTCTCAGGTAAGCAGATGGGTTTTTCAAAATCTCTTGTGTGTAGTGTTTTTAAGACTGAATATGAGCCATGCATTTGTGAATAGCATTCAGGCCTTCCTCAGCATTTAGTCATTTATATGTCATTCATCCCAGGCACTGCTAATGAAATTTAACATTACCACAAACTCTCTCCATGCCCCAGATGAAATATCCACTCCATCAGTGGGAGATTAACTTTCATTCAAACAGATTGATCTGTGGTTGTCAGTTAATCCATACATGTGTCTCAGAGTGTATCATACAGTGGTCAGTCACACTCAGTGCAGATCTGTGATTACTCCTGGCTTAATATAAGCTCAGTGAACCACCATTCATCCATTAAAACCCCTACAGTCATTACATTTTGTGGATTGAGCATAAAGTCTTGTGAGCAGACAGGGTTGTGTATGTACAATAGTAGAAATATGTCAGCTGCAAATATGTGAAAGTCATAAGAAACTCATACTTAAATTATGAAACTGGTTTTACCTAGTGGGTTATTGTTATAGTCAAGGCATATATTGTATATAAATAATGGACGACGTGACCGTGATGTCACCCATTGGTTTGTGGACTGCCCGTTTGAAGCATCGAGTTCGATGTGACACTCGTTGCCATCTTTTTTATTGTATGTTGCCATCTTGTTTTCATAAACTGGGAGCAGACCATATTTGGACTGTGGATGAGCGAGAGGGTTCTGACAGATCTGACGTCACTGACTTCACGCCCATTCCCCAACCTGACTGAGCAAAGTCGCTGCTTGATATTTAACGACATGTTAACATTAACTGTATCATTAACTAGGATGTTAATTTTAGCTAGCAAAAAAACAAAACAAAATGTATGATACTTACCTGAAAAAAAATAACAGCTGACTTGGAGTGTCTATTTGTCCAACCAAATGCTGAACAAGACATTTTTAATGAACAAATGGTTCCAATTAACTGTCATTAATTGAAAATATAGTGTGAAAGGGTCAAAACCGGTAAACTTTATTGACACGTTGCCGTGGTTACGCATTGCTTTTCTTCTCTCCTGATGACGGCAACGGTAGCCACGCCCCAAATCATACGATTCTTTATCTTCTATTTTCTTTTAAATTGGATCATTATTTACACTATCATTTCTTAAAAAATATCAGCATTCCCTGTTGGAATTCTTCCGGGTTTGCCTCAGTGCTTAAAGCCGGAGGTTGCCGCCTGTTTCAAGGTCAGTGAAACTAGAATAATACTCGGAGAATGCAGTTCCTTGAATGGTCCCATGTCCAGGTTTGGGAAGTCCTTCTTCCAGCTTCTTCCAGTGTGTTTGTGAGGTTTTGCCGTAATGTGGAAACAACCTGCACGCAACAAAGTGTTTCAGTATTTGCGTGATAATAAAGAGCAAAAGAAGCAGATCAGATCAGCCATGAAATATGATTGGGAATGTAATGTCCCAATTATTCCAACTGCACCAAAAATATAACCTCCTTGGCGATGGAAATTAGGTTTTATTCACCAAAAAACGAAAACTATTTTCTATACAATTGGGGTTATTTTTTTAAATACACGGTCACCCATAAAGTTGGAATAAAATATATATATATTTTTTACCTCTTTCCATGAAATTATTGTCATTTATTTTTGACAGAAAAAGTGTTTATCTTCTCAAAACTTTATCAAACAATTTCTTCCTATCACAAACACATCACAATGAAAATGAAACCAAGATTAACAGAGGATTGTGTCTGAAAATATAATTATTCCACCTAAATGGGCGACCGTGTATTTTTTCTTTGATAAATAAGAAAATGATCAATATAATTTGCATTACAGGGAATGCTTGAAAAGATGTGGAATTATTTGTAATTTGGTTTGCACTATTAAAAGTCAACACATGCACCATGTCCACAGTCTTCTTCATCATATGTTTTTGTTTCTCTGTTATAGTAAAGAGCATAATCAGTATTTACATTTGCTCATTGGCCTTTTAGGATCCATTGAGGAAGAAGTATTTCTGAGTGTTATCATGTTTTGGTGTTGAAGGTAACTCTTAACTACCCACTGTTGTTTTCCTGCAGCTCCTTAAAAGTTACAAGGTCTGTGAGAGGAGGCTAACCCAGCGTGTAGCCTGCAGACTCACAGCGCAGTGTTAGTGACACCAGATAACAACAACAGCTCAGCCTTGTGCAGCATTAGCATTTCATTCTGGGAGGGAACAGACTGTGGTATCCCATTTTAAGCAGGGATGAGGGATGGAGAGCTGCTCCCACTCGGGGATAGGATTTGCTGCTTCAGGCCCGTTGTTCCCCTAATGCAGCATGAGGATGGAGGCAGCAGCGTGCCGGGATTCAGCTCTGCTTTCCAGCTCTCAGCTTTGCCCGCCGCCTTGCCAAACCAGAACTTTCACATCGTGCCCTGTCTTAACAAGACGAGCTGTTCGGGTGGTGGTAGCTTTTCCCAACGAGGCTGTGTGCTTTTTTCAACTGCCAAACATGATTGTTCAGCAAATTGCTAAAGCCTAACTTTTATATGACGCTGCAAATTCTTTGGTTGCACATAATTGCTTGATCTTACTTGTTACGGCATGTGCTAATGTATTTTATACACTAGTTATTCTCAACCAAACAGTCTGGTCACAGATTAGTTCCAACTATGTTGATAATTCCCATGAAGCCCAATTAGTCATGCTTTTTCACTGTTTTTGTTCTCATGCATGCACAGCACTGAGAAGAAAACATTTATTGCAGTTGTAACTGTGGAAGAAATGCCTTGATACAAGTAAGGATATTCTCTTCAGTGATAATTGGTGTGGGTGTGCCACATTATGCTACCTACCTGTCACAATGCCATCATACCCATAATGGATTTGCTGAAACCTACACCCTTCAGCATAAGCGGACAGTTCGGGATTTTGGACATTAAGTTGTATGAAAACAAAAACTTTTGGCTTACTTACTTAGAATAGATAGTTCCGGCAAACTGGCAGGGTCACAAAACTACAAGGTTTAATTCCAAAAAAATTACGTGTACACTAAAAGGTCACCCATTCCACCACAAAACAGTGGACCTCATGCATATAGGAAATCAACTTCTCAGCCTGGCTGGAGTGTGTATAATCATTGTATTTACTCGCTATTTCAAGAAACAAAATGCCAAGTGAAGTCTTGGGTCTTTTTTTGTTTATTTACATAACTTACCATAACACATAACTGCAACGCTTGCCAAAAAACAAAAAAAAGCTCCACACTGCAAAAAAGTGTCTAAAAACACTAAATCTGAGGGAATATTATCTTGCTGCATGGACAGATAATTTCACTTGATAAGATCTCTTAAATTAAGATGGTTAAATCTAGAAATAAGCATGTTGAACACTTAAAATAAATTGGATAAATTATCTTACAGTTGTTGTTTTTTTATCTTGGTAAGAAACACATAATTTGCAGGGCATCAGGCTGTTGATAAGATTTTCAATTGGCTATCTTGAGTAACCATGATTAGACAAAAGCATAAAAACAGAAACTACTGCCCAACCCAGTAACAAACCATGTGGCACATGAGATGAGTCCAGCTAACCACCAAGCAGTAAACTAAATTCAATTCTTGTGAGTGTAAAGCTGTCTTAACATGTGCTGTATAAACATTCCTACTACTCCCACACCAAGCTCCTTGCTTAAGTGTCCTTAACTAAAACACTAAGTGTGAATCACCTCCTTGTGTGCTTGATCCTGACCTTTGACCTTCCAGTAGAGGGGATTAAAGAAAACATTTTCTCCATCACCTTTTAGCCATAGCAGTAAAGAGAGCATTGAAGGAGGCCAGTAGACATTGTGCGAGCAGATGACTGCTGACAGTGAAAAATGCAGATTGACCACATGTTTCCTGTGAACGTCTTCATCGGGACGTGATGGATGGCGCTCGCCTGTTTCCCAGACGTGACCCTGCAAGCGGCGCTTTAATGCCATTCCAATCAGCAGCCCTAAACTATAGTGTTGAGCTGGTGGCTCCAGCCCACAGCTGGGAAGCTTCCGCAGCAATTCTGCTGCGATACCAAAATTCAGAGTTTGACCTCAGCGACGCACTCGGCGTCTAAAATTTGATACTATCTCAAAACAAATAAGAAAAACCACCAAGCGGTGTTCCAAAACAACAGATGCTGGCCTTAGTTCCCACATTTGGGCAGCTTATAGTAACTTTACGCAGTGGTTTTAATGTAAGTTGTTGGTTCTTGTCAAGCCTGTGACCTCATGACACCAATCTGTCAGTTAGACAAAGCAGACTGGGTTCAACTTCAAGACAAGACCGACTCTCGCTGTCTTCTCAGTTATTTGACCCTGATTGTTTTAGTCTCTAAAGAGCCAGACATTAGCTCTGTCTATTCCAATCCCTTCTCTCCTTATCTAACTGTCCTATTGTTACAGTTTTATAAAGAAAGTGTTTTTTAATATAAGCATTGATCGCTCTTACAGTGTGGATAGAATCACGTCAAAGCCGTCCAACTTTTTTGATCGGCCAAACCCACATCTCCAAGCTGTAATTTCTTGGCCTTGCTCATCCCTTGATATCTGTTTGACACGTTGGAGCTGTCAAATGCCAAGACTTTTGTCTAGTTTGCGTGTTTCCCTCCTTTCCAGAACTGCCGATATGGCAGATATAATGATGGTGTCCAGTTTCCTCAGTTGGAAGAACTGAGTCCCGCGTTCCCGTGAATTAGCCCTGTCGATAGTTGTCCTCTAGTTGCCTCGGAGCACCGTCCACTTTCCATCCGAGCCTGTTTCTGTACAGCCAGCAGATTTTGTTTACCCAGATTATTATTATGATTTTTTTCCTCCTCTTGTTTTCTATCCCAGCACTGAGTGCGGTCTTTTTATGGTTCTTATAAAAGGTTGGAGTTTGCTTTGAGGCCGCCTTGGTGCTCTCTCGCCAAAGCCACAGCAGATGTGCCGCTTTTGTTCTTCATTACCGATTGGCAGCTGCCCGGTGCTCAGAGCTGCCTGAACGTTTCAGAGACACAATGCGTGAGTGAAAGCTCACCCCTCTAATTAAGTAAATGGTGAGGATTTTGTTCCTCATGTCAGCAGGGGAAACACAAAAATGATGTTTGGAATAAAAATAATATATTTCTGCTGTTCTTGTGATATCAACAGTTAAAAAAACCTCAATGTTCGGTCCAGGAACAATGGCTTGATTAAGTCTGCGTGCACACAAAGAAGAAGGACTCACACACACATACCAAAGAGTCACATCCAAAACAAAATGCTTGCGGTGACTCAGACACTATCTCATTCACTGAAATTCCTGCCGTGTGTGGAGCTCAGTCTGAGGTTTTGGGTGCTGGGACGAGACCTTGCCGCTTGTTTGTCCCACAAAGTCACCAGAGCCACTTAAAAACTCATTCACTCCTGCGGACGCCTGCTTTACCTCAAAGGAAAACAGCAACACACAAAGGAAGTCGACTAGGGACCACACATGCTTGTGTATGAGGCTATATTGGTGTCTGTTTGTGTCCGTGCCATGGGAAAACCATTACGCCTGCCAGTTTGAGACCTGTGTGCCTTTGTGGTGTGAGGGCCCATGTGATCAAAGATGCTGGTAAAGCCTTGGTGAGGGTGAAGGGTGAAGGGTTGAGAATGTCCCTCAGTCTTGGGGCAGTTGGGATTTAGGCCCATAATCTTGATTGGTCCTCTGCAGCTCCTTGGTGAGTGGCCAGAAGTAAAAATAAAAATGTAATTTTTCCAACTTCAAGTTCTCGAATAGGGGATTAGTAGTCTACAGGTTACAGAGAGGCTTCAGACCCTTCTGGTGATTTAAGTGGAATTTCCCAAGGTCCATATGATTCCCCGATGTGGATGGGGTCCTTAAGGTGAGAAATGATCCTTTGCTTGCATGTTATACTGTTTTTCACACTTTATGCATCAATAAAATCATATTTTAGATTTGTCTAAGGTATTACAATAATGCATGCATGTGAATGTGTTTTGACGTTGCTAATTGTTTTTATATTTGCCTTAAGTGGCATGGCAACCAGGAAGTATACGATAATGGGAAAAGTATTTTGGATTAAAGTGACAACGCCCTGTCCAGCCTGTCAAAAACGTCAATATAGGTCATGTGTACAAAAAAAGAGCTATATTTATGTATTTCACCGTCCGCTGTAATGCAGGCACCGCCATCTTGCTGATGTAGTAGTGGTTGACAGCCAAGCGAAGTTTAAAAGACCAGATTCCCACAAATGGAGGCTGGTGACTGGTAACTACTTGGTAACTACTTAATTTCCATTTAGTATTTAGTATTTAAACTGTCTTTTATAAGACATTTCCAGACGTTTTTTCCCCTGAACCTAAGGTCAGTGGTTTTACAACATAAATCCACAGAAACTGCAGCCTTTTTTTTTTTTTTTTTTTTTTACAAACGCTGACCGTAGGTGTGTGCTATTTTTAGAATGCAGGTTGCACCGCGAGTCCATGAGCCCTACATATATATGTTAATATGTTCCCTGAAACGTGAGCCGTGATACGTGCCCACGTGCCATAATCTGTCGTTCTGCCATTTATGTTGGAGGACTTGTTGCTCTGTCAGATAGATCTGTCAACAAAACCAAAGTTATTTGCACCTACTGCTAGTGTGAACTGAGTGACCATCAGAGTACATTTAATTATAAATACCATTTGTTTGTACCATTTGCAAAGCACACAGCCAATACAGGCTGTCCTGTTAGCCTGTTAGGTCACAGAAGTCGTGGAAGAGTTGGGACAGCCTAGGATTGTATTCACTCAGCAGTCACAGTTACCTCGGGGTGCATTTTTTTGACCAGAAGTGGGAAATAGTAGTTACTTGATGTAACTCCAGTTCTATGAGTATGTGCATAGCCCTCTAAGACTGTATAATTTGTAAACTAATAGGTCATTTCTGTACCAGCGAAACGCTCATATGGGTCATTTTGACCAATGCTCCTATGGGTTGTTTTGGGTGGCATGACAAATCAACTATTCTGTAATATAAGTTGGAAATCTTGTTGCTAACTACTGTGTTGTTAATTGACATCAGATAATACACCTACATACAACTGCATAAAAAAGCATATTTGTCCAATCCTGCTTTAAGATACATATTAGGAGACAAAAAAATGTGATTAATTTGCGACTATCTAAGTACAATCAAGTGATTAATCATGATGAAATATTTTACTTGGTTGACAGCGCTACTATGTCTGCATATTAATTAATATGCGAGATGCATGTTTCTTTCCCTCTGCTAGAAACTGGTGAAGTGCCTTTCAGGGGAAGATGGTTCTGTTTCCCTGCCTCTGTCCCAAAACAGTTCATCTTTCACCCAACGGTTATTGGTGTGTTTTGTTTCTGACATTGTTTTTCTTCACTATGTGGTGATGTGATGGTTTGTGTTATGTTGACATTTTTTTCCTGTTGTTCTTTTTCTGGCTTCTTGCATGGTGCCAAATATTACTACTGCTAGAGGCTGCATATCTTTATATCTGATCAAAAAAAACCAACAAAAAAAAAACTTCTATTTTTCTCACCAACAACACAATGGAAAGAGCCCCGGGTCACACACTTCCAACAAATACCATCTGGTGGTTTGTGGGTGACAAGAGTCGTATTCATGTGTGAATATACAGGGCGCTGCTGAAAAGAGCATGCATGTCAACTTAAAAACACGGTGCACCTTTTCACAACAGCCAATCAGACAAGGACGCAGAGGCTTCTGGAACAAACAGGCGGGTGAAGAGACATGCTAAACAATAATTGAATTGTCAGGCTGCGCAATGATTAATTAGGTTGTGAAGCACAGTACAGGTCTAGGTTGTCTCATCCATGAGCTGAACTATACGGAAAACACATTCAAGCATAACCCAGTCTACCTTCAGAAACTTTAATTGGCCAGAATTACTTTACTTACAAAGTGATAAACAATGGAAGTGGTCAAAAAAAAAAGAAAAGATAATACATCCACTGTTAGTGCAGAGGAGGAGCTCGAGAAAACATGAGCTGAAAAAAACAAAAAATGATACAACAGACAAATTTAATTGGATAGCAGACTTTGATTTACCAAAGAGTCTACTTGTTCGATAATAGAAAGTAAACTATTTTGGCAACAAAAGCTTTGTTTCGATGCATTTTGTTTTTACTTTTAGTATGTACTACAGCTGCCCTTATAAAGTATGAACTGTTGAATGCAGTGTGCATACATAGTACTTTATCATTACCTGGCACCTTGAACTTTGACCCTCTGGCTCATATAAATGCTTAAGCTGCATTCTACCGAAAATTCCAGCAGGGGGCGCTGACGAAGGTTGCAGAAGGATTTCTGTCCATTAATTTCAAACCAACATGAGAGAAATTCTCACTTGATTTATTACCTCAGAGTTTTTTTAGGACAACACAATGGTCTCAATCACTCGTAAAAAATCTTCTTCAAGACAGTTTGATGTAAATAGTTCAAATAATGGCCCCATTTAGAAGAAAACAGAAGATAAAGAATCAAATGATTTGGGGCGTGGCTACCTCTGATTGACAGGTGACTAACAAGATGAGCCGTCATCAGGAGAGAAGCAGAGCAATGCGTATCCACGGCAACGTGTCAATAAAGTTACGTATATATATAAAAGGACGTTTATCGGTTTGGTCTCATAACTTTAACTTTCACTGTATTTTCACTTAATGACAGTTTATTTGAACGTTTTGTTCAGTAAAAATGTCTTGTTTGGTTGGACTAACAGACACTCCAAGGAGTTCCTGTTCATTTTTCTTACGTAAGTAACATACATTTTGTTTTTGTTTTTTGCTAGCCAAAACTAACATCCCAGGTAATGCTCCAGTTAATGCTAACATGAATTAGCAGCACCTTCTCTCAGTCAGGTTGAGATGTAGAGAGGCTGTAGTCAGTGTTCAGATCCCTCTCGCTCCTCCACAGTCCAGATATGGTCTGCTCCCCGTTTCTGGAAACAATATGGTGACACAAGATGGCAACGAGTTTAACGCTCAACTTGATGCCTCAAACGGGCAGTCCACAAACTAATGGGTGACGTCACTATGACTACGTCCATTATTTATATACAGTCTGTGGTTGGTACCTATGAAATGTGTTCCTGGTATGCTAAAAAGTATGGTAATAAAGGTTTGGGAATGTATATAAAGTGTTCGGAGACAATGGAGGGGTTAGAAACAATTTTTGTATTACATGTCTTAAGCAAACTCTTTATTATTATTATTATTATTATTATTATTCCCTTTTGTCCGCTCAACACACAAGTCAAAGGTCAAGTTCAACAACAGAAGATCTGTTGATGCCAGTAGACTGCCTCAGTTTTGTAAATACTTGCCAACAGTAGATTACTACTCTGAACTTTTGAACCTGAAACTCTATTAGTTTCCCACTGTTATCACATTTCAATCACAGAGGAAGCAGTTTCATGTTTGTTGTCAGATTCCAGATGAACTTCGCAATGCATTTTTTTCTGTAATATCCGCAGTGAGGACAAACCTGTTTGACGAGATGTTGCCTTCACAATCAGACAAGGTTTTCTGTCAAACAATTATGAAAGCACATGGCGCCAGTCCAACTTGGCAATGAAACAATGCAGTAGTGTTGTTCACCTTGTGTTTTGACACAACAGCTCTCTCTGTTGCCACTCTTCCAGTTGCCTACAGCTCCAACTGAAAGTCTCTACACACCTACGACTGAATGCCAACAATCCTGGCATGCCTCCTTCATCTCTACACTTTTGAAACCTCTGCCAACACACACCTAGAGCACAAAATGTCCAGTTGAGAAGCACACTTGTAAGGCCCGTTGTCCGCAGATGCACCTCGTGACCTCTTTCTTCGCCTCCCTTTCCCTATCGTGTCACAAACCAGACATCTGCTTGCCAAAATGCCAGGCAGCATTTCTACCCTGTAATGCCCACTTATTATCTTTTTTTAAACACACACATATTAAAGAGCTCGTGTTTACTAGAGATTTTATTTTTGGCAGAAACTTCCCAGTCTTATTCTAAGGAAAAGTAGGGATAAATTATTCAGGCAGCATGGGGAGTCGTTACCCAGAATCTATTCTGGGACCGTGTTGTGCTCAGCAACCACTTAAGGAGATGAAAGAAATCTGCCTTTTTTTGTATTTTTTCTAACTTTTGTGTATTCAGGGAATGTTGACCAAGTATGTAGAAATCAGGCAATGCACTTCTTGTGTTTCACAGCTACAGTGAACTGTACAACCATAGCGTTTTGCTGGTTTAACTGGCAACAAGCCTATTTATCTAACCTTTAGGTTTACACTGATCCCAGAGGTGTATTGCTCTAAGAATATTATATCATGAATGATCCGCTTAACTGAGCTTTATATCAAGTTTATGGATATTTTGAGGTGTACTGGAGGTCACATTTTTGTCCGTCTTTACAGTTACTCTCTTTTTCCACTTTCTTTCTTACCTTTCTCTGTCTCCTATCCTTCTACACTTCTTCCTTTTCACTTAAATGCTTGTCCTATCTTAAGTTTCAAATGTTCATGTTCTACTGCTCGTTGATGCAGATAACTTATCAGCCAATCACATGGCAGCAAGTCAATGCATTTATACCTGTAGACATGGTGAAGACGAGCTGCTGAAGTTCAAACTGAGCATCAGCATGGGGAAGAAAGGTGATTTAAGTGACTTTGAATGTGGCATGGTTGTTGGTCTGAGTGTTTAACAAACTGCTGATCTACTGGGATTTTCTCTAGGGTTTACAGAGAATGGTCTGAAAAAGAGAACGTATCCAGTGAGTCTTGATGCCAGAGGTCAGAGGAGAATGGTCAGACTGATTCAACAGTCACTCAAATAATCACTCACTACAACCAAGGTCTGCAGAAGACCATCTCTGAATGCACAACATGTCCAACCTGGAAGCAGATGAAGACCACGCCGCCACTTAATTAGGTACACCTTGCTAGCTAATTAAGTGGCCGATGGATGTATGTTCCCATTAAATCATAATCTGGAAAAATGTTAACCGCAATCATACATTTTAAGTTATCTCTGTCATTATATGACAGTGTTGTTCCCAGTCTCATACCTAACAACAGGTCTGCTCCCATATGGACCAGTGCAAAACCCAAATCCCAAGAGTAGCAGCATTTGTGAAAGGCAAAATATGAGTCAAAATTCCATTCTGATTAAGGCTTTCTGCTGCAGAGATGGCCTACAGTTCGACAACAGACTGTGACACTGTGATCATTGATGATGCAAAAATGATAATTCCCTCAAATATTTTGAATCCTGTCACAATTCCAGCATCAGTCGAAACAATAACATATATTTTTTTTCAAATCTTGCAGCCCTCATCTTTACGGATGGTTCTATAAAAGCTAAATTCCTATCCTAAGATAAGACAGGATATTTTCCTCAATGCAGTTCAGAAACATGTTCCTCTAATGAGGCCTCAGGACCTTTTCATTCCCTCTAATCAAGTTAAAGACAGAAAAAGGATTTACTGTTGGATCCAGTCTGACCTGTCCTACTGTAACCCCCATGTTTTTCCACGAATGCTGGATTCTCTGTTCTCAACTGAAGCCTCAGTTCTTTTCCTCTTTGATTGACACAATCCCCCATGTGAAGAGAAACCGCTGATTCCGACTGTTTGCACTGGAGGGTCTCAAAGCGCAGCAGTGCAGCCAGGATCTGTGGGCTGCACAGCTGAAGAAGGGACACAAAGGGGGTCCTTTCCCTCTTATTTAAAAAAACGCCTCTCTGTTTTTGCTTGTGTATCAATTAATGCCAAAACTCTGGAGATGAAACTCAGCTAATCCCCCCTCTGTTTCCTCCCCGTCATGAGCGTTTTGCTCAGTAATTGTTTACATCTGCCTCATTCCAAAAAAGCTGTTGCTGGGGAAAAAAAACCCTCCAAAACCGTCTCAAGTCCCCGCTGGCCCCTGGATCCTTTGGCAGAGGATAAGAGAGGCCGTCCAAAACTACAGCCAAGCTGCACTGCACTGCAGCAGCACCAGTCCTCTCAGTTCATATGAAGTTGTCTTCTCAAGGTCACTACTTTAGAGTTCTTCTACTTCACTATATCAATATTCATGTGCAGTAGAACAATAGCCTGACCTGACAATGCTGTATGTCATCCTCCATTTAGTCCCACCAGTGCTGCCTTACTTTCAACCAGTCATGCTGCTTTGTTAGCCAAGGGTTGTTTATCAGCCATAGTCAGATAGTAGGCGTGTTTGTTGGAACATGTGGAAGATGCGACCGGTTGCATTTTCACTTAAGATGACAGTGGTGATTTATTGCCCATGAATGGAGCTGGGAAATGACAGTGAGATACTGTTTACTCTCGCAATGCTAACTATGGTACACAGGTGATTGTCTCTCTATGAAAACATAGAGACACACAAGATGAATGACAGCTGTGGTGAGAAACAGCACAAACATCTCTCTGTATTTTGTCTCTTGCAGGGCTGCAACCTCCTAGTCGATTAGTCGACTAATCAGTTGTTTTGATCTCATGCGGCTAAGATTTCTTCAGTTGAAAAGTATTTTTTTAATGTTTTTTTATTTATTCCGTATGACTTATTTCAAAGATGCTCATGAGCACATCTTTGTCATACTCAAGATTTAAAGTGGTGCTCTTGTATGATTTTGTTGACTAGATCACAAATAATCATATGAGTGTTACTGGGAATCACCACTGGGAGAGAGACGTAGGTGGCGCGTACACATTCTATCATGCAATCAACTCTTACTGTTTTCCGACGCATAGAAAGCTGTTTAAATCACACAATTATTCCAACCGTTTTGAACTTATTAACTACATGTTAATTGATGAATCACGGCTCCCAGTCTGTCTGTGAGATTCAGTCTGCAGCTGTCTGTCAGTTGGTTGAACTACCTTGAGCAGGCTGACTAACAGCAGAGATTTACTCAAATTACGGATTTACTTAAATCAACAATGTTTGTATATATTGATTGATTGATTGATTGATTGATTGATTAAATATCTCGGCCCACTGTATAGAGTGAGGGGAATCTGTATGTAGTGAAAGAGGGACATCAACAGACTGGGAGTCTCGATGTGTATGTAAATGTGGTTAATAAGTTCAAGTCACATAATAAATTGATTTAACTGATTTAAACAGCTGTTTATGCAACAGAAACGCTTCACTAAATGCCAAAAAATAGACTAGACGCAAAAAAAAAAGTCAAGGGGTTGAGGACAACCCTAGTTTCTAACCGTCTAACTTTACTCACAATTCACAACTCACAAAATTTAAAATGTTGTGTCATTAAAAATTATGTATTATATTATCAGGACTACGGTTACCAAGATTATAGTAAAAGTGAAAACAGCCTCAAGAAAGGAAACAACAAGCACAGAGACCTCACAAGAGGGGAACTGGGCATTGAGGCGGACTAGCAGCTCTCTGTTTCCCAGCATCCTCTGGGATTTCCTGACTTTGTTCCTTGTGCTTCTTCTTACCTCCTCAGTGTAACAGTGTGACTGCATCACAGCCTGACAGCTACTAATGGCAACAGTCTGCATGGAGGATTCATTTGTATTCCACAGACATTTTACTTGTGTCATCTCAGAAGAATAGCTCCCAGTCCTGATATTGTTTTGATTTTTGTTGGAGAGGTATTTGTACAGATCTGCAATATGGATTTTGAGTGAGAAATCATTCAAAATTGCACAAAAATATAATTGTTGAACAACGAATATTTCAAAAGGGCTGGGCGACATTTTAATATGATGATTTATCGTCTTTTAATGAACTAATATCATTTCATGATACACAATTATATCATATAAAGTGATAATTGATGATAATTCCACTGCGGTTAGCAAACTGAACTGGCAACCGTCCAGTCACAAGCTTCTCTAGCCTTCAAGAGTGCATACAGCTCAGGACAGGGTTCTCACTGCATAATAATAATTGAAAACAATATACAAAGAACCAAATGCTGGTTAAAATAAATTGTGAGTATTGTTTCTAACAGCAGTGTGCAGAGTTTTCAGTTTTATTGTTCAACCCCTGCGTGCCTACACCCAAGAATTCTGCTTATGGGAATGCCCTACGGTGGGCCTGAGAGCTCACAGCAACTTAAGAAAACATGCAAATACACGAAACACAATCTTCATCAATTTGACACACAAGCGTAGCATTTAGAAAACGCACTGCAAAGACCACAACACAATAAGAAAAAGCGCTGCAAATAGACCACAACACAACAAAAGTGTTTCCAGAGGACACTTAAATTTGATGCATGTCTGGACACGCTTGTGATATTATCACATTATTTCAAAATAATGATAATTTCACGTTATAACGCAAATTGAGAAATAACTAATGTTAGACTTTGTTGTACGGTAACGCTAGTGGGCTAGCACTGGGTAGATAGCCCGTTAGCGCTAGCCTGTATCAATCACATTACAGTTAAATTAATCAAATAAATGAATGATAGATGTTTTAGTTGGTCTCTCTCAACGGCACCATGTTGGTCTTGGTCTCACTAGCCCGCTTACACTAGCACGCTATCAATCGGCCGCTAAAATTAGCATGTTATTGATCGGCCGGTAACACTATCGCTAGCCCGTATCAATCACATTGCAGTTGAGCACATCAAATATATAAAATATTATATATACTGATATACAATTATTATCTTGAAATAACACAATGACATGTGCATCACTTTTAAGTGTCCTCTGGAAACTCTTCTGTTGTGTTGGGGTCTATTTGCAGCGTGTTTCTTATTGTGTTGTGTTGTGTTGTGTTGTGGTCTTTGCAGCGTTTTGTAAATGCTGCGCTTGTGTTGTCAAATTGATGAAGACGTTTTCTCAATTTGCTTGGTTTTTTTGTGTATTTGCATGTGTTTTCTTAAGTTGCAGCTCTCAGGCTGCAGTAATACAGTATACAGTAATGTCCTGGTGTTATTGGATTTCCAGAAAACATGCTCCATTGTGATATTGTTATGCACAAATGAATATTCGACTGAAGATTTTGACAATATTGTAGAGCCCTTTAGTTCCTCATACATTAAATGCACATATGTTCCATATGAGCAAAGTTTTAAAACTTTGAGCAACAGCTGGAACAAGAGCTGTGGTTCAGAGTTGACGACTGTCCCCTACCACAGCAGTGCTGTGTCCGAGGGTGGAGTTCGCAGCACTGTCCCGCCTGCTTTGGAAAAGCCCTTTTCTGTCTTCAGGGAATTAGTTTTAATGCCTCTCTCACGCCGAGACATTTACAGCCCTCTTGATTTTCTCCCGGGCCGCTTGGAGCTGGATGAAAGCAGCCGTCTCCACTGGGGCATTTCAGCACGGAGTGAGCGTTGAAAACGTGGGAGGGATGTGGGAGCAGGAAGGAATGTGGAGGAGTTCCAAAGCTCGCCGTTCAAACGCTCATAACTCCGCCCTTTCTACCTCCCTCCTCCCTCTCTGCATCTTTCACTCTCGATTTCACTTAAATCTGCTTCATTGGCCTGACATTAAAGGCTAAAGTTGCCAAAACAAGATAAAAGATGGTGTGTTTTGTGTGAATATTTGTGCTTGTCCTTACCTCAGTATCATTTCCCTTTCTGTCCTCCTCCACCCCCTGTTGTGGCAAGGAGTGTGGTTTATTTTGAAGCTTGATGTGGAACAAAGTTGTGTCCCTCTGTCCAGCATTGTGGTGGCTGACAAAGCATTGTATTGAAGATGAAATGCATCTTTCAGTCTGTTGATAGAAGTTAGCTGCAGGCTTTGCTTTTTTTCTCAGTTTAAGCTCCTTTAATTTGAGATGCTTATACAGTCACCTCTTAGTCAAAGTAGTAGTAGTTTTGAACAGCAATACCGGAGCCGGACAACATTGTCAGGAATGATGTGTCCCCTTTACTTTTCTAAATCCTGTATTTGCAATTTTAGCGTGATGTACTCTCTAAAAGTTTCCTCATAAATGTCCTGCAGTTATAATCCAGATTGGCAAAGCTCTGAGTTGATAAAATGTTAATACACTCATCTACATGTAGGTCGCCTTCACTTATTACAGTGTACTTACTGTAATAAGCTTTAGAATGGAATAGACTTCACTTTTGTCTTTCAGGATACACATAGGCTGAAATATCTGAAAAAAATACACCTTCTGCATATTATTTTGGGGAAAACATAATATTATTTCTATTGACCAAGCGGCAACGTCCAGGTCTGGTGCACTAAACCTGCATTCTTTCTAATGACCAGCATGGGGCAACTCCACTGGCAGCAAAACAAAGTGTGGTTGTTTAGGGTTAGAGTTAAGTTCTTGCTAAAAAAAAAATCCCAACAAAAACAAGGCAACAGCCAAAATTCCAAACACTCTTTGATACTATCTATGTAGTTGACGGTTAAAAATAATAGAATCGCAAATTAATCAAAGTATAGTGTTCTTTTGTATGAAGATGCAAACGTAACATCATCTACAGGTAAGTATCAAGCACCCCAACCTAGTATTTCTACTGTATATTTTGATTTACAATTGCGAAGTACAAATATGATATTCTCATGCACATACGCTAGAATGAAACATTGATCAAAGCGTAGCATAAAGTGGAATTCTAAACAGAGTTGTTGCATCAAAATACACCAACCGTTTATTGTTTAGACACTGCTGTGCAAAGCATTATAAGCTATGTCATCAAAATATCTCATTTGCTATTATTATATGGATGCTTAAAACCAGTGACTTAGTCTTATGAATGTGCAACATGTGTGCTTTTTATTCTCCATTCATTATTAGAATATCCACAACTGACAGTGCTTTTATTTCTCATTCCACCGCCCATTGAAACAGGCATATTTCGCTCTGCCTCCGGCTCTGTTCATGTCAGAGCCATTGTTGGGTTTTTGCTTCATCTGAGCTTTAATTGTATCCTTCCCACTGTAATATTGAACTCATTACAGTGACAGGGAAGTTTCATTACGAATCAAGGCATGAAAGCAAGAGTGCATTGCAAATGAGGCTGTACCCTGGCTCAGTGACATGTTTTGCATGATTCAGTGTTTGTTCCTGGAAATGTCTTGCAGTCGGAGATTAGACAGAGTTGATGTCTCCCCAAAGGCACAGTTCCTTGTTTGGAGATAGACACACACACTCTCTTATACACACAGAGAGATGCAAATACACAGTCATGATTCACCAGTCATCAGAAGTAGGGTACGCTTGTCACTTCACATCTCTGTATCCTCTCCGACGTGTTAATTCTCCTTTCACAAACCTCGCTTTTGTGCTGAGACTGAATGCGCGGTCAGCTGCAACGTTTCCGTGACACCCCAGCCACACCGTGCCATATGCGATGCCACACTGAGACAGGGGATTAAGAGATGAATTAAGGCGAAGCTTTGGCCATATCCTCACCAGCACCACACAGACACCAGCAGAGACGGACGCCTGGCCTCCACATATGGCCATGTCCCCTCCCAGCCAGGGCACGAGGCCGATATGGACACACACCAACACACATCCACACACTTTCCCCCTCAGTGTTTCGTCTGGAGGGTGTCTTCCAGCCAGCAATAATACGGCCCAACCCCTTGTAAAGCCTGCAGGGGATTATCCTCTTTCAAAATGTACAACACTGTGACATTTGCTGCTATTCTGATCTGTAGGATTGTCACTTCAAATACATGAAGCGCTGTCTTGTGGGATCAGAGTGTGGTTTTCATAAAGGCCCAGTCATATGGACTTAAATAAGTGCATAGTGAACTCGGGGTAATCGCTCAAACACGCATTCCATTTGTTCTGATTAGCCCATTGCTTCCTATACCAAATCTTATGTAAACCAGAGAGCTGTTTTTCTTCTTTCCTGCTGTTTCTATTCTTGTACATATGGGCTCCTTGGCAAGAGATCTGCTTATCCTGTACACATGCATTTGTAAGTGCTGTATAAAACCCTGGATATGTTGAAGAATTTTTCACCATTATTGCAGTTACTTTGATGTAGCCACATCGCTGACGCAGCCATAACCAGCATCATGAGAAACACCCCCTCTGGTGTTACTGCTATAGCAGGACAGATCACAGTCGAGGACCAAAAAGAAGCAGCTTGTTCAGTTGTACTGGATGGATGTCTTTTGTGTGTTGCGTTTTGGCAGTATAAATATAAATGTAACTAAGATGTATTAGTGCAATGCTTGATAGGTTATGTAGCTGATGCTCTACTAGCGCACACATGCATAATTACTAACACAGGCATTTAAGTCATGCTCAGGGTTTCCAATTAATTACCTAGACTCTGGCGGCCCGCCAGACTCTAATCTGTCCCGCCAGACTTTTGTGTGCTGTGCTAACATCACATTTCAGGATGTTTTTACACAATTCATAATATAAAGTTATTTTGCGTTGTGTTGCTGTTGCCTCAGCAGAGTGTCTGTCAACTGTCAGTCAGTCAAACCCAGACCCTACCCCTCCACCTTCCTCCGAGACATACGCGCGCATTCACACACTTACACGCACATTGAATTTACTGAGCTGCCCAGCCCACTTCTCTGTTTCAAAACAGAGAACTGCCGACCTGTCTGTATCAGTCCCATCCCCACATGATAGCTCTGTGTGCGTGTGCACGCACCAAACTAAATACTATCAACCTGTCCGGGCCGGTCAGAGGTCCAAACACACTGCAGCAATATGCCGTTTGTTAGCCACGAGCTAACATTAGCTAACAATAAAAGTTGTTTAAATCACACTAAACTGTAGTAATAGGAAGTTATTCGAAACAGTTACTCGCATGCAGCTTTCAATATGAGAGCACAGTGTGTTAACAGAATCAACCACAGAATTGTGAGACTGTCAAATAAGATGCCTTAAAGAAAACATAATAGAACCCTTATTCTTGATTAAAATAATTCTTAAAATATGCAATCATTAAGATCAGTGTATGGATTAGTGGCACCGAATTTGGGCTTTTATGGAAAAAAAAATTCTCTCGGTGGGCATGCCCCGGAGCCAGCTATTTTTCTACAATGGCTGGCTACTCCATGTCCTAGTGGAAAGCCCTGTTGAGAGTAATTAAAAATGACACAGTAGGACACAATAAAGATTCTATAATATGGTATCTCCCGACTGTGAAAAATGTTATGTGAGGTATTTGCTCTCATTTAGCTCTCAAAGTGCACGAGATTGATGTAATTTACTTCTAAATGTAAAAAAATATTATTATTATTTTACAAGTATTAGTTGTACCTGTTGTGTTTGACATTGGACAATGATGGCATATGACTATGAGTCACTCATTAAGATAAGGATATCAATTCACCACCTTTTGAACTCTCAAATGTAAAGATCAGAGTAATGGTAAATGTGGGGAAGAGGGACACCAGCTATGACACTGATGCGTCCATTTCTACATTGGAGGAAGCACCGAGGCAAGCGGGTAGCAATTAAACACGGGCTGGCCCCATCCACATAGATCTTCTCTGCCAAGAATCTTGCTACCCAATGTATGGGCTTTGGATAATAAATTGGACGACCTCTGTGCCTGCATCATTTTCCAGCAGGATAACAGAAACTGTAATGTCCTTTTTTTCACTGAAGATTAGCTAAATACAGGAATACCAAACAAACACAAAACTTGACCCAGCAGACTGCTGTTCATGTCCCATGTGAAATCAAAAGTCAACGTAGACTTATTTAACATGAACATATTTACTTCATCATGTAAGCAGTGTTTTAACGTAAACCATGACCTTTTCCTAAACCTAACCAACATGACAACATTAACCATGTGTTTAACATTTAACATTCTAAGTGTTTATTTCGCCTCTGATGTTTTGCTTCCAACTGGTTTTTAGACATAATTTTTTCAAGATTGTACCATTTTGTTCCTACAATGATTTTCACCCAACTGAAAATTAAAGATCTACACAATATAAAAAAATTGTGCAGCAGACACACTCTTTCATGGAGCAGTTGACCTTTTTGAAGTGGCATATGCGTGCAAAAAGGCAGCAGCAGAAGTAGTCAGCAGTGACATTCCTGAGAATAAGCATCGTCAATCAGAGGTCACCACCCCATGTATTCATTCTTCCTACCCATGTATAAATCTACTGTCCTACACAACCACATGCACACATCCAAATCATCCCAGCATATATAAATCTACACTGTACGCCCACATGCACCATATAACTCCTTCTTTTCGATCATAAATTGATCAGCAGTAACCATCAATCCCTCAATCTGTCCATCAGTCATTCCATCACAGACGCAGCTCAACCTGCATATGAAGCACTAATGATGGACTAATGCCAGCTATCCATCTCTGCTCTGTGATGGCCATGGGACACAGCGGGAGGTATGTGTGTGTGTGTGTGTGTGTGTGTGTGTGTGAGAAGAACAAGTGAGGGCTAAAGTAATGTGGCTGGAGCGCCGTTGGGAACAGGGAAAGTGACAGATGGTGATAGAGTGATGAGGGAAGGATTGTGTATCACTGGGGTAGTGGGTATGTAGGTGGGGGGTGGCGTGCATGTTTGTAGGATTAGTGTGTGTTTGTATGCTTGTATAAACTGTGTACCCGCTTGCCTGTTGGATCTGTGTCAGTGTCTAACGGCATGCATGAGTGTAAATGTGTGTGTGTCAGGGGGGATCTGTGAGACTGAATGGGTTGTGTGAGGCGGAGGCAGCAGACCAGTCACACCCCTCGCTGGACGTACCTTCCATGCGTTCTCTCCATCCACCTCCAGGCTCTGTTTGACTCTTGTTTCCCCCTTTTCGGACACTTTTTCTGGGGTCAAACCACCCCTACATCGGCATCATGAAGTGGCTGACATCTGTGCGCGCGATGTTGGCCGGGGGCAGCCGCAGTGCCCCCGTGACCCCCGCTGCCAGCCCTAATATGCCCTCCAAGGCTGATCTGCACGCCAAGCAGGTAAGCTGCAAAACAGGATGCTCAACCGTCATGGCGATGGTTAAAAACTGATTAGATGTTTTTCTTAGATTCCTCGCTTGCTTGAGGGTTTCCCCAATCAATTCTGTCAACTAAATGCTGTTTTTATGCGTCTCCCACGGCCTGTTTTATTGATTTTTATGATCCGTTTAATTGCACTTGGATTTCAATCAGATGAGAATGTGGTGTATAGACTAGACAGCACGCTTATGTATGTGTGTATGCAACCTGCACAAAATCAGTGTCCAGGAATGCATACGAGAAGCCACGAATGAGATCGAGTTTATTTTGCTTGGATGTCCTGCTTCCCTTTGCTTACAGTGAGTCTAAATACGTGCTCCAATGTGCTATTGTATGGAAATAGCTATACCCTCCCTCCTGTACAAAATCTCCCATCACGTCCAAGCATAATAAAAATACAATCAACTACATGTTCTCAAGGTCTAATCATAAATCTGCGCATATATTGTTGGAAAGGAAGTACGCAGCAACTTTGGAGAATAATAGGTCATGTGCATTTGTGTTTGTGTGTGGAACAGTAGTAGTATTAATCCCTCAGCATGACCCCACGCTGCACTGATCCTGCAACTATCCTACAACATTACTGCAAGCCCCTGCTGCCTGATCTGACACTCAAACTGAATGTTTTTGAATGCTGATCATCATATCCTTTAAAATTTTTACAGAGTTCCTCTCAGAGGTGGAGCAGTAGTTCAGCAGGAAATAATTGCTACATGTGTGGCTTCGTTTAGCTGTCTCTCTAGAGCACACACACACACACACACACACACACACACACACACACACACACACAGTGAGGGTGCGACCAGCCGCAATTTCTCATAAATATTAATGAATGAGGACCGCTTCATTCTGAAAGCACCGGGGGGGCTGCAAACTCATTACACACCGATGAATGACCCCCAAACATGCCGTCTTCTGTGTTTGTGTAGTGGCTGCGGGCTAGATCATGTTGCACAAGTCCTTTTAGAAGTTCAAGTGTGTTGCAAGTCATTCTGCTACAGCAGCACCACCCAAGTACAACTCTGTGGTTAGTTTCTATATCACAGCTGCTTCTGTCACTGTTCCTTTAATTTCATACAACCTTATATGAACCGACTATGCAGATCTTGACTGAAAAATGATTGTAGTCTGAGAGTGTTTCATATCAAAACTTCAGTTAAATGTGCAGCCACATTTAAATTCTGAATCCCTTTTACTGGCATGGTGTAGCTACACATTTTGACATTGTCAATGGTTGCCATGAGATTTCTAAAACAAATATACATTTTTAAACTTTTGTCAATACACACTCAGTTGGATTCTCCACAATTCAATAATTTATTTAATTTTTACAGAAAACAGGAGCAACAAAGTATAAATTATTCACATGGTAAACCAGAGAAAGAGGGAAATAAGTGGTGGTCCCCCTACTGAAGCATTCACAAAGTCTAATTGTTTGGCCATTGCTCTATTATTTATATTCCTTTAGTCTGTAAAAAAAATGTCATGAAAATGAATCAAAGTTGTGAATACAGCCATGTAAAGCATCACTGGTTAGTTTTCACTCATTTTCAATGCAAAATAGACTTGTTGCTTGTGGGCAGGTGGGTTTTACGAAGATAAAAATAGGTCTTGTGTCAGTATGCTTGGTGCCATCAAACCTATGATGTTGAAAACGTGAGTAATAAATGTTTCGCAAAAGTGTAAGATGCTCACTTTTCAGTTCCATATTCTACAGTTTGGAAAAAAGAGGATGAACAAGGCAACAATGAGAAGTCAAGTGAGGAATCTTTGGGGAAAACTCCTGTCCTCCTGTCAAATTGTCAGTATAGATTGTGTGTACAGGCAACAAAAAACAAACTATATTTACAAATTTCACCGTCCGTTGTAATGCGTCCGCCGCCATCTTGCTGACGTAATAGTGATTGACAGCCAAGCAAAGTTTAAAAGGGTGGTGGTGGATAGGTCAAACAAGCAATGGACTCTCACCTGGGAGAGCGGGGTTCATGTCCCATGTGAAAACAAAAGTAAACCATTTTTAAGTTACGTGAATCACAATTTTTATTGTAACTTTACGTTTTTTTTTGACAATTTGCAGCAGTCATTTGACCCTTGTAACTACTTCATTTCCGGCATTTACATACATTTATTTACTGTTTAAACTGTCTTTTATAACACCTTACCAGAAATTTTTTGCACTAAACCTAAGGTCAGTGGTTTTACAACATAAATCCACAGAAATGGCAGCCTTTTTTTTAACAAACTGCGGACTGTACGTACGAGCCCACAAACCCGCTAACCGCTCCACGGTACCTTAAAATGTGCCCTGAATCGAGCCGCAATACGTGCTGTAATTTGTGGTACTGACACACGGCCTCTTCTGCTTATGTTGGAGAACTTGTTGGGAAAACTACTTGACAGTGTTGGTTCATTCAAGTTTTGAAGAAGAAATATCTGTAATAACAGAAGAAAGCTCACAGATAATCAATGTGACATGCCATCCTTCTACGACTATTTTACCATGCTGTACGTTGTTTAACACCTTCCGTTGATGGCACATCCTTTATTTCAACGATTCAGCTCAAACCTGGTGGAAACAGGCCTGGTTAACTAGACAGAGAGAGAATCCTGAATAGAACAAACTCATTTGGTTGAAAAAAGGGTAGAAAAGAATGGTATTGCTACTTGTTGTGAGAATAAAAGAACACAAAGTGCTAACATTTATATTGAAAATTGTGATTCTTAGAATGCTCCTAGAAAATTCTGGGTGTTAACTGCAGTCTAAATCGATGCTCGTACAAAAGAAGTTGTTGGAAATGTAGCGGAGTTTGTCTACTCGTCTGTAATGATTCCAGTGCCTTCGGATGGTACAAAGGCATGGGAACAGCTGAAAGCAACTATCAAATCCAAATGACTTTGCCCATTAATTGCTCCTTTTCATTCCAATGCGGCTTTGGTGGTTAGCTGCCCTCTCTTGTATTGAAAATGTTCAGACCATGTAGTGGAGTGATTACTTCCTCATCTAGGGCCCAGACAGGATTTGGGGGCCACAGAGTCAGAATTTGTGTGTTCTTTCCCAGCCTAATAGCAGATAATGAGGGCAGAGTAATATTGAATCACCTAATATTTACAGCAGGAATGTCTCTGACCGATTCGCGGTGATTGATGAGCGGGTTGCGACCCAATCATCCAGTCTTAAGAAATCACTGAGAGCCAGTGAGTCGGGTTGCGATGTTGTGTCTTTTCTCAAACAACCGCAGACGGTGACGGCTAGAGGAAGCTGAGGAGCTGAAGAGAAAGTGCCAGGTAGAGACATTTTCTGTCCATTTAGCTGTTTGACTGAATCAGAACTTGAAAATCTTTGATGCAGATAGGTAAGAGTGAATGGAACAGAGAGAGAGAGAGCATCATAAAAACTGAAATCAAGAACTGAAAACCAGATTATAGAGAATGCAGACTTGGCTCAATTGGAGGAATGTGATTTCCGGGGGATCTTTGTAATTTCAATGAAAGCCACATAAAACAGATGGAAACAAATGAAAACCACCCACCAGGCAGAAGGATAAAGCTATCTGGAAGTTAAAAATTAAACCCCACTGAAACACTCATCTTGTAGAGTGGCCAAGGGGAAAAGAGAAGCAGGTTTTAGGTTAGGGGTGAAGAGAGGAAAGAACATTTCAACCTTGAGTTGCCCCTTTGATTCCTTTATCAGGCCATGGACGGATAAGAAGGGAATTCCCAACAACTATGTTCTGGTTTAAGAGCTTTTGTTTTATCACTGGATACCTGTAGCATGAATCACTTCCAGCTATCAGCATTTTCCAGTCATACACCAACCTGGCATATGGTACTGTGACTTCTTAGATTAATTTTAATTATTCCCACAGGTGGTGCTCTTTTCTTTGTCTGTTCATATATCTTTGCTAACTTGACTCATGCTATCTAGTAGTTTTTGTATTGCTATCTGTGCACAAGTTGTTATTCCCATGAAAGAGCAGTTTTCCAGAATGGCTACAGGTTAAATCACTGGTTTAGATTGTTTTTAGCCATGCTAGTCATTTTGATCAAGGGAAGGCAAGCTTGGTCTGTCTGTCTGTCTGCCTGTCAGATAGCTTTATCCTTCTGCCTGGTGGGTGGTTTTCATTTGTTTCCATCTGTTTTATGTGGCTTTCATTGAAATTACAAAGATCCCCCGGAAATCACATTCCTCCAATTGAGCCAAGTCCTGCATTCTCTATAATCTGGCTTTCAGTTCTTGATTTCAGTTTTTATGATGATCTCTCTCTCTCTGACAGAATTTTCCAGCCCCCAGGTCAGAATTTCAATCGTCCAAACTATGGTTTAGTATAGTGTAGTTTAGTGTGGGTATAGGTTTGCTATAGTTTGGTTTATGACCAAATATATGTAAAGCTAATAATAATACTCATCAACTTCAGCTGTGTTAAGTGCTAATTAACTAATGTTAGCATGCTAACATGCTTAGCTATGTAAACATGTTAAGACATTGGGCAAGATGTGGGGTACACCCTGGACAGGTCTTCAGACTATCACAGGGCTGACACATAGAGACAGAAAACCATTTACGCTCTCATTCACTCCTACGGGCAATTTAGAATCACCTTTTAAACCTAAGCTGCATGTATTTGGACTATGGAGGAAGCAGGAGGACCCGGAAAACCTGCGTGTGACACGGCGACCCTGTTACTGTGAGGTGAAAGTGCTAACCACTACACCACTGTGCAGCCCAAAAGTGTTTCAGACTGTGTAAAATTCTAACTTTTTTGTTAATAGTGATATTCTAAACTTTAAAAATGTGCTATTTGCAGCATTTATTTTACTGTAGTTACACCAGCCATCTGCCTCTGGAGAACCAAACATTTAGCTTTGAAGTTCTCTGCATTTAAATTCAGTGTTTCATTTCTTCCAATAAATGACAGGTCTTCAACAAAGCAAAGCCACCTGACTACTAATCCAGCATGCCTCTTTAAACTAAATGAAGAACAATACAATGAGTATCCATGAGTTTGACTTGCTGTGGGAAATACTACCATAGAAATACCACAATAACACATGTGAAGGTCACCAGCATAAGATGGACATGTGTTGCAAACCAATGGAAGCATGACTTGTCTTCCCCTGTGCTGTGGCACGAGCTGCCACTCTGCCAGTAATTGCTCAAATCACCCTGAACTAATGTTTCCACTCTCTCTGTTCATGCAGACCAGGGGTGTACGACCCCCATCGCTCTTCCACTCGCTCCGGCTCTTTGTCTCTCTCACCGTTCTGTCATTTTCACTTCATTGAGTGTAGCCGCTTGTGCACCCCGTCGCTCCATCTGCTGTCTCAATTCCTCGCTCGCTTCCTCTTCCTTCCCTCCAGCCATATAATAGTGAATATAGAAATGGATTATTTCCCCTAAAAAAAGTAGCGAGCTCTAATAGATAGGAGCTGTGTTTATCCTCTAAACATCCTGACTCAGATGACTGGCCTCTCACCAGCTTCCTCAAGTGCTATACTGCTAACAGCTCATTGACTGTCTGACTTTCTATCTTACTTTTTCTCCCTCTCCCTCAAGTGTTACGCTGATAAATTCTCTGTCGGTCTCTGGAGTGACTGTGATACCACTACAAAGCCCCATTGACATGTCCATTAACCTCTCTTTCTCTCTTTATTTCTATCCTTTAATTTTGTCCTCTTTTTTCCCTTTTCTCTCTCCGTCACTCTCTGTCAGCGACTCTCTCTTCGCAGCTGTGTAGTGTCTCTGTGTGTATCAGTGTGACTTCCTCTTCACCAATCAGTGCTGCTGGTGTGACCACTCCACACTTTTAACACACACACTTATCAACTGAAATAAGCATGAAGGCATGTGAGCTCAAATACACACTCACTCTCTTTTTAACACGTGCTCACTTTTCTCTTTGACAGTAGAAGCATTTCTTGACAGCATTATTAGCATGATCATAATTTAGCACAGTTGATGTGGTTTCAGAAAGCTAAGGGCCTCTGGGCAGGATATTTCCCTGAGCTTTTATTCTCATCATGTTTGTACACTTGACACAATGAGCTAGTTTGGGTTGTCTGGACACCTACAAGCCTGCAACAGCAGCTGCATGCAAAGGAAGGCTGTCACATCAATAATGCATGCTGTGATTGGCACAGAAGTGCTCTGCTGGTTTGAAGGATTTATTGTGGCAAATGTTATTTGCATGACTCAGCAGCATTGCTCAAGGAGGAGGCTCAAGGTTTAAATGTTTTAGAATATAGAATTTAATGTTGTAGTCGAGTCATCAATACCTGACTCCGAGTCCAAGTCCCGAGTTCCCAGTGTCCAAGTCTGAGTCACCTAAAGAGTCTGAGTCGAGTCTTCTTTACCTGGGTTCGAGTCAGAGTCAATGGTGCTGAGTCTGAGTCGAGTTCCAAGATTGCCTCAAGTTCTCCATTGCTTCCATCCATCCATTGAGCTTCAAAGAGCTGATATAGATGTGTCAGTGCATTCATTTCTATCTTTCTAATTTCTACTGCGTTTTCCTTTGCTATAATATTGTTGCAACATTGATATCAAGGGATTTGGTCAATAGCACTGAAAGTAATAAAGGACAGAAGGGGAGTGGGATTTTGGGGCAGGTCAGTACAGTTTCATGTAGCTCATGCTTGTCATATTTTTATGCTGCCATGGTAATGTCAGACTTTTCCCTGAGGACATGTTTAATTTGGTTTGGTATGAAACTATGTGGCATTCTTGGCCTTTTGAGTTTTGTTTTGGTAAAGAACTTCAGCTCCAGTGCAGCAGTGTTGCTCAGCTTCCTCCTCTTGCATTGAAGTTTGTTGTAGTCATCCCCGTCTCCTCTTGTGTAATTTTCGCTCACTTCATTACAGCCAGTCTAGCCAATACTCTTCCCTGACCTGTCCTCTCCAACATTTGATCAAAAAGCTACAGTCTCTGCACATGAGAGAAATGTATAAAGAGACGGAGCAAGAGCAAAATATTAGAGAGAAGAAGCAGTAGCAAGAGAAAGTGTTACGCAATGTGTTATTTTTGGGAACGCAGAAAAAAAAATCGCCTCACTCATGTGTTAATACGCTGCTGGAAGCCTGTGAGAGAGCCGTATCTCCCATCCCTGCTTGATTGGTAGACCAGCGTCAGTGTGTGTGTGGTGTGTGTCTGAAAGAACGGCTGAAAACTTTATGCTGTTCCACACATCACACTCTCACTGCTGAATCATATCTCTCCCTTCCACATTCTCCTCCTGTGCTGGCCTTAGTTTGCTCCTTACCTTGAAAAACCTTCTACCTCCTGTTAACTCATTTTTTCCACATTGGACTTCAAGAGCTGAAGTAGGACATTGTACCATTCTACCTGGCTGCTTTGGAACTTCTTGATGATTTATTCAAAGTAGCTCTAATTTAGCCATCATCTGTTAGTGGTTATTACATTGTACTCACCAAGTTAATTGCTTGGTGCTGAATTGCAGGGAACATGACGACAGTGCTGAAAAAAGCCTCTTAAACTAATTTGGGGAAAGAAACTAATGTAAATAGTCAATTTAGCACCCACACTGGCTGTTGTAAACATAAAAATCAAAGTGAATTCTTCTTCTTCACAAGAACATTTTTACTACAAGACCTCATAATGGAGAATAATTACACTTTTGAGTTATTTAAGAGATCTGAGCACTTTTTCCACCACTGCATACTATAATTGAAACCTACAGTCCTCTCAAGTCCATTGCTATTCTCATATGCAGTCCTGTCTCCTAAAAATTCTATTTCAATACAAAGAAACTTTATTTTCAATTGACAAAGAGTTTTTGATCAAAGTTTACATAGGCAGGAAGTCAGGATGGGTCCGACAGGACTTTCCACCACAGAATTTACAAGAAGAGTGTCAAAATAAGATGCCTTAAATAAAACATAAAAGAACCCTTACACTCCTTTAAAATAATTCATTAAAATATGCAATCATTAAGATTAAGATATGAGGCAAACTAAAAAAACAAAAGATAATGACAAGCCACAGTCAAAAAGTGAAGGTGCAAAAATCCCATTTTTTATAGTCAACCACACTATTACATCAAATCTATTTACATCAAAAGAAAACTACAAAAACATCAAAAAGAAATTAAAGAGGTTACAAAAATACGTTTTCTACAAGGGAGGGTCAGCACAGCTCAGCAGTCCCCCAGCGACTACCATAAACCTACCAATATAAAGCCTAAGCTCCTCCCTCTGGAACAGACCATTCCAGACAATTAAATGATAAATTAATGTTTAAATGTATACAAAATGCATGGGACATAATCACTCTAATATTTCAGGCTTAAATCAACATGGTGACACATATTCTACAGTAATACTTCAACCCATAAGCCATGAAACAAAGAGGAATAACAGAAACATTGGTTTGCCCCAATTTTGTCCCACATTCCATACAGGCAGATAAAAGGGCAGCATTCATTGTCCTCGGGTCCATTGACCAACCAGGAAGTACTGCTTCGGGTAAAAATGACACAGTAGGATAACAGAGATTCTATAATACGGTATGTCCCGACTGTGAAAAATGTTATGTGAGGTGTTTGCTCTCATTTAGCTCTCAAAGTGGACAAGATCGATGCATTTTACTTAAAAATGTACACAATTTTGTTTTCACACAGTGCTATTGTCTGTCTGAACACAGCCTTATCATCACTCCCCACGTGCTGTCCTGACCTTGCCTACTCACCAATGATCAGCACTGAAAACATTCTGTATATTCACATATAATCTACTCTACGTGATTTGGCCGACTGAACTGATGGAAATGCTTCACAAAACTACCAAAATAAGACTCAAGCTGTAATAAACCGTAATTCTCCTTTAATTTAGCAGTATCTAATTATTGTGAGGACTTGTCTGTCAGCCGAACACTCAAAATGTAAAAATGTACATTTAAGAAAGGGAGAGGGAAAAAATCGGCAGCAGGAGACACATCAGTCATTGGCAGGCTGAAACGCTGGACTTTCTCATGCTGTGTTATTCAACCAGAGTGGACATTATTTGAGCTGGCACACACACGTTTGGCCGGGATAAACAGCAAAACACAGAGCGGCGTCCAAGCACCATAATCAGAATCATATACAAGTTGGCCAACTGGTTATTATAAGATACTTAGAGCAGAGCGTCCCGGGCAGAAGCAAAGAACGAGAAAAATCACTTAAAGCTTTGTCTCCTGCTCTGACAGATTTGCTGAGGAGCAAAAGGGAACTGTCTGTCATTTAAAAGCAATTATGAGTATATTTTTGTTGATGTCAAATCAGAACCTTGCTCATGACCTTTGACCTTCAATATTGGAACAGAGCTTTGGGAGGATGGAGGATAGACGTAGTGACCGTGACATCACCCATTGGTTTGCGGCCCATTTGAGGCATTGAGTTCAGCGTTACACTCGTCACCATCTTGCGTCGCCATCTTGTTTCCGGGAACAGGGAGCAGACCATATTTGGACTGTGGAGGAGCGATAGGGATATGACGACACTGACTACACGCCTCTCTACATCGGGCAACCTGACTGGGTGAAGTCGCTGCTAATTCATGCTAGCATTAACTGGGATATTCATTTTGGCTTGCAAAAAACAAGAACTGTGTACTGTATGTACATTACTTACCTCAGAAAAATGAACAGCGACTCCTTGGAGCTGAACATGAACAAAATGTTCAAATAATTATATATGTATATATATATATATATATATCTTTATTGACACGTTGCCTTGGATACGCATTGTTCTGCTTCTCTTCTGATGACAGCTCGCATTGTTAGCCACCTGTCAATCAATGATAGCCACGCCCCAAGTTATATGAATCTTTATTTTCTTCTAAATGGGGTCATTATTTACACTATTAACATCAAATTGTCTTGAAGAAGATTTCTTACTAGCGATTGAGGGTGTTCTGAGGTAAAAAAAAAAAAAAACAAGTGAGAAGTTTTCTCATTTTGTATTGAAATGAATGGTTTGAAATGCTTTTGCAGCCATTGTCAGCACCCCCTGTTGGAATTTTTGGTAGAATGCAGCTTAAGGCACTTCCTGGTTTGCCGCACTGCTCAGACCCAGAGGTTGCCGCCTGTTCAGAATTACAAAGTAAGTAAAGTAGTTATTTGTTTTAAAAAAAAATCCTATCCAGTCTCTTTACACTCAGTCTGCACCTAACAAATCTTTATCTTTATCAATACTTACCCTACATGTTTCTTGTCCCATTGGGAATGATCAATTCACCTTTGATGCAACGTAGATTTCAATTTCTAAATGATTTCCATGATTGAACTGTAGTGACATGACTGATCATTTTCCTGTCAAGAAACATCTTCCAATCTTTGGGAAGAATCCAGAGTCAGGGGCCAAACCTCCACATCACACACTTACACAGCCACACTCCTCATGCATGCCGTAATGAGTTTTATGGCTGAGTGATTTATGCATTTAAAATGTGGCCACGTTGTCCTTTAACCATCCACAATGAGATAACAGAAAACACATCAGCTGGCTGACAGACAGACGGTGAAACGCTGCCCCACACTGCACCGCTGCTGAAAGGTCATTCGACTCATCCCCTCCCAGTCAACGGTAATTACTTTGCTTGGAGAGCCAGAAAAAAAACACATTTTTGTTTGTATGTGATAGAAATGCAAATGAAGGAGGAAGGAGGAGAATGCAGCAGGGCATCAAAATTACTCCCTAATTTGTTTTTGGCTCATTACCGTAGATCCGCACATGCAGTCTCATGACTAGATTAGAAATAAGTTGCATAACCAGTGAACCATAATATAGGCTATAATCACTGCGAGACATGCTGTAGGATAAATGACATATATGATGTCTTTTTTTCACCAGAATAGCTTCCAATTCCACGCTGATCCAAAAGCATCCAGTTGAGACTAATCCATTTACTCCCTCCTCATCACTAAAGTCTGCCTGTCTGCAACACCTGCCCCCTTCTGGGACAGGATGGGAAACATTACCATGGACAGTTTGTCATTTTATTCCTGTAATCCATTGATTTTTTTATTTTTATGGATATTTAGTTTTCAGAATAGACGTCAGATCTGTTTTTCAGCTTGTTACGGCCTTAGTTTGATGTCCAGGGGACACAGGAGGTAACATACAGAGTAAACCTTAAACTAGGCAGAAAAATGGCTGCTGGGACTCTGCCCAACATCATATCTGATCATATTTATTTACAGGCAAATGAATAAACAGTGGTAAACCAACTAAACACCACAGAAAAAAGGAAGCAACTAAATCATCAGGGTCTCCAAGGCCAAAATAACAAACAAAAGTCAATCACTATCTGGAAAATAGGATTTAGCTAAACCTACCCAAACAAAACAGACAATGCTAAGCTCCCTAACTAAGTAAAAACGGGAGAAAAAGGGTCAACAAAAATGGCATAGAACCCCTACCAGGCTTCTTGACACTCCAGGCAAACAAGTTGACTCAACACCATTTTTTAACAGTGCCGTTAAGAGCAGCTAGAGCAAAAAACTACAGGCAGTCAACCAAGCAGGTCAGTGGCAAGACAGAGAGAGTCACTGGGTCTGGAGGTTGATAGCAGCTCCCCTGACGAGCAGATCACACTCAGGTGTAGGTGAACCAGGTATGCAGAGAGGGGCATGGCAGGACCTGAAAAGCACACCTATCGTCCAGAAAGAGGCTAGAGGAAGTTTATGGCTGTAACACAGCTCAAGTATGATAATCATGATGACTGTAGACTGTCTTACAGGTTGACTTTTTTCATTATTTGTATATTGGTAAATATTGATTTTAAATACTAATTTTACTGAGTAAATTCCATAGTTTTTTTCACATATTAGGAGTTCAACACTCACAGTACCGACGCTTTGAGACATTGTGATGATCCAAGTCAGATCTAAATATCTTTTTTTTCCCCAGGTGTTGATGACTAAAATAACTGGTGAGAAAAGGTTTGGCCATGTTAATTTCTCTACTTCTACAATAACTGTTGACAATGCCTATTCTATTGTATTTTACTTCTTTACTACTACATGTAGAAGTTAAATCTCACCAAGAAGAAAGAATATTTTTAGTCCTATTTAAAACATAGGGTCGTGTTACACTTCAGCCTCTTGTGGCCAAAATGAGCCTTACAACAAACGTTTTTTTAAAAATCCTTTTTCACAAATGAAAAAAGCATTAAAGAAAAATTATCCTGGCAAAAGTTTTTTTCCGTTCTTAACAAAGGAAAGAAAACTATTTATATCAAAGTTAGAAGATCCCCTGCCGCTCAGGGCTTCCATACCTACTGACACAAATGTCTTGAAAGGATTTCAGGCTTTGGATGCCCCATCACATGGATTTAAAAAGATCCATCCAGGCCCTCCTCTGACATTAGTGTGTAAGAAACACGATGACATCTCTAACCTCCCCTACCCCTCTGAGGTCTTTGTGGCTCATTCATCCTCAGTGAGCCAAGTTATTGGTCCTGCTGGTGCTGAGTCTGCATTGTATCTGTTGTGGTGCTCGAGGGAACAGTTATCTGAATGACATTAGATCCTCATTCCGTAGAAAGTAGAAAATTTGAGTGTGAAGACGTGTTGGGCAAAGGTAATATGTTCCACCGTTGATAGGGATGGGTTAAGGAAAATGTTTCTGTTATATCTCATTTAAAAACTAGCCATATGCAAGCTGTCTCAACAAAATGCACCCTCAAATGGTCAAAAAGAGTATAACAAGAATTCAGTTCCTCAATAGTAGGTTCCATGCACACCTTTGTAAAACCTGTAATGTACTTTTAAAAGCATTTGCTCTATCTTGGAAAAATCACCCCTTCTCGACCAAGTCAGTTCGAGGGCTGGTGCCTAATCTCAAACCAGTTCTTTGTGTTTCGGCAGCGAACCGGCACTCAGCCAGGAAAACTGGTTCCAGACAGTGCAGAGTCTTTGCCGGTAGGGAACTACGAACCGATTACTTCAGGGGCTGGGGGTGGGATTATCGTGATCAACAGGACCAACTAAAACCTGTATCATTGATTTGATTTGATTTGTTTAACTGCAGTGTGATCAATACCAGTTAGCAACAAAGGCGATAGTCTGTCATTGTTAAGTGGAGACATATACAGATGTATACAGTGACATAATGACGTGGCTCTCAGCCTGTGGAAAAGCAAACAGGTTCTGAGACGGTTCACACGTTGAACCAACTGTGATCCAGCCCCAGCACTAGAACTAGGCTTGCGTTGGTCGAAAAGGGGTGTGGGCCGGCAGTCAAACTATTTTCTTTGCGGGTGACTAGAGCTGCTGACCTTGAATTAATTTACTTGGTCTGGTTTGAAGGAGTTGTAAAATCTGATGATGATCTGAATCCGATCAGAATCCATTTCTGACATGACTTTGAAGATTTTCTTTTTTTGCATTATGGATAACAGACATTTAACCCTCCTGTTATGTTAGTTTCTCAGGAAGAGCAATAATGTTCATGGGTCAATTTGACCCGGGGCATGTTTAATTATCCAAAAGTGTCAGAAACCAAAAAGTCCCAATTGTTTATATTTCATCCATAACTCCATTCCAAACCATTTCAATCAATATTTCATTGCAATGGTGTTCTTTACCTCTCACTGATCAGTGTTCAATGAGGATAATTCACACGTTTTCATTAAAAATGCGTACAAATTTTATTTTACATTTTTAAATTTTGTCTTTCAACAAGAAAACTTCACCCTAATCTAAGCAAACTGTTGTCTATTAGCTTTTTAAGACTATATCCTTTGGGCCTGCTTCTTTTTCTCACCTTATGTTCTCCTCCCTCTTTCTTTTTCTTCTTTTGTGGGTTAAATAGAAGTAGGTGGCTAAATAAGTGAGATAGGAAGAAAGGCAGTAGTGAAGAACAAAAACCACACAGTCCAGGGAGCAGAAGGAGAGTCTATTCAGAAAGTGCCTTTAAGAAAGCAGCTTACGGCAGCACTACTTTGATGTGTGGACTTCACTGCGGGTCCCAGCGGACAGCCCCTGGCTTCGAGCCCCCGAGCAGCAGCTCTCACTTCTCTGCGACACCTCGGCAGGCCACTGAGAGCCGCTAACACGGACCCGAGAGGCTTGTGTTTTTCCATGCAGCCTGCACTTCAGGCCCAGAACGCTGCAGCACTGACAGTTATTTCAAGTGTGCCGAGCTCGTGTCTGACTCGTAACTTCTGGGAGCGTTCCAGATGGTGTAGACTTTCAACTTTTGTGTGAGAATTTCTGCTTTTACCTCCAGTAGTCACATACAGTAGTTCCACATGAATTACTTGTTTTGGATATATAAGATGTGGTCAAAAGGAGTGGTAGGCTTCATTAGCTTTCCCTCTATTTTAACTCTGCATTCGTCTTATTTGGTTTTCATTTTTTCTTTTGTATCACACTAAAATGGAAAGAATCTGGCTGTCCTTTGACTTTTTCCATCTTTTCAACTTTATGTTTCATGGGTGTATCATTGATACTGACTTGGGTTGAATATTGGGGGCCAAATATATTTTGTTGGGCAGATTGTTCAGGTTCAAAGCTAAAGTTTAAAAAGCCATCCCCTGACCCAACAACAATAAGTTTCCTCTCAGGAAAACTGTCAGTGGGCTGGAACGGGAATAGCTCTGTGATTAAAGAATAAATCAATGTTAATAATTCCTTCTTTCTGATCAAACTCCATGTCTGTAAATTGAATATATTGAGGTTTTGGATTGTTGCTCAGATGAATAAAGACATTCGATGAACTCTCCATGGCATCTAGAGTATTCTGAGTAGCATTTTTCACTTTTTATGGATCAAGTGGGGCTACACCCCTATAAGCATGGGTTCTCAAAAACATGCAGCTTAGATTTAACTGGAGACTCTAAATTGCCCGTAGGAGTGAATGAGAGAATGAATGGATGTCTGTACCCTGCCTCTCGCCCAATGTCATCCACGACCCGAGTTCTAATAAGTGGTAAAGGATAATGTATGGATGGATCAAGTGATTGTTTTAAAAAATGATAAGCATTATTTGATTTGTTTATCATTTCTGTTTCTAGTTTTTCCAACTATGAGAATTTTATGTTTTTTCTGTGATATCATTAGAATTTTTTTGGTTCTGAACCAATATCACTCATTATTTTTAACTATTTTCTGGCATTTTCTTTTCTCTCAAAAATACTGAACTTTAGTCGAGTGCTTTTGAGAAAGTACCAAGGTGCATTCTTAACTGTGATTCTGAGGATTTGGGTATTCAGCTGTGTCTTGGATTTAGCCACACCGCCGTCAAATCATCATCTTTGTAAAGATTACCCTCTTTGCTATTACTGAAATGATGAGAAAGATGGAAGACAAGAAGAAAAGAAGCTGATTTATTCCTATTCACGGCTGTAGACGAGCTGCCAGAGTCAACCCGCTCAGGTAAACAAAATTAGTGGAAACGTAATCCCTGTAAACTAGGTGATTTGCAAAATTGTTCTATGGGACAAATGAAAGGAAGGAAGGAATCATGGGGAAACCAAAATGACTGCTATGGAATAAAGAGGTCATACCAGGACACGCAGAAGAATCCTCGATCCTGCCGACGTACTCAGTGACCTTCGCCCGTCCTCGCGCTGTTTCACCACAACCATTTGTCCATACGTCAGCCTTTAAGAGCTGGCTATTACCATAATGAGTAGGTGTGCTCCAGGCCTATTTTGGCAAATATTCGGAAGCCTATCGCTTGCTGCTTCAGCGCCAAAAGCATTCACCCTTCTTGTCCACATACCCCCCCCCCTACCCCATCTGGGCCCATTTCACAGTGGCTGTGCACAGCGGCTCCAGTGGGTATTAGCCATGAGGAGAGAGATGGTTTCCCACCATCCCCGCAGTCAACGCTCAGCCAAACCTGGCCTCTCTCACCGCCTGACCTCACGCTCAAGTGGGCGTGCAAAGAATATGTCTTGGAGCACGAAGAAATAACAACAAGGTTAAAAACCCCCAAAAGAGGGAATAAAACTCCTTATGTGCATTTAATTACAGCCGCTGTGTCAGTTTTCAACTTGCAGCTGTCCACAGTTTATTCCACAAAGCTCTGCTTAATGACAAACTGCATTATCTAGCTTGTTATTTATTCATCGCCGTCTGTGTTTTTCTGAATTCTGATTGACAGCTTCTGACTCTGCCAGATATTCCCTCACACCTTCCAACATCACTTCACTGCCTCTGGCTTCTCCATCAAGTTTCAGTTGTGTTTTCTAATTGGCCTCGCTGACTCATTTTTCAAGAGCAGGGAGATTGTTTGTTTTCTGTCCCTGTGCAGAAACCACAGAAAGGCTAATGCCCCAATCTCTGCGCTGCAGAATCTAGAGGGGAGTTTGTTTGTGAAATTAACATTCCTGGCCCTCAATACAGAGGCAGTGAAAAATGCGTTTTCTTTTTTTTTTCTCGTCGTGTTTGTGGTAATTTCACAGTCCAGTAGTCGTGGGAGCGCTCTCCAGCTGGGTGGGTAGGATGCTACGGCCTCTGCTTACTTTCCATAGTGGGATGTTACCCCGTCATTTTAACCATTTTAGGTACCTGAAGGCAGAGTTCTTTAAATATATATATATATATATATATATGACAAGCAAGGTGTACCTAATAAAGTGGCAGTGTGGTCTTCATCTGCTTCCAGGTTGGACATGTTGTGCGATCAGAGATGGTCTTCTGCATACCTTGGTTGTAACGAGTGGTTATTTAAGTTACTGAGCGTGTGTGATAATCCCAGTAGATCAGCAGTTTGTGAAACACTCAGACCAACAACAATGCCACGTTCAAAGTCTCTTAAATCACCCTTCTTCCCCTTTCTGATGCTCGCTTTGAACTTCAGCAGCTCGTCTTCACCATGTCTAAATGCACTGAGTTGCTGCCAGTGTGAGCAAACTCCTCATATTTCTGACCGTTCGGATAGGGGTCAGTGATAGGTGACATGTGTCTAAACCAAAAGAGATTTTTTTGACAATCATTGGTAATTTGGATATATTGACTAAGCGGTTAAAGGTTAGGGATGTTCCTAACAAATTAAGATTAAAAGGAAGGTTAAACTTGAACACTCAGAAAACAGTCAAAATTTAGCACTATTTAATCTATAATGCTAAACGTAGGCAAAAAGTACTGTGGATTTTGAGAACCATGAGAAAAAATAATCACAAGTTACTAAAATTAGTTTTTCCACGTCACCAGTGTGAGCAGCCTCATGAACTAGCTGTTGTGTAGTGCAATAATGTTAACGTTATTTGATGAAACACCAGTGGGTCAGGGCGTTTATTAAGACTCATAATTTGGCATTGCTTGAACCATTGGTGTCCAAGCATGCAAGTTCATTTAACTGTTGAGCTAGTTGCTGTTGGCGTCTGTTTTGCTGATTCATAGAAAATATAACATATGTGCTAGCCACCTAGCTAGTTAGTAAGCTAGTTTCAGTGTGTTGTTGCCCAATCCAGTTGATCAGGAGAGGACCAGGCCGACTGCTAAACCCAGCAGTACCATAATATGTTTTAATGATGAGGATTTTCTGAAAGAGACAGGCACTACAATAAAGTGTTTTTTTGAACTTTAAAGCATGTAAACATGTTTGTTAATAACCCAAAATACAAGTATGAACCTGAAATTAAAAGCATAAAAGGTCCCCTTTAAATTGGTTATATCCAACGAAAGAAAGGACAAAGCTCCACCTGCTGAGTCTAAACCAAGCCAGTGAGGTTATTTCTCCTTCTACAGCAGCTCTGCCTCCAAGAAATATTTGCAGAGCTAAAACTCTAATCTTCTCTTTATGCTGAACATATTATATTAAATTTGACAAAGGTCTAGTGATGAATGTTTATCCTGGGTCTCAAAGTGGGTAATACAACAAATGTTTCTTTATGAATTATGGGAGGAAGTGACTCCCTCTCTCCACCGCTGCTTGGATGCAGCTGCAGTTTTCCTTTTTGTGGCAGAGTCATTACAAAGCCATCAAAGGTTATGAACTGGTAAAAAAAAAACAAAAAAAACCCACACAGGACAAAATAAGTCCTTACACTTGCACAAATTTCGGCATAAATACATGAAAACTTACACACAAACACTTTTTTTTTAACAAGCCATTGAACAGTCAGTCAGGCCGAACCATGACTCGGCCCAGAGGATGTTCAATTTCATAAACTACCATGTGAAGCACTTTATTCCACTCCAGGAAACTCAATAATCTACAGAGCTGCTCATCGCCAACTCAGACTCTCCTAACCTACACTCAGTCTGGCAGCAGTTCCATCGCGTATCATGAAAAAAGCACAATCTAATATGTTCCCCACTTACTTCACAAAGAAGGAAACGGTAGATAAATAACGGATGCATTATGCTCTGCTGTGTCAGATTTATTGTCTTATTGTCCAACAACTCTGAACTGGCTTTGGATTTTATGCATATTGAGTGTAAAATCTCTTTATCTCACAGCAGCTCAAGGTAATATTACACATTTTTTTTCCAAAGGCTCTTTTCTCTAGGAAATTACAGTTACCCATATGTTAAGATAGCCTTTAAAGGGATAGTTCAGGATTTTGGTTGTATGAAAGTAATATCACTGTGCGATGTATGCTGGCCTGCACACTGTACCGACAGCAGCACGTAGTAATATACTACTCTGTCACTTTGTTTACTGGCTGTTTCATGAAACAAAATAGTGCTAAGTGAAGTTGTTTTCTGATATGCACGAGTAAAACCTTGTAGTTTGGTGACCCTGCCAGCTTGCAGGAAATACCTATTCTAAGATTGAAACCAGCCAGAACTCCGACACCAGAGCTCAGCAAGTAAGCTGATAGCTTTGCATCCACTACAATACTGGCAAACTATCCCTTTAAAATTTGCCCTTCAAAGCTTCAACTTTTACACTTTTCTCAGCCCTCTTTGGGCCTCAGGAGGTGGCAGTAAACTCAATGGGGAAGGAATCCAGCCACTTGTTTACAACCTGGCAATTGATAAAGCAGAATGAGTGTCAAGATAAGCACAGCATGTTTCAATATAATGATAATATTCTGATTCAGGAAGGGAAAAAAAACTCAGACATGATTGTTCTGCATCATGCAGTGTCTTCCCCTTCACCCCAAGATAAAGATAAAGGTTTGATAGATGGATCCATTTTCCATGTAGTTAAAGAGGTCTGTTTATTGGTGTCACCCCACTTGAACTATACCTGATTTGCATGTTATTTTATTTCCCTTTCCAGAGTAACTGCACTGTCTGTACTCCTTGACTCTCTCCATTTCTCCTGCATTCAGCATGCAGAGTAGATGTGCAGTGTATGTACTTTATTAGGCCACACTGCTCTCTCTCAGTTCTGTGCTATTTGTTCTGACAGGTGCTGTGACGTTATTTGTTTGGGTGGAAAAATGGAGCTCAGCAGGGCTCGGCCACCAGTTAGTTCCATTGCTTCTTGTCTTTTTGGCACTTCAGCCAACACCACTACACTCTGCTCACGCTAGATTCTGAGAAAAACCTGAGCAAAGAACCTGTTCCACCATCTCTCTGCATATGGAAAGAGAAACCCCAACAGGCTTTGGTTAGCAGTCAGTAATGACTTCCTCAGGCCATGTGGAATCCAAGCCTATAGTTATGGTTATTGATGGAAGATATTATAATGCTAATATCTGTGTGTGCATCCACACACATGTGAATACTTGTCATCTCTGATCTAATTACAGTGACGGTAGGAAACTGTAGCACCCGACTGTGACTTACCAGTAACCACTGTCACTTCTGGAAAACTCTTTCCTGCAGTGCACCGCTGTTTCCCTTGATAAATACAAAAAGACAGCGGTAGCCGAGAAGTTAGAGGAGCAAGCCTGTGGCTGGCTTTCATCCTGTGTTCCTGCTCCAGGCCGGCACTGGCGGCTCCCACTCACTTCTGGTTTGTCAGAAGGGTTTTTGGAAACTCTGCAAACCAAATCGGCAGATAGAGATCAATGGCGTATCTGACAGCATCTCAAGGATTTACAGCAATGGAATGAGATAACGCAGAGTGATGTTGAGTGTGTTTGTCAGGCTTGAGGCAGGCAGCGACTAGTCAGGCCTAGAACCAGTGTAGTGGTCAAATAAAACCTGAGAATGAGGCTCCTCCTGTTCAACAGGTCAGGGAATAAAATATCCAACCTGCAGGAATATTTTGGTTACAAGATCAGATAAACTTTTAGTTCAAAAGAGCAAAGTTGTTAATCGATGTGCAGTGACATGCAGGCTAACCTGACTCCCCCATTAGGTCACTCAATCATCATCGTCTAGCTCCTCAGACAGGCTCATTTTCTATATGGCTGCAAAGTGATCTGCTAATAGTGCACTCTGACTGGGCCCTGGTCCACTGATGTTGAGATAGCATGTGCATTTGCTCAATGGTATGAATGGAAGAGTGATTTGTACCCTGAGGTCTGCCCTACAGCTGCATCAATCACTGTGCAAGTGAGCAACACTTTTTTTTCAGTCAAACTGCTGCAGTGCTGTTTTCACTGCTGTCAGCATGGAGTTTATTGGCACAGCACTAAAACATAAAAACATGTATAACATTTACTGCACTCAGAGGACATCTAAAGGAGGAGGCATCTAAACTTTAAGAATTCTGCTAGAATATTAGTTATTATAAGAACACCTGCTGGCACTGAGCTGCATTGTTTTGTTTTGTGCTAAATATATATATATATACATATATATATATATATGTATACTCCAGAGCTGAGCTCATTTGCTTTGACTAATCAAAGGCATTAAATGGACATTCAGTGTTGTTGCACTTTTAAAGAATGAGTCAACTTAAGAAGAGTATTAGTGTGAGGTTGCAAGTCAACTAGCATCATGTGTGAGCGATGCCATCGGGAATGATAACCAAATCCAAGCTTAAAATAATGATCAAAACTATTAATCAAAATCATTTATGTGTAATTTAAAATGTTGCTGAAAAACAAACCATTTGCAGTGACCAGATCCTGTCATCAACATTACATTTTGCGCTCATTGGTGCAGTTGGCAAGCCATGAATGACTGCACTGAGACCAACAGTCATGTGACAAAAATAAAGTGAAACTGTTGCTTACACAGAGCAGAGAGGATAGGACAGGAGAGGTTGTAAGATGTAAAAATGCAAATTGTTCAGTATGTACAGCATGTGGAGCCCCCATTTTAATAATATTGGAAACATTTGTGACAACTTGCAAAAATGTTGTATATGGAAACGAAAACTAAAATTTTGGTAGAATAAATCATCAAAGAACTTCAGCTTATGTTTTTTCTGCACAAAAGGTTTTTTTTTTGTCCTTCACACTTCTAGTCATGATTGTGCTTTTTCCATAGAGTGCAGGATTACAGGACTGATCAGGTACAGGTGGTGTGAGTAAAATGTGACAGACAAAATAATGAAACTCCCTAGGGTCGAGAGGATTAAAGCCATAACTTGTTTTTCCACTTGTGTTTTTGTATGTATCAAACAAACTAGGTATATTGCGTTAATCTGTGAGCTCCAGAGGTGCGGTGAAAGGATTTTGTTGCCTTCAGACACGCCCAAGCTGGCTGGTTTCACCTGTTTCCAGTCTTGGTGCTAAGCTAAGCTAACAGCCTGCAGCTTCATATTGAACTGACAGATATGCGAGTGTTACATCAAGCTTTTGGCAAAAAAGCAAATAAGAGTAATTCTCAGAATGTCAAACTGGAAACCATTCACTCTCCACCTCTCCATCTAATGTCCTAGGAATAATGAAAGTAGTTGAAGGCATTTTGGATCATTTTGATAATCATTTGCATCCATGGCAAAGTGTGTTGTTGAGCTGAATTACCTTGGCTGTGCTGTGTCATGGCTCTCCTTGCAGAATTGCTTTACAGTAAAAAGTTCAAGAGCATCATTATGCAGCAGTGAACTTACCAGGCAGTTAGCCGATGCCATTTTCACAGCAGAGCGACATTTCATTTAAAGTGAAGTTACGGCTCAGTGTTATGGTTCACCGGCAGCAGTCTGCAATATGTTATAACACTGCTCACAGTCCTGCAGCAAGTGTAAAGTCTAGCCACCTCGCTCCAGGGCACGCACACACAAACACATCTACACACTCACAAGACTGGCAGTTGGTCCAAACACAGTGGTAGGAGGGGTGGGGGTGGGGTGGGGGGCATAGATCTGAGTCCTCCGGGCCTTTTATAGCCCTGTGCCCACGCGCCAGTGCCCACCCACTGATGATGAAGTGTCAGAGCGGGCTGCATCACACACCATGGCCTGTCAGGCCCAGAGAGCGAGATTAACTCCCCTGACCAGGCTGTTTGGGGCTTGGCAGCCTGTGGCAGTCTGCCTGGACACAGAGCAGGGAGTAGAAGACCTTAATTGGACAATGCGCGTGTGGTGGTGAGGGGTGGGTAGCGACGGGTGAGTTTACTGACTGAATGACTGGCTGGATGTCTGGCTGGCTGGCTCTCTCAGACCCTGTTTGGTTTTCATCATAACGATTTGAACAAGAGAAATGGGCTTCATGCTAGAAGTTCAGCACTTAGCCACATGTTCAACTCTTTAAGAAAGTCTGAATGCAGTCACAGAGAGGCCAAAGCGTCATCCTCTGTGCTGTACTGAACTAGAATTGTGACCAGTTAAAGTGATTTGAAAAAGGAGCTATGCTTTTACTTATATCACAAATCAAGATAAGAAAGGAAAATGCTGCTCCTTATATCCACTAAGAAGGGTCAAGGTGAGGTAAAGATATCAGGGACTTACTGTTGCTGTCAGTTGGATGATCAACAGACATTAGAAACTGATACATGTGGCTGTGATCTACCAATAACCGCCATCACCTCTGACAAGCTGAGGTTTGTTTTAAACAAATCCTCCTTCCTTTCATCCTGGCTTTGTCTGATCCAAAGGAAGAATTTGAACAAAAAGCCAACTAAAAGAGGCCCAGAACCCACAATAACATAACTTACAGTAAAATGTGATGAAGATGAGTGTGCGTGCTTATCTATCGATGACTGGAAACTGACGAACGCCTGTTTGTGTTCATTTAATTGCATTGGTATATTCTTGCCAATCACAACCTGAGATTGGCTGCGAGCCAGCTGACTGCACCCTCAGATATGTCCTCCCCGAAAAGAACTCCTTAACTCCCAGAATAATCAAAGTCTAAACTCTGTGAGAGCCAAACCGACAGATCTGCACATGGCGATTTCTGTTTCGACTGTTTGTCTGGGGGCATGGAGCCAATAAAAGGAAGTAGGAAGGAATTAGAAGTTTTTGGCAGCTCTGCAACTTGCTCTTTCCTCCTCAATTTGATTTACTTCTACTGCTACAAGACAAAAATAAAGTCTGTGTTACTCTGGGGTATGATTTCAAAGTCAATTTAGCCCTTTAATCACATCATGGTACCAGTAACTGTACTGCAAATGACTTTTACATGGAAGTGGCTCCCGGATCTGTGTAAAGGAAAAGTGTCGATACTTTTTCTTGCCAATGGTTATCCGCAGTAGTGTTTGGGACGTGAGTGTTGGGACATTGTAGCGCCAGCTGCTGCTCCACTGCTAAATCATGACTTCCCCACTGCTATATCGCTTTGACTAAATGGCTTCTCCACTGCTACTGCTTCACTGCTACGCCACCACCGAGTTCAGACAAGGAGTTAATGATACTAAGACTGGGCTGCCTATAACCTAATTACTGGCCTCCACATGCAAGTTTGAGAGATTTTCATTTTGGGTTATGATACAAGAGGTCATTAACATCTGATTGGTCAGTGACACATTCAGAATCATGCTTGGCAGTCACAGCCTAGACAGTTATACTGTATAGGTGGCACAATGCTTTTTCTGGTTTAAGTGTTTCTTCACCAGTTCACTGAGTTCATGACCTGTGCATCGGGATTTCTGTTATCCAGTAATTATTTTTCCTCGGAAAATCCAGTCACAATGTCTGGTGAACATCATTCCATCTAAGCCTCTTCACTGGTTTAAAAAAAAGTGTAAGAAGCAAAATAATATCAAACGGTTCCTCCAAACCATATGACCGCACGTGTTGTTTGTACCTACCCTCAAGTCTCACCCACAGGAGCTTTAACAATATAGCGGTTGCAGTAGATCAGCACATCATTATATGTGAACGTAACAAACATTTAACATAACAAACACGTAATGTAAGGTTACAAAAGATAGTTTAAAGAGTCAAATTAATGCAGGTAAATAAGTGATGTATTTACGAAGACCATGTGACTACTGGAAGTGACATAGTTCTGTGCATCACATTTTTACGTAATTTGAATGCTGTTACTTTAAATAACATTGTTAACTTTTGTTTTCGCATTGGACACAAACACCGTTCTCCTGGTTGAAAGTCCAGGGTTTGTTCTACCCATTGACCACCCCTCCCTCCCGAACTTTTGTGCTTTAACCTCCGCCTCAGCATTATTCAGAATTACTGCGGCCACTAGAGGGTGCCACTTATTCCAAACCTAAACATGGGTGTCGTAATAAGGTCAATGTTTCCTCTAGGATTTATTTCAGCAGCAGGGGTAAATGGTTATTTGTACCCTGGATGGTGTGCACCTGTAAATATCAATCAGCAATTTAGAAAGTATAAAAAATGACACTCGACTGCAAAACGAGCTTAAGAACCAGTGTTTCCCAAAAGCTTTTCTGAGACTATGATGGGGGGTCTGGGGGCATGCTCCCCTGGAGAAATTTGTTGCCCTAAAAGCCTAAATTCGGTGGCCTCTCGCACATTGTAATACCACTTTTTCATCTTAATCATGGCATATTTATATTAATTATTGTAGGGAGGATAAGGGTTCTTTTGTTTTATTCAAGGCATCATATTTTTGAAGGCGGGTCTAACACATTCTTACTGTAACGCTTAGTAAATAGATGCACCGCGAAAATAAGTGGAGGCTGACTGACCGCAGTGTGCTTTGTTCTCTTCCAGTAACGTTAGCTAGCCATCTGCTCTAACAGGAAGTCTGACCTCACTCAGAAACTCCAGTGATGCTAACAGAGTGCTCGCACTGTTACGGTTGTCATGACATCTCAAGTGTTTGACAGTGTTCCATTCACTCGTCCCGGCGGCGAGAGAGCGGAAGACTGTTTGGCGAAACATTTTGCTGTCGTCACTGCTACAGAATTAAAAATATAAAACAATCCCCTATTCTGAAGTAGTGGCGGGCATAGTTTAGCAGCAGCAGGGGTTGTGTTTTTGGGAGAGGACAATCTCGAACGTAAATATGGCTCGTATTGTTGCTTGTAGAAACGATCAGGGTGTTTTTAAAAGGGAGAACAGTCTCCACCGTTAGGGTCTGCACAGTCTGCCCAGGGCATTCAACTTGGCAGGTCAATCATGGCCATTTCCTCCATGGTAATTGAATCTAATTTGAGTTTGTGTCCATTATGAGCCTGATAAATATATACAGAGGCTTCTAAGGTGATTACAGTGCATGCACGTGCCTGGTTTTATAGTTAAGATTGTGCACCTAAAAGGAACCTAATTAATCTGCAGGGATGATGAGTAAAATGAACATTTCCTGTCTGTAGTCTGGGCAACAGAAATCTGACAGCTGACAGTAAGTCTTAGAGCTTGTCAACAGCTGCCTATTAACACCACAACCAACACCCATAAAGAACTATAACTATCCAGATGGTGCTTTGATGTAACAATACATTCATTTGGTTCCACCGTATAACTTACAATAAAGTAAAAAGGCAGAAAGAAACCATTAACCACTGATTATAAGACAGATGCCTTGCACAAGAGTATAACACGAGTACTTTTGGCTATCATTTACTTTCCTCAAATGGACTCGGAGCAGCACCCGCCAGTCAAATCCTCACCTCTCCCACCTTTATGCAACAGGAGAAACAATTAAGTTCATTGGTTTTCAGTCCATGCTAGTTTCAGATTGCTGCATGCTGCCAGATATAACAGTTCAAAATGACTAAGGTTTGGCTGACAGTACTTGCTGTATGTCACGATTTCTGAACTCTATAGAAATATGGTTTAGTTTCAGGCCTTATTCACCGCAATGGTCCAAACAATCAGCCATTGTTTCAGTCCTCTGTATCTGTAAAACATATTCTTTTACATTAATATTCTCCCTTTTTGTAGTCTTTCTTATACACATCCTATTTGTTACATGTTTTTTTTCTCATTTCTTTCAGTTTTAGACTACAGATGTTGATTTTTCACTCATACATTTCAACTCAAAGGACATTTGCTGTTCTTGTTGGCAGCATATGTTTAATTTGGCAAACTGATTTTGTTATATTGTCTGATGACAACATTTTTAAAAGTTTGTTTTTACTAAAGGCTGAACTTTTCCACGTTTACTTACTTTAGCACTAACAAGATCTTTTGAAAATATCAAACCCAATCTACACAAGTTGTATTTGTTAACCGGGTCCTGAAACTCAAGCAGTGTCTGTGTGTGTTGTGGTTTAACTGTAAGAGAATCCTGTAATAACCGTGGGCCAGGCAAGACAGAGCGCTATTAAGCTTTCAGCTGCTGTCATCAAACACACTGAAAACACTGAAAAGAGCTTCAAGTGTAAACACACTGGCTGGACCACCCTTAGATACACAGTGGAGTAAACACTCTTTACTTTTACCCGTCATTTTCTGTTCACATTAAAGCTATTCATTTGCTCTCCATGTCTATGTTTGTACCTCTCTCACACACACATACACACCTATATTACTAACAGTGGACTATTGTGCTATACAAAGCAATTGGGGACCTGTAAAAAAATAATAAAAATTTTACTTTAAGGCTTTTATAGTGTTTTAGTGCCTTTGCAAATTTTCTTTTTAATTTTTTATGATCAAGCACACACAATTTAAGTATTACTTACTCTCTGTAGTCTTTCTCTCTGTGAGATGCACACACATTTTCTACTTTATAGCCTCCAAAGCTTTGGTAGCATCTCACTGATTGATGTAGACAGCAGGGGAAGGAAGATAAGCAGCGAAGAAGACCAGCAGAGATTTAGAGTCTCTGCTAATGCACAGCTTGTTGGCATCAGCAATGATTCCACTTACACACTTAACCAAATCTTACTACACGTACAAGTAACAATGTTTGTCTGCTGTGAGTTTGGCATTTCGGTTCTTTTGTTTCTTCCTGTTTGTCAGCAATATTGATGTAACTCAAGCCTCACATTTGTAGCCACAAGCAGCTCAGTATGGGCCACACTTAGAGAACATGGCCACAGGAAACAGCTATTTTCCCCAAAATGTCAAAACATCATCACTGAAATGCTGTTTTATATAAATATTTAGTTTCCAGCGGAAGTCCCTCTCCAGACAAAATACCGTATTCAAATTTTGTTTGGCATGGATTTCACGTGTAAAAAGTAAAAAACAATTAACAACAAAACTCTTGAAGGGCTGGAAGCACACTTACTCCTTTTGTCATTGAAAAGTGCTGGTTTGGCAATATCAACTAAAGAAAATAACATTTTAAGCAAAGGGGGACTTGTAAGGGGGGTTGCAAATTTCATCTTGATTAATTAAGATTCTGGGTACTCTCCATAATGCAATATAAACATATATCTATTGCATTATAATCTGCTTATAGCACAGTAAGCACATACATTAGTCATGATGCCTTATGACAATAATCATATGACATTATATAAGTCATTTTATGATGACCAATAAGGTGAAGTGTCATAATACTTGCTTTAAAATTGTTTTATTCATTTTATACCTAAAATTATAGGGTTAGGATTATCCTTACCCCCTACCTAACCTAATAAAGTAATTCATATTTATTTTAACCCTAACATTTTACACATACTTATAATGCATCATAATGTGATTAAAGTATGTGTTATCAATTTAAATTTGCCTAGCCCCCTTCCCTAACACTGTAGTCATGCATTAGTGATTATAATGCATTTTTTAAATATTGTGTTTTGCATGGATGATAAAATAAAATACACTATGAGCCTTGCCAAAAAATGTGTGTAAACAGAAATCTTGTAAGTGTTAAGGTAAGATTAATATAAGTATGATTATACTTGACCATATAAGTATTATAAAATATTTTAGAATATGTTATTGTAAATTGCTATAAAACATTATTAATATGTTACTATTCACTACTGTTAACCAATTAAAATGAATAATAAGTTTGCTTATAATGCATTACAGACATAGGCTACGTCTTATTTACAGCAGGTTCATTAGTCATTAAGCAGGAGGCCCCTGAGTCCCGTATGTTTCAACATGCCGCCAGTCAACAGGATGTATAGCCGACACATTTGTGTCAGAGGAGAGGAACTCCCACCGCCAACTGTCTTGTCACGCACACATATAGTCATAGGTAGACACACTTCCTGCTCATGGCGAATCAGCTGTGGAGGTGGACCTGGATCTTTCAGAAAACCTCTGAATAGTTGCTCTGAGGGTCAGAGTGTACCAATTAGATGACTGTCCTCACTCTCCTCATCACACCATAAATCAAACAGAGCAGAGACGCCCACCAGCTGCTTTTTCTGAGATACTTATGTAACAACTGAACTGTGTGTAGTTTACAAGACAGTGAGCATGTATAGTACAGTGCTGTAGGCTGTGTTTAAAGGCATCTTTAACAAGCTTGTGCTGTTGAGTAGACATTAAACATAATGAGATGTTGTACAGTGATTGCATGCTGGTTCAGTCTGCTTTTTTTGGAGTGTATGTGTGCTATCATGCAATGTTAGCGGGCACATTGTGCTGTTATATATGAGAGCCCATACATGTGCACTGTATCACGTACACATCTGGACATGCTGACAGCGTGCCAGCTTCCAGGGGTACAGCTGAAGGCGGTCCAGCAGCTTTTAACCCTCTTCTTTAATCAGACGCCGCTCTCAGACAGCGTTAAAGCGGCCATTATATGAGCCTCAGCGCTAATGAGGGCGAGTCAAAGCAACCCCAGGCCAGCCGCAGATGACACCAATATGTGTTTATCAGATGAGCAAACAACAAGCTTTCCCTATTTACAGCCCAGGGGATGGAGGTTAAAAGCTGTGTGCCTTAACACACATTTGAAAGTAATGAGGCTTAAGCTAGTTACTCAGGGGATAAAAAACACTTGCCTGTTGTTTGGTAAGAGCTGTCTTTGTTGATATGATAAAGGTGTTGACTGTAGGGATGATAATTGAGTGGGGGCCCTTTTCTATGATCATGGGAGCAAACTTCTCCTTAACTCATGTGTTTCCTTAGATCTGCTAATAATTAGGCTACACAAAATGCTTTAGCTGAATGATGCATTGTGACTGTATACTTTGCACATGGCTTTTTATTATTAGACCTGAACAATAAAACTTGCTGTCACTCTGTGAATACAGCATGATAAATGTGTCCCCAATGGAGTGAGGATTGAGGCGGTGAGAGGACTGCTGAGATGGCCTTCCTGCTTGTTGATGCAGTTTCCTGCACTCAGTCTCTTGTGGAGCTGAATGGCCATGACCTTTGATTCAGATTTCATCAGTGCCTGACTTTCATCAGCTTCGGAAGTGGTTTAGATGTCAGCATGTAATAATGCATATGTGCAGAAACTTTGAGTGCAGGTTAAGAAGAAAAGGTCGTTGCTTAACTGCTTTTTACTGTAATGGTGCATGTAGACTGGAAGTCTAAACTGGTCTCCCCTTAAAAACAACGCAATAGGTCATTTGTACGAGCAGCTTATTATGACCCAGTAATTATTATTATTGTTATTATTATTATTATTATTATTATTATTATTATTATTATTATTAATAATAATAATAATAATAATAATAATAATAATAATAATAATAATAAACTTTATTTATAGAGAATTTTTCAAAACAAAACCTTACAAAGTGCTGAACAGCAAGTAAAACAAGCATGCATACAAGACAGAAACAAGCACACACTACATTTCCGGCATTTAAGTGCACTTATTTATTTTTATTTTTTTTATTGTCACATATGAATGCATTTTTCCAGTTGACTGTACAATCGATCTACATTTTCAACTGCATCCCCCAGCAGACCTTTTGAAAGAGCAAAAACAAAAATATATAAAGTGGAAGTGGAAAAGTAGATTTATCAGATGAGGTATTTGGCAGTTTGACACTCTTCACACTATTACTGTGAAAGAAACAAGTCAGACGGTACTGAAATGACAGTCGCTGAGAAGTGGAGTCAGAGACGATACCTGGATACTGTTAGAGAGGCATGTAAAAGGGGAGATGAATAAAACGTTTTCTTTGTGTTTTTTTATGTCATAACCCAAATACAAGCAAAAACCAGTATAAAACTCAAAACCTGGATACAGATTTGTTTTCAGTCATGCAAATTGCGTTTTCTCAAGAGGGTAACAGTACCCAGAAAGATGTCTCTTCATCATAGTCAAATAATTTCCCCACAAAAAAGATACTGTTTCACTTGATTGTTGTTGTTGTTTTTTGGGATGTCTGCCTGTAGCCACAGTAGCCAAAAATATCCAGCAATTTCATCCTTCATGTGATGACTGATATGTGAAAATATCACAATAGAAATAAGTTCTCCAACGTTGTTGTCAAATCAGTTTGTAATGTATTTGGCTTGAGGTGACACTGAAGCAATGGTGGATGGAGCCACATTGTCTTTGTGGGGTTTGTTGCCATTCCTTTCCATTTGCACAGAACAGTATTGTAATATAATGAGTTATTTATGTTCATTGTGACCTCAAGCAGCCACTTCTTTAAGTGATGGCACTATGAGCATTGTAGCTGCCACTGTAGCGTGATCACTACATTTCATGAATTGTATCTGGGTGTCCCCAATGATGAACAATACTAGAGTCTCATTGAGTGTTGGTGGATAAGTAGAAGGTTTTAGTAAGAACAAGGCATGCATCAATCATATTTATGCTACATCCTCAGTGATCTGAGACTACAGTACAATAGCAACAGCAGTTTTGTTTTGTTAATTTCAAGAAAGCCTTTGATTGGATCAATCAAGATCTTGTATATGCCCTCCATGTTAATGTCCTAACTAAAGTTATTAAGCAGACCAATCTAGGTATACTGATTGACAATATTTTATGTGTTTGGACAAACTTTAATATTAACATCAAGAGAATCTTATATTATTTTATATTGAAATGAAAGGACCCAAATGCTTTTGCAGCCACCGTCAGCGCCCCCCCCTGCTGGGATTTTCGGTAGAATGAACATTATTATCCATTTCTGACAAGAGATCCCACAAAATTCTACAGTTACAAGTTTGTGTCGTAGACATTTCTTCTTTTCTTCTTCTTTTCTTTCTTTGTGTGTTGGGTAATGCCCTCTATTGGGCAGCAGCCTCCTCATCTGCATGCCAGTACAGCTCACCCACACTTTGGGACACCTCTGCATCCCCTCTCCTGCTTGTTGTTTTTGAGGGAAGAGTCCCATTCAGCACTTCAGGACTTTATCAACTCCAGCTGTGAAATCCAAGATTCGCCTCGGACACGAGTATTTCACAAGAGGGGGAAACATGGAGACGAGGGGTGGATGTGGGGAAGACCATGGCGAATCACAAGGGAAAGGAATGCAATGATCGTAAATGGGATTGATTTACACCGACTGGGCCACAAAGAATGCGAGTTATTGACCTTTGCAATTTGTCAAGTGTAAAAGTGCAGTTTTTTACTGTGGGGAAGTGAGGAAAGCTGTGACAGCGGAGACTATAAAGCAATGTTCGGTGATGGAAGGGTGAGCTGAGTGTTTGTAGTTGACAGGACAAGGAGCAGTTGTCATAATGTGTAAGAGCTGGATTTGAGGGGTACTCTGCTGCTTAAAATGTCACCCAGAAGTGCTTTCTATATGGATTTCTCTCTATAATAGAAGTGTGTCACTAAAAAACTGAAGAGCAGTTATGAGTGCTGATAAGCATCACAGCATGTAGGAGAAGCTGCACGAAAGTGATGTATTGTTATCGCCTTCTCCTCCCTCATCCCTCTTTTTTGTAGTATCAATTTATTCTCTTGTCATAGAGCAGGAATGATGTGTTTTGCTTAGTTTTCACTCCTCCAACACAATGGGAGGGAAATCTAACAAGTGTCAACAACTCTCTTGACATTTTTTGAAAATTCTTGCTTTCTGGATCCAAGTTCTGACCCCGGGAAGTGGTTCAGACCTGTAAAATGAGCTAGGGGGCTTTGATATCATTGCTTGAGAGGAAAATGGAGCAACAGAGAGAGAAAACATCCAAGTGAAAGGATGAGGCAGCATTCAGGGTACAGAGTAACCTGTACTGGTCTTCATCTGCTTCCAGGTTGGACGTGTTGTGTGTCAGAGATGGTCTTCTGCAGATCTTGGTTGTAGTGAGTGATTATTTGAGTTACTGTTGAACCAGTCTGACCATTCTCCTCTGACCTCTGGCATCAACAAGGCATCAACGCTCACTGGATATTTTCTCTTTTTCAGACCATTCTCTGTAAACCCTAGAGAAAATCCCAGTAGATCAGCAGTTTTTTGAAACCGTGCCAAGTTGAAAGTCACTTAAATCACCTTTCTTCCTCATTCTGATGCTCGCTTTGAACTTCAGCAGCTCGTCTTCATCATGTCTACATGCCTAAATTCAATGAGTTGCTGCCATTTGATTGGCTGATTAGATATTAGCAGTTCAACAGGTTACCATAATTAATTTTGCCAGCTAGTGTAGTGTAGTGATATACATTATATCTCACAGGAAAAGTTTTTCTGAATGAATACTTTTCGATTTGATAATTTAACAACATGGTGGCCCATAAAGTTGGAATAAAATATTGTTTTACCTTTTTCCATGAAATAATTGTGAGAATGTTATTTATTCTTGGCAGAAAAAGTTTATATCTTCTCAAACCTTTGTTTAACAATCTCTTCCAAACATATCACAATGAAAATGAAACCACAATTAACATATTATTGTGTCTGAAAACAAAATCATTCCAACTTCATGGGCGTCCGTGTACATTTTGCAACTACTACTTCTGTACTTTCAAGTGAAGTTTTTATGCAGGACTTGTAATGAATTTTTTTTTTACATGTTTGAGTCACTACTTGCCAACAGTGTATCTGTTTTCATTATGTTTCTGATTCTCAAGTACGTATATGCACCATGAAATACATGTGCATACTACACATTTACAATATTAACCTTTACTTCCAATACTTACAGACATTCCACTGCATTTAATTCCACACTTTTCTTTCGTAACTTCTTTAATTGAATGCATTTCTGTTGTGGCATTGGAGGTTCTACTTCAGTGACTTTTATTGCCAATATTGGAGGCAAACAAGTATACACAATTAAAGAGCAATCCATGTGAGTAACTGTTCAATAAACAAGAGAATGGATGTTTACCCACATGCTCATCAGAATATAAATGACTAAATAATGATCAAACTTTCAGAACCCTAATTATCTGACTAGTGTGAATGTATCTGACACAAAAGGTTACTTCCAATTGATAACACAAAGTTTTCATCCTAAATTCCCAATAAGAAGTCATTGAAAGCATCTGATGTGGATGAACATTTGTAGAAAGGAGCTAAAAGGAGGCCATATTTTCCATGATGCTCTAATGTTTTCACTTGAATACGTGTTTTTTGCGTGGGTGGTTGACCGCGGAGAAGCCAAAGGTTGACTGAGGAGCAGGAATCTATGTGTGAATCCTGAAGCGTAGATCCAGAGAAAGGATGAAAGTGAATGTGTGTTTATGTCCTCCCGGGTCATGCTTGATGTATGTTAATGGCACATGCCTGTGTTCACTGAGCCGCTGTACATGCCTTTGTATGCTCAGCCACCTCTTTGTTGTGTATGTGCCAGCTCGAGTGTGTGTTTGTTTTATTTTCCATGTTGTCTGACGTGCGGTTGACTGATAGCATTCAGAGTGCTGACAGGTCCAGGTGCGTGACAATCTAACCAGCCTCCCGGGGGGATGTGTTTATACTCTGTGTGTGTGTGTGTGTGTGTGTGTGTGTGTGTGTGTGTGCGTGTGCATGCTGGGAGGGTGTAAGGTGTCTGACCTCTCTTATCTCCAGCACCCCGGCGTGTTTGTTTTCACAGCCACAGCACAGACCCGGTGCTGACGTCATGTGACCCTGGGCGGTATCTTTCATATAAACCGCACACACATCAACCAGTGCAGGTTACCAGCCATCCACCCACTGCCTGGAACAGATAATAAACACATGACATTATTGATTCCATAAGCCAGAAATATCTGTTATTCCTACTGACTGAACTGCTAGACTTCAAACCATAGTGCATTGACACAAACATCACGAAGGAAGGATACATACTAGGGCTGGGCGATATGGACCAAAAGTCATATCCCAAGATATTTAGACTGAATATCGATATACGATATATATGCTGATACTTTTATCGCAAAGTAAGAGCAAATGTTCAGTCAAAGTCAAAGCCAAATATGACATGTCACAAGTAGTTTTATTGAAACCGTTTATTTAAGTGAACATAAATACTTTATAACAACAGAAATACCTTTTTTTTTTTTTTTTAAATCAAAGCTCCATAAAGTGTGCATTTAAATGAAAAAAAAAAATCTAAAGTAAAAGCCGCAGCCTGCCTGGAGCAAGGATCACAGCAAATTTAAACTATATCGATATATGTGACACGGTCTAATTCCATATCACATTTAAAAATATATCAATATATCTTTTATAGCCATATATTGCCCAGCCCTAATACATTCTGAAGGATTTGTTTTTTAGCACAACACCTGCCATTATAAAACTGAAGCTGGAGAGCTGGAGTATGTGTCAGAAGCTGCTTTTGGAGCACTTAGCAAGTGTGTCAACCTCCCTCTCTCCTTGACCACCACCTCCACCTTCTGCCTCCCCTCAGCTGGAATGTGTTCCATCTCCAACAGATATTTAGCGGCGGTTTTGCCGGAAACCTAGAATAGGGAAGCTTTGCTGGGCAGCCTACACAGAAATAGTCACCGGAGCTTAAATGTAGGTGCAGTGAAGTCTCTTTTCATGTCTTGCCAAAATAGGACGCAGGCATTTTAACCCTCTGAACCCCACAACACGTCAGCAAGTTTAAAAGACATGTTTTTTATGAAAAGAATCATCAAAATGACTCCATTCATCTTTGCCATAAAGTATTAAAATAGAATTTTCAGTTGGAAATACAATAATCTGATGGTCCTTGAATGAATCATGTCTGACTAATGCTTGCATAAGGAAAAGTAACCAAAGCTTAAAATAGTTATATTTCATCTAAATCACAACATTCTGTGTGTCTCATTTAAAATGTTGCCAAGAATAAACCATATTCATTAACAAGGTCCTTTAAAAAAAATTTAATTCTGTGTTTCTCAGTGCAACTTGTAAGCCATTAATGACTCGACTGAGACCAACAATCATGTGACAAAAAAATCTGTGAAACTCCAACTGAACTGCAGGGTGTTTACACAGACCAGAGAAGAGGGGACAAGCGAGGTTGTAAAGATTTAAATAGTTCAATATTTATAGCATGGGCATTTTTTCCCAATATTGGTAACACTTGTTGGCTCTTTGAAAAATGTTGCGTATATAGATAGATTTATTGTTTTACATATTTCAAAATAAAAGATTTATTATTCAACTTGTATTTTTTTTTCAGTGTTTATTATTTTAAACCATTATAATGGTGTTATACTGCATAAAAAAATGTTTCTTCTAGCCATCATTGTGCTGGTTTCATTGATGTGCAGGACTTATATATATATATTGCTGTGAAATACAAGGCAGAGGATTCAGAGGGTTAACAACAGGCGTCTTAAATTGCTGTAAAAATGCCTTTGTCTGCTTATTTAGTAATTTATTTTACATCTTGTTAGACATGTTGTCCCTACTGTTCTAAAAATGACTATACACTTTGGTTTGCTGTGTTACTTTCTTGTCTTGGTTGTGACCAATTGTTCAGACCCAGTTTTAGATTTGACAGGACCTAATCTTGGAATATACTTGGACTCAGCAGAGGTGGTCCTCCACTGATTGCTTTACAGTCTGGCTGCCACATATTCTGAAATATTACTCAGAGATGAAAACAAAAGTTGAGCAATTCATTCAGCATACAGTGTGATGATTTAATCTCCTCCCAGTGATATCCATTCCATTCTTCACCTCACCCTGTCCTTTCCACATTTTAACCATGACACAGTTGATGTTACACTATTTATAGAGAAGTGGTCGGCCCGGTAGCCAAACATAAGGGTGCAGGCCTGCCCAACACCATGTGTGAGGATGGAAGTGAACCTGAGACCTGCTTTGCCGATGTTGACTTTGGAGCGTTCCACTGTTGTTAAACGAGTAACTTTGAGCGATGTATTACAGCGGTGGCCTTTTTACCTGCAGATAGCAGAAACGCTCTTATTCCCGCTGGGCATTTTTGCAGCGTAAGGTGATTATCTCCAGAAACCGACTAAAAACAGGGGGAAGTGAATGGTTTTCTTAAGAACTCTCTGAGGTTTGGTGCAGGCTTGTTTCGTCTCAGAACCCCAGGGATGGGAGCTCGTCAGAGACGGGTTTCCCGACAGTTCCAGGCAAAGCTGGATGGCCGCCAAGTGTGCTTCCAATCCGTGCAGCTCGCCAGGCAGCAGCAGTAGAAGTCGAGGCTGGACTTGCGCCATTCATTCACGTGGTATCCTGTTGTTTTAGGCTTGTCATGATAGCCCCTGGTGCGTGATTGAAAACATGTTGGAGTAGCTGGTGCTATTCTGGGCCGGGGGAAGCAGCGTCCCTATTAAGGCAATTGACTGTCAAAGGCATCGAGGCGGTATGAAAGTGAGTAGAAGAGGAAGCAGTGGTGTGTAAAGTAATCATGTCGTACTTAACTGATTTCTACAAGGAATATTTTACCTTGACCTTCTTGTACAAGTCACACTCAGCTCAAAACAAAAAGGGGCCTGATGGAGGGAGGTAGTTTTAGATGTTGTGATTTTCCTGCTAAGATTTGTGAGACAAGCCCCGTGTTTGCTTTCCCCTGCTCATTTTATTGGACGATGCCGTGTTTAAAAGTTCCGGTTTGCCGTGACACTGCAATGTGCCCCTCTGATTCCAGCACATCTCCTCGCCTCTCTAAACTGAACCAGATGGAGCCTTTCCATATAAAACTTTCACTCCCTTTTATGTCTCGTACAGAGCAAGGAGCTCTTAGAAAAAAAGTGGGGAAATTGCTACATGTCATATTGTGTCCATTTAATGCAGTCCAAATGCAGTGTGGCCCATCTGTCTCTCACCATCCAACAAAACATTTGATAGAAAACATGTAGTTTCCGATGCTGTGTACAGCTGAAGTCTTTGAAGAAATCCTCCTGCACATATTTATATCTGTCCTGCATTAATCCTGCTATTCTTTCTGTAATATCACAAACGGAAACATAAAACTCTCCCTGAAACCAACTAAGAACACATTCTTGAAGAAAATTGACATTCAGGATGTTCAAATCCTGATCCCATATTTACATCGATGGGTACTATCCTCTAGTGCCCATAGTTATTATGATGAGAGCAAAGGAGAAAGTCATGTGACATAGTATAACGAGCGACAAATTCTGTGGAGGCAGAAACTCAGGGTGGATTGCTGGATAAAAGAAATACGGGACTTTGACCAAGGAGACAGGGTTTTCGTGTTCCCTGTAAAAATTGAGTTATTAAACTTGCATAACATGTTGACATCATGTACATAATGTGGGTTATGTAACAAACATATGTATTTCAACCTAAACAATGATCTTTTTCTAAACCTAGTAGTAGTTGTTTTGGTGCCTGAACCTAACCGAACAGTAACGATTTTGCTATGAGGATGTGTTGATCTCGTCACCGGTTCATGTGGGTTGGTGGACTGGTTGGATTATTTTGGAGGGGAATGGTAAGAGATATTTTAAGTATTTATATTTTCTATTTACTGCTGTGGTTGTCATGTTTGTGAGAGATGCTGTCAGCCTACTGCTCTTCACACCAGGGAGTATATACCTCTTTTTCTTGTTGCAGAAAATCCGCCTGAAGTTGGTTTTACAAACTTTTACGAACCATTAATAATGTATTAACATTGGGCTTATCCATTATGTCAGCACCCATCACGTTTTATTTAGATGATGATAAATACAAACAGACATAACATTAAGCAAATTCTATCCTATTTTTAATGAATGAAGCTGGTTTAGTATTAGTCAGCATCTGCCCAAATGCCCAAGAAATGACCTCTACCTGTCCAAAGCCCTCTACCTGTCCAAAGAAATCTACCAACACACTTTCAAACTGTTTTTCCTTGAAGACATCCATGGTGGTGCACTCAGCTGAAAACATGAAAAGTGGCACAAATAGATCAAATAACGCCTGTACAGCCACTGTGCAAAGGTGTCAGTCACAGGCCCACCAACTCTAACACTGGAAAGGTGCAGAAGAAAGGTGTTTCAGATTCATCCGAGCACACTGTTTGGAGCAAAATGAGGCCAAATGAGTGTGTATTGGATCCAGTCACTGCTGCCAAATTCATGTTGAAGCCTAAAGAGATAATTCATGGGGCTCTAGTGTCCGAGTTCTGGGTGGTTCCAATCATAGAATAGATAGTCCCAGTGAGTTGGTAGGGTCATGAAACTACGTGTGCGTATCAAGAAACAAAATAGTGCCAAGTAAAGTTGGTTTCTGGCATGCATGAAGACCATTGTTATGTGGTGGAATGGTGATCTTTTAGTGTACAAGTAGGTTGTGGAGTAAAACCTTGTAGTTTTGTGACAATTTTCAATTTGCCAGATCTATTCTATGATCAGAACCATCCTGACACTGGAGCTCGCCAAGTAAGCTAATCGCCTTGCATCCACTACAAGACTGTAAGTCAGTATTTCATACAACCCGAATGTCCAAAATCTGGAACTATCCCTTTAAGACTTCTGGCACCTGCTGAAGTGGTACTGAAACACACAAGTAAGTAACAATGAAAACTATAGCAACAATTAGATATCTTTCTGCAAGACATGTGAACTGGATGAGACTGTTTTTTAGTTTCATTGTTTCCATTCAGGAAGAATGGGAGAGAGACAGAACACTCTCCAATCTGAGGCAACAACAAGCTCAGCAGTAGAAACCAGTTGAGCAACAACCAAACTTGCAGTCTGGTACCTGATTAAAGGACAAGGAAAAAAAGACAGCTCTAAGAGCTTCCAACAGCTGATCACACTGGAATTCTCCTGAAATAGTCTTCTTCTTTTTTTCTTTTTTAGATTTCCCTTATTTTGTAACTCTTTTGGCTCCCCCCCCCCCCCCCCCCCCCCCCCCCCTCACATTTTTACTATTTCTCTCATCAAAGGGAGGGGCAAATCCAGATGTAGGAGAGAGTGTGTCTATTTCTAGTGTTCAGTGTTAGCGTGAGGGTAGAGAGGGAGCGAGAGAGAGAGAAGGGGGACAGAGAAAGAGAGCTGTTTTGACAGTTGTGTTGAGGAGCACTGAGCGTGCACATACACACACACACACACACACACACACACACACACACACACACACACACACACACACACACTCAGCCAGGTCTCAGTAATCACAGTTGTGCCGAGCGGTGGTTATACCTTCCAGAGGAGTTCACGCCCCCTTGAACTGTTTTGGCCGACTTTGTGGTATACTTCTGACAGAAGGAGAGAGAGAGGGAAGGGGAGGGGAGGAGTATTGCTTGTGGGAGGAGAAGGAGGAGGGAGTGAAAGGGAGGAAGGAGAAGCTTTCTCAGTTTCTGTGAGTCCTGCTTGCTGTGGGCTACAGAATGAGCGCAGTTGCTCTCCTCTCACTCTGAGAGGCAACTGCTGTTTTTTCTTTTTCTTTTCTTTTTTTTTTCTTCCTCTCCTGTGGCACACATCAGAAGGAGTCACTGCAGATCTGCTTCCTCTTCCTCACGGTACTTTTTTGGACCCCCGCCCCCCCCACTCCTTCCTACTCCTGTGTTATTATTTGCCTGGGAAGTACCATGCCGGTGGTTGGCGTCGCCTCCAAGCTCAGGCAACCCTCCGCGGTGGGCACCAAGCCAGTGCATACCGCTCTCCCCATCCCCAGTGCGGTCAGGGCGGCCACCTCGCAGGGCTACATGGCCCGGCAGCAGGAGCTCAGGGCAGGCGAGGGCGCCCCAGGGCTCTCCTGCCAGCTGTCCATCAAGTCCGAGTACAAGGAAAGGACACCTGAGGGGAAGTCCAGAGCGGAGACAGAGGAGAGCAAGATCTGCAAGGTTAGTGGAGATGACTCTTGCTGTTTAGTGCATCTGTGCGTGCAGGCGGCGTAGTGACACTCCACAGGTGTCAAGGATGAAAGAGCCAACAGTGTCAGGCTCTCTCTTACCCATCTTGGTTTCAGCAGGTGTTTGTCTGGCACACGGTGATGACTCAGAGTGTGCTACGGTGGGATGATGTCGCTGCTTTTTGATCATCAACTAAAAGGGGAAACTGGATGAGTAATGCATGGCTGTCAGTGTATTACCTCATCCTGCTGCCCATTCAGTCTGCACATCATTTACTAATATGTGTGTGTGTGTGTGTGTATGTGTGTGTAGTGGCAGGACAGGAGAGTTTACAGGTTGTGATTGTGTGTTTTGAAGTATTTAGTCAGGACTAATAAGATCCCTACCTGGGAGGAGAACCGAGTCTGCTCTTCTATGGAGAGGAAACTAACACAAGGGTAATGGGTGCTACCTGAGAAGCTCTAAAGATTAGGTGCATGGTCTGAATATTCTCTTTTCCTCCATTTTTCTCCTATTTCAGATAGATTACTTCCCCCTCGCTCCCATAGCATATTCTTAATACCCCCAGCAGTGACACAATGTTGCAGCTGGTTTGATAGACGCACAGAGATCACAGTTAAGTGCTTCACCATACTGAAATGCAGGCCTTGCCAAGTTTTTTGCAGAAATGTTTTTGGCTCAGTTTCTCAGGCTGCAACAGAGAAGGCGGGGTCCCTCCGTCCCGAGGAGGAAGGAGTTTTCAAAACTCCCCGCCAAGCAGTTCGAGCAGCCCCTCAGCCCGTCCCACATCCCACAACTGTCAGTGCACAAAGTGAAACTTTCCTGTTCGGCCGGTTGATCTCTCCTCCTCCCCTCTGCCCCTCTTTCTTCCGTTACAAGACACACACAAAAAAAGAAAAGACTCCCTGAACCTGATTCTTTTTCTTACTTTTGATACTGAACAAAGCTGCTGATTTTCCTCGTGACCTAGAGGAAACGTGGGCCGGAGACATCAAAGCGTGGGTCAACGCTCCCCTGCCTCTAAATCCTCCCAGTGTGTCCCTGACTGATTCCAAATCGCCTGCAGGGTGACTACAACAGGAGGGAGGGGGGGTTCATCATTAACCTGCTGCTGAACTGGCAACTTCAGCTTGACTTTCAGCTTGTTAACACCACTGAGACACAAGTATCTGGTTTGGCCCATTAAAAGGGACCCTTAGAGATTGTTTTGAAGGCTGATTTGTCAGTATCTGTCTCCAATTTGATTCTGAAAATGAAACCGGCTCGACCTTTGCCCTTCTTATTGTTGGTCGTTTGTTTGATTTGAGTCTTTTTTTAGTTTTTGTGCATGCAGCATCTGCTAAATGACCTGACATGTACACCCTACTATAGACCCTGTCCCTGGGAAGCTTGTAGGCAGACTGAACTGTCTTGCCTGCCCCAGCCTGTCGGTGTGGGAGAAGAATGGGTGGTATGGAGGGGGTAATTAGTCTGTCTAATTGTGTTTTGTAGTCCTTTAAGAGCTTTACTCTCCAGCCTTTCAGAGAGGAGAAGGTGGAGTAAATGCTGTCATTACTCCTTCACATTAACCAACACTCATGTTTAGTTTAGAGACTATTATCAAGCAGGATCAAGCGTAGGACTGTGTGTGTGCAGTGCGTGACTGCATGCTTGTTTGTGCACATGCAAACCCCCCGTATATACAATAGTCAGCATGTGTTGGCTTGTTTGCCCGTGGTTAAACATATCCTGACCCGGGTGGCTTTTGCAGCATTTTTTTTTTTTTTCATTTAAGATGCTGTTGATGGTGGAAAATTCCACCTGTCTGTTCAATAAAGAAGTTAATCATGACACATTTATTTTGTTATGGCAGGCTTGCAGAACAATGCGCGGTCAGCATAGCTGTGAAAAAGATTGAAACTCCGAGATTACCTAAATTCTAAGCAGTCAGAAGTGCAACAATCAGCATCACCCCGACGTTATTCCTGTGCCAGCAGAATGATCATGACACAAGAGCAAGCAAAATAAATACAAGGGTTAAGCGCTAAGCAAGAGAGGAAGAAGGGATTTGTTTTTGCTTTGGTGTGGTGTTTGCAGAAGACAGCAGGCCCTGATGTTGTTTTGAGCAAAGCCAAAAAGGAAGTCCAAGAGAATCTTTTCCAAGTGAAAGACAAGCTTGGCTAAAACAAATTTGATCTGCAGTTCAAGTCTGACACCGATGGCCCTCCACTGCGTTTGAATTGAGAGATTTCATATTTAACAGATGCAGCCATGGTGGAAGATGTATGACTGCTGTCTAACAGTGTATAAAGGGCACTATTAAGCTGCCTAGACAGGGTTACTTTTGGACAGCATACAGAATAAGTTCCAGCTTATCTCTCTGTATTAATAAAGCCTTACAGAATTGTGTGATAGATAATCGCTCAGATCCCCTCCACAATAGACTGCACCTAGTTTCACAGGAGTGTCCACAAGTTGTGTCTGCCTGTGCACAGGTGTTTGTTACTTTATACATGCAAATAAACTGACAAATTGTCATGGATACTGCAGGGCACAACAATTTTAAACAATATGCATATTGCATTGGCTTTTTTACTGAATTAACTTAATTCTATTAATTGCATTTAAGTCAGTATGCATTTGTGGCATTTATATGATGGATTGGAACTTGCACATACTCTATAGCTGTCACATGACAACGTATATACAGTAATAATTCATGTAGATGGTAATCCGGGTGTGTTTCTGCTAGAAATGGCTTGATAACACTTTGTCTCATACTGCAAGCTTGGATATCTGCTGATACAGATACCAATCCAATCTTTTTCTGTCTCTTTAACAACTGAGCTGCTAATAACACAGTTGCATGGATGCGCTTTGCTTAAAAAACATCATGCCCAAACTGTGAAACAAATCATCTTCAGCCCGAAAGGAAGAAATACATGACTCATGACTCAGTTATGCAATACTGCTGCTTCTTTTTTTATTTAAACTTGTTTACACAGTTGCTCATCTGTGTTACTCATGACGCATCGCTCTTTACAGAATGCTGCTCATAGTTTAGTTAGTACTGACATGATGGATGGATGGATCATATCAGATTTGGCAAGTAGTGGGCCAATAGTTTCCTAGAAACAACAGCCTTTGGGTACATGTAGATAGCTAGATTACCAAAAACTAACATGTACAAAGCTTTGTACCACAGTGAGAGACACCTGAAATAATTCTTCCGAAGTGTTGTGGGATTGTAGCTGCCTTCTGCGAAAGACATCCTGATGGCATCACATAACTTTTCATTGTGATGCAGCTAATCACTTTGCTTTAAGTTTTGTCTGGCAAACTTACACGACTGTTGCACAGCTCTCACAAACATTAGCAGGTGTTAGTGTGAACCTGGAGTTTCTTGGGGGGGTGTTGTGCCATACCTGAACCCTTCCCGAGGCCTCCCATCTTAATCCGTCCATAATTTTGGGCTGTCAAGGACGCCCATTCCCACTCTGTGATGAAGACGAGGACAAGGCAAGACATTTGCTCTTCCTGTTGTACTCTCCTCTGACACTTCACATCAGTCACTGCCTCTGGCACTGCTGGATGATGAGCTGGAATGAAGAGCTTATCTGACTCGACTGGGCTTTAATGAAGTGTCAGTGCCGCCATCACTGATGGGGAATTATCTTGTGCATCAAGAGTTCTGGCGGCCGTCCAAATCTCACAGCCCAGGGATTTATTTAGTGGGTAATTTAGAGTTCTTGAACTGAAAATTGCATCACACCTTTTTTTTATTAAATCTACAGTATAGAACAAATTATGTTGATTGGATTCATCTTTATTCATCCTTGAAGAATAATGTGAGCACTTATGAGATTTATCTTCAATTTGCTTCCCAGCAAATGATTAAAGTTAAACGTATTTAATAACCTGTCCCGCATTAAAAGTAAAAAACGTCCCAGAGACAAGCTCACTCCTCTAATCCGGGCTTTTCTTGGTCTTGACCCTGAGAATACAGCCAATTACTGGATCCAGCTCCCCAGTATGATGAAGGCTTGGTCAGGTCAGCATCCAAGCACCAATTAGTATAGCATTTAGAGTCACCACACTGTTTTATGTCACACTTACTTGCTCCATTCCCAAGAGCAAACTGTTTTGGAAACTCAAGTTGTGCCCTCCTTTTACAGGTCTCGTAACAAGAGTTGTGTTAAAAATACAATTTGTACAACTTCATATCCTTCTATAAGACACTAGAGGTAATTGGGTGCAGGGTAAAGGCACGAATAAGGTATGTATAATAACAGAAGTGCAGACTGTAAAGTGATTCTAAAGATATCTTTCTGTGCCGTCAGTCTACCCTGACATGCCCTCTCTTGTGTCAACAGAATGGAGTCGTACTGTATATGGTGACTGTGCCTTTATCTCAGAAACTCGTTGTATATACCAGCCTTGACTGTCGCTATTTTTGCTGGCCTCTGATGTCACTGAAATGTTATGCCGGAATGCTGTTCGTCAAGAATAAGTACACAACTGTTTGGCGGAAGTGCGGATGAGTGCCAGACACACTCACTCACTTAGAGAACAAAAAACATCCTGTTGATTCTCTTCCTGTGTGTGTGTGTGTGTGTGTGTGTGTGTGTGTGTGTGTGTGTGTGTGTGTGGGTTGTGTGTGCGCACGTTGAGGAGAATAATCAGGATCTGTTGTATATTTTTCTTGTTTGGTGCATCTCCTGCTCTGGCCTGATAATGCTCCAGGCAACAACATGGGTGGGTTCAAAGTCGGAAAGTGAGGTGGAGTGCCTCAGGGAATGATGTCGGGGTCCAGTGAATTTGAGTGAGTGAGTAGAATGTAAACAGACCTCCGCTTCCCTCTGTCTCTTTTCTCTGGGTGGGCCTGTCACTGTCTGTTTCTCTTGTCCTCTTTCTCTCTTTTTTCTGTTTTTATGCCTGTGTCTGCATGCTGGGTCTTCATGCACACAATGACTGAATTATTGCTAATGCTCCACAAAGCATTCAAGCCTTTTTTCAGGTTCTTTTTCAAGCAATAGCTCCCTAGGAAGTCATATCATTTGATATATAATAATCACACAAATGAAATGACAAGAATAAAGATACGTAGGGTTGCATGACTTGATCATACCATCCTGCATGTAGCCTATAATATTTAGCGTGCAAATGCATTTTGCACATACAACTAAACTTAGTTCTGCCATCACAGTCACTTATGATCAACATTTATGTTTATTAGCTTGATTACAGTGACATTTGCATCTGTTATGACCTCAGCATTTGGAGTGATTTAAAGGAATTAAATGAATAGGAAACATGTGGAATATTAGATAATTTGTACAAGTCATTTGGACCAAATTTAACCACAGTTTTTACAGTGATGCATTTATGGGTTTTGTCCAGCACATCGGTGGTCAAAGCGTGCTCTGTCTGTGCTGGCTCTCGCTCAGCTCTCGCTCTTCCCCCCTTGAGTGGCTCTGACACTGCTGAAACAACAGAGAGGACAGAGGGGGCCAACTTGTTCCAGCAGAGGGAGGAGGAGGAGGGGTGTTGGATGGGATGGGTTGTCTGAACGTGTCCTAGTCATGGGTGGTCTGACTCGCCGTGTGCCGGACTCCATATCTGGAAGAGAAGTCGTGAGGGAGGTGTGAACGCTAACGAGCAGGAAGAGCGGCGCTGTTATATTTGCACGCCTTCCATCCAACGAGTAAAACATTGTGATGGGACTGGAGTGCCTTTTAGGCTCTCATTGATACTAAATTGCATTCTTGAAAAGAGAACCACAACTTCTTGAAGTTAAGTATAGAATAACATGAGGGTTGGCATGAAAATTGCCGTGGTTGAAACCGCTGACAGGCATAACAAAAGGATGCAGGGCTCGTTCAGTGTTTGTCATAATCTCTGTGTTGTTGCTGCCTCTCTGCAGTCGTCTGTCCTTGCAACTTTAGTAGCAGTGGCAGCATGAAGGTCAACAGTCTGTGGTCTGTTCAACCAATCAGAAGTAATGTGTTAACAGGGGAGTCCACCCCAGCTCACTTGGCCTGATCCAAGTTGGAAACATGGCAGTGATTTTTGTTCTCACACATGATTTTTGAACCATAAGATTATCAAATTAAAGAAATGTAAGAGATCTGATTATGTTAACATATGTTGCAGCTGTATGAATACCACTAATGTGATTCACTCCCCCCTTTTTTTTTTTTTTTTTTTGCATTAGTCCGTTCATTTCTTCGACATTCCCCCACACTGCTGAGATTCCTTAATGACCCCTGGGTCCGAATTGGGAAAATATTTGAGACAATATTATGCTTTCCAATGCTCTCTCTCCCTCCTTCTCCCTGTGCCTTTTGTCTCACACACAGTATTTCATTGCCTTTTCGTGCCGCGGGGAGTCTGCTGTCGGCCGCCGTGTTTCAATCTTGGAGTGAGAACACACAGAGCGGCTGGTGTTTACAGTACAGCCACACCGGTTAAAAATACCCTCCCCTGGAAGTACAGTCATAGTGTTCACTCAAAACACCAAGAAAAATAAAACTCGGTGCAAAACAAGTTCAAGTACATGAGTGCAGCAGGGAAACATTTTTAGGTAGAAACTCATGAAGTATTCTATGACAGCTGAGGCTTAATTTTTCTTAACTAGAGGCTGGAATAAGCAAATTTTGACACTTTAACTGCTGAGTTACAGCTGTCAGAAGTGCAGTACGTTGCGCAAGGACTTTTAAAATTCACAGCAGCTTGCACTTGGGTTTTTTGTCTCCACACACTCTTTCCAGCCCAAGGCCCCAAAACCAGTGAGATTAAAGCAAACAAAGCCTCCCACCTCCCTATTATTGTCTCATCATATTCTGAGCTTTCTCTCTGATGTTTCTAACTCTGTTTTTGAAAGGCATCGTGGCATTGATTGGGTGCAAGAAAGTGTGAAAGAAAGTCACCCTGCTCCCATGAAGAGGCTGGTACAGCACATGCACATACACACACATGCACGCACAGTCTTGCTCCAGGGCTTCTGCTAGTTCAAAGGTAGACTTGCTAAATGATCCAGGAGAGGGACGGTTCACTTGTTTGTTCTTTAATACCATAAAAGAACAAACATGGAGAGGCAAAAGGAGCATGCATTAGAGACAAACTTCTTACATTGTTTCGTGTTTATCTGATTTTGTTGTTTATGTTGAAGAAACTTTAGCAGGATTTGTGACTACAGACAGAGAGGGTGTTCAAACCTACAACTTTTTAAGTTGGGGCAACGTTACTGCTACCTATGTTAGCTTCTATAATTTAGGGTAAACCAATTACACGTTTGTGGCTATGTAAACATTCACAGTGCCATGGATATGTATCACTACACCTCAAACCTGATTGACAGGTCCCTGTGGTATCGACCTGTATATCACAAGGCAGCCACGCCGTAAAGCATGCCTTGCTTTATCGTCTATTTTACTCTGAATGTGAATATATCTTACAACATGAAAATCATGCTGTATTTAAGAAGAATTGAAACTAGTGATTGAGGTCATGAACTCATTAGGAAAATGTTTACTGAGATAATAAATCAAGTTAAAAGTAGGTTAATTTTCTCATAGACTGCTATACAATAAAGCTTCTTTTGCAACCAGTGAAGTCACCTCTGCAGGTTATTAGGCAGAATGCAGTTTTAAGGCTCTTCTGCATTGGCTTCTACTACTTCTTTGACACAGTCTATGGGTCCAACAGGTGTCTCATAGTGCCTTTCTGTTTAGAGTTACAACTCAGTGCCAAAAGTCGTTTTTTTTGTTTTGTTTTTTGGTAAATCAAGCATTTCAGCAACAAATGTCTTCCCTGACACTATACTGTGTCTGATTTGTCCTCATGTGGAACACTTCACCCACCTGATGTTCATATAAGGTTACTGTAAGGTCACCAGAGAGAGACAAACACACAGACACAGACACACACACACACACACACACACACAGGGTGTTTTGAGTGTGTATTGGTGGTGGATCATCTTTACCTGCAGCTCATATTTCCTTCATTTGTCTCTCTTCAGCTGTCTGTCAGCGGTCCCTCTGTCTACTATGTTTTCTTTGCGTCCTCTCCTATCCTTCCTTTATTCTCCCTCAATCCCTTCTTTTCACATCTTTCCAACACTTCTTTTTTCCACTCCGTCTCCTGTCACTGTCTTTTTGCTCTTTCCCATTCCCTGCATTCCTCTCTGAGTCCTTCCCTGGCCTGCTTTTTCTGTCTCTCCTCACTGGAGCCTTCCTCTAATTCCACTCCCTCCAACTGACTTACTGGTATTTTCCTTCGACCTTTAGTCCCCCTTTCTCTTTGTCATCCTTTCCCCATCATCTTTTCCTCCACCTTTCTCTATCTCTCTCTTACTTCTTTCTCTGTCTATCTTTTACTTTTGTGATATTCATAATGAGAAAAGCAGCAGGAGAGAGTTAACACACACCTGGCCCAGTTCTGTCTCTCCAGCTGTCACAGATAACCTTTCCTCTGCTGAACGAATAGGTCACTCTTCTCCTCTCTCTTCTTCCTTACCTCCTCCTCTCACTCTTCAATCACTTAAAAAAAAATCTTTATCTCTGCAGCATGTCTTACTGAAACCCAGACAGCTGCAAAGGAAACATCTGGGAAAGTCACAACAACCGGTGTTAGAAGTGTCCGACCAAGAATGGACAGGGAGCAAACATCCTAACATATCCCATAACACATGCTAACAAGGGCCATCGCTCTGTGCATGTGTTGACTCCAGGCATGCACGGAGAATGATTGCTGATGTTATGAGTCAAGCCAGTGGTCTCTCTCTGTGGTATTGACTCACAGCTTACACAGCAGCGGTGGTAGATCACTAACTATCAACATGATAACCCTCTTTCATGAGGCATCTGGGATGAAAAGGGGTTCTTCTGGGAGTGACTGTCACTATTCAGATATTTACAGTGAAATGTACAGATGATGAGTGCGCTTATGGGTTTTTTCTAAAAGGAGCCGAACGGATATCTTTTAAACATTGTCGTTCCCTGCTGTAAGCAAGCACATTCACTACAATTTAGAGTAAACAAGGTCTTAATGAAGCAAGCACTGCACAGGAAATGCTTCTGGTCATGGAAAGTGAAGACAAAAAGAGAGCCACTTATGCCCCATAGTCCTCAAGAGTAATAATAACAATGAGAAATAGGAAAATACAATTGTAGTTTTATATTCAGATTTCCTCACCCTTGTTATTAAAATATATTTGAGGGGATTAAAGTCCCCCCCAACCTCCATTAGTGGACTTTGTTGCTCTTTATACAACTCCCCCTGACTTCTTCCTGTGTTCCCATCAAAATTACTACAGACACCAAAGCTGCTTGCTCAAATGACCTCTACAGACATTTTTTTTTGGAAGGGAAGACAGTCTGCCTCTTCCCTGTAAAACCTGTCTATTGCAAACCAGTGAGAGCTCAGAGAATAACACAGTAAGGAAATCTGTAATGACAAATGACTTAAACTGCAACAACTTTGGCAGAAAATTGTGTTTTCATGTAGAAACGCATCACTCATAAGAAGAAACTCATTGAGAAAATGTATTTGCAAGGCCTTTAAGTAGACCACCTTTAACTTAATAATCATCATTTCTGATGAAGATGATATTGCCACATTCTCCCATCTGGATAAAAAGGAGGATAGTTGAGGATAGTTCTGGATGAACTTAGACACATTCATATGTTTTCTAGTTTTAAAGTCAGGGCATGTGTGAAAAACCTAAGGGTATGACTCCAGCGCAAACGTCTTGTCGAGTAAAGCTCCTCAGTAAAAAAACAAACAGCGGTTTCAGTTGGTCGTTCCCAGGTGTGAATGTTTGTACCAGTTTTAATGTGAAACAAAACGCTGCTGAATAACAGCATCAATCATCCAACCATGGGTCACATTTAAGGGTTGACTCTTGGTTGTTTTTGATAAATAAATAGAAAACACAAACCAAACCTCAGACGCAGATGGCTGGATGAAAAGCTGGTTCTGGTGGGATACTGGGTGGTGGTTCATTGCTGTACCCTCCCTTGGCACAAGCTTTTACAGGGCGCTTAACAGAGCAAGCACACATGTTTTTTTGGAGCGGTTAGCCCTCACATTTAGACTCATCATTACCCACAACCAGCATCTATGTTCTCATTATTTTTCCACTTTTTTTTCAATCCAGACATGTCGGTTTTCTTATTTTCTACATTTTGTCTCTGTGAAGCTTATGTAAGGGCCAATAAAATGACAAATGGAAATCATTACTCTTTCTCATATATTTCTGTATGTTTACTCTGACTTGCAGCACCATGTGAGGAATTCTCTCGTGTGCATTTTTTGGAAGATTTTTCAAATTACCTTAAAAGTACACTGCAAATTATTTGTTGTTTTACCAAGATAAAAAAAACAACTTAGATTTAAAAGTGTTACATAATTTATCTTGTTTTAAGAATTAATTTCTTATTTTAAGCGTTCAACATGCTTATCTCTAGATTTAATATTCTTAATTCAAGAAATATTGTCAAGTGAAATTATCTGTCCATGCAGATAGAGAATTTCTCTCAGATTTAGTGTTTTTATCTTGTTTTTAGACACACCTTTTTTTTTGCAGTGTACTGTATGTGCATGCTTGTTTGGTTGGTGGCCCCAATAGGATCCAACCCCTGACCCTTGCAGTGGATTTATGTTGTCTTAGAAAAGGTCATCATGTCATCCACTACAGGTGGTACATTTAGTCTGAAGCAAAAAAAGACATCTTTAAAGGCAAAAACCCCTTCAAAAACACACATAGAAACATCCTTTGGCACCATTTGTTTTTATGTGAATTCAACTTTTAAACTCATCCATGAGGAACTTTCCCCTTGTTTTCCTTGTTGTAGAGAAATTAAAAATATAGTTTAGAAAGCCTGAGAGACTTCTATTCTGAAATGCAAGGCAGATGTCAATTGCCATTTCTAGTTTTATCCTGGCAGTACTGATGAGATGCTCGACTCCCAGAGGTGCTAGACTCGGAGGTTCTCGGAAAGTTCTTGCAGGTCGAGGCAGACTATAATGTAGTCATGAGGTCATAGGCTTACTCAGTGGTGCATGACCCCTCCAGCCTCTGGCCTGTCTGTTGAGCATTGTGGCAGCATTTGATGTGTCCATGGCCTTTTGGTAACAGTAAATCGAGTGTGAAACTGCATGTTGCAAGGCTGCAACTGGAGCCTTGTGGGTGCGTGTCTAAGTCTGTGCGTCTGTGTCAATAAAAATGAAATAAAATGAAATGAGGTCTTTTACAGTAATATAAATTATAAAGCAGTTTTTCAGTACTTGGAGGCTTGGTGGTTGAGTCTTTAACGTTCCTGTCTCACAGCGAGAAGAACTTGGACCTGATTCCTGGCCCTATTTTTTTCCTTTTTGTGGTTTGCGTGTTCACACCGTGTTCAAGTGTGTTGCCTCCCACAGTTTATAGACATGTAAGCTAAGTGCATTGGAGAGTCTCAATCACCCATAGGTATGATTATGCGTCACACTAAATGGCCATCCACTGTATGCCGGGTTACACACAGCCTCACCGCAACCTGGAATAGGAACTGGCAGATCAAGAACATGAATGAGTGATGAGTTTCCAGTGCACCCCATTATAATATACTTTAACCATATGTGTGGACTCCATGTTTTGGGAAGCACGGTCTTAATGAACTACATATATCCCATAGTTTCCTAATATACTGAATTGTCATGCCTGTTCTATTGTCCCTCTGTTGTCTTGATATTGCTCTGCCTCTGGGCTGCAGGTGGGCCTATTTTCCACCAAAGTGCAAAGCACCTCTCCATAAAAAAAAAGTCATTTCCGCCTCAACATCATAACCTTATTGCCTGTGCCATTCCACTGTATTAAGTTTGCCTATAAAGTGTGTTAACTCTGCCATTAATGAGTGTTAAACATGAACTACTGGCCCTTGACAGAGTCTCTAGAGATGGGCTGAAGTCTAATTCCACCCTCCCTTTCTTTCTTCCCCTTCTCCTCCCTCCATTGGCCTCCCCACATGGCCAACAAAGCTCTGCAGTTCGGGCCGCTGCAAGTTTTCTCACAGGGTAACTCTCTTGACACACATTGGAGTTTGGTTTTATTTACTGGCTGCTGTTGTTGTTGCTCCCACGTGAAAGCTCATACTCGCTTTTAACAACCCTGGGTTTTTTTGTTGATGCATCCTCTGAGGCTTTTTCAGAACTCTGCTCATTTCCTCTCCCAACCCAATGGCCTTGATTGTTGTCACTTAAACAAGCAACGGGTTTGTTGAATTGCATCTGCAACAAGGACAGTGGTATTGCCAAAACTTACAACCGCTGGAAGCCTGTTAATCTGTGATCTCTTCCCTCCCTGCTAAACAAGGCACAGTTTCTTCTCTACTGCTGTAGATGAATAGCACTCACTCTTAAGACTCATATTTTTGGTATAATCTCCTTAATGACGTAATGGCCCTCGTCACATGGTACAGGGGAGATGAACGGCATACAGAGAGAATCTTTGTCTCTGTCAATGCTGGAAGGTGGGTGCCTCAGTGAGGGTTGCATAGGTTGAAGTTTCAGGTCATACATTACCCCTTAAGGCAGATTTGTGGTGGTCCAGAAAGCTTGAGCAAATTAGCAAACATTTTCCCTCATAATCCCTTAATGATGAGGAAGGGCTGTCCGCCATCTTGGACTGAAGAGACTCATTACAGGAGTCGTGACTAAAGGACAAGAGGTTCCTTGTAGCAGCTACCAGGGTTCACATGCTAACAGGCCATATGCCAATAGCTTGCCTGACCAAAGTCAGCTGCCCCTTTAAAGATAAAAGACAAGAAGCTTTTGTATTGCTCTACAAAACTTTCCAATGATGTCTTCAAGCTATGCACAAAGTTTAGCCTCAAGAGTGAATCTTTTCTTTATGCAGTTGCATTTGTATTCTTGGGGCATTATATGATTTTATTAGAGAGTCAACAGTAGATGGATTGCAGGAAATGGGGAAAGACATTGGGGAATGGCATGCATTAAAGGTCGCCTGTAGTTTTTGTACCGGGGACATTGCAGCCCATGGCAGTACTTTAATCCTCAAGGCCACCAAGGTGTCCCTCCCGTCATTTTAAGTGATGCACTTATCCACAGAAAAACAAACAATATAATTATTGCAGTGTTACGTGTCACAGTTAATTGGCAGCAGTGAAGGGTAATTTGAAGACAATGATCATTTAGTGGCTGGGAGCGCTTTGAAAAGAAGCACAGGAGAGAACAGTGAAGGAGAGGGATAGAATGATTATTTGAGTGCAATTACAGTGAGTCAAGAGGATATGATTCATGTGGAGAAGCTCATGCAGGGTACTTTACCAAAAGACGAGCTGCCCATGACCAAAGCTGGCGTGTGACTCTGTTGTCCTAACTGGAGAGGGAAGGTCATTCCACCCTTGACGAACCTGGAAATAGAAGGGTTGAAAACACTCAGGCAAAAAGGGAATGGCCACTCAGAGAAAGGAGGGTGAGTGGCAGTGCTGTTTCTTTTATTATTCAGCATTTATTCAAAGAAGATGTGGATGGTAGGAGTTAACTTGCTTCTGGATTGGAAGCAGATGCAGGCACCTCATTCAGGTTTAAAACCTTAATCTCTCGCTGCATCTGGCTCCCTCTTGTTGGCCTTGTGGAGAGAGCAACTGAAGGTAAGATACCAAGAGAGTGGGGGTTGAGGATGTGGGGGGGGGGGGGGGGGGGGGGTGGAAGGGTGTGAGCCTGATGGGAGAGGAGAAATAGTGGTAGATTTGTCAGGTACACTGCCTTGCACCATGATTTAAGGAGCTAAATATTACTCTGTAGGTTAGAGCTGGAGTCAAGCCATTTCAATTAAGTTACAAAAGACAAAGCGTGAGAGCAGAGGTGGAAGTGGATTGAGGGTTGGAGTCTAAAAGCATATGCCAGGGTGATCTTATGGGATTGGGAGGTGGGTGCATTGATGGCCAGGTGCTTCATTTCAAGGCTACCCAAAAGAGATATATTTTGGACCATTCTTTAAAAAACTGCAAGGATGTCTTTGTCCAACATTTGATCACACCCACTCCCTGCCAATCAGTCCATCCATCCAGCCATACGGAGTGAATCACACAGAAGCGTCTCGATGAGTGTGAGTAGGTTTATGGAAGCACAGAGACCAGCAAACATCGGCCCTTCTTCCCTCGCTGTCGTCAGATCGGCGCTGGCTGATATTAATTTCCGTGAGCTTGACAGGGGCCATTAGTCTTGGGGAGAAGGCTTGAGTTACAGCGTTTAGGGGGTAAGGATCCTCCAGTGCAAGCAGCAGTATATACAGTATGTGTTATACAATAGCCCACACCACAGCGAGGCGGAGAGGGAGAAGCTGTTGGACAGACTGTATTAGAAGTGTGGGAAAGATGAAATGTCTTTCTCAGCCAGTCCGCCTTGCATACAGGCAGATACTGTAAAATAACGATCATTCATCTTTTGAGTAAAAGAGCTGTTAAATGGCTTTAAATGTGAACATTTCTCATTTGCTATTAGCAAGGCATGCAAATAGGATTTACACAGAGCTGATGCCTACTGCAGAGGGCAGCAACTGACTCAAGTAAAACACAGTCCAATGTCCGATGGTGCTAGGTACTTTGTGGTACTCCCATGTTTCTGTTGTGGCTGTTTGTATGAAACACCAGGAGGAAAACCTTAAGGCCATGGGGTCCATTCTCTGTGCTGACTGTGCTGTTCACCAGGATGTGTGAGCTCTCCTCGTGATTGCTGTACTGCTCCCCAGATGTGTTGAATGAGCAGGAGGAGGAAGGGCTGGTCTCAGCGAGCCTTCTGGCTGTCTGCTGGTCAATCCCATTCCACATACAAGAGAGAGTGAGAGCGAGAAAGGGCCATAGGGTTGAAAGGTAATGTCTTCTCCAACATTCAACAAACCTTCACTTGATGACTGATATCTGGGTCGATCCAGCAGCGGCTACACTCTCACCCAGCAGTCACTTCCCCTCTCTCTCTCTCGCTAGAATAAAGGTTGCTAGAATACATCGAGTGGTGTTCAGCAGGATTAATTTGGTTAATTGATTCTTACAAACTGCAAGAGAGTCTTGACATAAAGATTCAAGGCTGAACTGAATTTATTGTCAGTAATGGAAAATCCAAGTTGGGTGCTGATAAAGCTGCGTAGCATTTCTTCTTTTCCCTGTTCGATTGACCAAGTGGTGTCCCACTACTTTGCTCTGTTGAATGATTTATACCAGATGCAAAATGGTCTGCCCAAGTGGCATCCCATTCAACAGTGGATTTGCTTCCCTACCTTTCATTGCAGATTTTTTTTTTTTTGGGAGGGCCACTGCAAGCCAAAGACTGACAACAAACAGCAACCTTTGGAAATTAACAATGAAACCAATGCTGAAGTGCTAAAAACTCAAATGGCCTCTTCAGAATCACTCTGTAAGCTAGTTAAGCCCCATGGACCCCTGTTCAAAAGTCTTAGGCAAAAAAATGGCTTTAAAAAATTGATGCTGGTTCAAAGGCAAAGGGTGGTCACACCACATATTAATTTGATTACATTTCTCTTCACTTTGCATTTTGTTAATTGATGAAAACAAACTATTAACATTTCTATTTTGAAAAGCATTCTTATGTAACAGTATTTTTTTCACACAAGCTTGACACTTTTGTACAGTACTGTATAACTCAGCTGTTTAAATGATTCTAAGGCTATGACTAATTAAGGGCGTGACTGCTTTGAGTGACAGGCTGTTACTGTCACAGACGGCGTGGTTCACCAACCAAGCTTCATTTGGCTCATCTTAGCTCATTCTTAGGCGGAGTCAGACACTGCTAAGTCACCACACTGAGCTTCACAATGGCTCTTCAGAAATATAGCTGGACTGGGACAAAGCCAAAATGATTTAGATTTTTACTCTTGCTCTGTGGAAGGTTCCTGTTTTGTGTTGTACATCTTGTAAACTTGAGAATCATATTTCACACTTGTACAGTTACTCTTCCAGTTAGTGAGTTTCAAACAGGCAGGAAAGTTTTTGCAGGTTTTCTACCTTGTAAAAGGTCCTGAACTGCAGCTTTTACCTTTTTTATACACTCCATGCTAGCAATTAACAGGCATACATGCATCTGTATGAAATTCAAGTATGTATCAGCTCTTTTCTGTGTGCATTTGCACATGCTCATGTGCATAACCTGTGAGTAGATTGTGGGTGTGTGAAAAAGAGAGAAGAATGTGCATTTGCCTTTATGTGTGGTTATGTGTGAGCCTTGTTTTCCCAGGTCTCCACTCCAGAGTAGCACTTGGCGTTGAAAGCCCAGGCTGTAACTCTTTAATAGCAGAGTTGTTTACTCTTAATATCAACCCTCTTCACCCCCATTTTGGGAGGGTTCCTCTGCCTTTGGCATAGCAGCATGTAGACATTTTTACAGCTTAGAATGCTCAACACCATCTTGCTAACGGATTTTATGGTCCAATGGTTCTCCAGTGTGTGTTTTTATAATAACTGCAGGTTATGCAATCAAACTTTGGAGCAGCCAAATGCTTGATCATAGCGCTTAGCTTCTTCTGTAAACTCAACAGGTTGCTGAAAGAGTGTATATACACTGTGTATCTATATGCTTGTGCTACATTTCTTTTACAATTTAGCCTATGGGTGCTAGCTCCAGATGTTTCAAACTATTTTTTGGCAAGTGGTTTCTTTACTGTGTAATAAAATCACTATAAGAGACGAGTCTAGATGAACAGTGTCTTAAGCTAGTAGCTGTGTAGCAGCAGGCTAATGTCCAGTAAGCCAGTCATTATTGCAAAATAAGCTGCGACTGGTTAAGTCATAACCCCAAAGTGAAAGTGGTCATGATATAATGAGCAGCTTGCTTTATATTAGCCCACATACATACAGTAACTGCTGCAAACAACCTCACAAAGTCCTAGCTTGAACCACAGTTACCCTTCAGATGGCTAGGTGCTAACATTCCACAGGATTTGGAGATTATTCCATTCAATATGTGACATTTTCACAGATGTTCCAGTGAAAATGTCAAAGCAGCACCTTGCAGCGCTGTGGGAGCAGACTGTAGTGTTAGCATGGGTGGCATTAGTGAGAACAATCCTTGGCAGTGGCATACACAGGGAATTTGCTAGCTTTATCTAGAGAATAACACATGACAGTGTGCCCAGAAGGTATTACTGTGTGCATTGTATTAATATCACAGCTGCAAACAGCCGTGACAGCTTCACCAACACTACCATTCTTCTGCTCCAGCCTGAAGGGGGAAAGTGCCGTTACAATATCATGATTAAAGGTGATCAGTGCTTGCCAGGAAGTTGACATTTTGAATATTTGGCTGCAGCAACAGGCCTTGCATCGCACGCTCTCTTAAACTTTTCATCTTGTGAAAGGGGGTTCCAAATGGAACAGTGGGAACATGACTCAAGTCAGTGACAGGAGGAAAAAACTGATCAGTTGATATGGTTTGTGTGTATATGTATGTGTGTATTTACAACTGCAGTATTTCTGAAGGCCCTGCTGCTGTTCTAAAATCTATTCTTTGCTTGCATGAAAGTTAAATTTTGTTATTCTGTAGTGTTCAGTTAAGTTTGACGGATATATCAGATTAGTGTTAAAAGCAGGGAAAATAGTGCCACAACTGAGTGAACCGGTGCATCCAAACTTTTTTTTTTATTTGTCCTTACTATAGAAGATTAGTAAATCAGAATAGCTCAATCTTAAGTTTCAACATAAGTATTAGCTTAGTTGGAGCTGTCACACAAGGTGGTAAGAGAAAAGAGGGACACTTAAGCCTAAATGAGTCATTTTGTCAGCAGGCAGTCGGTGTATGAAGAGGTGGGGGGGATATTAGGAGGGAATTATGGGTACATTTTCCACCGCTGTCTTCAAATCTGCCAAGCACAAACACTGAGCTGAGACAGCAGCCAGCTTACTTAGTGGCTGCACTCTGTCTGTCCTCAGCACAAGACACCTCAGCTAATGTTTTGGGCCGGAGCATCAGCCGCACTGGGTACAAAGTATGTTTGCCTTGGAAGTGGCAGCAAAGCCGGTGAGCACTGCCATCCATGTCAAGTGGTGCACCGTATAATACTGTCCCGGGCGAACTTGGACGCCTAATATGAAGAATTACATCTGCGGTTGTTTCAACACGAGCCTGAAGTGGTCGGCCCAGAGGCAGCGTCGCTTCCAGAGGTCAGGAGGGGTGTAATTAGGGGAAATCTGTTTAAATATTTTAACATATTTATTGATGCTCTGTGACATGTGGAATTATGCCCCTCTTGCGTCAGGACTGCACAGGCTTCCCAGTAAATTCTCTTTAGCGGCGAGCCTCCATCTGTCCTCACTGGAAAAATCGAATGAGTCTCCGTCAGCAAAGCCGCCCGGTCGCACGTTTCTCAGTATCAATACTCTTTGCAGGCTTCGATAAGTCACGCTCACCCCGAGGCAGTGAGGAGTTGGCGTTTCTTCCATTTTTTTTTACTCTCTGGCACCCGGTCAACACCCTCTTCTGAAGCTTTTAACTTGGAGATTTTACTGTGAAAGAACAGATTTCTTTCTTCCTCTCTCTGTTTGTCCTCCACTCCACCTTCAGTTTCCACCACACAACCATCATCACACACACGCACACACTTTCCACAGCTAGTCTCTTCGTTCAGGCGATGAAGTTTTGAGAAAAAGGCAGTCCAGAGGTCACAGAGGCACTGTGGTTTCAATCTGGGGTGGATAATTTGAATAAAAAAAGATTTTAAGTCTGCATAAGTACCCTTGAGCAAGGCATCAGACCTCTAATTCCTCTGGTGGAGCTGCCCAGCAGCCCACAGATGAAGACTTCACACATGAAAGTGTGGAATATTGCGAGTATAAAGTAAGGCAGTGCTGCAGATGCGTGCATGGTAAGTCAACCTTCCCTGGATAAATAAAAACTTTTAAAAATCCAGATTTCGGTCCAGTCTTCTTCACGATTCACTGCAAACACATCACGGCTCAAGAGACGATTTTATGGTGCAACATATTTAAGTTGTAAATCACAAAAATTCAAAAGCCCTGTCTTTTTCAGCAATGTTTTTCAAATTTATCTCTCAGGCCCTAGACAAAAAGACTTTTCCAAACGTCTGGAACTTAGAATGCTCAGAGGATCGTAAAAAAAACTCAAGGGTGGTCGCCTGCTCTGTGCACTAACAGGCCAGGATGAGCAGATAGGGATTGTTTACAGTGGTCAGCTGCTGGGAGCCTCCGACCCCTCTGTACAGCCTTGTAAACACAGCACAAGTTATCTGGAAGCTCTGCTGCTGTCTGTCCATAACACTTAGCGCCAGCCGCTGCTCACTCATCGTGAGGCCTCTGTTTTGTGTCTTATCACCTTTAATTTTGAGACGGAAGCTGGAATTGATCAGCTAGTAGCTTGTAATTACAACCTCTGTGTCTTCTATTGGACCAGTTCAGAAAAACAAGCAGTGTAACATAAAGGCCTGTAAGAAATTATTTAACCCACGCCACCACTAATGTATTATGCCAGTATTATTTGGGAACATTGGCTAGCCTGACTGAACTGCTCAGCATGGAATACATTTACTTTTAGCAATATAAACAAGCAATAAATAATGCTGTTTAACCTTTACAGGTGTTGACGTGAGATTTGAGTAAAGTTGGGGTGGGGAAAGTTTCCTACTTGGAATAATCACTTTAAAGGCTGCTCCATTGTATTAATCATTTTAAGAAGTCAGAATTTCCAACATTCTGACTTAATGGTTCAAAGAAACACAGTCAGTCGCACAGACAAGACACTGTGAGTTCAGGAAGGCAGAAACATGGAACATTAGGAGGCCATGCTCAAGTCAGTGAGCTGAACATGGAATGGAAGCTTTAAGCGTGGACAAGAAATGTGCTGAAAAGTGCTGAAAGAGTGGATGAGAGAGCATTAGAGACAATCAGAGAGAGAGAGAGAGAGAGAGGCAGATGTGCGGGTGGTCTGCTAAGGACTGGCATCACATCCTCACACTACATGCTGTAAACGCACAAGCGCAACGTTGATTTAGTTGGAATCTCTGTTTTTCAACATTAAAACACATGCTGCTCTTTCTCTTTAGGTGTCATTAGGAATGTTCTGGAAACAAGATGACTCAGGATCATTAGAAATGATTTAGAAACCACCAGCAGGGCTGCTGAAATCAAGTAAAAGGATGTTAAAAAATGCTAGATGCTACCATTTCTATTTTATTTTTTTTTCAAAATGTTCCCAAGGCCCACAGTTCATACTACATACCACAGCATTGGCTTACATACGGCCCCTAATATTTCAGAAAATTAGATATATTGAAGCAAAAACAATATTTCAAACAGTAATGTCAATTTTTTAGCTTGTAGCCACCCAACCCGGTCTCAATGGCGTACAAATAACACAACTTTATGCTTTCAAATTATGCACAATGCATACACCAAAATCCAATTTTGCATGCATATGATACAGGATGCTAAATTACTGGTTACAGAAGATCGATACACATCGTTAGACATTAAAAACATTAGGCTACTGATCTAGGTTCAGGGCAAAACATTTCCTGGACAGACGTTATATAGTGACATAGTTGCTTAAAAATGTGATGCACTGAAGTAGTAAGTGATGTTTGAACCACATGGCTTACTTTTGTTTTCAAATGGGACACAACAATGTTCTCCTGGGTCAAAATCCTGGGGTTTGTTTGAACCATCCACCACCCCTCCCTCTCAACTTTTGTGCATTATTCATAACTACTACGGCTGCTGGAAGGTAACTAACTCCAAACGTAAACATGGGGGAAAGGATTGCCGTATCATATGCTCGCAAAATTGGATTTCGGTGTATGCATTGCACGCAATTTAAAGGCCTAAAGTTGTGTTTTTTTAATACAGGTTGAAGAGATTGGGCTGAGTATTTGTACCTAATTCAGTCGCCACTTGGTCAACAACTTTAGCAGCAATTACTGCAGGGCTGTGCTGTGACGCTCTATTTTTGTTTCCATTCTTTCCCCCAATGGTGCAGGCCATGCTGCTAGTACACAGGGATCCACAAATGATCGCATCAACAGATAAAAAAAACAGTTACTCTCAATAACTAACCAGGATGCAAGAATGATCAAAAACAGTTTTTTTTCTGGTGCACAAGGCCAAATTGAGTGGTATGTGAAACATAATGCGGCTCTCAATTGCGTTTCAACGTGTTTGGTCTGCTCACCAGTTATCTGATTGGGCCCCACAGTGTTGCATCACGTTGTGTTTTTCCAAAAGTTGGTTCTCAATTTTTCACCAAACTCAACTGCCTTTTTTCCCCCCAGCATCCCCTGTGGTCCCCTCACAGCAACAATACACTAACAACACTTACATGAATGGAGCCCCTGATTTGATGTGAATGGCGGTTAAGTGTCAAGTGTTTTCATGCCTCATAAATTGCAAAGAAAGTTGCATACCATCCACAACACTCATGACTCTTTCGGTCTCTGATTTATATTGTTATGGACACTTTAACAAGGATGTTTGCTGACACTGGTTCCATCCTTATCATGCAGGATTTCAGGCCAACTAAGAAACTGCTTCACAACCAGAGGCACATTTAACACAGTGCTTACTCGGAAACAGTTTCATAGCAGCACAATAAACAGCAACAGTGATGACTACATTTTAAGCCCATATCATAAAGCATATGGAACATATTCTGTCACGCTGCAAACTGTTCGAGAATGTGAAGGGAGTTGTTCAGCTGTAAAGCAAGACGAAGTCAAGGGCATTGATTTGTGTAATTTTAATTGGAATATTTGAGGAAGACATGTGTGAGGAAACATCACTGATGTGGGGAGATTGTGCAAAGCAAAGTGACCTCTGTGTGATAGCCTTTTCCAGTTTTTCTCTGAGAAGCTGGAGCACTTTCAGACTGTATCCAGGCATTTCATTTAGCAGTGAGGAAATGCAGACCGCAGCTCTCCCTCACATTTCTTGATGGATTGTGCTTTTTGGGAGGGAGCAGTGGGGCTAATTTAGATGCGGTTGTAATTGTTTCAGCGGTTTTTATAGTGGGAACGTAAGAGGACTTTGATTGCCAGTTAGCAGATATTTTGCATGGAGAGAAATCAACTTTTAACTTGGCTCTGTGACCAGGTCTGATCCACTTCACAGTTCACTTCAGTTCTCAATGAGGAATCAATTTAATAAAGTAAAAACATGCAACAAATCACAAACATGAGCTGATAAGACCAGATGGAGCATTAATAGCTGGTTTTAGTGCAATGAAATATTATTCACTCATGCATGATATTAGCTAACATGTACACAAGGCTGTGTGCGTTTATATGCAAATTAAGCAATCAAACTTCACAAGGGGAAATAGTTCTACTGTTGAGTGCATACATGGTATTGGTGGGGGGTCAACTTTTGCTATTTTTCACATGAAATGACTTCATCACATTAAAGAGTCATTCTACTTTATTCCAACTTGGGTCTTACTTTTATAGTTTTGGCCACTCATTCCCATCCATAACCCTAATATTGTACTCACCGAGTTAACTGCTCAGATCTGAGAACATGGCAACATTGCTCGCTGGAAGGGCAAGCAGAGACCACAGGCATTTTACTTGTTTTACGTAATCCTACTGGCAAGGTGGCAGTCAGGTGAAGAAACTGGCTGACATAAAGGCCACTGTAAACATCCACAGAATGAACTGGTTCAACTTTGTCCTTCTGCTTCCACAGTTCTCCTGTGCAATGAGGACTATTATCATGAGCAGTTTGTTTGTATTCCTTCAAAAAGACTGGTCTCCCCTCAAATACCTCAATATAAGGCTGTTGTACAGGCAGCAAAATACAACTCATATCTATGTTTTAGACTTTACTCTGCCGCCATCCAAGGTTATTATAGTTAACGGAAATAACGAAAACTGTAATTGAAAAAACATTTTCGTTAACTGAAACAAAAATAAAAACGAGAGTTTTTAACCTTAACCAAGTCGTTTCGGTGCCTAAACTTAATCAAGTAGCTCATTTCACAATGTTAAAAATGTGTTCAAACAGTCCTATTTTGTGGGATATCGTATGAATGGCGCTGCATAATTTTTCATAAGAAATTATACGAAGCCGTTCGTGAAAATACATACCATGTGTACACTCTTGCCCCATTAGACTTTGCTGTATTGTTGCCATGTTCCCAGATCTCAGCACCCAGTGTTATACGAACTAAATGAAATGATAGCCCAAACTACAAAATAGGCTCCAAGTTGTAATAAACCAGTATTATCCTGAAAGGAAAGGAACTATTGATGGCCCGGGAAGAGCTGTCTGGCAAATGGAGACAAGGATAATTCTTAACTTAATACATTGATCAGGACAAATGTCATGTGACTGCTTCTTAAAGCTTTCCTTTTGTTTTCTTCTCTTTTCATTTTGAGCTAAGCTTTTGCAACTAGTTTTGCTTTATGCACATTCAATCATAACTTAATAGCTTTTATATTAGTTGGGCAAAAGGTTTGAACGCATAAATGGTGAGACACAGTTCCAAAAACCGAGCTCTTGTGTAGTCAGTGTCGCAGCGGCAACGAAACTCAGTGAGGAATGAAAAATGTATAATTAAGCAAGTTTTTCCCCCGTCTCAATATCTGACTGTATGGCGATACTGGCACATGCTTATGAGATTCATAAGCTCGGCATTTCATCATGATAATAGCAGCCTATTTTGTTACTGCGTGGCTGGAGAAGTCTCCTGTTTAATGTAGTGTTTTCATGTTTTTCTTTCTGTGAAATTGCTCTCTCGTCTCTCATATCTTCCTCCACTGGTCGCTCTAATGAAAAAAGCACTTTCTGCTTCTTTCTTCTTTGTTTTTTCATACTTTGTTCTGTTTTCTTTCTATTACTTTTTTGATCAATTGCATGTTAAAGGACTTTCCTGTGTTAATGGGAAGATTTCTCACATTTACTTACGATTGCTTGCATTCCAATTGTGAAAAGTATTTTATGTTTAATTTAGTGTAAGGGAATCTAATCTTTCTCAAGCATTTGTTGCTGTCTTTTCGAGCAAACCTCTCTTCATGCATGTATTTAGCGATTTTTAATGCACTGGGAAATTACGTGTGGAGGCCAAATTAGTGCTTTGTAACACAAATAGTTTTTAGTATTGCTTATCGGACTTTTGTTTGTCCAGTTGGGGAGAAAGAATGCTGATTCCAGATTGTGAAAAGTGTCCAGTAAAGCACAAAGAAACCAATCTGTAAGTCAGAACTGTACAGCTTTTCGGGTCTTTGCTGCTGATAGCTCCGCTCCGTCATCTTGTGAAAAGGAGCGTGACTCCCGCTGCCTTCATCTGCCACCAACACCACTGAACAATGAAGATACGCTGGCAAAACATAGCCGGTGTGTGTATGTGTTTCTGTATCAGTCTGTATCTAAACTTGTGTGTGGGAGCTGCTTGATTCGCTTCAGTGGCCCTACCCCGGCGATACAGGAGCTCAGCTCTGCTTTGATGTTGCGAGGTCGGGGCTCGTCCCAGCAGGAAGTGACAGGAATAACTTGCCTGTCAGGAGGACCTCGTCTGGCCGGCACAACTTCTGTCTGGAATCGCGGAGACACAACTAGAAATGTCTTTTCAAGTCAGATTTGGCTGAAAGATAACCTTCTAAATCACTGCGTTATCAGAGGAGGAAGGGAGAAAAGTGCACCATTGCTCCATTGCATACATATTAAAATACTGCACTGTATATAGAGGGAAAATTCACACGCTGGCAAAAGGTCTTAAGAACCTCATCCTGCACTACACTTCTAGTCTTTCCTAGTATTAAGATTTTTCTGCACAATTTAAAATGAGAAAAGTAAGAAGTAAAGCAAGACGACTATCATATCAGTTGGTGTCGGTCTGTGTGTGGGTGTGTGTGTCACTGAGTCTGTCTTTCCTCTGGAGCTTCAGTCTGAACACTGCATGCTCTGACAGACAGCGAGCTGTCTAACGTCTCTGTTTGAAGTGACACTGTGATGCTACCTGAGTTTACAGGCCGCCATTCTCAGCCCAGAACTCTTAGAAAAGACTTTTTGTCTTTTTCTGAGAAGAGTCTGGAGGTGTATCTCAAAGACAGCCATAGCCTCTGGTGTGTGTGTGTGTGTGTGTGTGTGTGTGTGTGTGTGTGTGTGTGTGTGTGTGTGTGTCTGTGTCTGTGTCTGTGTGTGTGTGTGTGTGTGTGTGTGTGTGTGTGTGTGTGTGCGAGTTTGTGCTTGCAGATGAAATACAATCATATACCTCTCAGACATCACGGTGTGTGTGTGAGTTTGCAGATGAAATAAGATACGCCACAAAAAGGCAAACATAGCAGTTGAAGTGGTATGTGTGCTGTAGTAACAGGTGATATAAGATATTCCACAAAGACAAGCATGTCACTTGGATTTATTGTATGTATGTGTGTGTTTACGTGTGTGCTAGCAGACAAAATGAGATACACCTCAAAGACAATCCCGGCACTACCCTGTTAAACCTCAAAGGCTGGCTTAACATTCATGGCTATTGCGTGTGTGTGTGTGTGTGTGTGTGTGTGTGTGTGTATTCTTATACTTCCTACCTAGTGAGGACCGGAACACGACCAGAGTGAGGACATTTTTGCAAAGTGAGGACATTTTGGCCGGTCCTCACTTCTTTTAAAGCTTTTTTGAGATTTCAGACTTTGTTTTAAGGGTTAAGGTTACATGATAATGATAATTAACTGAAACTGTATTGTGTGATTACAAAACTAACTAAAATTATAGTGAAAATGTCCTTTGTTTTCGTCTTTGTTTTTTCATACACAATGAGGATGGATCAAACAAAGGAAATAAAGGCAAAATTTACTGTGACCTCTTTTAATCTCCCGCCCAACAAATACCCCATTACAAAAAACAAAAAAGCTAACACAAAAAATAATAAAAACTAAACTAAAACTAAAGCATTGAAATTAAATAAATACTAAATTAAAACTAGCAATCTCACTCTAAAAAATAACTAAAACTAACTGAATTTGAAAACAAAAATTAACAAAAAAATTAAAACTAAAACTAATGAAAAATCCCAAACTATTATAACCTTGCAAGGGAATCCACTGTTGCAATGAGGGCCCTCACAAAGATAGAAGTACAAGAGTGTGTGTGAGTGTGTGAGTGTGTGTGTGTGTGTGTGTGTGTGTGTCACTGGGAGGCGGTCGATGTTGACATTCTCCTCTGAGCCTCGTCCTCTGAAGTCTCCTCCAGTGCTCGCCTTGGGTTCCTCAGAATCCCACCTGCATGCTCAACGCAACAATAATTGACCCATCCATAGCTGTCAGTCTACCTCTGATGCCTCAAACCACCTCACAGCTTTGAAGTGTCTGAACTGTGTTTGTTCCTGGACCAGATTTTTCAGTCTTTTATGCACTTGGCATTAGGCTTGAGCTGTATTCATTTCATTTATCCTTTATTTATTTCATGAGGGATCATTGAGGGCAACCCCTCATTTACAAAGATGTCGAGAGTACAGAGAAAACATAATGAAGAAAAAAAAGCACAGACAAAACACTTATTAAATATTAAAAACAGTTACAGTGAAAGGCAGAGTTATTGGCTATCATAGTTTTAAACTGGCCCAGAGTTATAATTGTGTTGGGTTTGAGTGAATGATGTAAGATGTTCCAGGTAGATGCAGCAGGAAAACTGAAAGCAACAATGAATGTCATCATGAATATGTATTGTATGAGGCGGTGTATTTAAGTGCACTGGTTGCTGATGACGGTGGCTGGCTTGATTGGTCGCTGGATACCAGCCTGTTGTGTGGCTCATTTTCTATAATGTTTCGTATGAAAGCTAGCTAACTAGCAGACAGCTGGCTAGCTAGCTAGCTTGTAAAATCCACCATGCTTTCATGTCAGGCAAAGTAGTGACTCATCTGGCGGTAGCAATGTAGTTTCCTACGCTTTGACAAGTGTGTGCATGAAGCATCAAGTTGTTAAATTCTACTCATTAGCTAGCTTGATTATTCCACCTTCTGTTTCATGCTACACTGGATGACACAGAGCTCCTGGCTATTGGCACATGGAGGCCAGGCCAGTGTATGTGCCTGCACTGCACTGACACAGAGCTGGTTGAATATTGGTAAAGTCTCCCAAGCAGTATTTTAAGGCAAGGCTTTTCTCAGTCAGCTAATTGCATATGAGAAACACAGCATTGTAGGCTAGACAATGTCATACCTGCTACAATGATTTCTATCATCATGAGCTTGATGTCAAAGGGTTTGTTTGATACTCTCATATACCGCATACCCCATCAGGAAAGCTTGGAGCCCCTTGTTTATCCTTTATTTTATTTGCCATTTGTAGTGGGACGCAGCAATGAAATGCCAGATTGTATCAGAGGCTTGATGTGACTGAATAATGTACTTTTGTCACTTTCTCCTGATCAAATTCATTGATCAGGAGAAAATTGGATTCAAATTTAATTTTGCCAAAATTCCAGAGGTATAATATTATAATATCAGACATAACAACTGCCTAAGCATATGCACACACTCACAATCATTTTGACTAGACTACATTTATCTCTCCAACTCTGTCCTTTCTCTTCCCCCGAAACAGGAAGCAGCAGATCAGGACTGGTTCCCAAGAGGATAAGATAATATAATAACCATAAAAACCTTTCTCCAGCCTTCCCACCACACACACACACACACACACACACACACACACACACACACACACACACACAAACTGTCTGCCTCGCCTACAGCCTCCTGTTGGGACGGCGTTGCAGCAGCACCTGTTTGGAAGCTCTCCAGCTCCGCCCGGCTCATTTCAGATCACCTCCCCACTGTAGCCTTTTCATGTATTTTACAGGCTTGTATCCAGTTCAGTGCTGAGCAAACCCGGCTTGTTGTTTTGTGCTTATCCCAGTTAAGACAGGTTTTGCACCTGGCAGCTCTACACTGCAGCTGAGGGTAGATAGTATTTAAAGATGAATCACTTGAAGGCACTTGCTGCACACTTGTTTTGGCTGAATATGCAACTGTTTGCATTTTTTATTTAGCCCTCTTTAGCATGTGAAAAAAGGAAATAAGCACTAATTGGGTATCTATGAAACTTGCTTTCAGTGTGTTGCAGTTAAACCTCTTTGTAGCCTAAAGACTACAAACCAGCCTTTAGCTTATCCTCCTTATCTTGCTCACCCCCTCCGGGCCTCCAGATTCACCCGTTAAGCACATTCCCAAGATGCACTTCCACCGTCAGGCTCTCACTACTACAGAGATGAGAACCAAGAGGGATTGCCTCGGCCAGCAGGAGTTCCTGTGTTGCAACCGTTCTCCGAGCATGCAAAAGCCCATTTCTCACAAGAGAAAGGAGGAGGAGGAAGACGAAGAAGATGCCCCTGGGAGAAGCAGGAGTTGACACTGTTGGAGTTCATGAGAAAGGAAATGTTGGGAAGAGAGAGGACTTGCAAAGATAGGAGCTGTAATGATTTTGCAGGGTCTTTTTGTGATTAGTGGCTTTGCCTAACAATCAGAACTATTGCAATATAATGTTCCCCCAATCAATCTATGATCCTCTCATGGGTTCATCTTTTTCTTTGCGTGCGCTGCAACACAAGTTGATATGTGCCTAGTTCATGACATCTTGTAGATTTTCCCATGGGATACTGATATCAATCTGATGTCTTTATCCTTTCAGATGTTTTTGGGTAATTGCAGAACAAATTTGGGCCACCAACAGCAACCCAAACACCAAAAGCCCAAAGAAATAGAGTCCTTCACACACTGTCACCAAAGAAGAGTGAGGACATGGGTGAAGCAATGTTTCCTCCATCGGGCAGCTTATATGGACAATCTCTCTGACCATACATTGGTGTTGTGGCCAGTTAAGGCCAACACCCTAGACAAGGCCGCCGCCCCGCCTCGGGATCAGCAACGTTCGGGCGGTCGTGTTGCGTCTCACCGCAACAACTCAATTTTTCAAGGTCCTGATCTCGGCAGGCCGCATGACTTTGTGTCAAAGTTACTCTCCCCACATTTCAAGGTCTTTGGCAAACGGAGGCTGCCAGCAACCACTGCAGAGCAGTGGATACTTTGCTTTCACGTCACCCGATCCAGAACGGAGGAGCAAATAAAAAGAAGGAAAACAAGGATGTAAGACACACAAACAAAAGGAGAGGGAGTTGAGATTGGCAAAACAAGAGAGCCAAGAAAACAAAATAAAAGGAGGATATGGAAACTTCACAAAGAGACGGAGAAACCCAAGGGTTGCCTTTTATTTTCCAAATTAAAAGTTTCTTGTTGTCATCAGATACACAAGCTGACAATAGCCTGGCAAAAAGGAGGTCTCAAGTCGGTGAACTGTCATGTTTTACATCTGGTCTCATTTCCTGCTTGACGCATATTGAGAGAGATGAGGGATCGCGGCTCGGAGTCGCTCGCCTCAGGAAGGAAGCGTTATCAGGAGGATATTGAGCGAGGATGCTCTGCAGAGTCATTTGGAAGCAACAAACCCCAGGAAGCAACTTCAGCCCTCCTCCTCCTTCTGGGTTACCGTGGTGACAGGCTATAGTAATCCACTGACACACTTACTAGATCGCTATCTAGCTCTGGATTCAATTAGCTCGGCCTGGTTGGGAAGAGATAAAGAGGCCTTTATTAAGACTTTGATACCCTAATGAGAGGGGATCGGAGGCACATGTTTGATTCTGTTTAGGAGATAAGAGATAAGAGATAGAGGGAGCTTATCATTGACATTGGAGGAAAGGAGATTGTCTCAGAGCATTAGTGGAAATGTAACATGATACAGTGGGTAATGATGTGTAACAAACATGCTTACCCTTGCTTCTGCTTTGTTCATTATGCAAGGAAGGGGAAGAAAACTGAATGAATATTGTTAAACCATAATTTGTTCGACAGCGTCGCCTCTGCAAAGATGAAATTTCTCCTGCTTGTTCTTAGTGCATAATTCCTTTTGACAATTACACAGACACACCATTCATCTTTTATGGCATGCTAATTGTGTTTACCAGCGGTCACAGAGGCTTGTTTGCTGGCTCCTTTCAGTCATACTCAGACTCGAGGCTTCTTCCTCATGTTGCTGCAAAATCAAGCCAGATGGTAGTTTGATCCTCATGACAAACCCTTAGAAAGAGCTACCGGCAGTAAGGAGTTCTCTCACAGCCAGAGTGCTTGTCTTTAAACTTCGTTTTCAAACACAAAGACAGGACAGAAAATACAAAGATACACAAGGGGCATCCTCCGAGTCTGAAAGTAAAGTCAATGTGGAAGTGCCTTAGATCTGTATTCTTTCTAATAGCCAGCAGGGGGCGGCTCCATTGGCTGCAAAAAAAGAATCAGACTGTATAGAAGTCTATGAGAAAACAAACCTACTTCTCACTCGATTTATTACCTTAGTAAAAAAAATCCTTATGAGGTTATGGTCTCAGTCAATCATCTCAATTAGTTTTCATCTTCTTTAATACAGCATGAAGTTAATTTAGTAAATTATGGCCCCATTTAGAATAAAATAGACGATAAAGCAGGGTATGTTTTAGGGTGGTTCTTACTTGTGATTGACATGACAAGTCCATGGCGCACTGCAAATTTTGTAAGTTATTTAAAACATTTTGGTCTCGTAAAAACGTCTTGTTGAGTGTTCAGGTGTACTTAAAGATAGGAGTTGGCTGTTGAATTTTAATCCTGGCTGTTCCTTGCACACCAAGTAAGCTAGCTAATAAAGTGTTAGCTGATAACTTAGTGTTCTCCAAAATGATTTTATACCAATGCCACCAAGACAAATTTACCTGTGCCCCTGATTCTCAGGGAACAAAGTGTGCCTGATTGCAACCAGAACTTTTAAACCACTCTTGTAGACTGTGAACACTCTCTTAAGAGCCAAAAGGGACTTGCTGTGTATCTCTCCACAGGCAAAATAAATCAAATCCTTTCTTTCTCCATCCTGAATCTCCCTCTCTCTTGTTCTCTTCTTACCTGAAATGCCTTGGAACAAATCAAGTAGGGACTGAGAGAGGACAGGTATGATCCCTCCCTCTGTGACTGGCTGTAGTTTTGGTTTGAACATGGAGTCTGAATGGCAGTATGGATTGAACAGGATGCGCAGATGCTCAGAGACACAATACTCTCTTACCTCCCCTGTCTTCTAAATCATTGAGTCATTGGTATCGACCAACAGGCCCTTTAGCTCCCTGCAGATATATTATCGTCATTGTGTGCCACTGGAAGTAAATTGCCCTTCAAACATGGGTAAAACACAGCAGGCAAAAAAAATAAAAACAAAGCAATTTATAGTAAAATCACCTCTCTCTGTCCCTCTCCCTCATTCCTCATTATGTCTGATTGATGCACTGATCATCAATCAGCCGTTGTTGCGCAATTACATTGTCGTGACTAATACTAGCACAGAGGTATTGACTTTCTGAGAGTCACTTCTCACGTCAGCCTCTAAAATCCCACCAAACCCCCATTGCAAAACCCAGCACTCTCATTCTCCCTCAGTCTTTAGGGCTTTACAGATGTAATTGACCATATCAGCTTTTGATGTGCTTCAGTGTTGCACAACCTTTCCAGCATGCTGGCTGCCGCATTCCTTCGGGGCTCAGGGTAAGGTGAGGTACCTTTCCAGTCCCAGAGTTGCATTACTACTAGTTTGTTTGACAAATGGTCGGGGGCGGAAGGTCGACCCCTGAGGACCGCATGCCGGCACAGCTCAAGGAAGCTTTCAGAAACACTTTTAGACAAACCTCTGACTGACAGCTTGACTGTGTCGGAGCGACGGACAGTGATTCAGAGCCATATGTGTGTGGCTTTGCTCTCCTTCCCTAGATGACTTAATTTAGCTTGCTCTATAATTTTAGTCGATAAAACTATGATTGACACTATTCTTTAGCTTTAATGTCCTTTTATTGTGTAATTGCAGTTTCAGACGCTACCCTAATTCTTTAAAAAAACATTTCATTTAAAAGTATCATTAATAATAATAGCCTTCTAAAACTCATATTGATTAAAGAAGACTGCTAAAGGTGTAATTTAAGAAGTGTGCTCAAGCTTTTGTGCTCCAGACATTAGAGAAGCATGGTTGTGTTTCAAAAGGACAGATTCTTGAGATAAGGACGGTGCTAACAAATAGCTAGCTGTGTTTGCTGAGGGGTCAGTTTGTGTTTACCTGACCGGTCTGAGGTCATTCTGGCTGTGGGAACTACCTCCACCTCTAGTTAGGTATTGCAGGAACCGGAGGTGACCTACATTCCTGGCAGCGTCAGCGCTCAGAGGCATGCTGAGAAATGTGGCACGATGTGAGAGGAGGTGTTTTCCAGCACTTTGGATTAACATACGATGAGACGTGCGTAAGCGTTTTCTCATACGGGTGTGATGCACCTGATGCACTGCAGGCTGATGCTGACACAAACGTGAGCTGGCGCTAAATGCACTGATGCTGTGAACCATATGTGAGTTGTTACAGCGTAAATTTGATGTATTGGCTGTTTGGCTGTAATATTTTTACAGGTTTTTGTCACATTTTCATTATATACTTTTTCCTCTAGCACTGAATGATTTGCAGATACAGGACCTTCAAAGACATTCTGACTTTCCCTCTCTTTTTATCTTTACTATACTTTCCTGGTGTATGTTCATTTCTAAATTTTGAGCTACTGCCATCCTATAACCCACCCTTCACATCACATGCTTAAATACAAAAAGGAGCATACAATAGAGAGCAAACCAAAGCATTTCAATCCAATAAACCAGCTGCTACAGATTAAAAGTGAAAGTAACCAATCACACTATCATTGTTTTTAACTGGCAATTTCCGGGGCCGGGCTTTACATTCACCAGATATGACTAGAATTTGGCAGTTGCACGTAACGCAGCCACGCTAACCATTTCGGTAGGTGGCATATATTAGATCTCTCTGTCCTCCGCTCGGCCCAACCATATTGCCTTGTTGGGAATCGGCTCATGTAAAATGCATTACCGGTCTGCAGCAATGTCGGAAAATCCACCCAAACCGTTTTGAAAAAACTCCAAGGAGTCTTAACACACACATGATAAAGAGGGTGAAGCAAACCCCTTGAAAGTGTGTGCCAGGCCTGCAGAGTTGGGACCCAAAAGGTGGTGAACTATGCCTGGGCAGGGTGAAACCAGAGGGAACTCTGGTGGAGGCACGTTTTTATCCTAAAGGAGATTTATACACAACTGGGATGACTATTGGATGATATGGTGTTTTAAGGTTCAAGTAAGCTGTAACACACCATAGTAAACTTTAATCAAATGAAACACAATTTCCCAGCAACCAAATTGTGGCTATTGAAAATTTTTGGTGACTTGTAATTTTGGAAAACCCCTTGTCACAGTGTCTGCTGAGCAAAACACTTCATGGTTTTCAAATCGAATCCTGGTAGGATATAAGAGTAGAGTAACTCAGAAGCAGTAAAAATATTAAAGTACAGTATTTGGAGCAGAAGTATTGTTTCTCACTGTAGCAAGACAGGAAGGCAAAGGGCAATCAAGGTTAAAGCCAATTCTGCCAGATGTTACTTCCAGCAGGGCACTGGTCACCAGGCAGAGCAGCGTGGATCCAATTCCACTTCAATCAGAGCCACTGACCCTGCTGGATATAACAAGTGGGGCAGGGGGACATTTCAAAATGAAATCTCAACATTCTGTGTGTGAGTGCACATGCATGTGCCAGCTGGCTGTGTTCCCCCTCTGTCCCTACAAACTGATCTGCGAGCCGCCTTTGAAGAAACGTTGCTTCAGTTGACATTAGTCACTTCATTTTTCCTTTTCATCTCTCCCTCCCTCTGCCCCCTCCCCTCACCAGATCCTCTGTATATTAGGGTATTACGATGAGGTTTGTGGTGATGGGGGTAATTCCCCCGTGGCTGCAAAATATCACTTTCTCCCTGTTGAGGGGGATGAATTACTGACACGCTTCACAAAAACCAAGTGGCCCGGGGTCTAAGGTTTCAGGGGCCCACACATTCAAAACCCTCCATTTAAGAGGAGCGTATCGTTTACAAAGCCTTCCCTGGGATAGCAGTTTTTATCGGTGAAAATGACTCACTGTTTTTTTGACGATTTAGTCTCATTTTGAATAGAGAGACGTCTCGACGTCACGTGGCCTCAAAGCCATGTGGAACATTCTGGGTTTTAGCGATAATTAGGGGGTTGCCCACTTTCTTTAAAAAAGAAATCATCACGGTTTTTGCAAAAGCAGATTTTTCCTTCGTTCATATCCCCATCAAAGCCAGTTCAAATGTTGCCCTGATGAATTATTTTATTTTTATTTTTTTTTACAATGCCAAGAATATTTCAGTCGAAAGGTTGCGGTGACCTCAGTGGATGATGGATGGCATGGAAAAGGCACAGAGAGGAACAGAAGGACAAGGACGAAAAAACAGCCAGTTCTTACAAGAATCAAGTCATTTGAGGGTGGGCAAATTCTTAAACAGATGTGTCTCTCATATCCACATATATAACATGTGGGTAATATTAGAATTTTCCATCATCAATCTTCAGATCTCCAGATTTCATTTCTGATGGATGAAGAAAAAATGCATCACCAACAGGTTACTGGGTACGGTGGCCCCGAGAGCTCACAGCGCTGCAACTTAAGAAAACGCATGCAAATACACAAAACACTAGAAAATTGAGAAAACATCTTCATCACTTTGACATCACAAGCGCAGCATTTAGAAAAAGTGCTGCAAAGACCAGAACACAACACGATAAGAAAAAGCGCTGCAAATATACCACAACACAACAGAAATGTTTCAAGTTCAAGACACATGTGATAGCATCAAGTTATTTCAAGATAATTATAACTTCACGTTATTACTTTATAACATTATAACGTGAAATGATCATGTTAATTCATGATAATGATATTGTCATGGCAAATTTTTTTTCAATTTATATACCATCAATCACAATCAATGTATGATTGATACATGTTTTAGTTGGTCTCTCTCAGTGGCACCGAGTGGGTCTTGGTCTTGCTAGCTCGCTAACACTAGCACGCTACTGATTGCCGGCTAATGTTAGTGTGCTATGATTGTTATAACATGAAATAATGATTATAATGAAATAATGTGATAATATCACAACTGTGTCCAGACATTTGCATCACTTTTAAGTGTCCTCTGGAAACACTTCTGCTGTGTTTGGAACTTTGCAGCATGTTTTCTAAATGCTGCGCTTGTGTTGTCAAATTGATGAAGATTTTCTCAATTTGCTTGTGTTTGTGTATTTGCATGTGTTTTCTTAAGTCGCAGTGCTGTGAGCTCTCAGGGCCACTGTAACTGGGCCCCTTTTACCACTGCAGGTTATGGAGGCAATTTTGCTATTAAATGTTTTGAATCTACACAGCAATATGATCTGCTACTAAGCCTGCTACTATACTACATGAAGCCACTCACTTGAAATTGCAACTGACGGGCACACACACCATGGCTGTTATGATTAACTGCTGCGAAGCCAGACACTGCAGGAACTTGGTCTCGCACACACGCTTACACACACGGCCCCATTTCCAACCCAGATTTGCGAAGCCACAGACACATTGTGCTGCTGTTCACGCTGCAGTGACTGAAGGCAGCGAGGTGTCTCACCAAACAGGGAGACACTGACGCAGGAGTGCGGCCTGCGATCTGATCAGCTGCGGAGAAACCACGAGGTGCAGGTCAGCTCAGTGTTGTGCTCTGCGAGAATACTTTGAAAGTTTTACAAGCTGTTGGTTATTTCTTTGCTTAAGATATACGTTTAAAATGAACATAAAGCAGTCCATGCAGTACTGCAGGGTGGGGAAAAAACATGTCTCTACCATAGACTGTATATACAGATGGACACTGTGTCTCCATTTCCTCTCACTGTACACAAAAGAAGCCAAAATATCCCGGAGAAGGATGCTGCCGTGTTGCACTGTTGAAGTCAAGTCTGCTCAGTTGTGATCAAGCTATCAATCATGATGTCACAACCCCTTTTTATAGCATAAAATAACTAATTATAACCAAACTTAACAGAAAATGCACACTTGAAAACACACCAGTGTGGTTAGAATGTCCTAAAATTAATTTTTAGGAATATGAAGTGTACTTTGAGCATTTAGTTTGGCTCATGTCCTATGCACTAACATAAAGGAGGCAGGGTTTATGACCTATACTAGCCTGGGTATACCCAGACTGCCTTGCACGCTCAAATTTAATTTCGAACCTCCAGGCGGTCTGGAAACTAGGAAGCATTCTTAGCCCTGTTTTAGGGATCCAATCACAGAGCGGGGAGGGACGGCAAGACGGTGACGCGTACTACTCGGCACTTGGAAGCTTGTAGTTTTCCGGATCCAACATGGCTGCTGCAGACGCCAAACTCTCTTTAGCTGTAGATGGTGTTTTAAATAGTTTAGAGCGAAAGTTGAAAGTTGAAAGGCGAAAGGTCTCTCGGCGGCTCCGCTGAGATCACCGGCGTTATGGTAGCGGGGCTATTAGCGTCGCTAGCGGCTATTAGCGCCGCTAGCGGCTAATAGCCCCGCTACCGCGGACAGCGGACCCACCGAGAGGCCTGCAGCAGCTTGTTTATTGCCCATAAAATCAGTGGATGTGTGTGGCTGAATGACATGAGGGAGAATAAAGCGTGAAAATAAATAATCTTGCAGAAAGCGAGAACTGGAGGAGCAAAGCAGCAAACAACACTCTCACAGACACACACACAACAAACATCCATTTCTGTTGCTCTACTACGTCATCTGGTATAACTGATCTGATTGGCTAAGAGCTACCTACAGACACTTTTGATAGACATTCTAAGCGTCCAATAAACGGCTCTGGAGGATCGTAAACCACACCTCCTCTACGGAGAAATCCATTGCTCGTTGCCAGACTAGACCTCATTTGAGAATAGTCTGGTGTTAGCCAGGCTAGACCTATACCACATCCAGGCACTTTCGGGGATACAGACCCATCGTGGGTCTTACTGGGGATTTCCACCTGGCGCGTTACAGCAGCAGCACGTCAGCTTAGCGAGCCGGCCGTATACACGCGAGATAACGAGATCACGCGATAATCCTGACCATACGGGAGACCGCAAGATCCCATGATAAACTTTAAACTCTATTTATACAGTCTATGGATAAACTGTGTGTATAAAGTAAACAAAAACAACAAAAACCAACTTACTTTGCTTCTCTGAGGTGAAAGATATGTTGATCTGACCATCTATCCTTATAAAAACAATATGTTATGTCATAAATGATTGTATGATGTTCCACTTCAACAATCAGTCTCTTGTCGTCCGTGTCGCCGATCCTCTGAGACCCTTTGATTGATTGATTGCCGATCTGGTGCCCCGGCCATAACATAATGTTGATGTGAAGTAGTTTTTGGCTGTATGAACTGCGTATTGTGTTTTATTTTGAAAGGGGCGGAAGTGTTTTACGCTGATTCTGAGTCGGACTTCCTGTCTGGTGCGATCTGCTCTTTTGAGATTCACGCGATTTGGCAGCGTCTCGCGGAGAAATAGAAGTCCTACCTAATGCTCGCGTAGAGACGCTGACTCGACGCTGCAGTAACGTTACGCTACGCGCCCGGTGGAAATGCTCTCATTGATTAGAGTGTTACCTATTTGCAACGTCATACGCGACGCTGACGTGACGCTGCAGTAACGCGCCTGGTGGAAATCAGGCTTTAGTTTTGTCCAGAACAAGATTTTCTCCAAATCCTCCTGCTTAATTTTTCTTACTATCTCGCTCATTTTGATAAACCTGATATGCATTTTCTCTCTTAACGCTTCAATAGATCAAAAAACAACAACACAAAAGTAATCACGAGAAGATCAAATCAAGTTTTTGTCCTAAAATATTGCAGTGACCACCCACATTTCCCATGATGCCCAGCGATAATTTGATTCTGCAGGCTTGAACATCAGAGTTTATAGATGGTGTGGCATGCCAGTCATTGGTAGTGCAAGCTACTCTTTGAAGCAACAGTTTTACCCATGTCTATTCGGTCAACATGTTATAAGAGCCAGCTGACAGGTAGTTTAGCTTTGCACAAAGACTGGAAACAAGGGGAGAAAACGAGCCTGGCTCTGTCCAAAGGTACTAAAATTTGTCTACCAGCATAAAGAAAACAAACAAACACAAAAATATATTTTAATTATAAATGCCAATACAGAAATGTATATATATATAATGTATAAGAATGTATGTATATGTCTTATTTTTTATATTCTTATTCTGTCTTCTATATCTACTGTATGTGTCTGTATCTTGAGCTGCTTTGATGACTAAATGACTAAAGTCGTAAGTTATCTTATCATATCTAAAAAAATCACCCAATAACACTCAAGGCAGAAACAGCAATATCTGCTACTAGTGTAGCCCAACTGAATAAATTGTTTTCAGCAATTTGGCAGAAAATGACTGAAAACAAAAAGTATTACTCCTAAAATGTTTATCATCCTCCACCAGCATCTTATCTGAATATGCTTCACTGCTTTACAGCACTTTAATAACAACAAGCTCACATTAGCCGACCTGATCAGAGTGAATGTTTGTCGTTATCACAGGTTCTCATCAGCTGTTCTATTACGTTTTGCTCTTTAAAACAAACTGAGCAAGGCCAGGGGTTTATGGGAAAGGTGGTTTTCATTTTGAGAAATCCAAACTGCTTGCTGAATTACAGGGTCAGGGGTTTGATTCCCCCTGGATCCCCACCTTCCATACTGAAAAGCACTTTGGGATTATAGCCTCCAAGAAATGGCATAACTTATCCTGTATATTTATATGTCAAATGCACAGCTGCAGCGAGGGGAGCTCAGGGTCTCGATTGAGAATCCGTCCGTGAATGAAATGGATTGCTATCTGCTCCCAGAAGCGCCGCTCGCCTGGCCTCTGGGGCGGCCACATTATATTAGGGAAGTAAATCAGAAACACACCCTGGGATCTCCCCTGTTGCCTCTTGTTGAGTTCTTATTCTCTGAGCTATCAAAATACCTCAAAATTTGTTCTTCATTCACATGGAGGAAGTGAAGATGGCAAGAGGAAGAAGAGAGAGTTATCTTTAAGTGGAGGTCTAATAGAGAACGATAAGACAGTAAAAAGAGAAAGTGACCAAAGAAATAAGGACAGAGAGGGAGAGAATTATATAATAGAGTTTTAAAGCCAGAACCCCGCTGTGAAACTTTGCTTATTCAGTCACATTATGTCATCCAGACAAAGCACCTGATTCTCTCATCATCTCCCTCCGTCTCATAGGCGAGACTAGACTCCTCTCCCTCCCTCCCTCTCTCTGTGTCCCACCAGGGTACATGCATGGCTTTGTGATCACTTGTCTGGGGGAAGATGAGGAGGAGAAGGAAAAGGAAGGGATAAAGAGAAGGCGGAGGAAGATGTATTGGTCGCCAAAGATGAATATGCGAGAAAATGTGATGTGGAAGGTGAAAATGGGAGAGAAATGGGAGGATAGGTGGAGGCCGAAGAAGAAGAAGTGGGGGACGGGTAAGATAAGGCAGGAGAGTGGAGGGGGAAGGATGTAGCTCTTTCAATGGCACAAGATCAAAGAGGGTGTTTCAGCATTTTGCAACAGCATGGATGTAAAGCTGCAGTATATTTTAGGAACATTTCGTGCAGCGCTTTGCTTCACTTTGTGCCAATGTGCTGCAAGCATATTTTGCATTTTAAGGTTTTATTGAAATGGTTTTTTTTTTATCCGCAAAACTTTCTTTTCATGCCAAACTTTGTGCTCAGTGTTGTGGGTGTTTCCTGCAATGCAAATCCAAGAGATCACCTGTGAATCAAACAGTGTAGTCATGTTTACTCTAGTGAACCCAATTCCTCTCACTCTCTCTCTCTGCGTGTTGTGTCCATTATTTACAGTGCAGACAGCAGACTACACATGGCTGCTTCATTATATTTTGCTGAGTCTAAGATACCAATCACTACTACCATGCTCAATCACTGCCTGTTCCAAGGTAAGCAGTGTGTCAAATTGATTTACAGTTATCTGATTCAACCTAGCAGCAACCTCCAGGCCTGAAAAAATGATGCAGAGGTGCCTTCAACCTGCATTCTTTCTAGTGACCAGCAGGGGGCAACTCCACTGGCTGCAAAAGGAAGTTTATGAGAGAATTACCCTAGTCCTCACTTGATTTATTACCTCAGTAAGCATTTTCCTAATACGTTTATGGTCTCAACCTTTTGTTTTAAGTGTTCTTCAATGCATGATGTTCATTTTGTAAATTATGATCCCATTGAGAGTAAAATTGACGATGGGTATGCTGTCGGGCGTGGCTACCTTGTGATTGACAAGTCATCACCACGACGGTGCTCTTGGGTTGTCAGTCCTCTTGTTTTCACCCTCTTGTCCAAATATGGTCACTTCTGGCTCCAAAAAGCCAAGATGGAGATGCCCCAATGCCCAACGTGAAGGTTTTAAACAGTTGTCCACAAATGGATGGGTAACAGCACAGTGGCTGTGTCCGCTTCTCTCATACAATCACTGATTTACACACATTTTTTAAGCAAAGTGAGCTTCTTAAGCACAATATCAACTAAGAAAAAATAAAGGTTCCAAAATTATATAATTCTATTTTTGGCTTATCTGCAAGACAGCCACATGATGAGGTAATTATCACTTTTAATGCTTCAGTACGGCTCAAACAAAGTGCAGCTGAACAGCACCACAAATGAACAGAGCCACAGTTTTACAATTTTAACCGAATCTTGAGAAAATTGGCAAAAAGAAAATGTGAGTGAATGCTTGTTTTCATCCCATGCAATGGATCCATCCATGGATTTTTTTCAAAATTTTGGCGATGGAAATGCACGTATATAGCTTTGTGGGGCGGCTATGAAAACATGTGCAATGTTCTCTATTTGAATGATTCGTTGAGGGGTAGATGGTGTGGTTGCTGGCAAGTATCTTGTACCTACAAAATACAATCTAAAATAGATCTGACAAGAATCTAAATGAACAACATCTTTTCAGAAACCAATTTTGAATATAATTTTCAGAATACAGCCCACTTGAGAAACGGCCTCTTGGAAGCCTAGAAAAGGCTAATCGAGTCCCCTGCAAGTCATTTTCGTCTGTAGCAATCAACAAGGCCTGAAGAAGAAAATAGACTGATGTGAGTTATTTAAAGAAGAGTTTTCTAGCGTGGTTTGTTGTTGAGACTGCAGTAAAGAGGTCAGTCCTCAAATCAAAGCAGCTGTATGCCTTCATCAAAAAGACCTTATATTACAACATGGCAGGTTGAGTTGATAAACTGATTCACTGTTTGAAAGCTTCTACAGGATTAAAACACTAGTGAGCAACTTTGCTTAAAAAAAAACCATATCGCTTGCACCAGCTGGATAGTTCTCACTTCACTGAATAATGAACTTGAGATAATGATTTTTTTACTCCTGAAGCACTTCTGAGTAGCACACTTTATCTGCTAAACCGCAGGCTACTTTAAGAGACAGGTTATTACTTCAGAACAGGCACTTATTGGTTGCCTCCGCATTATTCTTCTTCCAGCATGCTGCAGATGTGACGGGATCACCTGCTTGTTATTCACTGCAGGAAGCAGCACTTGACTGGATATTTAACACTCACTATCATCATCTCTCCTCTGCTCCGGCCAGGAAGATGAGTGTTGATAACAGATTCATTGCCTCCTGTCCTTATCTCTTCTTCTGTCTGTTCCTCTCTCATCCCTCCATCCTTCTTCCACATTCATTTTGCTCGTGTGGGTTGTTTAGATTGCTGATTTATTTTTGATATATCTGGAAAATGTAATCATATGTTTCCAGCTAGCTTAGAGTCAGTGTGTATCTTACTTTTCTATCTATTGGTGAGCATCTGTGGTGCTAGTTTTCGCTGTGTCCCGGTAGTCTGCCTTAGCGGGGGCTTTCTGGCCAGTCGAGCATATTGAATCGGCGGCGGACCCCACCACTGACAGAAATCCCTCTGATTGGCTTTGGCAGGTTTAGCTTTGGCAAAAAGGTGCACAAGAAGACAAATGGAAGTGAGGAAAGCAACTAAAGTCAGGGCACACACATAGGGCTTTTGCATTTCTTATCTTCATCTCATCTTATCTATCTATAAGTGTGTGTGTGTGTGTGTGTGTGTGTGTGTGTGTGTCTAGAGCATATCTCTCTGACCGTTATGGTCGTGCATGACACAAAGGTGTGCATCCTCAATTTTGAAGATTTTTTAATTCATTTTTCAAAATATCATTATTTACGTAGGACGTGTTGCGCCATTGCACTGTTTCCGATTGGACGCCTTTTAGGGGAGCTCCGCCCCATTGTGTGATAGGCCTACACCTGATCAGTAACACAAGTAGCTCTGGATTTCCACCATGACTCATCTGATCTGTAAGTGTATTTAGCCTACCTATCTTTCAGAGTTTTAAAGTGCGCTACAAGTTTCGATTTTCCAATAATATTCAAATAGTTTCCAGCGAATATCAATGTTCAATGTGTATGTGCTGGATGGTGTGCGTACCTTATGAAAAGTAAGTGTTTTATGGAGTTGCAGACGTTGTAGTGTGGCATGTAATGTACGAATACATACTTCCTACGGGCACTGCACTAGTCACTGCAAAACACAAATGTTTTCACATCAAAATAAATATTATGAAATATCTAAGTGGTGAGCAAGAGTGACCTGAAAACGGTTGGCAATTGCTGCTTTGTTTGTATCATAAAAATGCTTTAAATGGTATAAAACACAGTCCTAGATCTCCCAGTTCTTTTCATCCTTTTAGGAGGACAAATACAGGCCAATGCCACCTGCTGGTATGTAGAGATATCTTCTCTCACACAGGTGCAGCACGTATGTGCTAGTTGGCCACTAGTTGATGTCATTGTGGTGTTTTTAAGTGCAACTTCTTTGTCCCGAGGCGACATGGTGCTGCACAAGAGCCGGCCTTCTTGCAGCCAGTGTTTTAATGTCAGTTTGATGTGTTCAGGCCTTTCGTGGATGGCAAGTCTGAAGTCAGCTGACTGAAGTTTTTATTAGTTCAACAGTTCAACTTTAAAGTTCTTCATTTGCCAAACATCAGTGCAGACTATTCACCCTTTTTTTGACTTTCGTAAGATGCCAGTATTATTTCAGGCCACTGTGAGTATCCATGAAGTAAAACTCTACAATCATTAAATGTGTTGTAGAAAGCAAAGGGTTTCACACATTTTCATTGCTGTACTTTTGACTCTTCATCTCTGATCTCCATCTGCTACCCACATTTAAAATCTGAGCATGCCTTTCTCTGATGTCTGATAGAGACGAAAAGGCAGTTTTTGAGTGGAAACGTGTAGGACTGAATGCTTTTCTAATGGCTTTACGAGCAGCACAGAAAGTTGACTTTACCCACACGCTTCTCAAGGTCTCGTCTTTTCTGGGATGGATTTTGTTTCTCCCCCGAGGTCTTATGTTTGTAAAAGCTTTACGCTGCATATTGATGTTGTACAGTGGCTTTGTCAGACAAATTAAGTACATGTGCCAGTGCACAAATACACAGATGAAACGATAATAGATTTCTGGTGCAGACAGTGCAAGATGCTGCTGCTCATTATGAAATTTGCACTTTTTAATTGTTTTTTAATGTAAGAAAGATTTCTCGCAGTTAAAAAGCAGTACACACACCTTCATTTTTACACCCACACCAAAACACACGCAGTCATTTTTTATAATTTGCTCTCTCTGCAAGGCAAACAATCGATCTACGACAACGCCAAACCCCTGGGCTCTCCAGACAGCATGTGCTGGTGTGTGCTGCAGTGCACTCTGGGAGCGTGAAGCCAGATTGCTTAGTCGGTGTCTGGTCAGAGCTCTGCACCTCTTGGGGGTTTTTTCAGCTAAATAAGGGAAAACAAATCAATCAGTGTTTAGCGCGGGGACTGAGTGTAACTGTGCTGACTCTGAGTCAGAGGAGCGGTGACCTGGCAGGTGTGTGCTTGTAATTTCTCTCTTCATTACACTTTCAGAACCTTGATGACGATGCTTTTTTGAATTTAACCACTGGAAACAGTTTTTAAGCTCAGAATGGCTGCATTTCTCCACCCAGAAGGAAGCATGTAATCCCTCTTTTGACGTGACAAGAGTTGTCAGGTTATTTCCCTTGTAGTGTAATGATTGCATACATTTCCAACATGCACCAGTGTGAGTTGAACCCACAACCTTGCAGATTTAGCGCCTTACTCAGCTCTCTGATCTCCATGAAGAAGAAGGAGTTGAAGTCAGTGAACAGGAGGCCCATGGTCACGCTCTTTGACAGCACAGAAAGCTCCAGTCCAACTGTCCGTTTGATCACTGGCCACTGATTATCAAACGCGAGGCCAAAACTGTACATTAATCAGTGTCAGAAAACACACACTGCGCTGACTTTTAAATATGCACATTTCAATCCGTGCCTACATCAAACACTCTTACAGTATGCTTTGATCCTCAGCACCCAAATTTGATGTTTAATTTATGTATTTATCCCTTGGAAAGGATTCAGAAAACTGTGGAGTTTCTTCTCTGTGCTGCTTTAGACTTGTAATTGCCCTATTTAATGGAAGCTAATGGGAGAGAGGGAGATTGTTTACTGTACTGTAGTAAGCGTTAGCTCTCCAAGTCCAATTCCAAAGCCTCAAAAGATGCATGTTGCCAAAGAGGTCTCTGAGTTTTGTTGCAGAAATGTTACATTACTTACTTCTTACTGACTTTGTTGTAAGTTCAAGCACTCCAAGCCGAGACTGGTCCCCCCTCAAAAACATCAATATAAGGCGTTTGTACAGGCAGCAAAATATGAATCACATTTACGTTGTAAACTGTCCTCCGCTTCCGTGTTGCTGACGTAGTAGCAGTGATCGACGTCGATGCAGAGTTTAAATGGCAGATATCACAGACATGCTGGGAGGGAGGGGAGGTGAATGGGTCGAACGAACAGCAGACGTTCACCCAGGAGAACAGGGGTCATGTCCTGTGTGAAAACAAAAGTAGATAACTTTTTACGTAACTTACTTTTTTTTACGCAACTTGCGTTTTTTTGCACAACTTGCATTTTTTTGCGCAACTTACGTTTTTTTGTGTAAATTATGGTAGTCATTTCAGCCTTCTAGTTACTTCATTTCTGGCATTTACGTACATTTATTTAAACTGTTTGAACTGTCTTTTATAATGCCTAACCAGGAAGTTTTTTGCTCTAAACCTAGGTCAGTGGTTTGGTAGCCTACATTCACAGTAACTGCTGCCTTTTTTACAACCGTGAATACAAACGTGTGGTTTGTATAACGTCGTGTGTGCTTTTTTAGTTGACTTTTGGTGTCCTTTATTTGGATTTTTTGCTCTTCATACTACGTCCCCTGACTTGCTCCTTAGCTTCTGTCATAATTACTACAGACACTAGAGGCTGCTGCAGAGCAATATACAGACGCATCTCAATAAATTAGAATATGATGGAAAAGTCAATTTCCAGTAGTTCAAGTCAAACAGCCCCAACCATGTATTGAGTCATATAGATGGACATTCACAGGACAACATTTCCATATTAAACATACTTTTTAAAATTGGTCTTTTGTTATATTACAATTTTTTGAGACACTGAATTTTAGGTCTTCATTAAATGTAAGCCATAATCATTATAATTAGCAGAAATTAAATAAATGAAGACATGAGATGTTTAATTCTGTGTGTAATGGATCTATATAATGTGTTATTTCCACTTTTTTAATCCAATTACTGACATAAACAAACTTTTCTATGATATTCTAATTTACTGAGATGCACCTGTATACGTAATTATGGGAGGGGAGGGGGCTGTTTTTAAATTCCTGTTCCTTTTCCAGCTTTGGCACAAAGTGTCCCATGCTACAATAAACCTATTCAGCTCTTTCTGGAGCATTGGTGAAAGAATCAGATGCAGTTCTAGTGGTGAGTCTTTGGAGGATACGTTAAGGAGTTTTCTTGATGGCTATCACTGGAGTTCAGTGTCCTCAGCTCCTCCACAGTGCAGCCTTTCATCAGTATTTTTGGACTCTGTCTCACCCAGTCTCTGCTCAGCCTTTTTATTGGTCCTGTCCCGTTGACTCTGGGTCTAGACGCAGGGCAAATAGACTGGAAAAACGCTCGCTGTCTCGTCCCAGACACATCTCTCTCCATCACTCTCACTCCTGGGAGAAAAGAAAAGTTTCCCCAGCGCCGCTTCCCCCTGACCCTTCTTCCTTCTTGTTCGCTTCTTTTCAGAGTCCTGTCTCCACCGCCGCCCCCTCCCCTAACCTGAGAGGGGTCAGTTACAAAGCTGTCTGTCACCATCATGGGCATTAGCTTTCTGTTGTCTCTGCCTTTGACCCTACCAGTGGACTGAAACTGCTGTCACTCTAAATCCATTAGGAATGGGTCATAAATAATGTTGTCAGCCGCTGGGTTCTTGTAACCTGATCACACCGTCTCTCACCCCTGGGTCCCATCTGCAGATCACCCCCCCCCCCCCTCCTTTCTCCCTTGGAAGATCTGTGGTAATTAGGGAAGCTAATAGGCGCCCAGTTTAACCAGGGCAGCAGCACAGGGGAGGGGTGCTGTTAATGCTCAGTTTAAAAAGAGCTTTTAGAAGAGCTGTGATGAAGGCCCCTGAGATTTCCAAGCATGATATGATGTTTAAAAAAAGTTTCTGCAGCCTCCCCTTCAACACAGCTTCTCATATTCCCCTCCCAACAACAAAAGGCTGAAGGGGAAAGAGAGGAAAAAAGGTTCCGTCCCCTCACTGATCTTGACAAGTCTCTCTTCAGACGGCGTTCTCTTCCAGGGTACAAAGCCGTTCCTCGCACACTGAGCTCCTTTGAATGCATTTGAAGTTGCATGTGAGCAAATTGGCAGGGCCTGCCTCGACCTTGCAGCGACTGGTGAGCCCAAGTGTCTGTGTGTTGCTTTTTTTCTGCCCCGTGTCAGTGCCAAACAATAGAGCTCGGGAGCGTAAAGGAACAAAGTCGCAGGGAATTGGAAAGTCCGGGCCATTTGTCAACTTCACTCGGGTCAAAAATAGCCGTTCGTGTTTTCTTTTTGCCCTGGCTGGAAGTCCTGCAGGTTCACTCGTCAAAAACATGCTTTCCTCTGTTTCCTCATGTTTTCCTTAATTTGGTTCTCTCCCCAGAACCACGTCTGTCTGACAGCAGGTGTGTCCGCAGTCCTGCTCCTACAAATGTTTATAAAATCCCAACTTGCACAAACGTGAATGTCTGAATTTTAGATCATGGATCTATATTTTAGAGTTTTAGACCTTTTGTTATTGATGTAATGTGTGAGAGAAGTGGTCGTAGCCACAGTGATGGCACCCAGTGGTTTGTGGACCGTTATTTTGAAGCCTCAAATTTTGCCATTTTGTTGTCGCTGTCTTGGTTTTTTGGAGACAGAAGTGACCATATTTGCATGTGAGGCTGGATCTGACTGAGATCCATGGACACTCTGCACAGCCATCAATACTGGCAACCTGACTGCTCCTAGCTTCTGGTTACACTGAGCAAAATCACTGCTACCAGTGTTAGCTTAATTTTGTGACTATTTAAATGTTCACAGTGCCATGGATACCCATCGCTATGCTCTATCCTGACTGACAGGTTGCTGTGGAAGCAACATTTCAAGCATTTCAAGCCACGCCCTGAAGCATACCCTGTTTTATTGTCTATTTTAACCTAAATAAGATGATGATTTACAAAATTTACATCATGCTGTATTGAAAATTACATTAAACTAGTTATTGAGACCATAAACTCATTAGTAAAAATATTTGCTGAGGTAATAAATCAAGCATGCTCATTTTCTCACTGACTTCTATACAACCAGACTTCTTTGTAGTCAGTGAAGTCGCCCCCTGCTGGCCATTAGATAGAATGCAGGTTAAAGGCACTTTCACATTGGCTTCATTATTCAAACCCAGAGGCTCCGTCTTATTATGTGTTCGTATAACACATAATAAGCTTCCACTCCAGGGTTGAGGAAACTTAAATACAGGAAAAATATCATAAAGAGGGACATCTCATTCATGCATTCCTATCTTTTTAAGCACTTCCACCAGCCGTTCTTTGGTTACCTCTTGCCTCGTTTTCTCCTCTTGAAAACACACTTTTTCACACACATTCTCCTTCCCTGGTCTGGACATTGTTGTTGTAGCTGTGTGGGGTGAGTGAAAGAGTGGAAGGCCAAGACTATTCATGTATGTGTGAGATTGTGACAGAGACAGAGAGGCACACGGGGACCCCTCCTGTTGCTCCATGTCACCAGCCATCAATGGGAAACACAGTGTTGGGACATAGAAGTGTGTTTTCGGCTGTGCCCAGTCTGCATGCATCTGTCAAGACAGGGCTATTTCCCACTTGGCAGAGGCGGCTTCTCAGGTCGTTTCTTTTTCTAAAAGCAAAAGAAGGAAATCCTGACAGAGTGCTGACTGAATGAACTCTAACCTCTGTTGTAACAGCTGCATATTACAGCCTGTTCAGATAGTCAGAAGGAAAAGGAATGAAAACAAAAGAGAAAACTGGAGTTATTGTATAATCAAGCCATGATCTTGCATTTTTGAGCCATTTTTTGAGGTTGTGTTCTAGCCACATGCTAAACAATCATTTAAAAAAAAATGTTATTCAATGACATTGATTCACAAACATGAATTTTGGCATTACAGTTCTTCTGTTATTCCCATAAAAGGCGGGGTTTAAAAGGTTAACAGAAATAGAAGTTGATTGATAGCCTCAATTGGAAAACACCAAAAACAATCAACCCATGAAGGTGCAATCAATCATGAGGAAGCGAGGAAAGAAACGACAGAAAGATGAAAAACCCAAGGCTAATGGCAACAGTGATACACAAGGCAGGAATGAGCGAGTCACAGTCTGTTAGCTAGTGAAAGGAGAAGACACATGCAGTGTAACCACACACTCCGGACTCTGTGACTCAGCAGCAGACACCTGTGAATCAGGGCCGAGTCACAGACCCCCGGCCCCAGATGTTGAGCACATCCACACTACATTTACAGTAAATGTCAGAGCTGATGGGTACAAGCAGTCAAGCCAACCGCACGTTATTTAACCCATGTTTTTACACTGTGTTTGGTGTAACTCTTTGATGGCTGGTTGCATAAGTTACTGGAACTCCCTGTCTGCCAGTGGAGGTGAGTCTGGGGTGAATGGTGTTTTTTTGGATTTTTTCTTATTGCAGCTGATGATGAGTTACTGCATGGAATGTTGCCACCATGTCTGTTGCATAGTTAACTTGGGAAAGTTTTCAACCACATGTATGAAATAGAGTCACATGACTTGGACTTGAGTCAGACTGAAATCGCAAATTTGTTGATTTAAGACTGGATTTGATAAATTCAAATCTACTTCCAATTCAATTTGGACTTCCAAGTGATGACTAATGGAATTGAGCCTGCCCAAAGATTCAAAACAAAGAAGCCACTTAAGAACATATCTGTTCAAACGAATGGTTCTTGCATGAACCCCAATAACTTGGTCCCACCTCAGTTCAACCATTATTAGTTGTATGGTAATTTGTGACTTTTAATTGTTATTCTTCTACAGTTAGATTGTTTATTCATGTGTCTGTGTTCTTACCAAACCTCCTTTGTAAAAAAGAGCTTTTAATCTTAGTTCTCCTACTGTTCAAACAAAGGTTAATCAAAGGAATTGAGAGATAAGATTACATGAGTAAATCCCATCACAGAGACTACGTTACAAGCAACAAGGTACAGCATATAGACCTAAAATACGGTGCAGTAACCCAGCTTCTTCCCCAGGTAGTGGCTGGTTATAAGCCTGCAATTAGCAGCAAGCTCTGCTGCTGTCATCCACAGTTACATCACAGTTATGAATAAGGATGTGTTCTGTTCATAAACATAGAGGGCTCAGGTTTGACTGAGCTGGTACAGTCTTAGTAAACACCATAGGGGATTAATGGCACTCTCACTGGAATGAGTCAATTAATGATCAACACCATTTAATCTGGTCTGCAGGTCCCTCTACTGGTGCCAGCACAGAACTGGCAGCCCAGCTCTGACTGGTTTATTTATCAGTTGATGAAGGTTTAGGTTGTGAAATGGAATTGTGTGGGTGTCTGGCAACGTGCCCATCTACTTGGAAACCCACGTATCAGTATGTTGCTGTAATTCTGCAGAAGTCTAACTTTCTGCTGGTTATTTCGGTGTGTTTTCTCTTTAAAGTTAAACCTGTGTTGGAGTTACTCAGAATTCTAAAGGCATGAGTCCACTGAAAGCTCATAGTGTTATAACTGAACTGTGTGCAAGAAGAGCTCCAGTGAAGTGAAGTCAGTTGACCTCTCTGACCCTGATGACAGCACCATTAGACAGCCAATGAGGTTCATTCATTCCCTAACCCCTGAAGGTCACGACCCCAATCTCCCTGTGATTCTTTCATACTCAGCAACATTCACACTTCTTGTTGCCTCCACTGAGTTCACCTCCAAAGTATGCTGCCACACTAATGAAGTAATGACTGTAGTGAGGTGTGAGGAGGACGTAGAGGTCACGGCCAGGCAGACTCAGAGGGGATGAACAGTAGGGGTGACGGGGATGTGATGAGCCAAATTCTGCTTCTATGAAGTCATGAACAAAATTAATTATAGTTGCTGGTTTAGGGAGAATAATTCCGTTATGAGCATATGGAAGAAATAAAATAGTTGAAAAATAAGTTGAAAATTATATTTCGAAATATAAGTTTGTGTGTTTGTCTTAATTGTCTTAGCTTCAGGCCTTAAATGTACCAGGTGTGGTCATAAACTCATAACAATTGTGGACTTGGGTTAATTAAGAGAACTTTCCTCCCCAAAATAATGGTGGCTAAATATTACTTTTTAAGCAAGCTGATAATGTAATTACATTTCTATGGATTGCCAACATCATTAAGTATGCGTAATAATTGTTGCTTGAAATGAATGCCATATGCTTTGCTGCAGGAGAGCAGAAATGTCTCACCCCTTCCTGCCCTATGCCGTCACTGTTCACCTAGCACTTTAAATTCATGTGGTTGAGTAATAATGTGAGGGCTAATCTGATCAGTGTTGCACTTCCATAAAGTTTGCGTACTTTTGACAGTTTTTAAAAAAATTCTTAATGATCAAAACTGGCGCAACAGAGGCTGAGATATCTTCGATTTAAGTCTCTGGTATGGGTCCTAACTGCTGGACACTAGATTTCCCATAATGCAACTCATTATAATCTCATTGTCAGTGCCCACACCTTTCAAAATCAGGCCATCAGGTTATTTAAAGTTTTTTTTTTCCAGAACCACAGAAGAATGTGAATAATACCACTTGTTGTAACAAGTAAAAAGAATTGATGAAGTTGCCCTTCCATTTTTTTAAATATACCACTATGTTTCAATGTGTCGTGCTATTTAACTATTTTTAAAAGCAACTTTGAAAAGCTGCTATAAAGGGGCATTTCCTGCATTCTGCCTGTCAGTCCTCACTAATCTACTGCTTTAAAGTCTGGACCAGGGGGATCTGGTTTATAGGTTATGGCTGCAGAGAACACAGGGAAATATGCCTCATTACTAACCAAAGAGCCAAAGCCACTCTGTGTTTGAAGTGGCCGGCCGTTCTGGCTTTCACTCTCAAACAGTGATTCACAGATGATCTTTGAATGACTCATTAAGTTCATTCGTACCGACCCCCGACTGCTTCTCAGCAGACAGCAGTTCCACAAAAGGCTAATTCGGTTCATTGTGCTGCTGGATGGAGGAGGCTGAGGGTTAGTGTGGTGGAGCCCTCTGCTGGTCGCAGTGTGGAGAACATTTTAATGGACAGTGGATGAAGTGTTGAGTGTTGAGACTCTTTTGTTAAAAATGTAACATTTCCCAATTAAAATGTCTTATAGACCTATACTATAAATTATATATGTATATACATAAATTAAAATGATTGCAAATATTTCCAACAATTTTGAAACCCAGAGAAATCTGTCGTTTCAATCAAGGTAACAGTCTGTTTCATTTGGTCACTTGTCAATGGCATCATACCACGTTTGCACATTCAACAGCATTGTGTTGCCAGAAAGTCATAAACTGACTTTTTATCCACTTCAAGCCACATTTTACGACACACTTTTTAGATCTTGGTCGTCTTTAACTCTATATTTTAACTGGATTATTTAAGTCATCTGGATCTTAAGTTATCACAGAAACGAGCTGAGCAAACATTACCGGCAGCTCAGCTCACAGCCCTTCCAGGACATCCTGTGTCCTGTGTGAACTGCATTGGAGAAACACTGATTTTTAACGTGAAACTGCTTTTTCAATGTTTTTACCGTTTTTTATCACCTGGTCTGTTTGTTTTGGAGAGTCGGAGACCTCTGCTGATAATTCAGCTCCTGCTAAAAGCCTCCTAAACACCTATGATCCCATGCTACTCTACGACATCACCAATGAGACTCCTAGCGCCACAAAATGACATATTGTGTATTTAACTTCCAGAGTGAAGTGTCTTTGGGGCATATGAAGCACATCTCACCTTTTAATAAAGAAAACAAAATTCTTAATCATAATCTTTAAAGTTATTATAACCAAAAGAAACGATGGCAAAAACAATGAAAATGAAAACTTAAATTATTCTTTAACAATATTCAAGATGCTTTTTCTACCAGGTAGAACAGAAACAACTTAGAACAAGAAGGAAAAGTGTAAAATAATAAATAAATCAGACAGAATTATTGATTCCCGCTGCCTTCACAAAAGAAAAACTTCTACCCAAAGTGAAACCAACCACTTGAAACAAATGGAAGCCTCTCCTGTTCAAGCACCATCGTGTGTTATTATGGAAGCTAAAGACCTTGCTCATCAACGGTGTACAAAACAATCAGCGGTTTACAGTCTGGCCGCTCCACTAAGTGGCTGGGCGTAGTGTCGCTGTCCTGTCCTCGTCCTCAGAGAGGCTTGTTAATAAAAAAGCGGCCCAGGCTCCTGGCAGTCTGGCCGGCACCCAATCAAAAACCCATTAATCTAGCGATCTACATTAATTTGTTTCTCAACAAGCAGATGGCAGTCCCGATTGAAAGCAAACAGACATGTGCTGTGTACTGCATATAAATGGATTTATAAATGAGCTTTTTACACAAACAACAAAGGCCAGATACGTCCAGTGGGGCTGGTACCTGATCAAGATCTCAGCAGTTGGTGGGCCTCTGATAGCTTTGTGGGTTTACCATAAGCTCAGAGCTGTAAATATGAGTATTTGTCTACAAAACTCAACAACTTTTTGACCCGCCATCTGCACAGGTCTGATTACAATCCCCTTGTGTTGTTATGTCTGTGTTTTCCTTGTCATGTGCGTTTGATAAAAAGACTGTTTTACTGCAAATTAAATCAATTTTTATCACTGTCCAAAGAACAGTTGCTGTGAGTGAAAGTGCTTCCACATCAGGCTCAACTGGAGCCCGCTCTGTAAAGCCAACCAACCACAACTAGTCAAACTCAGCAGCTGACTCATCTTGATCTAATGAACAGTAAGCCAGTCAGATGCTCTGAGGAAGTGTGACTAATCTGTGCAGGCCAGTGGTGAGTCACACGAACACAGATCATGTCCTCATGATTTGGTTTTTGTTGGAATCAGTTTGGAGAATAATTGGAACCCTGTGGGAAATGATAAGGATCTGTTTGTGTGCATCTGCAACTGTGTATTTCTGGCAGACCCTGTTGCTGCAGCAGGGATGGCTAATGACACGGTAGCCTGCCTCCTGATTTATTTGTGTGTTTTGGGAGTGGGTGGAGCCTGCAGAGGTCTGAAGGAATGATTACATAGCCCTGCAGCATCCTGGAATAGACGGGTGTCAGCCGGAAGCCCCAGGACGCTTGTTAAGGCCGCCGCGCGCCGCCTCCAAGCAGGAAAAAGTTTGCCCGCCGTTCAACACAGGCCCTCAATTAGAGCTTTAACCACTACAGTGTGATCTCAGCCTGTGGAAGGAGCTCATCTTGTGAGCTAGCGGCTAAACAGCTAATTAACACGGGGCTCTCCACACGCTCCTCTGAGAGTCTAAATGTCACACAAATATCTGCTGGCTATTTATAATGTCTGATAGAGCTCCTCTTTTTGGCCAGAGCCAACCTGGATCTGAGATGATAACTTCTTATCCATTTCTTGTGAAATTTGTTATAATTTTGTTTTGTTTTGGGATACAGGTTTTGGGTTAAAAAGGGAGGTGATAGCTCAAAATGCGTGTGAGGATGTGTGATGATGACTTCCAGTGTACAAGTACGTGTGTGTCCTTCACCAGCGCAACGGTGGCAGCGTCTGGTTCTCAGGCCACAGAGCGAGAGAGCCAGACGCTGCCTCACATGCTGTGGTTACCATGGTAAGGTGAGATACTGCAAAAGTCTCATAAACCTTGCTGTTTGGATGCAGTGTGTGTGTGTGTGTGTGTGTGTGTATGTGTGTGTGTGTGTGTGTTTGTGACTACTTCAGCATCTGTTGCAGTCTACATGTCTGTACTTTAAGGGCAGAGATGATGGCTTGAACACACTGCTTTGGTTTAGGTTATTTATGGGATTTCTAATATTTTTATCTCAGTAATAAAACATACAGCAGAAGGGAGCACATTCAATAACGCTGATGGAATAAAATGACTCAGAAAACTTACAATATATGTCTGAAGTTTATACATAATGAAATATATATGAAGTGCTTTAACTTAGAGAACAAAGGAAGATTAAAAATGTTCGTGTGATGAGGACAGCATATTGTCCTTAAAACTTCATAAAAAGTTATTTTACAGTGCAATTACAGTCATTCCCCGGCTGCAATGATGGTGCAAAGATGCAGAGAGTGACTGACCAATCAGAGCCAACTGTGCTTATACTGGACTGCACAATTCACACTGACAGCATTTAGCAGTAAACACAGTGTACACACTCTGTATAGACTGTTTGTCCCCGTCTTTTACAGTTTATTCTTGCAAACCTATACTCTAAGTTCCATTAGTTTGTTTTAAAGGCACGCCAGCAAGTTTATGAAAACATTTCTCATATTTTCTTCCGTGTCTTTGTCTTTTACAACTTAAATGTAGTTTTCACCACCTCACCTCTTTGTTTTATAGCTGTGCAGAATAAATGACCTGTTGGACGAGGAGACAGTGTAAATCTAGTCCTCTGGTTGTCTGGTTTGGGATCATGACTGCTGGCAAAAGGAGTTTGGGTGTTTGTGTTTCAGGATGTGTGTTTGAAGGTTGTATAAAATGACTCCTCTAGCATCTGATGGATTTCCATCATATAAACATGAACTGCTGAACTTTTACTAGCCTTGGTTTGTTGTGCACATAGAAATGGAATGAACTGAATGAGCATTCCCATTCAAACCAACATAGCCTGATGGTCAGAGTGGCGGCTGTTTTTATGTGAACCATTTCTAATGCAAAGAACTGTGGATGCTGTAGCTGTTGACTAATTTTTTGTAACCATTGTAGAATTTAAGCATGGCAGAATTAGTAAGTTAACTAACTACCCATCTTCAACCCCGCAGTTTACTAGCTAGCTAACTAGCAAGTGGTGAAGTAATGAGTCAGACTGTTTTGGAACTGTTTTCCAATGAAAAAGCTAGCTCTAGCTCCGGAATATGCTAATTTGCATAGTGGTGACGTCACCAGCAGTGTGCACCAAGATGGATTACAATAATTTATTTCTTGCTTTTTCCCTGATGGTCTAAATATGTCACTAAATTTGTTGCTAGTTGTTTTTTGGTTGCTAAGAGAAAGTAAACTGTGGCCACTTTAGCTGCTAATTTTTTGTAACCATTGTAGCATTTAAGCATGGCGAACTTAGTAAGCTTGCTTTCAACCCATCTTGAACTCCTGCAGCTAACTAGCTGGCTGTCTGTCTGCGATATGACCAGTTTTGCCAACTGTTTTCCCAGGAAAGTAGCTAGCGCTAGCTCCAAAAGCAGATGACGTCATATGCTTATTTGCATACTGCCAACATCACATTGCATTAGTTTAGTGGTTGTGTCGGCTTACTGCCAGCCTTCTCATGATGCAAGAGAAGAGTAAGAGACCCTGGACTGTGATAACACTGAGCAGTATGTACCAAGATCCTTTACTGTAATATATTTCTTGCTTTTTTCCTGCTTTTGTCTGCTAGTTGCTTTTTAGTTGCTGAGAGGGTCATATTGCTTTTGATCTAGTCAAATGATCACAGAATATAGTCCGTGATGGTACAAGACAGAGAATCTGTCCTCCATCAATGCTGCCTCACACATCTTCATTGTGCAGGTCAGAGGTCAGCAGGAAATTTATGTGTTGATACTGATGTTCACAGTTATTGGGTTACATTGTACTTGGTGTTTTATAGTTGGTGGATAGCCATGATTTAGATGTGTCCATCATGTGCCAGGCTGGCTCTATGAAACCGAATGATATGAGATATTTTAGCATTTTTCCTGGCAAAAAAGAATGGAAGGCTGCTACATGTTATAGTTCCCCTGTGTTCTATCTTAACATGTTGCTTTGGAGAATGATTGTCTGTAATTGGCACTTGTAACCACTGACATTTTATCAAATTGGTCAGCAAACACATCTTTTATTCCTGTCTTCATGCTGCTGTCTGTCTTAAATTGATGTTGTGCTCATCTGTCTTCTAACTGATCTTTTTCTGACCGTCCTCTCTTTCTTCCTCCCTCTCTCCACTCTTTGGCCCTCGTCTCCCGCCGCACCACGAGAGATTAGCGCTGACTGACGTGTGTGAGCACATCCAACATGGATTGTGTGTCCAAACTTCTCCCAGCCATGCAATTATGTCATTTTCTGCTCAGGATTTCCCCTGAAACGACAAAGTGGCTTGGCAGCTGGTGGCATGAGCAAACAATGACTGAATGTTTCAGTTTTTAGCAGCATGCGCTTCTCTCCTGTTATCTGCAGATCGCAGTGAAGTCATTTGGTCGGTGCCAGTCTGGGAGCTTGAAGCGTTTAAAATCCCTCAGAATAGCTTGGAAAATATATTAAATTCACTTTTGTTGTGTCCACGAGCAAGGCACCTGTATGTCCAGCATCTTGGATGGGGCTTCTCAATGACATATCAGCTGGCTGAGAGTGCAGCAGGGCCTTGAAAGCAACATGCTAATCAGTTTTCCTTGGGAAAAAATAAGCCAAACAAACAGTGATGCACACTTAATAGGCTCTGAGGAAATGGTGAGTAAGACTTTGGCTCGGCAGTCAAAGGAAAGAAAAATAAGGGTAAATTGGTGTGTTTTTATAAGCCCCATTTTTATTCCCACGTGCATAAATTGATTATTCACATTCATTCACTCTATGTAACATCTGTTGTTGAATTTGAGTAGCGTTTTATCACTGTGTGTAAAGCTGCTTTATCATGGTTGTAAACACAACTGGACAGATCTCCTCTCGCCCCAAAATCCTCTAACTGAGCACACCCAGACTTGGCCGCGATTGACAGTTGGCACACCAACAAAGGTGCTCCCCGCTCATCCCAATTCAAACCCTCCAGATTGCCGTCCGTTTCTGCCTCTTAAAAACTGTTGTTGAGAAAGCTGTCACGTAAATAATGTTATTATTTTTGATCCTTCCTCGCCAGCGCCAGGCCGCAAGGAAACTTCTAGTCTACGATTTGTATATTGCCGGCATAAACTCTCCACTTGGGTGTTTGCGAGATTGGAGTAAAGCCATGTTGGAAAGCTGCCTGCTGCTATTACCTCAGGATTAGGTGGGTTTGAAGGAGGCCTCTCTATTCCGCTCCCAGGACAAGATAATGATGGTTTCTGAGGGAAGAGAGATGCGTCAGACTTATCCCGAGAAAGCACCCAAAAGGTTTATGTAGTAAAAATGGCTTCCAGGTGCTTCGATAATGTAGTTGGACACTGACAGTTGTGCCTGTCCCTGAAGGGGGTCTGTCAGAAATCTTATGGTTATCTTTCATTTGGACCTCTTCTTCACTGGACACAGTGAAAGCAGCAGATGCTCAGTTGAACAACTCCAGGATGAAGCGATTAACCTGTTTTACTGACCCTAGAAAAATGGATTCACGCTTTTTCTTCCTCTGCTATCGGATGTACAGCTGTCCACTTGCACTACTTTTGGAAAAGTATTCAGAACTCAGAAACCTCTTCAAGCCTGAAGTTATGACATTATTACCACTACTCGTCCTTCACTGGCTCCCTCTTGCCAATTTACAAGGTACCAAAAGGCCTTGAGCTGCAATTTTACTGATTTACCCAACTTTTTACCATGTTAATTTAACTTCCACTTCCTTCCTCTTAAAAATGTGTTTTGCTTATAACTTCGATTGAATGAGTGACCTCCACTCTGCAGTATGCACTAGAATGCTGATTTCACAATAATCTGCAGAGGGGGAAAAGTTTCTCTGAACTGACCTTAGATATGAGTTTAAGACATGTTTGTACTATAGACTGTACGTAAAGATGGACGAAGTGGCTCCACTTTCTCCCATTGTGAAAAAATGAAGCCAAAACGTCCCCAGTTTGCAAGCAGCCATCTTGCACTGATGTCGTCATGTTGAACTGCGATATCAAGATCTGGCTCAAATCAATCATTAGTCAATCGCAGCTGTCAATCATGACGTCTCACCCTCTTTTATTATCCAATAACTAATTCAAATTTATAAGAAATAATAAACCTTTTGACAAACGTCAGCATGATAACAACTAGCTAAAATGGCCGCAAATATCTTGGTAAAAAAAGGTATTCAAAGTTTAGTTTGACTTTTTATTTTGGCCCATGTCCCATCCGCTACTGCAGCCAGCCACTAGTAATAATAATAATAAGCCAATAATATTAGTGATAACATATCAGGCCAAAATGAAGCCAAAATATCCCCTCTGCGCGAGTGGCCATCTTGCACTGGTGGCCTCGAGTGGAACTGCGGTATCAAGGTCTAGCCCTAATCAAGCATGAGTCAATCACAGCTGTCAATCATGAAGTCTCGCTAATTGAAAAACTAATTAAAACTTCTTAAAAAAACAACAACCCTTGAACACACATCAGCATGATAAGAATGACCAACAATGACAGCAAACATGGGAAAAATGTATTTGACATGTACTTTGTTTTTTTATTTTGGCTCATCCTATCTGCTAACATGGAGCGGTTTATAACCTGCAGCCAGCCACCGGTAATATGAAACAAGCCAACAATAATAGAAGTAATAACATATTCATATTTTAAAACATTTTAAAAATTTGCAATTGTTTTACTGCCTTGAATTCTACACACAGATACTAATCTGTACAACATACAACAAGCAGAAATATTTGTCCTGTCACACATTCAGAAAAATCCCAAATTCTCAGTTTTTTACTTCATTGGTTCTTCCCAGTTATCCCCCCTGCACTGCCACTACAGATTTTCTGTTGAGTTCGACCTTCTTTTGGTGTCTTTTTTCCTTCACCACCCTCCATAAACTGTCTTGACAGCGATGCTGCCCTCCGATCCTGTTTCCATCACTCCCGGTTTGTCATGACCCAGACACAGAGAATCATGGAGGATGCTCCATCACATCCCAGCTCCATCGATTCCGTCGGCTCATTGCTTGTTTAGTAAATGCAGCTTTATGTTGTGTTTAATTACATTTAGGAGCCATGCGGGAGCTCCACCGGTGCCAAGTCGAGGTTTTTGGAGCCAGTGTAGCCACAGAGGAGACATCTCTTCTGGCTAGCCTGTTTCAAACAGCATTACACAGCTAAACGTCTTCCAAGTGACTGCATATATGCACAAACCCCTTGAATGTAATGAATTTATTAGACAGCGTTGGAATGATGCCCTGATTAAAGAGCCCATACATTAACAATCATTCACTGCAACTACAGTGCATAGTTTGACTTCCTTCTCCTCTCACTCACTCATCTCTCTCCTTTACCCGGCTCCCCCCGGAGGCCGAGCAGCGTCACTGCAGGCTCTGCCAATAATACCTGCGTAGCTGTAGTCACTGCATTGTGATCAGGACTGTTGAAGGCAGTTTATCTGCTCTGGGGTTAGAGCCGGCTGTTTCTTTAGCAGCACTTGGGATCCCTGGCGCTGAGGGGAGAGCTCTGCAGAGAGGCTAGAGAGGAAGAGGAAGAGAAGAAAAGACACTTCATGTGCCATCAGTAAGGATAACATCACCACAGAGACTGGACTTCTGCTGATTGATGCTGGCTGCCGAAAGAAAGAAAGAGGAAGGAGGGTGGGTGAGGGTAGGGGAGGGGGTTGATTATGTGTGTGTGTGTTTGTGTTTGCTTGTGTTTGAGCAGCTGGAGAATTTGTAGATTGTACGTGCATGTATGTATGTGTGTGTGTGTGCTGTCTCATCCAGCATGTGTGTGTCTTAATGATGTCAGTAGTCAGCACCACTGAAGGTGGCGTTATTGCTGATGTTTTGGCTCTGTCGTAGCGCTGGCTCTGCCTCCCAAAGCGATTGGGATTCAGAGAGGAGAGGGTAACGAGTGCAGGAGGATGACAGGCTGAACTCTGAGCACCGCCGAGGAGTCTGCAAGTGGATCAGTGAGTCGCCGCTCACACAGAGACAGGAGGCAGGCTTCTTCAAAATGATGCTTTGATGTTTGTCAGAAAGAGAGGACCAGAGAGACAGGTGACAAGAGGTCCCAGGTTGGGTTCAAACCCAGGACGTTGCAAGTGCCACCTGCTGGCTTGCTTCAAAGCTAGTTACACCTTTTTCGAACTAAAGTTAAAGTTAAGGTGAAAACAGGAAGACTTCCTGTCTTGTCTCTTCTCATCTTTGCCTTGCTTTGTCTGAGCTCTATTGACTTTTATGCTTTCTGTGCAATGTTTCAAATGCTCTGTTGGCAAAGGAGTTCTGAAAGTGTCCAAATCCTCTGTACAAGTTGGTGGTTTAAAGGTTTTAGAGTTCCATGATTCATTCATTTTGGCAGCTTTCTTGTCCAATTTCTGTGTTAAACAAAGGAAAGAGAGTCATTGGTCTTGCTTAGTTTTTACTCCGATAAAGCAACCACAAAGGGGTTGTAGCTAGAAATGTTAGTGTGGAAGTTTTTGCCAACCTGATGCCATTTCTTCCACAAGTTGACATATTTCAGTTTAAAGGTGGTTTTTGGAGCACACGCTGTTCCAGAGTGGGCAGGTGGAACTAAAACAAACACAGAAGGTGACTCAGTGAGCTGTCTCAAAGTCAGCTCAACAGGGTTTAAAAGTTGTCAATGAATAACTCTAAAATGTGATGGAATTCTAATGTTCACCTGCAGGTACATAAAAACAGGCAGTTTTCCAAGAATCGGTGTAACTTTTTTGTTGGTTTGTATGCCTTCAGCACTGTTGTTTTCATTGTGACTGATATGCAAGCAGATCTGTATGCACACAGAGCCTGAGTGAGATTGTATTTGTGAGTACCTTCAGAGGCTTGTTTGATCCTATGGAGGCTTTATTCCATTCAGCAAGACAAGTGTTTGCAGACAGAAAGAGTGTTTGCTCAGAGCGGGATTTTAAAGTCGCCTCAGTTTACTTTCTTTTGATTGTCAGCCTGTGTGAAGCTGAGTTGTCTTGCTGTGGTAAACGATGCAAATCCACTAAACGCAGCATTAAACAAACTCCACAGATGCAAATTCAGTTTGACCTCCAGTGTATACAGCTAGATGTATGTTTATTAGAATCATATCTGCAGCAGATGCAGAGGCAGCTGGCTATTTTAGACACAAACTCACCCAAATTGATTTCCTCCACTGGGTATTGCACCCTTCACTAGGTATGTGGATTACTTCCCACCTCCTCTCCTCACTTCATACTTCCTCCATTCACAAGTGCAGAGGAAATGATTGAAAGGCCTCGCTGTGTTTCCAGAAACATTAAGTGTGTTTCCATGCACCTGTTTTGAAGTGCATTTGCAATTTGGAAAACCACTAACTCTTCATTTTGATGCACTCAGCTCGTAATATTTGCATAACAGTGGTGGATGGAAATGCACATCAAACCTCTGAACCCCAGGCAGTTGCAGGGTGTTTTTTGCTCACGTCACATTGTACTTTCTGTGGCCTCGTTTTTTAACCGAAGTACAAGTCCTGCACCTCTGTGGAATCAGCACAATCATCAGACATTTCTTTTGTGCCGTATAACACAGCTTTATGGTTAACCTTCTTTCATATTTTATTTCATCATTTTTCAAGTGTCCACAAGTGTTAATGTGAATATTTGGGAACAAAAAGTGGGCTCCACATGCTATAAATATTGAACTACTTACATTTTTACAACCTCTCCTCTCATGTCCTCTCCTCTCTGCTCTGTGTAAACAGCCTGCAGTTTAGTTCAAGTTTCATTGATTTTCTGTCATGTGACTGTTGGTCTCAGATGAGTCATTCGTGGCTTCCCAGTTGCATTGAGGAGCACAGAAATTGATGTTTTTCAGCAGAATTCGATTAGTTCAAATACTTTATTTTTGGATAATTTGTAAATGAAACATGTAGAATAAAATAAGTTTAATTAAAATGTACTTAGTTACATTCCACCACTGAAAATGAGATCATGCATTTCAAACCGACCAGTGGGTTGTGGGGTTATTTTTTGCGTTTTCTTTTCCGATTTTTTGGAAATATTGAGTACATTTGAGCTAAATTTGGACGAGAACCTGACTATTGCTGACAGGAGAGTCTTTACTCTGTCAGTTCGCCTCCCTCTGTTTCTCTGCAGAAGCGTTAATCTTCTGTCCCTGCTTCTTTTTAAGGCTACAGAGGGTAGAGAGAGAGAGAAATAGGGATGTGTGGCAGCGGGAAGTGGCTGCTAAAACAATGTAACAGATCAAATCCACCTCCTCTTTCTCTTCGTCCCAGGTCTCTGATGAGCTTAGCTGTCCGGCAGCTTGTGTTCAAGCCTTGGTGGAATTTCCTGCAGCCTGATGTGACTTTAGCTGTCAGCAGGAGAGGCACACACTCTTAATTTCTCTCTTTCACACACACTTTCTCCATCCTCCTGCTCTCCTGTTTGTTTACTTGCCCCCCGATGGGATGCGGTTCGCATTTGCGGTGTGTGTTTTTCTGTGTGTCTGTGTATCTGAGCTCTGTGTGTGTTTATTTGTGTGCGCATGCCTCTTTTTTGCAAACAGGTTTAAGTGGCCGTGTGTATTTTCCCTGCAACGGCTTTCATTTGATTTTTTATTTTATTTTGCGCTTTACGACTTCTCATCACGGAGAAAGTCGCTGAAGGAAACCACAACAGATAGAAACTTCTGAGAGGCGGCGGCATTAAAGGAGTCTCTCTTCCAAGAAAAAGAGCGGGAGAGAAATGCTTTTAATTGTGAGCGGTGTGTGAGGTAAATGAGGGGAAAAAGGGATTATTTCATCATGAGAAACAAGTTTTATGAGGGAATTCCTTGGGAAACGTCTACCATCGAGAAGCCAGTTCTGGTTTGAGAAACTTCATCTGTACAAGACAAAGATTCTACCAGGCAGTTCAACAGGAAGTATAGCTCGGAAACACTTCAAGAAAAATGCATCTTTACCACTTTATTATGAACTTTAATTCTACTTTTTGATATTAAGGGACTGTTTTAAACCCCCACCCTCGTGGAAGATCTTACATATCTCAGGGGATTTTCACTGTTCAAAGTCCTTTATGCTGCTCAGACCTACATTGCTTTTTTTTCATTAAATCCAGGGATAACAAGAAACATTGCAGGCAACAGAGCAGCAGTTAATGTCTTTATATGGGCTGGTACAGGTTTTTTTGGGTCCCAGAATCTCAATTCATGCCGAGCAGGGAAAAAAAAGATGTTCCTCCACGGCTGTCTGCGGAAATTTGTATCAAACGCACCCTCCGCTCAGTGGGAACCTGATCTCTTTCTAGTTCTTGTAGTTTCCCAGGTGCTGACTGGTTCTTAGAAGGAAAGCCTCGAAAGTTTGGTGATTGGAAGAAAAAAAAAAGACATGGAAGTTTCAGGGTATATAAAAGTACTTTGGGTGCTTGAAACAGCATTTCTTTGACCAAGGACGGCCCTTCAGTGCCTTTTTCAAACCTCAAGGTTGTGTGAAAATCAAACCATTAATACCCAAAAGAACCTGACTCTTTCAGAGTACGACCCCGTCCTTGTGGCCAAGCACTCGTAGACCAAATGTGACTCACATCTTTCGTCTTCGGAGCCCGGTTGAAACCGCAGCAGCTGTCGAGATCAGTATGCCGGCCGCCGGACAAAGCGACGCTTATCAGTCGGCTTATGGGCTCTAATGAAAGACAAAGCGGCTGTTAACAGGTTTAGGTGACAATACAAAAGATTATCTGACATGCTGCCCTTCCGAGTTTAGACACAAAGTTAGGAAAGTGAAACCACCTGTTGGAGCAAACGTCTTCATGAAGTGGATTCTTTAAAAAGGACTTGGCATTGTCAAGGCATTGTCCTTCATTTGGGCACTGGATATATCAGTGCAGGCTGTCACATTATCATCTATCTATGTGCTCTGTCTTTGCTGGGATCATTTATGTATTGTAGCTCTCTGTGCGACCCTGAGTGCCAAGGCTTGATGAAATATTTGTGTTTGATTAGTGGAGATGTGCAGGGACAGTGCTCCCTGGCAGGACTTTTACCACATCAGTGTAGAGAAGACAGAGGAGTGTGCTGTTGAGTGAGGCAGGGAGAAGATGTCAGGTTAGAAATGATTGTTAGGATAAAAGTAGGCTTTTCTTCCTTTACACCAGTATTTACCGTGTACTATCGTGTTTTCTCTAAAGTGCTTTATGACAATGAATGCATTATTTCAGTTGCCTTTGAGAGTTTGGGACTCAAACTTAGCCAATAAGTGATAAAGACATCATAACAACATATATAAATGGAAGGGCACTCAGAGAGCAAAGACCTCAGCCAAGCCATGCCCTACCTTGCATTGTTAATTTTCCGACTTGTGGGGGTGTTTGCATGAATTTTCCTGATCTGGGAATAAAAACGAAAGTGGAAAACATTTGTGTATCCACACCCTGGTTTAGCTCCCATCCAAAAACTTAATGGATTCTTCCTTGAGCCTTGCTACACCCTTCCACCATGTTTCATGTAAATCGTGCCAGTAGTTTTTCTGTAGCCCTGCTGACAAACAAACAAAGAGTTCATACAAAGTTTTGAAAGTTTGTCAATGCTCCATTTGAATTGTTTTCATGTTTTCAAGGTTAGAAATATGCTTGATTGTGAATATGCCCTTTGAAAAATGCTTGATTTTGCTTTATGAGTGCAGCTTTACTTGCTTTACTTTTTTTGCATTTCTAGTAACAATTCCAATTCCAAATTTCACATTTTTTGTTAAACTCATGCCAAAATACAAGCCATCTATAAGTCTTATTAAGTAAAGTATGTTGACCAAGATTTAATAATTTGGATTACTTTAGAACTACTGTACCAAAAACTGTAAAACCTGGTGTCACGCACACATACACACACACCTCCTCTCGGTCTCTGTTCCTCTCACACACTGAAGGGATGTTTTGTCTGTTCTCTGCAGATTTACACAGACTGGGCCAATCACTACCTGGCCAAGTCTGGATGTCAGCGCCTCATCAAGGACCTGAGCCAGGACGTCACCGATGGAGTCCTGCTGGCACAGATCATCCAGATCATAGGTAGACACACACACACACACAGACACACACATTCTTGTACTTCTATCTTTGTGAGGGCCCTCATTGGAAAAGTGAATTCCCTTGCAAGGTTATAACAGTTTTGGAATTTTCATTAGTTTTTGTTTTAATTTTATTGTGATTTTTTTTTTTCAAATTCAGTTAGTTTTAGTTTTAGAGTGAGCATGCTAGTAATGGGGTATTTGTTGGGTGGGAGATTAAAAAAGGTCACAGTAAATTTTGCCTTTATTTGCCTTATTTATTTGCCTTATCCATCTTCATTATGTATGAAAAAAGTTGACAATGCCTTTAAAGAAGTGAGGACTGGCCGAAATGTCCTCACTTTGCAGAAATGCCCTCACTCAGTTGGTTAAAAACGTGTTCTGGTCATCACTATGTAGTAAGTACAAGAACACACACACACACACACACACACACACATCCTTGTTCTATCTTTGTGAGGACCCTCATTTATATAATGCATTCTATAGCCCCTTACCCTAACCTTAACCATCACAACTAAACGCCTTACATCAACCCTTACCCTTACCTAAACCTAATTGTAGCCTCAACCCTCAAACAGGCCTTTGAACTGTGCAAAATGTCCTCACTTCCCCAAAATGTCCTCACTTTGTAAGTTAAAAAAGGTTTTATGGTCCCCACTATGTAGGAAATACAAAGACTCACACACACAAAAGCCTCTATCCATGTATCTGTTATTCTCTCAGCTATTCTGAGTAAGTGAGTAAGTAATTAAGTTCACACCTGAAGTGCAGTCAATAGTAATCATTATAATTGTTACATAATTATGCTGACAGAGTTCTGTTACCAAAGCAGTAGAATGTCTTTCTTCAGGTATAACTTTCAATGTGAAAAAGGAAAATTAATAAAACAAAGAGGAATAAATCCATGTGTTATCTGCAGTAATAAAACACTGCGTCTATAATTCATTCTGTCTGGTAGATGAATCGACCACCCATCCACTCACACACACACACACACACACACACACACACACACACACACACACATACGCACACACACTCTCTGTGTTTGGTCTTTGTTGTGGTGAGTTGGAGGGAAGCTGTTCCTCAGTCTGATATTTGGGCCAAATCGCAGCAGTTCTCTCTTGTTTTGGGTGCTGGGCGAGCTGCAGCAGGAGAGATCTATGGCATCTGACACCCTGGGGTGCAGAGGCATGTGTCTCCCATTGCGCCCCAGAGAGAGTTTACTTCTTTTTTTCTCTCTGTCTCTCTTTCCCTCTCTCTCCTCTTTTATGTCTCTATGTCTCCCTTCCTTCCTTCGTCTCTCTCTCTCTCTCTCACAGTTAGAACTTTTTCTAGGTCTCTGTCTCTCTTTGTCTCCCTCATTTCTTTCATTCCTCTCTCTGATCTTCCCTTCTCATTTTCTCCTCTTTTTTCTTCTATCTTGCACTTGCTTTTACCAGAATTGCGCAGTAATGGATTACAGTAAAGTGATTTCCCTTTTTTAGCAGAGAGTAATGCACGGGATTACAATTAAAAGTCAGTCATAGCATTACAGTTATAGTAGCGACTCCACTGGTTGCCGAAAGACATATTGAAGTCTATGAGAAAAATAACCTACTTCTCACTTGATGTATTACCTCAGTAAACATTTTCCTAATGAGTTTATGGTCTCAGTCCATAGTTTCAAGTCTTCTTCAATACAGCATGACAGCATGAAGATCGAATAAACAAAGCTGGTCAGAAGATGGCAGTGTAATGTATTGCTGTAGGCCAAAACCTGTCAGTAAACAGTAGAAGAAGAAGAGAGAAAAAACAACAACAAAAAAAAGAGGTTGTTAATTGGGCAACTTTGCCCACCCACAAGAGAAAGAGAAGTTGCCAACAGCTGAAACAGTCTCTTCTTCTTTTGGGTTTTCCAGCAGATCGGAAACAGCTGATCAGTCGTAAGTAAATGTTTGATACATCAGAGTTTATAAACAGCGTTTCCATCTCCCGTTAAGCACAGTAACAAAAACTACCTTAAGTGAGCATAAAAACTCCATCAAGCTTTTCTCACGTAAATCTTAAATCGCAGGCACGTTAACCTCTACATTTTGCCATCTTCAAGTCTAGTTTTGAGTTTCCCTGGCTAGGCTAACTTTCGATTCCAAATCTCCTGAGATTTCTTTGGTGTCCAGCCTCTCAATTGCACTTGAATCTTTGCTGCATTGTGACAAAATGATATTAATACATATTCATAATTACCTATTAGCAATGTTTGGAGGATCATTTGGACTTAATAGTCCAAATTATTGGACATTTTTTTGTCTTCATTGTAAGGCTCAAAATAAGGTTTGCGCCTCCGTTCCGACATTATTTATCTTTTTTTTTGCCAACAATGGCTCTTTTGTTTGTAAAGGTTGCTGACCGCTCTGGGCTATATGAATATAATTGGCTTCACTGTTCCCTTTAAACCAACAGTCAATGTTGGTTTCAATAGTCTATGATTGCAATCTTTTCCTAACCATAAAAAAGTACCTTTTAATCAAACCCTAACCACAGAGGTGAAACAGAGGTCATATCAGTCTTATTCATCATTCTTGTAACAGTCATATGCATTGTGGTTGGAGCGGATCAGAAAACAGTTACATAGTCTATTAATTGTGTGTAAATGTGTCCAATGACTGCTTGTTGAACCCAGTATTAATCACACAGTCATAAATAATGAGTAACTTTGATGTAACTCTCCCAGCAATGGCTATTATGCAGTTTCTGTCACATATTCTTTTTCTTCTTCATACATCTGCTGTCTTTGCTCTTTCTTTCTTTCTCTGTGTGTCTCCATTACTGTTCTTTCTGGGACTCCCTCTCTCTCTCTCTGTTTATCACACACACACAAACACATTTTCCTCTCCATTACATACGCTGCCTTACTCACTGATGCTGTCTGTCTCCCTAAATCTCTCTCATTTTTTTCAAGCCCTGTCTAACTTTCTCGCTCTCTTGTTCTCTCCAACTTCCCTCTCCCTCTCTTACTCCCTCTTTCTCTGTGTCTCCCCCTCTCCCTCTCCCTCTCTCTCTCTGTTGGATTGAAACTTTACCCTCCCTGCTCACCCGAACAGACAATGAGGCCAAGCTGGCCTGTCAGTAATTCTCTGGCGGCAGCTGACGAATTAGGCAGTTTTGCTTCCCAGACCTTTCCTGCGTCGCTCTGCACCTCGACACACACACGCACACACACACACACACACGCACTCATGCACACACACTCTCTTATGCTAACCTCAACAGAGGTTTCCTGCTGGATCAGTGCACCTGAACTCAAAAGTCACTGGACGTGGGGATGTTAAAATTTAGCATGGGACGACAGTAAACATCTCGTTTCTTCATTTCCTTTCTCACGCAGCGAATGAGAAGGTGGAGGATATCAATGGCAGCCCCAGGAGCCAGTCGCAAATGGTGAGTGTTTCAGCTTTTATATTCAACTTCATCCATCCTTTAAAGCACTGTTGCTAAAGAGAGAATTATCTTCATGAGGAATATCCAAATTACGGACCGATCTGCTCTTAAACTGTAATGATGTTTTACATTTGTAGCAGCAGTAAAATAAACTTAGCGTCCTAGATTACAGTGATGACAGCCAGTTAGTGTTGTAATGCCGGGATCACACTACTTTTCACAGCACTCAGGTGATGCGCTCCTCCACAGTTACTGACAGCAGCTCAACATGCACTGACATGAATCACTTTACAAGCCAAAATTCAGATCTATTTCTTTCTTACGTGTTCAATGTTATGTCTTGAAACTTGAGATCAAGAGAGGACACTTAGATAACAGTTTAATACATAACTCTAGTGGTACAGTACATTTACATACTTTACTTGAGTATTCCCACTTTTTACTACAGTACATTATCCTTTTACTCCACTTCATTTCAGAGGGTTATATTGCACTTTTTACTTCACTACACCACCCCTCCCCAACGTATCAGCCAATAAAATGGTACATTATCATTTAGACGGGGCAAACTTGGAGTCGTTATGAAAATGGTCATAGTCGGGTAAAGTTTCACTTTCAGTTTTGTTAGATTTAGGCGACAAAAGCACATGGTTAGGATTAGTATAGTTTGGGTTTTTAAAAAAGTATGTTTTGTTACGTAACTAAACCTGTTAATTAAAATCCGTTAACATTGAGTTTTGGTTTCACCCTGGACACAAACATTCAAAGTCCTGTGTTTGTGTAAGCGGACTGTCGCACATTGTATTATGTCACCTGAGTTCCCATTTTACTCTCGTCAGGCCCAAAGAGGTCAAATTATCCGATATTTACATATACATAGTTGCTAATAAAGTTGGAATAAAAATATTTTTTTTACCTCTTTCCATGAAATGATTGTGACAATGTGATTTATACTTGACAGATAAAGCGTATATCTTCTCAAAACTTTGTTAATCAATCGGTATCCAACATGTCACAATGAAAATGAAACCATGATAAACACAGGATTATGTCTGAAAACAAAATGATTGCAATTTAAGGGCAACCGTGTATATATAATATATATTATGAAGCAAACATGACCATTCATAATGTCTTGACCCTTCAGATTTTTTCCTGTGCCTCTTTGGCGGTCCCCTTGTTTGGCAGCCCTGTTTTCTTAAAATTATGTTTCAATACAATTAAGCTGCATTTTCAACAACAATTTAAGGTAAAAAAAAAAAAAAAAAATTGGACACTGGATACCCTGGATAAAGGTGCCTCATTATATAAGGTAGTCAAAATTACCTTAACCTAAAACAGCCACATCACTAAAATGCATCTGGATTGTAGCACACCTTACTTGAACCATTTTTTAAAATGAAAACTTTTTACTTTTATTGAAGTTCCAGTGGTTGTAATATGTGTAATGGAGTATTATACTTGTAGCTGTTTTGGTACTTTTACTTAAATGATCTGAATACTATAAAAAAAACCATAACCATACTATTCAGAAAGATGGTGAGGACTTTACTAACCGCATCGCCACTTGACCAAAACTGTAGTAGAGCCCTTGAAAGTTCAAACCCCAACATACTTGACTTACTGTGCCATTTTCAATAATGTGTATTTCTGGCTGCCACGAGGCTGAGCGATGCTGGCGGTGTCGTTTTCCCTCTGTTAATGAGATGACGGGCTGTATAACCGCTGATTGTCGTCACTGTGAGATAATTACCCCTCACTTTAACTAGAGTTGACTAAGTGTTTATGCAGTGTTGGTTTGCCCTGGCATCTGCCCTCCTGCCATTAAAAGTGACTAAAGCTGTTTAGTTGCTTTGGCGCGCTGTCTTAGTAAGACTCTGTGGGCGAGGAGTGTGTCAGTCTCTGTGCCATTTTATTAAAACTGTGTTTTGTATTGCTTACTGTACAGCATTATTGCATTTATTGGACCATTGTCACCTTTATTATATGCATTGTCAGTGTTTTAATGTTTCTGCTAGTAAGTTGAGAGTGAGTGGATTTGATAAACTCAGTGAGGAGAATCAGGGGAGTCTTTCCAAAAGGTCCCATCACTGGAATGTAGCAGAATGTATTTTATTACTGGTTTCACACGTTTATTACAGTTTTCAGCTGTTTTATTTTTCAGTCCAGCTGTATTGGAGGCAGACTGTGCACTCGGTTAGAAAAACAACATTAAAGGACCAGGAAGGAAGAACATGTCAAGGTCATGTGACCCCTAATGTCAATGTGTGAGCTCAATGTGTCAAAACCAGCTCTGGAAAGATAAACTTACTTCATCATTTCCTCACTTTAATGGTTCTGGTCCTGGCTGACGCACTGGTCACTATGGGCAAACTGCAAGAGGCTCTGCAAGCATGTGGCTCGATATGCCAGCGACCCCTGTGTTGTGTGTGTGTGTGTGTGTGTGTGTGTGTGTGTGTGTGTGCAGCAAGCTCTTTGTCTCAGTCACTTACTAAGCCCATTGATCCACCACCTGCTCGGACCACAGAGGGTCCAGCCAGCTTGGGAAACTAAAGTTTGAGGAAGCACGCTTGCTTATAGCGTGGGCGCTATAGCAGGGGAAGGAAACATCTGACACACACATACACACACACACACACACACACAAAGATGGAGCGCCAGCTAGCAGAACCCCTGTTGATATGATGTGAACTATAGAGATCTCACAGACAATCTGAATAAGCAATATATATAAGCAATGCATATTGCTAAACAAGTCTATATTAATCATGAATTGAGAAGGAGCAAAAACAAATATATGCTGGGTTCTGTTTCATTTTACCAGTTCCTCATTAAGACTGACAGAAAAAGTTGTGACCCTTCAGTAGATCTCAGGAACACCTGGAGGGAAATTCTTTAAAATTGGTACAAACGTCCAATTGGACTGAAGGAAATTAGAATTTGCTGGCCAAAGGGGAAGATCACTTTGACTTCTTATCCATCCCATGTTCATGAATGGAATATATCTAGAAACACCTTGAGGTGTTAAATTCGACAGTAATGACCAGTTGGACTCAAGGATGAACTGATTTTAGTGGGAAAAGGTCACTCTGACCTCAAAAAATGCTTTTTGTGGCCATAACTCAAGAATTATGACAAAATTGATCGATAAAGTAATGAAATTTATATCCAAAAGGTCAGTTTCACTGGAACAGAGCAGAGATTGTGACCATATTTCACATTTGATTGGATGCTGAATTGGTGACACTAATCTTCACACTGTGTTGATTGTACAGACCTGTGCTGCCAGTTTAAAGGTGTGTGTGAAACATACATTGAATTTGTACCTTCTTTGCAGTAATCTACATTTAAAACATTTTCTGCAAACTGCAACTTTGCTGGTTATATTATAACCATAATATTAATAATATGAGGTTGAGTTCACATCATGGTTCGCTCTCACCAGAATTTGATTTCCCCAACCAACCACTGACTTACCTTTCAGTCCATGGGAACTATGTACAGCTCTCCATGATATAAAAGTCAGTCTAAACATGAACCGGACCAGAATTAAAAGGTAGTCATGTAGGTTTTATTTCCTTGGCCAGACCGAATGAACTTAACTACCCTAACAAATCAATGTGATGACACATGAACATATGGCTCAAAGTGCAAAACTATTTTGTCCGGCCTGTTTGTCCCATGGGCTTAAACACTTCTATCAATCAGAAACTTAAGTTATTTACTGACAACCTTCCCCCGTCCTGAGAATAAGCAGAGCGATTTTTTAGCTTTTGGCTGCTTATTGACAACGCGAGCTGTGAATATTGGAAAGCAGCCACTGGCCACCTAGCACCTGGAGCTTAAACTCCTTGGCCAGAAACATCACAGTAGCAGCAGCAGCTGTCAGTGACGGGGCAGATGAGTCTGATTTACTTCCTCTGCACAGATTTTTCCCCATTTGGGACTTGATCCTGCAGTCACAAGCCTGTTCCTCTAAGTGGTGGGTCGCTGCCGGCCTGGTGAGTGGACTGAGGCCAAGTGAGCAGCTGCTGGAAGCTGAGGAGCAGAGACCAGCACGGCAGCAGCATCTGCAAGCTTTACAGCTAATCTACATACATAATGCACTCTTTCTCTCCAAAGCTCTGTTCACAATGCAAGAGATCCACAAGTCAGTTGAAGTTCTATCATTTCCTGTGGAGTTTATCTAACAGAAATACTTGGCTTATGTGTGGACGGCCAGTAAGAGTAATGGAGGAGAAAGGTCTACTCACAGACATCTGCTAATTCTTTTCAGTTCCAAAGTTATTTTGTTTTAGAACAGAGTTAATGTAACCTTTATCACATATTCTATTCATTTTAATACCTGGTTTCTATATTTCCTGCTGATTTGAATACTTACAGTAGTACAGTGATAATAATCCTTGATAATAATCATGAAAAGGCCAAAGTGTATCACCTCTGACTGCTCAGAGGGCTCATGGGATAGCCTGGCAAAGACCTGAAGACGTATGAATTAATAGCCACTCTACTACTCCCTCCTCTACTTGCTCTAATTTGCTCTCATCAGGAACAAAGTGTTAAAGAGTCTGACCTTTGATCTCCTTACTGTTACAAAAAAAAGCCTGCTTTTATAGTGAGCAGGTATTAAAGACAGACTCTGTGTTCTTTTCCAGGTTGTTCAAATAGAAACACCCACTCAGCTTTAGCTAAAAGCAGTGACGAAGGTTAACACAGTAAGATTAATAAGGTAATGAATAATCTGAACGCTAGCACTATCTAAATAAACACTGGCTGTGCTAAGTCTGAAATCACACCACAGAAAACTAAGAAATGTACAATGTATGTAATACATATATTGCATGCAGCAACATCATCACCTAGAAACCTTCATCAGGTCATGTTTTCAGAAAGCTTGGAAAAGTAGCATTTTGATACTAAAACATGCATCCTTTGACCAAAATGTGAATTTTTCTGATTTAATTACATAAATAATTACTACACTAAACACTACTGGAAAGCTTCAGATTGATGAAAAAACCCTAAAAATATGATAACTATCGTTGAGAAAACCCACACTTTAATTCTAAAAGGTCAAACTTTGGTCACTTGAAAGATTGAAATGTCACTGCTTTTAAAATGCTGTCCCATAACTTTCCTTAGCCTGGAGATAATGCAATAAAAAGGAGTTATAGTTACACTTCCAGCCTTTAACTAACAGCTTGTTGATCCTCTCTTAGATCCCTCAAAATCCTTGGTCTTACTTCTTTTAATAATGCAGACAGATTTCCTTCCTTAATGTTTCTCTTGAGGTTGGAGCAAACGTGCAGCAATCCACAACAGCATGTCAGACCTCTGCTTAGGCCACATCTGTGCAGAAGCTGCTTTCAGTAATGGAAGAATAAGTATTTGTCTTTGCATTTCCTGAAGGCCTCGTTCCATGTAGACACATCTACATTGTTAATGCAAATATGATTCCACACATTTGAGGCCTGTTCCCAGTGGTCAGACTGGTCAGAATTGCGAACATGCCCATTTTTTTCCCCAGTAGAGCTTGCGGCTACTGTGTTTCGGGGAATAGTTTCGGTTGGATTTATTGGTGCAGTAACTAATGATTGCTGGGAATTTGTACGTGAAATTGGGAGCCGGGTTCGTCTACAGAACCGTACCCTCGACCACATATTTGGTCCCGGAAGGAATCATCTGCAACCGCTGAGCAAACCCAGTGAAGATGATGAGAACGAGGGATGACAGGAGTTTGGTACAAGAGGCTTTCAACTCATCGGAGATTTGACTCTGGTACTGTTTCTTTCCACTGGATGAATATGTCTTTTTTTGTTACTGTTCTGTAACTTCATGATATAAGATAAGAGTAGAGAAAATGTCATGAACATGGTTGTGATTAAGTGGCTAAAGAGGAACGTGAGGCAGCTTTGGAAACAAAATAGAAAAGAAAAACGTGTTATTTGTCTTGTTTTTAATGTCCTCTTCTGCCACATTTCTTACAGTGGTGTACTGCTGTATTGTATACTTGCAATGGATACACTGCAAAAAACAGGTGTCTTAAGACAAAATAAAAACATTAAATCTGAGGGAAATTATCTTGCTGCATGGACAGATAATTTCACTTGACAAGATTTCTTAAATAAAGATTATTAAATCTAGAAATAAGCATGTTGAACGCTTAAAATAAGAAATTAACTCTTAAAACAAGATCATTTAAAGTTGCAAGCAGCGATGAACTGGCCCGAGCAGAGTGCACTGCAAATTATTTGTTTCTTACCAAGATAAAAAAAAAAACAAAGTTAGACATCTAACGTTTTTAGACACCCCTTTTTTCCAATGTAGAATTGACTTGATTTTGAATAAAAGCACCGGCTAAATACATGCGATGATGAATTGTAATCACATGCTGTGGATTAAGGATTTCACACGGTGGCCATCTGACGTCTCACTCCCCTCACGGCGCACTCTGCAATCCCTCTCCCATGTTAAACCTCATGCCCTCTGACAGTGCAGTTTTGCAATTGTACAGACATCCAACAGAATTATAAGCACACCCAGGTTTTTGAATGAAGTGGAGGCTTCTTCTTTTTTTCATTTCTCAGAAGAATCGTGCTTAAACACGAGAACGGCAGGCGGGGGACCCAGAAGAGGCCCATTCAGCAGAAAATATTAAAGCCTCGCAACACTAATCCTCCTCATTATAGACAGACATCATTAGCAAACCATAGAGCGCTTCCCTGCAATACAGATGACTGTGCAGTTTCACTTTCTGTGTTCGTGTGTGTGTGTGTGTGTGTGTGTGTTTAGCTTCGAGCGACCTCAGCAAAGGATGTCAGGGAAAAACAAACACTGTCAAAATCTTACATGCATGCAAAGATGCAGAGATGCAACATCTGTCAGCAGAACAGGGCAGCGGGGAGAGATTACATCAAACAGCTCAACATTTTAAAGTCAACTCTTTTCTTCTTGCTTTTCATTTGTGGTATTGGATTTTTAAAGTGTGTCATGGATCTTATTTAGATCGGCGATTTGCGGCCTTGGCTCTCGCCCAATCCCGTTCGACTTGACAATTTAATTTGCTTGGCTGTTGATTTACATTGAGGCGGTGTTAGTGTGAATTTGCGATACAGTTTGTCAAATTTTAGTACACTACATATTTCAAGGTACATCAGTTTATGTTACATTGCACTGTTGGAGGAACACACAATTGCATGGCCAAGATGATACAAGCAGGGTCACATTTTGTGATTTTTGTGTTTTAAATACATCTCTAATTAATTATATTGGTTTCAAAAGTAAGATGTTTTCAAGATGAGACAGAAACTCTAAGCAGGTGTAAGAACCATAAGGGAAAAACAAATGAATGCTGAAGTTATTCTGTGACATAATTGGCTTTAAGTCTGTGTAGTTCATATTTAAGGAGAATGCTGTGATTTGTCAGAGTTAGGTGGTGCTTTTTATTCCCATAGAAAATTGTTCAGACCATTAAAACATGTTGTGAATCATCAGTAGGCCTATGACTGACCAAACAGCAGCTTTGAGTGGTGGAGCTAAATAGATATGCTTTAACAGTACAGTAATCAACTGTGAGGCAGTCACTTACTGAAGTGCATTTGATTGGTGATGTCATTGTTTCACTTCAGCAACTCAAAGCACCCTATCTTACTCCTGGTGCAAAGCAGCAAGCATTGCTGTGTAACTGATATTGCTGGTTTCAAACTGATGCAGTTGTCATTTTCAGTGCCCATGTTGTGTAAGTAGCAAATGTACTTGCACACATCGGTGCACCCATAGGTGTGTTAGTCTGCAAATGAAGTGTGGTCGGTCATGTTGTTGCCACGTTGCTATCTTTTTGTGTGTTTTGTTACGCCCAAAACACACCTGTGATTAACTTAAGACTAATTACCACCCCTTTGCCTCTTGCACCTTATTTCTCATATTTTTGCACAGTTTAACTAGTAAAAGTGAGGTTTGGGCATGCTCTAAATGCACTTGCGCCATGCACTTTGGACCATGCCATAAAGAGCATATGAATATGGCCCTATGAGGTTCTGTGATGCACTGTGGCAGTTTGAGCTAATTGCTATCAGCATGCTAATATGCTTTCATGGGAATGCTAACATGCTGATGTTGAGGAGGTATATTGTTTACCATGTTCACCATCTTAGTTAAGGGTGTTAGCATGCTAATATTTGCAAATTAGCAGTGAACAAAGTACAGCTCAGACTGGTGGGAATGTCAATAGTTTGTTGAAGGTATTTGGCCATAAACCAAAACATTGGAGAAATTGGAAATAAGACCTGAATATGCTGCCATTCAACAAAGTCAGCAGGATTTTTCCTGGAGAGACAGGAATGTCTGCTGAATGTAGAATGCATGCCAAATTTCCTTGAAATCCATCAATAGTTGAGATTTTATTCTGGGCCGAAGTAGTGGAGTGACACTGCCATCACTGCGGCTTTGCTTAGTTAGTTTTTAGTTTAACTACATATTCAATGACTGTTAATTTTTCAGCTGAATCCAACCAGTTGATTTGAATCTGAAAAGTGATCTTTATAGTAATATTCCACTTCTACTAAACAGTCACACTGTTCAGTATTTGGCCTTAGAAGCAGGAATGGTGTGCAGCCTTTGAGGCCTAATTGGGTCTAGGGTTTCTTGGAGACTATAAAAGCCCACCAGTCTCATCTGGGCCCCATCTGTTGGCAGCCAGCACGCCAGCCAGGGAAGAGCACAAACAGCAAGAGCCACTCAGTAGTATCATCTTTACCGGCCGGACGCTTCATCATCAGCACAGCTCGCCATCAATCTCTGCTTCTAATTGATTGTGTTCCTAATATGAGCCCCTGGCCCGGGTTACTGCAAGGCCAAACCAACTGGCATCTGTGTGACAGTCTTCCTCAGGTCGTTGATTTGACTACACCAGCCCTGGCTGTCAGGCAGCTCACAGATTATGAGAGTCAGTTGGTCTGGAAATACACAGACAAATGGATGATGCGATGTGTGGGCTTCTCAAACATCCCTGATGTCATTGTGCATGCCCAGCGATTGGCAGTGAGTGGCCTAAAGAGGGCAGAGGCAGATGGCCAGTTTAGACTGCTGAAACTATCGCTATACAGGGAGTCTTATTTATTCGCTTCTCTTTCACAGTCTGGATGCCTCGATGGGAGAGGGGTGAGCTTGTGACCAGAAGGTTTTTAAGTTCAAATCCCTTGTCAGAAGGAAAATCTGGCAAGTAAGAAATGCTCTTTTTGTCAAAGGCTGAGGCAGCTAGAACACAAAATAAAGATTGCACTATAGGACGCCCACATCCTCCACCAACATAAGAGGCTGTAGCAGGCTCAGTTTTAAAGCTAAAGTGAAGATAGTGATTGGTATGATTGGTATCATATGAAACTAGATAACTGAAGGCACCCATTGGTACCAACCATGTCCTTGCCTTCACTTCATTGTATAAAATGAGCTGCTGTGACCTCAAAGATAGCCTCAGGAAACTTGACAGCAATAAACTAGGGACCCAGAGCATTCAGAGGTTGTATAAGGGGGTTTCTCTGCAGTTTAGAAAACAGAAGTTCTCATCATACAATCACAGAAAAGCGCAATTCTTACAGGAATCTACAAATTGTCTAAAGTTTTTCATGGTCTTCATTTCTTAATGTGGACATGTTTTTGACCATGGTCAACAATGCTTGAATTATGCACCAAATCATTGCAACAAATGGTATCAACCCAAAAGATTGCTGCAACAACGTATAAGACTTAATTGAGCATGGGAATGGACTTCATATACTCACATCATAATGTTCTATGCCCTTATTTACTTTTAATATTGAAAAAGACACTAAACCATAAAAAAATGCTTATTATATATTTATGAAAAAAACTTGACACACTGTGCTCAAATTAGTCTCCAGACCATCAGAACTACGGTAGAGAGGGGTGGAGTAGACAAGATTTGGCAGATTTTACATTAATTAAGAAGAAGAAGAAAAAGAGTGTCATTCCAAACCCACTCTAGACTCCCTGCCCAGGCAAAGTTAGCAACTAGCTGGTTCATCACTGAGCATTTGGATATTTATATTCTCTGACGTCAGAGGAGCCCCAAAATACTGCTTAAAGGATCGTCCACATAGGACTTCCATTCATCTGTTGTGCAGAAACATGACTCCAAATACTTAACATGCTTAAACATTTGGATATTTCTTCTTCTTGCAGCTGTATCCAGCTTAGAAGTGTGACAAACAAGTGCTAAAAAAAAACAGTTGTGTAGTGTAATTTAAAAGTGCGCTGGACACAAATGACCAACTAATACAATCTGTGTATTTACCTACGTATATATGGGAGGAACTTACTGTGGATAGGGACGGATAGGGTCTTTTTTTTCTTTCTTTTTTTTGTAGTTGGATCAGGTAAATATTGAGCCCCATTAGCTTCCAAACTCACCCAAATCTATTAACCTTTTAAAACCACCTTTCAGGCCAACTGACTACTTTGTAGTTCATTTCAGAAGAAGACCAGCAGAAGAACAAATGTGCACTGTTCCCATTGTTTCTGTCAGATGTAAAGGCAATAGTCTGCTCACCAGCTGGTTCAAATATGCTTGAGCTTGTCTTTATTAATTTGTTTCAATTATATACGGTATTGGAGTATCAATGTCGTAATATATGTAGTAAAAGATAAACACATGAGTGGGAGCTTCAACAGACCACTGTACATGTGAATCCTGGACTGATTTTGTCTGCTGCAGATGTCTTGTTTTATGGCATGTATAGCTTCAACAAGAACAGTTGGTGTTTATTTATCTTCATATGTCATCTACTGAAAAAGAGATTATTTTTAATGTATACATGTATTAAGTTTGAACCAACACTCGTTTGTCTTGCTTTCAACACAGCATGAAGCCAAAGAACAAGATATCTTGTGTCAGCATGTTTCATTATTAGTGCATTAGGTGTTGAAAGGGCTGCATGACGAATGCATGATGCCCCAAATTAGGATGCCTAGAACCAGCACCAAGGAAGTGCCATCCAGTTTGTAATGTATGGCTGCTCAAGTGCCTCAGCAGCTGTTGTGCTAAAACTGCTCTCACACTGCGTGAACATCACTCCCATCGCTCTCTGACTCTCGTCAAGCTTCCTTGGGCTCCATCTTTCTCTTTGTTCCTCTGCAAGCGCCCGTTTCTTTTTCTTTTTATTGCGCGAGGTGTATGTTATGGTGCACAGGCTGACCCTCTCATATGTCAGCCAGTTTAGCAGCATGAACGGGGCACCCAGGGGCTCGTAACGGGCTCACTTGTAGCTCAATTGGAAGCTTTTAATCACTCATTATAACTGAACGACATCGGCAGATGTTCTGTTAAGGGAGCAATGAACTGGCTTGTTAAAACGCTGAAGGACTGGTAACCTTTGATCCAGCTCAGTTTGTTTGACTGTGATGCACCAGCTGCAGTCTCTCTTCACTATTCTCAACCTTCTCGTTGTCACTTTGAGTTTTGCAGTTTGGGAGAACGTGATAAAATATTCATCATTCGATCTCAGCTGAGAATTAAGCATATTTGAGCCGAATTCCCCCGCTTCTGTATCCTCTTCTTTTCCCCTAAGTTAAATTGTTGCGTATTTTCTCAAGGAGAGCAGGAGTAATGTATTACTAACGCTGTTACATTTGGCTGTAAAGAATAATGTAGTTGATTAACTTCTGATATTTAGTTCAAGCGTTACAATTACTTGAATTTAAATAGGTTTGTTACTCCTTAATCTACATGAGAAGAGCAGACAACTTACTGCACTTGGCGCAAGTAAACCAAATATAATGTAATGTTAGTCTGCACAAGGGCTGACAGTGATGTGAGCTGCTGTCAGAAATGGAAATACGGACGTTATTTTGCCCTCTTCGAGACTAAGGATAGTGGTGAAATGTTATCTATGTAAAGGTCCAAAAATCTATCTAGATTAAAGGTTAGCAATTCAAATCTTCAGAAGCACCTTGCAAAACAACGCGTTATCACAAAGGTAGTCGCTAAATACCCCGACTAACACTGACCAAGAAGCTAGTTGATAAACACTAACACTGACCGAGAAGCTGGTCGATGAAGAAGCTAATGCTGATCAAGAAGGAGCTGCCGCTGCTTACTCCATCCATGCAGACAAGACTTGCCTTTAACTCATGCCTGTCTGCTCCACAGTATGTAAGCCAGGAGGAACTAAACAGACTGATCACCAGGTATGTTTTGGAAGACATGCAAAGATAAAAAAAAATATTGTTTTTTGTTCTTCTAGTACTTACAGTAGTTTCATCATAATGATAATGGGTCCACTGCAGATGTCATTTGACAGTCTTGTCCCAAATTGTTCCAAAGCGACTCTATAACATAACGTAAAAATGACTTTCCCTAGTAATTTATCATGCAGTTATTGAAAAGTAATTAAATTAGTTTTTGACAGAAGTAACTTGCAATTGTAATTAATCACTAATTATCAGCAGATTGCCCAACACTGACCTATTAGCAGCTCCAACACAACCAGGCCACCCTGGCTTGTGTTGTTCCGCCTCCCTGCCTTCAGTAAACCCGACCCAACTGGCACCTTCCTGAGCCACCTGCAGCGTGACATGAGAAGAATCACTGTGCGTCAATCTCATTCCTCACTGAACAAAAGGAGCCTTGTAGTTTGCACTTTCTCATAAATGCAAAGCGTGAAAGTCAAAGTTCATGACTTTTGTTTGGATTTATTTTTAAGGCTTACTCCCAAAAAAGTCAGTTTTAGGCAGCATGACGCAGCATTTGTTGACTCTCTTGACAGTTGTCAGACTTACAGTCACTACACACAGAACGCGCTTGTTTTTCACCACAGTTTTGGACTAAACCAAAGGGACAAAGGATGTAAAAGGTCTCCTGGGAGTCTCACTCTCTCACTGCTTTGTAAACTTGTTTGTCCTTTCTTACTAAAGAACCGAACCAAGGTTGCCATGTTACCTTCGAGAAGCACAAAATATGGGAGGAGGAAATGTAAATTTATACAAATAGCCGGTGCACCTGATTTATGGCTGCTGACTGACCGGCGCAGCAGAGGAAACTGCATGTGACATTTAACATCTGGGGAAAGCTGCTGTACAATCTGCTGCACTTTTATCGGACACACACAGACGGTGAGAGACTGTGGCCGGATTTAAACAGAGAGAGACAATGACAGAGACTGCAGCAACCTAAAGACTAGTGCAGCACATTATAAAGGTTACTTTACAGTAGCTCACCATAGCACAAGACAGATTAACAAGACAGTCACGCAATTTTATCTCCACATCATCCTGCTTAATTTTCCTGACTTTTATTGGCTCACAACAGGTTCAGTCTGCTAAATTCTGATTGAAGCAGCCAATACTCTTTAAACCGGCATGTTATATACATTTCTTATCTGTTCACATACAAAAAGCTTTACCAGAAATCTCCCACACAGATTATTCTTATCCCATCCATTATTGGACTATTGTTGAGATCCTTCAAAAGTGTCTTCTCTAAAACCAATTTTCTACTTTCAGAAACTGACTGCTCGATGCTTAACAGTCCTCTGTCAGATCCCATTGAGCTGCACTTTATCCAAATCAGATGAACTGAATGAAATCTGTAGTTCCAATAAATATTGAAAGTGACACAATCTTGAGTCTGTTTTACTGTTTCAAGGGATAGCTCACCCAAAAATAAAAAAAAAAATCATATTCTTCTCTTCCTTGCAGTGCTATAAATCAATCTAGATTGTTTTGGTATCAATTGCAAAGTGTTCACTCCAATATCGTGGTACTATATGACACTCAACTTGTGACACTCAATCATCACTCAATGCACCAAAACAATCCATTTAAAAAACTCAACACCAATGTCCATCCATCCATTTCCTCCGCTTATCCGTGGCCGGGTCGCAGGGGCAACGGGCTCTTTCCAAAAATGACTCAATTACCCCAGCTTCGTGTAGGAACAATTTTCTTTCTCTTTGCCATAAAAACACTGCTCAAAACAAAACCTGTAGGACTGGTTGTGTCTGTTGAGCCTGTAGGTTTGCTCAAATAAAGTAATAGAGCCTAAATATAGAAAAAAAAAAAGTCATGTTGCATCATAGCTCATTGTACTAAGGGCTGCTACTTACAATTCATTTCAATATCGTTTTATTTATGGTTTATTTTCTTGAATATTTGATTAATTGTCTGCTCTATAAAATGTCAGAAAATAAGGAAACATTCAAACCCTCAATCCCAGTTTCTCAAAGTCTAAGGTGATGTCTTTTAATATCTTGTTAAATCAGTCAAAAACCCAAATATGTTCTTCTGTTTATTATGTGTGTGTTTTTAAAACAGAGAAACGCAGGAAATATCAATATTTCAGAGGCTAAAAACAATCTGCCGTTTTTGTATGAAAAAATACTTGATTATCAAAATAGTTGGTAAATATTTTTCTGTAGATCGACTAATAAATCAGTTGTCTTTTTGTAGTTTACAGACTGTAATCAGACAATCTAAGAAGGCAGTAGGGCAGAAAGGTTAAGAAGCCAGAGGAAGCAGCGGCGGGGCTATGTATTTCTCACCTTGCATCATAGCTCCGCAGCAGGTTATGCAAACAGATGCCTGAAGAGTCAGCAGCTTAACCCCACTGACCCTGTAGGGAGAAACAGCCTCAGACAGGCCTGACAGCCTCCTGTCACCACTAATGCTATCCATCATGGTGGTGATGTTACCTATGCAGAACAGCACCGTTACAGTGTGTGTGTGACAGAGAAGAGTCATTCCCCCTCAGCTGCTGTGAGCTTAAAAGCCATTAAGAAATACTTATCGTGTTCCTCTCGCCCCTAATAAACATCCTCGCTCATTTCTCCTCCTCTGCATACTTATTTTAATGTACTCTGGTTTGAAGATTGATAATAACGCCTCTACATCTTCTTTCAGCTGTTTGATTTATATTTGTTTACGAACCATCAACTGAGATGAGCTCAGGCATAATTAGTTTTCTGCCTGCATCTCACTGTTTTAGACTAGAGAGTTCAGAAAGCCTTGTTGGAGTTTTTCAGGACCGTGGCTCTGGAGAGAGTCCTCCACAGTCTGAATAAACAACCCTGATGATGTCATCAGCATTGTACACGGAGACTTAAATGTTTAAAATAACCTCTGTTACAATCATGTGGGCATTTACCTATGGGGCTGTCTAACAAAGTACTCTGTTGAGGTGTCTTAAGGGAAATATAGTTTCCAAACTCTCTCCACACTTGGGACTAAGGCTACAATCACACCGCAAGCTTTAGTGTTCAATTTCAATTATTGCTTGGATCGGATTTTTTTATTTTTTCACATTGTTTTTTTTAAAGGTGGCCAATGTCAGACACCAGTGTGAACTGTTCACAAACCTGAATGGACCAGCATGCATAAATAGAATAACACTGTCATACAGAAGTAAACATGGAGGCTGCTGAAGTCAGGGTTTATGTATTCATTTATAAGTTGATGTGCAGTGGAAGCCAGCAAATTTGTGAGCAGGAAAGAGGCACATTTTCAACTATTACGTTTTTGGATGGAGAGTCGGAGCCAGGAGTGGTGGGATTGGGATGGCTTCACTTTAACGTACAGCACTCCTGTAGCGATTACAGTTGGCTTTTAAGTTTTGTACTTACTTGATGCCTGTGGTCTAAGGCTAGAACCTTCAGGTTGAATGCACTTATTGTAAGTCGCTTTGGACAAAAGTGTCAGCCAAATGACATGTAATGTAATGTAAAACACGGAATTCATCAAAAATGTCAGAATGTCATAGAGACAGAGTGCCACGCATCATACACAACCATAGGCTAAAATGTTTAAAAAATGTCTGTTTCTAACTAAAACTATTAGATTTTAAGCATATCATGTGATTATTTAAGCACTCTGTGTCTACCGGACACAAGCTGGCTGTTAGCAAGCTAATATTAGCTAAATGTTCGCAAGCTATTGTTAGTACTTATATTAATACTGCATAACTTTCCGAATTATCCACATTTTACAACAACACAAGTTCCATCGCGTCGAATGCTTCAGCTTAATTTACAAAATTATGTAGTTAGCTTAAAACTGACTTTGGATATATGACTTAATGACAAAATGCTCTGCATACATAAGTTAACGTTAAATATACTGAGTTTTCCCCATTGTAACTGCTGATATCTCACGTCTCTATACATCTGTATCCACTTTTTTTTGGTTTGTAAGCTAATATTAACTTCTCTGGGTTCTTTAGCCTGCTGGTAGTGCATTTTCACCACACTGTAGCTTTTCTGTTGTTTGCTAACAGACAGAATATTCTAGGGGGGCTCCTCCATTCAATACAAAGTCAATGGTGAATGATGGATTGTTTTCCCCTCTGGTGGGGGTGGGGCTTAAGTGCACTCTGTCTCTATGGGCTTCTTCTAACTGTATCTGTCAGCACCTCTCCACAGGACCTCTCCCACCAGCGACAGAATTGTGACAAATTTGGATCTAGAGTGACATAGAAGTTGCATAAATTCTGCCATGACTGTTCAGATTGAAGTGGCATTGTAAAATATCAGACCTGTATCTGATTTAGGACCAGATAAGATAAGGCTCAAATCAGAGGTTGAAAAGTCTGAATGTAACGTTAAAGTCAGGATATGTCAGCCTCTGCTGCTTCAGCTTTGACCCCTATTTAAAAATGTCTCCTGTGGCAGTAGTATCACTAAAGTGCAGGAGTAGCCCTTTAACCACACATCCATTCCTGAAGTCAGACTCCTTGATGAACACATGCTTCTTGGGATCTTTTCAATGCCAGTTTGATCATTTTGCTGTTGTAGAATTTCACATAATTCTACTGTAGCTGTAGAAAATATAATTTTAGAACGAAGACAGAAAAAGGGGGACCAGATGAAATACAACAACAAACACAATCTTTGCATGTGTCTTGCATCATCATCATCATCAGAACAGAAGCGATAATGAGATCTGACTGGAGCAGTGAAAACGGATTTGGAGAGATTAACCCAGAGATTGATGAGGTGACTCGTTAGTCTTTGTCATCCATGAAACATCTTTGTTTGACTGTCTTTCTCTCTTCTCTCTCTTTCTCTCTCTCTCTCTCTCTCTCTCTCTCTCTCTCTCTCTCTCTCTCATCTCTCTCTTCTCTCTCTCTTCTCTCTCTTCTTCTCTCTCTCTCTCTCTCTCTCTTCTTTCTCTCTCTTCTCTCTCTCTCTCTCTCTCTCTCTTCTTCTCTCTCTCTCTCTCTCTCTCTCTCTCTCTATCTTCTCTCTCTTCTCTCTCTCTCTCTTCTTCCCTCTCTCTCTCTCTCTCTCTCTCTGCCACTCGTTACACTACACATGTGGACACACACACCGGCTGCTTGCAGCAGATGCGCCAAAGCCACATGGAGGCCCTCCATAGGTTATTTGATGCTGTAATACATTTGAAATTGAACCACCATATATAATTGAGACATCCACGGATATAGGCCTGTAGTTGCCATGCAGATCCTTGTTGATTTATACATCACGTGTGTTTATATGCTGAACCCGAGCAAGTCCTACCTGCGCTTCTTAAAGAACCCGGAGCGTCACAGCCAGTAAAATCCTTATAGAAAAATGATTGTTTTATTTATCACGAATATGAAGCAACGACTTGATAAAAAATCTGCTTGTTTTGTCTTCGACGCTTCGGCTACTTGAATTGAATCATTTTAGTTTGGTTTTCTTGCGTTGGAGAAAGTTTTATGGTGGGCAGTTTCATAACATTTAGGCTGCTGTGAATGCAAACACTGGCTTTGTCAGGCTGAGCCACATAAATCTGAATGTTCAGCATGGGGTTTACACTCATGGTGCTTCTAAAAATGAGCAATTACCTCTTTTTCGGAAAGACGGATCCTCAGCTATCTATGAAAGGAATTATGGGGTCGGCCACTGCCATCAATATTGCATAAAACAGTTTTTGAACCAATTCCAGATGAGAAAACGTTTCTTTACTTTGGGTTTTGACATGATGAGCGATGATCCCTGGATTATGAGACAGGAGCCTTTAACCCGGCCGCCCCCTCTGCCCATCAGCTGCTATAAAGCTCCGTCCCATTTCATCCGTTTTTGATTCATCGCCTGTCAGCAGCTGTCTGCGACGGATTCATTCAGAGTGATCGGGCTGGGTGAAAGAGGAATCAATGGAGTGTGTGGGACGAGACCAGTGTCAGACCCCCAGTCTGAAGGCAGGAGTTGATGGAGAGGTGATCGACAATGACATGAGTGGTTTGTTTGGAAGACTTTAGATTCCGACAGTGTAGGCTAAGCTGCCTTCAAGTCTTTGGCTATTCACAGGGGGAAAAACACACAAATAATTTTGAAAACCTTTAGGCCACAGCTCTGCTGCAGTGAGCGGAGCGACTTGGCTTTGTCTGCATGTAAATGTTTGGCTTTCAAAGCAGCTCAGCGGCAGTGATTAATAAAGTATATTCTGGCTGTAAAAAGCATGTGTCGCCTCAGCATGAGTGATGAGCTCTGCCTCATTAGGTTCCAAGTGCCAAGAGGAATTAATAGGTACAAAAAGTGTGTTTTCATGCTCTGAACATTCTGCCATGTTCCCTGAGCAGAAGAGGTAAAAGTCATTTTTGTTAGCTTTATCTGCTATTGATTTTGATCTACCCGGCTTTAAGCCATGATTCAGTAGTTTTGATTTATCTGGATACCCCTGAGTCATCGCTACACTTTTCTTTGATTTCACCCTTTAGCAATAGAAAGAGACGCTACAAAAGCCAATCGGCTCTATGCTACTTTGGTTTATACCCGCAGCCTTTTAATGACTGTCCCTGACCCCACTGGTGATCCAGGTTCCAACCACCAGGACAAGATTTGAGACAATCTTAATGTGGGTGTAAAATAAAGTAATAATCATTGACAGCATTGAGAAAATAATCACAGGGTTGACAGTGAAACAGATTGGAAAGAAAAACTAGAAGTCAGCTGAGTCATCCCAAGACTTACACACAAAATAGGTTTGTTTGTGAAGCTCCAGTCATCTGAAATACTGACTTAGGGATTTAAGGTGGCATGTATTTTCCAGTGGATATGTAGCATTTTGGAATAAAACCCCTCAATTATCGAGCTGTTCTCATGTGCTGTAAAGCGCTAACGCCTGCTTTTCCAGTCCCGTCTTGACAGAGGGTTGTTTTCTGTCCCGTAGGAAGTGGTAATTAAGGTGTTGGCCCATTTGTATTTGACAGTTGCATCTAAGGGATAACACTTTCCAATTCCAGCCGTCATGCATCAGTCACTTGATATGTTTGGAGAGGCCCAATGTGCCCCTGCACGTCTTTCATAAGGCGAGGAGGGATGTGACAAAATACAGTGAAGAACTGTGGAAATGGTACAACTTTAGTGGAGAGATTAACAGTAACAGCAGCTTCACCAAAGGTGCATTTAAGTGCACTCAGAGAAAAAGATGAGTCACATTTTTACAAAGACAACACTCTTACGTGTGATCTTTTTTATGCAGCTATGCAAGTACAAAAGGACAGGAGTTCAGAAGAAGAAAACTCTAAAAGATGAAGTGTTTGGTTGCTGGTAGAATCACAAATGGCCAATTTACAGCTGACATCGAGAGGGTATTGGTTTTGTCATTTAAAAAAGGTCCTAGCCAAACAATTCTGAAGAACAAGTGGAATTTCTTGTTAAGAATACATAAAAGGTACACCAAGGACCATACCAGTGATTATAGTTCATCAATCCCTTATTATTCTATTATTTTTATCTTTTAATGTTTTTCCTTTTCTTTTCTTTTTGAAAAGAAAAACGTAACTTAAACGTAAGTGAAAACATCTGAAATTGTATTTGTTAAGACATTATCACTATCACTGAGCATTAATGGTGATTAAGCCCACTTAGATTTTAGTATGTTTTTAAAGCTTTCAGTTGTATTTCCCTTGAATAATTATATGAAAATAATGATTATTTTGTCATCTCAAGTACTGTTGTGGCTTTTTGTAGTTTGTGCCCTAAAGAGGAACAAAGTCTGCATAGGTCCAGGTGGATGGTTGGGTCAACTTTTACCACCAGTGACATGCATACATTGGCAAGTGGTCGCAATTTGGTTTGGTTTTGGTAACAAGTTAGGTTTAGAAAACATGTCATGGTTAAAGTTAAAATAAGTAAATTTAGTATGTACTTTAACTAACGTAATGCACTTCACTTCTGAATGTAACTTAAGTCAGATAACAAATGTACTTATTTTAACAATGATATTTTTTCTAAACCTAACCAAGTAGCTTTGTTCCCCCCAAACCAGTCTGTCTGTCTGTCTGTCCGTCTGTCTGTCTATCAGTAATGAAAACAAGAGAATTTCATTCAGTCGGTCTCCTCTTCTCTCTTTTCTTTCCCTCTTTCTTAAAGTACGAATGTGAACTCATCAGTGATTTTAGAGGAGACTATAGCGGACAGGTTGAAGCAGGGAATGCGGTTTTGTACTCAAGCCTCATGTCAACCAGCCATAGGACAAGCATTTCCTCGCTCTGCTGCCTGTGTCAGTTGGAACGTGATATTTAGATTTGTAGTGTGGCTCTGTAAACGAAACAAAGCTTAATTGAAACTGATTATCACAGAAACTTAACAGCTCCCCCCTCATTATTCTCCCAGGCTTAGTGGCAAGTCTCCTTCCCACAGTGCAGCGTTGCACACGTGCCCTCCTGTCACTCCCCCCCCCCCCCCTGCTTTAAGTACTTCATGATTGGGTGAAGTGCGCCTCATCAAAATGCCCTTTTCCAAATTGCTTTTAATGGCTCATGTGGATCTGTCTCATGCCAGCCCGCGTCGGAAAAATAAATGATGTCGGTTTCTCGAGGAGCTGTTACAGGATGCCGCAAAGCCAAACCGCCCACCAAACTAGCAGTTAAACATCGCCAGAACCCTGCGGAACATTAATGCCCAAGCCGTCATCAACGCCTTCAATCATTATTCCGCTTGTTTACGTCATTTTCGAGTTAAGGCCGACGAAAAACAAACAGCGGTTTCATCTAAAAGCCTCAGACTTTCTGCTTGGAGTGTCACTAGGAGGCTTAGAGGAAGAAGGTTCAACGGTGATGCTTGTCCTTTAAAAGACAGATCTGTCTCCTGCTAAAGAGATTTACTGTGTGTTTATGAGTTCACTCCTTTTAGTCTTTATCAGCTATTAAAGCAGCCTTCAAACATGCACACACACGCTGTGCAACAGACGCAAAGTGCAAGGCCTCCCAAGCTCTTTGTGGTAAATATTTGAAACTGATTGAGCCGAATAGAAAAGTCCCTTAATAGAAATGGCTGTTATCATACAAATATTGTTGATTACATATCATCAGGCTGTTTATTTTGGCAGGAGATTACACTTTGAGAACTCCTACATACCACATTATCCTGATGCTCACTCTAATTAAGGCTGCTGCTCAGCACATGTCTCTCTGCATACAAACTTCTGAGAGTTTGTGTGGGTTATCAAACAAGTGGGCACACATGTGTCAGTCTGTGTGGGAAGAGAATATGGAGGCCCACATGTGAGGGGAGTTTCGACGCCTGCTGTGAGAATGTGTTTGGTGTTGTGAGTTGTGTCAGGCAGATGGAGGAGCTCTGTGTCCGACTTCTTGTCCCATAGGGCTCCCTGCTGATACAACCAGTGTAAACATATCAGTCTGCGGAGAGGAAGTGGCAGGGAGGGAAGTACTCTTCTTCAGCAACTGCCTCAGGTGCCCTTGAGCAAAGTGCTTGATGCACAGTGCAACTGTAGTCGAGGAAGTGGTTGTAGCCTGCATGACTAGTGCTGAAACATAGACTGTATACGAATAATGGATGTAGCAACATGGTCTCACAGAAATCCGTGAAATAGCCACGGATTTCGCTTAACTCAAAATCCGTGGAATAGCCACGGAATCGCTCAAATTTCCGTAAAACTGACACGGATTTCGCTACAATGCAAGTTAATGACAGTCATATTTTTCTGGCGAGATCTTCACCACAAAGTGATTATGTACATTCACTGAGTGAAGATTTAGAAAATAAAACATATATTTCTCGCTAGAAATGTGATCAAAATCCATTTTTATGCAGAAACTAAGTCAAAATATTGATTTTTCACTAAAAATGAGAGAACTGTCCGCCATGTTTTTTGTTCTGACTGCTGGGACCTTGAAAGTCACGTGACTTGGAACAAACCAATAGCCACGGGATATGACTGTCAGCGAAATCCGTGTCAGTTTCACGGAAATTTGAGCGATTCCGTGGCTATTCCACGGATTTTGAGTTAAGCGAAATCCGTGGCTATTTCACGGATTTCTGTGAGACCAGGTTGGATGTAGTCACCGTGACATCACCCATTGGTTTGTGGCCTGTTGGAAGCCTCGAGTTCAGCGTTACATTTGTCGCCATCTTGTGTCGCCATCTTGTTTCCGATACGTGGAGCAGACCATATTTGGTCTGTGGAGGAGCGAGAGGGATCTGATCACTGACTACACGCCTCTCTACACCTCAACCTGACCGAATGAAGGCGCTGCTAATTCATGTAATTGGAGCATTAACTGGGATGTTCATTTTGGCTAGCAAAAAACAAAGACAAAATGTACGTTGCTGACCTCAGAAAACTGAACAGTGACTCCTTGGAGTGTCTGTTAGTCCAACCAAATGCTGAACATTTGGTTGACATTTTTACTGAACAAAACGTTCAAATAAACATTAAGTCATTAAGTGAAAATACATTGAAAGGGTCAAAGTTATGAGACCAAAGTGGTAAATGGCCTTTTTTATATCTATATATCATTATATATAACTTTATTGACACGTTGCCGTGGATACGCATTGCTCTGCTTCTCTCCTGATTATGGCTCGCCTTGTTAGCCACCTGTCAATCAAAGGTAGCCACGCCCCAAATCATACGATTCTTTATCTTCTATTTTCTCAAATTTTGCATTGAAATGAATCGACAGATTTTTTTTTGCAGCCAAACTTAGCGCCCCTGCTGGAATTTTTGGTACAATGCAGCTTAAGGCACTTCCTGGTTTGCCTCCTTGCTCAGACTTGAAGGTTAACTGTATATAAAAGCTAGTTGTGTTCAGATAAAACAGTGGCATGTCCTTCCAGAATTATGCTGTGTTCATATGTAAAGTGATTTTTTGCCTCACATGACATCATAGTTCGGGTTAAAATACATATCTTCGTTACATAAATTAAGATGCGTATGTAAGTTAAAAAGTGAATTTAAATAAGTCAACGTTGACTTATTGTTTCACACAGGAAACAAACAGCACTCCCCTGGGTGAAAGTCATGTGTTCATTTGACCCACCCATTGACCCACCCCCCTCACTGTGCAGACTTTCTCGTTCTTTATACCACATCAGACTTCCAGAGCACTTGCTCTGGCATGAAATGGGACAGAAAAGCAAAAAATATGTAACATGCAAAATGACTCCAGAAATCGGTGTGTTATTCATGAATAACTTGAAAAAATATAAATGTGAAACAGACTTATCTGGGTCTTCTAGAAATTTGCAGCAGAATCAGCTGCATGAGGCTCTTCTCAGATCAAATCCATCATCCTTCAGAAGAGCTGTGTAAGCACATTGATTTATATCCGTAAATAGTGCAATAGTGCAAACTTAAAAAAAAAAAAAAATCTGTTGAAGCTTATTACAACAAGTATTGTATGCTTATTAGAAAACCATGTTCTCTGGCTTTCTGTGGCTGATTCTCCACATTATAAAGCCAGTGAGGACGCGATACAGTTTACCTCAGGGTTAGTAACAGAAGAAAAAGCCTTATGCAGATATGACTCATTATCATGATTCTACAAAGTCTCACTCTTGCTAGTAAAAAGAGACACAGGGACACTGAGTGAAAGAGCATTACAAAAAAGAAAGATCTCTTTAGCGAGCTGAGCTACAGCTCATGAATCATCATTGCCCGCTGGACGTCTGGCTGAGTTGCCCAGCCTGCCCTTTGTGTGGCCTTGGCACACTGAGCTGACGCGGAGCGCTACGACCTCTGACCTCGTCATAAAGACCTCCAGAAGGGAGTTGGCGGCTGGCCACCATGCTAATGAAGCCACTGTCAAAAATCCCCCTAATAACTGCAACCTCAGTGGGCCTTTGTGAAACTGATAGCAGTCTGCAGAGGTGACAGTCAATGACTATGTTGTGAAAAGCCTCAAGTGGTTCTCACTGACCCACACACCCTGTGTTTATGTGTAAATTTGTGTGTGTACATTGTTTTCTGTGTGTGTCTATAGTGTCCCTATGTGGGTGTGTGATTTACTGTATATTTGCCTCTGCATACTGAATATATGGGCGTGTGTGTGTGATATGCCGAGGTAGGCTGCACCCCGGGTTGTGTAGGAGGCGACACACTGCGGTCAGTATGTCACGCAGCCGGGTCCCAAGGTCAAGCGGGGGTCGGGTAATATCCGCACAATGATGTTCTTTATGGGCAATAACGCAGATCGTCCCCATCCTACGAGCCCTCCGCCCCGAGACATTTAGGCTCATTGAATGTTAAGCTTCGTCACATTCTTGCTGCGTCTGTCCTTTGTGCTGACTGTCTGACGTTTCTTCAACAGATCGAGAATGTGGACGCCTGCCTCAGTTTCCTGGACGCCAGAGGAGTGAATGTACAAGGGCTCTCAGCAGAAGGTAAGAAGAATAAACAATGATTAAACTCTTAATTGAATCAGTGGAACAGCACAAGAAGCATCTCCCTGTTGTATTTCTAATTTCTAGACCTGGAAAATTCATTTGGCTCCAGCACCACCCAACCTTCTGTGGCTAGCTTTCCATTTCTTCACAGTACCAAATATCTTCAAAAAGCCTATTTCCAAGACATACTATTATACTTCACAGCAATGGAATTTACCACGTTGGTATCATGACAGGGTGCACAGTTTCTCCATCTCCAGCTTTCACTATGGCAGTGTAGGCAATCATTAGGGCATCAAAGTGGATTGTGGGAGGATAAAAACTCCAGCGAGGGATTCGCCTCCCGACCATCAGGGTATACACTATATGGCTTATATGACAGCCATGACTGCAGCCGGGCTCTGTACTGAATGACTGCTTGCCAAATTGAATGATAAGCTAAAATTGTCTCGCAATGCCAGGGCTGAAATTACAGTTAAGTTCCAAACTATCTGTTATGATTTAGTTTTATACACGATTTCCAGTCTGCAGGAGGGAACTCAAGAATCTCTCACAGTTCATAAATGAATCAAACTGCAGTCAGGTTTTTTCACTGCATGCAAAGAAATCATGGTGTGATTCAAGGTTCAAATGGTGTCCCATTTGACACCTGTAGCCCACAACTGACATGCCTTACATTAAGAAATAATAAAGGTACAGTAGCTAGCATGTCCATACCTGGAGGGCAAATAGTTGCTGTCAAGTAAAAACCATGTATTTTTAAAATGTCAACTTTTCATGAGCCTCAGGAGTAGGGGAAATTTCTCTGTATGTTGCAGTTTGTCGGAAAAATGAACTTGAAATACATTGTTTTCATTAGACAGGAACAAAAAACAAAAAAATGTATATGCTTTTATGGAACATTAAACCCACAATATGTCATTGTCTGCTGCTAAGCATCTCTTTATTGAAACAATAACAAAATATGTAATTTGGTGACGCTATGAAGTACCATGGGATCATGGGAGTTGTTGTCATTGCAGTCAGCTTCTCCCACTTCGAATTTCATGTTCATGGTTCAGGAGTTTTCTACCAGGAGCCAAATTATCCCTAGAGGTCTCCTCCTCTCCAAAACAAAAAACATCTGGTGATAAAACCAATTAAAAACAGAATAAAGCAGCTTCATGATAAGAGTCAGTGTTGTCTAGTTCTGTTCGGCGGACAAGGAACTCCTGGAGGACAATGACTCAGCTTGAAAACCTAAGATCTAGAAGTTTGGTGACTAAAATCCTTCATCTGGTTGAAATATGTAGTTAAAACAATCAATATCTAAAATGTGCATCATAAAAAATTTGGCTTCAAACTGGATCAAAGGTCAGTTCATGACTGCTCCTGGCAGATACCAACAGGGCTGGTGCATGTGCAAAGATGATATGACGATATCAACAGGTGGCCAAATGAAATGGACCATTACATTGATCAAAATTATAGATCTTTGTGAGTTTTAAAACTGTTGGAAACATTTGGGAACTCTGTGACATAACTTGTTGCTTTCAGTGTGCAGGCACAGATGTTCTGACTTTTACTTACTTCATACACAATAAATTCTTGATTATAAAAAAAAAATTATAATCAAAAATTTCTTATGAACAAGAGTTATGTGAGAACTATTTGGTTGGGAAACCCAAACCCATTTTCTCAGATTGGATTTTTCTCTAGAATCCCTTAGCAACAGGTACAAGCATGCCTCAATGATTCTAGCAGAAAATGTCTGTTATTTAGGACCTGTGCTCAGCTAGGCCCCATGTTGTTCCTGCTCCCCTTTAAACATTAAAGAGGTGTGCGCCCTTGACCTCTCTCAAGCAGAGGAAAAAATAGTCTGCCAGCCTGACACACTGACCGACAGCTCTAAATCCTGTGCCCCCCACTACAGCACTAAAAACAGCAGAGTGACTCACTAGATCCGGAATGTTAAAGTGGGCCTGTAAATATATGGGCTATTGGGTTACTCTGTCTATCACTGTTGCTGTTGCATTTCATCACTCACTTCACTCAGTCCATTTGGCCCTCCCTTGCTCTCTGCCTTTGTCAGCCTTATTCTCTTCCTCTGCATGTGCTGTGTGTGTTTGTGAGTTGCATTAGATGGCCATGTTTGCCCTCTCATGTCTAATTGAATCAGCACAGTGCTTTCCAGATTCTGTTGGCTGGCATATGAAGTCTTTATTAACTTTTACAAGGCGTGGGTTTAAAAAACAAAGTGGAATGTTTGATGTGCATGCAGACACAGGATTTTTTCCCCCTAAGGAAGCCCACTTATTGTAATAACCTCTCTAGAAGTCCCCTCGCATCTCTCTGGTGGGAGGCTGTAAACTCAAGCTCTGGAAAAACTTGTCATGTTGAAGAGTGGCACGGTTCATTCTCAGACATTTCCGCTAAGGGAGGTTATAGGCCATAATGAAAGCAAGGATTTTTTTCAATGCAAGAAAATTAATTCTAAACAGAAGTTATCACTGTGAACCACTTTGCAGAAGCGCAGTAGCGAGTGATCTTGTTATTAAGAAAAAAGCTCAACCAACTCAAATTCACATTTGAACCCTTAGCATAAAAAATGTAATAAAAACTAACAACAACAAAAAAAGTTTTACTACATGAAATGTGATAATTATCTACAGGAAGTTCAGTCTACAGTTACAAGCCTTAAAAAGCAGGTGTAAAGCTCAAACACACACATTTCCTGCAGTTGATAATGGGTTAGAGTGAGGGGTCCTTGCAGCAGGTCATTAAAGTCTCTTTCCACTGCAGGGACCCTGCAGCTGAGACCAGAGAAGAGCAGACTCTTATTGGTTGTAGTGCTAGCAGGCAACCTACAGAACGACCTGCTCCCAACAATAAAGTCCATCCTGCTTGATCTCAGTGGGTGTCTTTTTTTTCCTTCAGAAAAAGGTCTGATTTCAAGAGATGACTTTGCTGGGTCAGCAGGGGCTATGCATTTGTTTTCTGACCAGAAGGTGAAGCTAAGGCTAATCATTTCCGTGTGAAAAAACTTTGTAACTTGTGACTTTGTAATGAGCAGTGGGCTTGAACACAAAACACATCAGTGGAACAGTAGTTGTTTAAAAACCATAGACTGTATATAAATAATGGACGTAGTCACCGTGACGTCACCCGTTGGTTTTTGGCCCGTTGGAAGGATCGAGTTCAGCGTTACGCTCGTCGCCATCTTGTTTCCGATACAGGGAGCAGACCATATCTGGACTGTGGAGGAGCGAGAGGGATCTGATCACTGACTACAAGCCTCTCTACACCTCAACCTGACTGAGAGAAGCTGCTGCTAATTCATGTTAGCATTAATTGGAGCATTAACTGGGATGTTAGTTTTGGCTAGCAAAAAACAAAAATAAAAAAATATACTTTACTTACCTCAGAAAACTGAACAGCGACTCCTTGGAGTGTCTGTTAGTCCAACCAAACGCTGAACAAGACATTTTTACTGAACAAAACGTTCAAATAAACTGTCATTAAGTGAAAATACAGTGAAAGGGTCAAAGTTATGAGTACTTCCTTTTTTATATCTATGTAATGTTATATATAACTTTATTGCTGCTTCTCTCCTGATGATGGCTCGCCTTAGTGACCTGTCAATCAGAGGTAGCAACACCCCAAATCATACAATTCTTTATCTTCTATCTTCTTCTAAATGGGGCCATTATTTACACTATTAACATCAGATTGTCTTGAAAAAGATTTTTTACTAGCAATTGAGACCATAGTGTTGTCCTAAAAAGAATTTCTGAAGTAATAAATCAAGTGAGAAGTTTTCTCATTTTGCAATGAAATGAATGGACAAACTTAGCTCCCCCTGCTGGAATTTTCGGTAGAATGCAGCTTGAGGCACTTCCTGGTTTGCGGCCCTGCTCAGACACGGAGGTTGCCTCCTGTTGAAAACATAATTAATAGTTTTCATGTAACGTCATGGCTATAAACACCTACCTGGACAGCAAAATAAAGCTTCCTTCCACTGTCCAACAACAGCTCAGCTTTAATCACACTGTTAGCCAAAAATGCTAGCTTGAACACAGTAAACAGCGTTAAGTAGCTAATTTGTCTTCATTTTGTAAGTGTTTCATCCTTTGCCTATCAGACAATGGCATCATTGATTCAGCCAGGTGGATTTTCCACAAGATATGATGTTCTGTAGCTAAACAATGTGAAAAAACGTGTAGCTCTGACAGGGATATTGCTGGTTTGAAAGTGGAAATGACTTTTTAACGAGCAAGCAGACTAGCTAGCTAATGTTGTCTGCTAACTCCAACTCCAAAGTTACTCAATCGTAACTTTCACCAATGCTCATTTTAGAAAGACAAGAAAATGTGTTCTATGTTTTTGTTAACATTAACAAAAACAAGTTAGCTCGCTAGCCAACCATCTAATCTAGCCCGTTAGCTAGTTGAAAAGTTGTCTCCTTACACATTAATGATTTAAATACTTCAACAGGTGCTGTATTTGGGTCACTAGTGCTTTATCTTTGTTTTATCTCTTTTAAGAGGTGATGTAAAAGAAAAAAAAATTGACAGGCTTGTGCGGTATCTCTGTGGTTTCTAATGTTAGCCGCTGGTATTTGCCCGAGCTCCACAACGAGTATGACTTTAACACAGAGAAGCAGAGCAGGGGAAGCAGAGACATAACTGCCTGTGGCATTGTAAAGAAGAACCCCGACTGGACATTTATTGTCTGGGGATTAAACCTAAGAAAGATTGATTAAGTAGGTAGACAGAATATATAGTCTCAAAATGCCAACACAATGCGAGAACCTGTCCTTGACCTAATCCACAGTCCTCTGTGACTCATGAAATAACTAACCTCTCCAAATAATAATGAGAAAAAAGATTGAATGAAACCACGTCAACCACCTAAAAGGCCTCCAGAAGCAAAGGCATATTTTCAGAGAGCGTGGGCCAAGCAGACACTTATCTTCTACACGGCTCCAGAGAGGCAAGAGCCCTCCTGCTTTCAGGGGGATGAAAAGTCTGTGTATAGATGACAGAGATGTCTAATGGGAGCTTTAGAGATGTGCTATCACTGTTTCTTGACTATCCATAACCTGTATCTAACTTCCCCTCAAGAATAGAAAAAGGTACAGCAGAAAAGAGAGCAAAAGTCAAAACCTTGTGTGAGTTATATTACATACATTTATTTTCAGCAGACACACAGACAGAAGTCTGCCTGGACTACAAGCTGAACAGCAGAAAAATGGTCAGGCAGAACATATCAGAGGGTCTCATATCTCTCCTATATCACGGAGGAAGAAAAAGTCACTGTGGTGCTTTTTTGCAAGTAAGAAAGTAATTTTATGCTGCGTAAAACTTTTCAAAGTCTCTTTTCATGCATAAATCCTGCATACTTCCTACTTTATAACTGCAGATAATTTTTCTTCTCAACATTGCGCAACAACACTAAAATAATTACAAGATAAAGAAGTTGGCTGAGAATAACCCTCTCTGAAAAATTCTGTTCATATATCATAACTACTTTGCATCAGATGATACATTTTGGTGGAAATGAAATGCCACCCACATTACAGTTTTCCATCAACATGATGACATTTATATAATGTACAAAACTGCAAATCTAGAGATGTATTGCGATTCAGATCTATTGCGAATATTTAATCAAGACTAGAAAATTAACCTAACCTTAACCAAGCGTTTTAGTAATCTCATCCTCACCACATGAAGGGCCGGAGTCAAAGTCGTGCATGGCCAACCATCCAACACCAAAGAGCCAACACTTCATTGAACATGGAGTCCTTTGGAGATTAAATTTCTAAATGGACCACATGTGTCACGTGGCAACAGAGGACAAGCTAAATGATGGAGTGACATTACACTGTAAAAAAAAACCTGTTGTGTTTATGGTAAAAAAAAAACGGCAGCTGTGGTTGCCAGAACTTTACCATAATAAAACGGCAGAACTTTTTTAAATACTTTGTTAAAAATATATTGGCACTGTTGATTTCACGTTTAAGATTGCCATTCTATTCCATTTTTTACAGTATAAATAAAACGTTTTTCCATCAAAAGAAATGCTGTTCTGCCATATAATTGAAAAGAAAATACTTAAATAAATAATATAAATGCTGCATAAACTAAAGATTTTACCATCAAATATTACAGTATATTTTTGTTAGAGATATGGTGTTTTGTACATTTAACAGTGAAAAAAAAGGATTTTTTTACATTACAGTATATTTTTGCTACAAAACACGGTGCCACTGTATTTTACAGTGGAGTAATGTATTTCCAATTAATAAAGAAACTGTAAAATATACTGTTTTGGCTGATATATACATTTACGGTGTTTCATTGTTACTGAAACTGAGTTAACCCATTTATCAATTTTACGGTCTTTTACTGTCATAGTTTAGCAGTTTTTCACTGTAAAATCTACAGACATTTTTTACAGTGTAGAGGCTGTATCATGGTTCAGCTGTCTGCCATCAGGTGGTATCAGGACCAGATTCTCTTTACTTTTTCTTACTTAAATGTCTCTTTAAAAAAACAAGAAAAACTACTGTATTGTCATAAAATGGAAAGATGTGTTGGCCAAGAGAGAAGCCATTACATTTTAGAGCAGAGCTGAACCACAGGGTGTATACACCAACTAATTTCCAGTTTTTTACAGTGCAAGATAGGCCATTTGTGCTGCATTCATGGTGTGTTTGAATAATTCTAATTCCCCGACAACTCTTAAAGAAAATGTTAGTCCACACTTCATGGCTCAACTGATTCTTTTCCTTTGCTCTTTGTTGTTAAGCAAATACAGGAAACTCTGAACAATAAAATCCAACAATTGTTCTTTGTAGTGTCCATGTGTTTCCAAATAATGACCTAAAGCTCATAAACACTGGAGTTGGGAGAACAACTTCCCAATTCAGCAAATGGGAGCCACATGAATGCTCCATTGATTTTAGCAGAGGTCAAAGTTGTATCGTAATTTGATCAAACACATGAATGTAGGATTTTGGTCAAGGTCAAGGTCACGTTTATTTCTAGAGCACCTTATACACAACCATGGTTGACGTAAAGTGCTTTACATAACTGAATAACATCAAAAAATCCAAAAGATACATAAATGAATAACAATAAACTCAAAATTCAAAATATAAAGACAATTTCATCTAGTAATTTATGATATGAGATGTACAATACAACACACAGAAACAACTTTCTTCTCACGCAGGTTTGAAAGCCTGGGAGAAAAAAATTAGTTTTAAGAGAAGATTTAAAAATGTCCAAAGTCTTTGACGACCGGATATGCAGCGGTAAACTGTTCCACAGTTTAGGGGCAGCCACTGCAAAAGATCGATCGCCTTTAGTTTTTAGCCTGCATTTAGGCACATCCAGGTAGGACTCATTTGCAGACCTCAGAGCTCTGGTCGGTCTGCATGAGTTCAGCCAAATACGCTGGAGCCAATCTGTTTAAAATTAGAAAACAAACATCAGGATCTTAAAATCAATTCTGAATCGGACAGGAAGCCAGAACTGGGGAGAAGTGTTCCCGTTTGTTTGTGCCTCTTAAAAGACGAGCAGCAGCATTTTGCACAAGTTGTAGGCGTCGCAATGAGCGCTGGTCTAAACCTACATACAACGAGTTGCAAAAATCCAGCTTGTGGAAATGAAAGCATGAATAACCTTCTCCGGGTCACTAGGAGAGAGGTATGGTTTTGTCCTGGCCAGAAGTCGCAGCTGGAAAAAGGCACTTTTGACCACATAGCCGATTTGCTTGTCAAGTTTGAACTCACTGTCGAAAGTGACACCAAGGCTCTTAATGACAGAGCAGTTTTTTTAACCCAGGGAGGGGGGCAGAGCATTAGCACAGTCACTGTAATGTTTATGACGCCCAAACACAATGACTTCTGTCTTGCCGTCATTCAGATTTAGGAAGCTGAGGCTCATCCAGGTCTCGATGTCAGTTATACAGGCAAGTAAAGTTTGTACAGAGTCTTTACAATTCATTTGTAAGGGGAGATAAATCTGAACATCATCAGCGTAACAATGAAAAGACACATTATGTTTGCGGAGAATGGAACCAAGGGGCAACATTGTGTGAACAATAAAGGGTCTAGAATAGACCCTTGAGGCACCCCACAAGTAAGAGGGGTCACACTAGAAGAAAAATCTCCCAAATGCACCGAGAAGCTCCTATCGGTAAGGTAGGACTGGAGCAGCATGAGGGCAGCACCCTTGACACCAACATGATGCTCCAGGCGTGAGAGAAGGGTCCTGTGATCTACCGTGTCTAATGCAGCAGTTAAATCTAATGTCACCATGATGGCAGCACATCCAGAATCAACAGTTAAAATAAGATAATTAAAAACTCTTAAAAGGGCAGATTCTGTACTATGTCCAGGTCTAAAACCAGATTGGATTTTTTCACAAATGTCATTTTTTTCCAGAAATGATACCAGCTGGGTAGCCATTACTTTCTCTAACACCTTGGACAGAAAGGGGAGTTTAGAGATAGGCCGAAAATTAGCAAGGATGGATGGGTCAAGGCTAGATTTTTTGATTAGTGGCTGCACTATGGCATGCTTAAAAGGAGCTGGAAAACAGGCTGAGCTAAAACAAGCATGAAACAATAATAAAATGAATGAGCCCACAGAATTAAAAACCTTTTTAAAAAGGGGGGAATGGGGGAATGCTATCTGAAGCGGAATTTGTGGGGATTTTGCATAGAAGCACAAAGTGGAAATCATAAAGATCTTAACACTACATTTTGATACAGGGACATCAAGACAGGCGCATGTAAATCAGGCGACAGCAGGAGCCACTTTAAGGCCCTTATGATATGAGTTGATACTGGGCCTTAGTGGTGCATAATGATGAACAGTTGTTCAAACAAATTAGCATAGAGTAGTGATCCTGGAGCTCTGTGGTCCCCCGGACAGTTGCTGAATTGCCTGGTTGGTAATATAACCTTGATACAGCCTACACTTTTCTAAAGTTTCCTTGAGTGAGAAAAAAAATATTCAAACACGCTGTTCTGATCTGATCCTGACCCCGAGGCCAACTTTCCTTTTGGGATTGGTAAAGTACTATTCTCCCTTGTGTCCTCATCATTATAATTTCTGTTCCTTTTACCAGTTGCCACAGTTTGAGTCCACACTCTTTGGGCGGCTGAATCTGCAGCATTGTCTCTCCCTAAAGCAGAGAAAACGCTGCTGTTCAGACTCTCTAAGGCCCAGTATAAATTACCACCTCTGGGTGTTAGCAAATGGAAAACACCCCCATGAGATTAATCTTCTCCAACTTTCAGTCTCCAAACAGCATACTGTAGCCATGGATGGCTGCGGAGAATGTTTGAGCCTCACCAAATTGAAAAATGGAGTAAAAAGCCCTGCGTCAGCCGCTGCTATCCTTCCCCTGCCTCTGTGTGCCAGCTCTCACTGAGGGTTTGATCTGAAAAGTCCATTTCACAAATGGGTGCGTTAGCCACAGTGATCAATTCTTCCGCCTCTGTGACTACTGAATCCCATCGCGGCTGTGTGTGAAGGAGTCTGTGAGAGATGCATTTGTTTGAGTTTTGTCCAAGATGAACCCAGGAACTGTTGAGGATAAGATGAACAACACAGACAAAGTTGCTCATTGATTAGGAGCTTTCTTGCTGTTGCCAGCTCAGCATGTTTAAAAGGTAACTTTATATGCAGGGCTGCAGTTTCCTGGAGATCAGAAACAGGAATAGAATCTCTTTAAGTCTTTTACAGTACTCCTATGTCCTCTGAGTTCTTTTTCAATATTAATGCATTTTGGATCATTGTGTTTTATCTTACTTCTGTCCTTATCTGTGCTACTGTTTCCAGCTGGTTTCATTTTACTTGTTAGGTAGTTAACTTCAAGTCAGCTCTTATATTTCTTTTTTATATCACCCATTCATATATAGTTTTGTTAAAAGTTTGCATACACTTAAAGAAATAAGAATTTCATGGCAGTCCTGATTTTCCAATAATTTCTACCACTCTCATTTTTCTATGATGGAATGATTGGAGCATATACAAAAAAACATTTGGTTCTTTTATGAATTTATGATAGGTCTTCTGAAAGTGTGACCAAAACTACTGGATAATAGATAGACATCATCCATACATCAATGCCAACATTTGGTGAAATGTCACTTGGGTGCTTTTTGGTAGCCAACTACAAGCTTCTGGCAAGATTTTGGTTCAAACTTTGACCACTCCTGTTGACAAAATCATTGCAGTTCAACTAAATTTGTTGGATTTTTTGGCACAAACTTGTTTCTTTAGCACAGTCCCCATGGGCTTTAAGTCAGGACTTTCAGGAATTTAGCCATTCCTGAACCACTTTTGATGTCCATTTGGGATCATTGTCCTGTCCGAGCAACCAACTTCGCCCAAGACCTAGGTCCAAAGTTCTATGGTTCTATGGGTTCCCATGAGTCTCCCCTTTGCAAACAAATTATTACAAGCTACAAACTATAAGCTAAAAAAAAGATTAATTGCAATTAATCACAGCTAACTGTGTGATTATTTTGACCTATCACAATCAGTTGTTTGCTAATCTTTGATCCATGCTGGGCTCCTTATAGACCCCCATTATAGTCTAATGAGTGAATCAAACATGCCCTATATAAATAGGCTGAGAAAGCTTGCCAATCATAATCTCTCACAGAAAGTTAATAAGCCATGCCACAAAGCAAATCTGACTGATAAAATGTCTACCTTACCCAATTTGTCATATTTCCAGAAGACCTATAATAAGGTAATGAGTGTTTTTGCAAAGATGTATGTGTTGCAATCATTCTCAGAAAAACAAGATGTAGAAATGAGAAAATAAAAATAAGTGCTTGTAAACTTTTTACCACAACTTTCATTTAACCTTTATATAAATAGAAATGTGTCACTTCTGCCATCACTGTATACCGGCAGCACATGTAAATAGACTATCAGTTCCTCATTTCATGGCAAAAACAGAACTGTTGTATATTTTTGGCTGTTTTGCCTCAGACTTGCCCTCACTCAACAGACATCAGCCAGTTTAGCACCAGTCCAGAAGCTCCCATGTTGAGCTTCACTCCTAAATGAACCAGCTGTGTGTTAGCAGATGCTTTAGCCTGGATCTATGACAACTGGTTCTTCAGTGGAGCTGTGGTCTAAATTATTCGTATACAGAGTAAGTGTTACCTCATGCCTAATACAATTAAATGCTATAACTCTGCATATTATACACAGTGCATCAATATTTTCTCAGTTAAAGCCAGTGTATAATTACTCTTATAAAACTCTTCTGCTTGCCGACAACAGCTGCATTTGAGCTCAATCCACAAGTGGCTTTTCTGAAAAAGTCAACATATGTTCACTTTACAGTGTTTGAAAGATTCAATAAATGGTTTGGAAAATATTCATGTCTAGCGTCACAGGACACTGCTTACGTTCCAGACGAATGGAAAACAAAATTTTGTGTATTTTCACTCGCAAAAATGGTTTTATTCCAAGGAAATTGTTCTACTAGAGGGCAGATGAAGGGTACAGCTTTATATCAGTGTATTCACTAGTACTGCACCACTAGTACTGGATCAATTCAAATGATGGTGGAGTAGCACCATAAGTACTACACAACTAAGTAGATGATCAATTTTTCCTCGTTATGTCTCTCCAGAGATCAGGAATGGCAACCTAAAGAGCATCCTGGGCCTCTTCTTCATCCTGTCGCGCTACAAGCAGCAGCAGCAGCAACAGCAGCAGTACTACCAGTCCTTGGTAGAACTCAGCCAGCAGACCAGCAGCACCACACCGTCCGCCAGCAGCCTCAAGACACAAGAGATGCAGTCCAGGTACGTTAACTTCCACATTAGTTGTATTTCAGTTGCTTGGTGTTGCTTTGGGTCTCATTTTGTGGCAGATGTAGCCTGGAGGTCAAAAAAGCAAGCAAATGTCACTGGTTTAAATTAGTGGACCAATTATTTTTTAGGATCTGAGCTGGAACAGAGGTCGCATGATTTATCGCTTTTGGATGCTTAATTAGGTCCAGTTAGAGCTTTAGTAAACAGGAATTTGTTGGATATGACCGCCTCTGAGTGCTAAATGAATAACAGGCTTCTTGGAAGATGTTTCTCATTAGAGCTTCTGCTGCATCAGCTCCATAAGGAAGTTTAAACAGAGAAGAGTCAAGTTGGCTGACAGTTAGTTACATTACATTTACATTTGGGATGCAGTGCTGGCTTCCGAATGTATGGTGAAAATGCTTATTCACACATGAAAACATCGGTATGGCTCTTATATCTATCCGTTAAAGACTTCAAGCAGCTTGGCGCTGTCTGTCTGTCTCTGTGACCATATTCGGACAAGAGGAATGAGTTAAGTTATCGGCTAATGCAAGCATTAGCTAGCTTGCTTGGTAGCAAGGTGGATCCATAATTCATGTCAACTATTATATTAATTGGGATGATAATTTTGGCTGGTGAAAACGGGCTTAAAACAAAATGTAAAAAAAATGAACAGTGTTCTTTTTAGAGTGTTTTTTACTAAAACTGTACAATGAACATGACATTTTTAGGTGACCAAAGTGTTAGAATTAACTTTAATGAACTGAAAACACACTTTTAAATGGCTCACATTCTTAAATGACAACACAAATCACACCAAAAACAAGTTTGCTGCAAAAATGTACACATTGCCATGGCTGCATGGCCCTAAAGCATTCCCCGCTTTATCATCTTTATTGCTCTGAATGGGACCATATGTAATAAAATAAACATAATTCTGTATTGAAGAAGACTTGAAACTAGTTTGATTGAGATTGAAACCATACACTCATTAGGAACATGTTTACTGAGTTCATAGACATCTATACAATTGGACTTTTCTTTTTGTAACCAGTACAGTCGCCCCCTGCTGGCCATTACAAAGAATGCATGATTAAAGACTTCTGCATTGGTTTCACTTTTCAGACCTGGAGGTTGGTGCTTAGACTGAAGGTGACAAAATCCTCCAGTGGTCAAGTTGCATTGTGGGTAAAGTAGGAGCCTAATTTTGACAAAGAAGAAGAATGCGTGGAATAGAAAAGACAGCTGTTGATATTGAGTCTGACAAAATTTCATGAGTGTTAAATCTGTGGAGAACTCTTTGTAAGGGTTGGTGAGATGTCCTTAGTTTAGTAGCAGTACTGTAGGTTTACAATATGAAGACGTTCATGGTTTTCTTTACGATATGAAGACATTGTACAGTAGAAGTGTTGGCATACAGGCAGCCAAGCAGTAAAAGGCAGTAAAAGCAAAGGAGCCCTGACCCCATGTGATGTAAATAGACAGAGCAGGCCTTAGAAGAGCATCTAAAGAAAGGCCTGACATGCCACACATGAGCAGCATTCCCCCTGACCAGATCAAGTTACTGCACGGCCGCTGAGTTTGGCAGTGCTGTGTATGTGTGTGTGTGTGCAATAAGAGCAGTTAGTCTCAGCACTCGAGGAGAGGGCAATGTGTGTAAGATGATATCATCGAGCGCTTTAGCCTCTGTTTGGACGAGCTAGGAGGTGGTAGCGAGGGGTCAGTGTATCGTGTGTGTGTATGTGTGGGGGGTTATTAAGGGCACAGCTGCCTGCCATTCCCACAGTCCCCCCCCCCCACAACAGGTGTAGAAACCCCTCACACACACCAAACAGTGAAGTTGGAAGCTGCATCAGTCCAGCCTGGAAAGCATGCCAAACAAATACACACATCCTGATAAAGCCGCTACAGAAGTGTCCAATAACAAGTTGGCTGCCTGATATTTGAGGTATTGTTATATGAGATATTTCCACCAACAAGAAGGAAAAATTCATAGAGGAAGGTCCCCTATAAAGGCTGTCTCTGCCAAGTGGTTCAGTTAATTTCCAAATAGACCCTCTGCCCTCGCTGTCCCCGGCCCCGGTAAAGTCTCACTCCCCTGGGCTGATAAGTTAATCGCGTCTGAATGTTGAAGGCCGCAGTGGAGGTCAGAGGATCAGTCCATGTCTGTCAGTGATAAAGTAAGCTATTAATCTGTGAGTTTTTGGGGAACGTCCGGGCCATTCAGGCTCTCTCTGTGGCTCAAGAAAGTTCAGGAAGGTGTGGAGAATGAATTTGATGATTTCCAAGGGTAAAGAAATCAGGGAAAGGAAGAAAAAATGTCGCCCATATATTATAACCCATATAATGCAAAGAACAGTCTGGAAATATAACGTAACTGTATCCCAAATCAAACACTGTTTGGTTAAAATTCTATCAAAATTTCACATTAACTGCTAATATAAATGATCATGTTATGCTTCCAATTAATGAAATGGTGTGAAACTAAAGTCTAACTTCTAATTTTTCGAACTGTATATTGTTTTAACCATGTACGTTAGCCTTGGGTTTACCAGAGTCGGCTAAAGGACGCTAAAGCCGGTGAATTAGCCGTGCGCTTGGCAACACTTGGATCTCCTCGCTGTAAAACAATAAAACGATGGAGGCTGCTGAGTTTTGGGGGGCAAATTGGATGTTTCTGGGTAAGCCAAATAAATATCACCGTCATCAACCATCGTTATCAACACACCCAGACCGTACTTCTGTCGTTACATAAAATACAGTACAGTAAAAATACAGATGTACTTTTAAGATCGTCACCTGAGTGTCGCCCAAGCATTCTTACTGCTTTCTCTCATCAGAGTTACTTTGGTATTGTAGACATGAAAAACTCCATGTACATAAATTAAATTTCACATGTAGATTGTTAAATATGTATAAATCAGTTATACCTACACTGGTGGTGGCCATCTTATTGGTAATGACCGTGCAACACCAGAAAGTGTGGCATTTCAGATGTGAATACGTAGTAACGATAGTGTCCGATTTGGGATATGTCTCTATATCATCATTTGACTTTGTATCACTGAATCAGTACGGACTCTGCGTGTGTGTTTGGTGGAGACAGAAAAGGGCGATGATCATGAGTGTGAGTCAAACATCTGAATGTTGCATCCCATGCTATGGTAAGAAAACTGCAGGAAAACAATGCCCAACCTACCACAAAAACACCCATTTGTTTTTCAATAAGGTTTGCATGGGAAGCTCCTATAATCCACTGTTATTGCTGCACTTTTAACACATTTTTTCAAGTTAAAATCCACCCTAAACTGATTTTGAAATGTTTTGACCTCTTAAATTCAACTGACTCACTAGTACGTCAGTCATCGCAAAGTCATGCTGTGCACTCAAACATCATTTAAACCCACAGGACTTTATTTTGAATTCTAGCAGAGATCACAGAGTTTCCAATGAAGGAGATCAAGCATTTCAAGAATAAAATGATGCACAAGACAGCTTGAATATTTCAATTTGACGTAATGATGTAGCCATAAAAACATTGGGTTTTGGATTGAATATTCACTGTAAAGATTATATAGCTTTAATGCAGAGTTGGAAAAAGTTTTACAGAAAACAGTGCCGTTAGACTGTGTGGGATAAGATATTTCCAACCTTAGAGTTATTTAAGAGAATATAAAAGGGCAAGGCTAGAAGCCTGGGGCACAGTGTGTGTGTGTGTGTGTGTGTGTGTGTGAGAGAGGGGAACTCCCCAAGTTGACTCTTGGTCTGGCACATTTTTTGACCCATTTTGTTGTTTATTCCCTCAGAATTCCGACACAGTTCAGAAATACCAGTAGAAAAAAATAATGACTCCAAAAAAAATTAAGTTTAAGGCAAAATACAATTTTTCTCATTTCCATATAAATGAGATGATAACAAAAAGCTTGAGATATACTTAAAAATATATTCTATTATTTTGTTTGGTGCTTCATTCTTCTTTAGGAAAAATGTACTAGCTGCAGCAGAATATGCTGCTTGTCTCATCCGGAGCGTGTAGATTTGAGTTTATCTGAATAATCCACTGTACGTAAAGTAGCTTCAAACTTCTGCACAAACTGATACGTCTGATGTTTAAGTTTGCCTTCTCTGCACTTTTCATATTGTACCATGTCACTGTCAGCTTCAAATCACTAAAGGTTTGAAATGTTCCTTTTGTTCAAGGCTTCATGCCTGGCTGGTGTGCCGCCTCCCCTTCCTTTTTACCCACCTTTGGAAACACTGAAATGTAATTAAATGTATTCATAAAAGATCTTTTCTAATTCTAATTTTCCACAGTGATGAATTCCTGTAAGCCCTAGCCGACCCTGAAGATTTAGCATGTCTGAGTAACTTCATAAAATATAAGATAAGCCAGAAGAATGGATGTTTTAAATTAAAAATGTTAAGCTTTTTAAATGATCAAATTATCTGTCTCGCAGATTTACACAGAGACACACACACTCTCACACACATTTGGCCTACTGCACATCTACAGTTGTGATATGGGGAGCTTTCTATAGACAGCACCTGCTGGCCTGACTGGTGACTCTGGGGCAGGGGATGGGATGTGTGTGTGTGTGTGTGTGTGTGTGTGTGTATGTGTGTGTGTGTGTGTGTGAGGGGAACTCCCCATTGGACAGATCGCGACAGTCCGGAGCCACGGGAGGTTTTCAGTGCTTAGAAGGCAGGGGGGCCCGGGCCTGGCCAGGGCACAGCAAACCCTCCCTCTTTAACTCACCATGTCCCGGGGCGAACAAGTTGACCCCCTGGTCTGGCGCGCCTCACGCTTGCCTACCGCCGTGTCTCGCGACAGGAAGAGCCGTTTACCTTATGGGAGAGCCAACAGCCTGGCAAAGCCCGACTCTTCTCCTAGGTACAGTTTGAGCTTGTGCCGTGTGTGTGTGTGTGTGTGTGTGTCTGTGTGTGTGTGTGTGTGTGGTCACATCAAGACTTGGATCTTTCATTGATGATATGAGGAGGGTGGATTAATGTCGGTGGCATCATGAACTGGTAATTGTTTGGTTTGTTGGATTTGTGTACAGCTTTAAGTTCATAGAGTAAATACATAGATATAAATATGAATGTTTTCTTGATCTCTGTCATGGGACACTGTTTGTGATAAGTTTTAGTTAAAGTTATTTATTAGTCTTGTTAGTGGTGTTTTTGACGAGTTTGGTACTACAAAATAAAAGCACATTGGACTGCATGTATCATTAATATCTTATAGCTGTGCAAATAATTGCATATCGCTGTTGTTGCACCTCAACACCCCGTAGGGAGGATGTTGGTGATCTAAATCATTACACTCTGACACTAAAGTCATCGCTGTTTTCATCTGATTTCCTGCTAGGAGTGACTGTCGCATGACATGATCTTTCCCTGATTTTAAATGACCTATAGTTTCCAAAAAAAACAAAACCTCAACCATAGAGGTGGCATATCAGAAAATACTAACAAGGATTATTCAGAGAAGTCTTTGAAAGCACTAATGAATTATGATGTCCTTTTAAAAGGGGGGCAGATTATAAAACACCCATATGGGTTGTTTTAAAAGAAGATGGCAAGTTACTTTTTGTAAGTTAATCATTATGTTTTCATATACTGTATTTTAGAATATTTGGTGTCAAATAATTAATAGTGGAGAAATGACAAAATTAAACAAAAGTGTCAGTATGCTTAATCAGAAGTACTCATTGGATAGTCAGACAGCTTCAGAAACCCCCTCTATCCATCTACTTCAGATGTCAAGATTTCAATTCTGAACTGATTAAAATGAGCTTTCACTTTCAATTATTTAAAAGCATCAAAAGCAGAATCTGCAATATAATCAACACACAATAGTCTAAAAATGTCTCCTTTACTGCTTAAAAAAAGTTTAAAATGAAAATTCAAATCAACATGACACTCTTACTTTCCATCCATCCATCCATCCAACCAACCAACCAACCAACCAATCAACCAACATATAGAATAACCTTGTCCATAAACAAGTGATGTTGTGGTTCATTGTTGTCACCTTTACCCCTGTTTTTAAAGTTGGTAGAGTGGTCGCCCATTGAACGGAAGGTTGGTGGTTCGATCCCTGACCATGGCAGCATACATGTCGAAGTATCCTTGAGCAAGACACTGAACCCCAAATGGCTCCTGATGCTGCGTTCATCAGTGTGTGCATGAACTCCCAATGGTGGCAGGTGGCACCAGTGTGCCCTGGTAGCCTCGGCCACCAGTATGAATGTGTGTGTGAACGGGTGAATGAGGGCAGTTTGTAATATAAAGCTCTATATAAGAGCAGTCAAATTACCATTTAGCTTCAACTACCGTAGAGTCTTTGGTTTACACTATTATTGCTGGAGAGATGCAGCATAGATGCATGAAGACCAGTCCCAAAGAAGCTGTGTGTAGATGCTTAGTGCAGCATGTTGCCCCATAACAAGCATCAGTGCTAATCAGGCTTTGAAGAGGCCACGTTGAACAGACCAGCCACTGGACAGGAAGGTGGGATGACTTTTCATTACCTGCTGTCATCACACTGGCCTGAGTGCCTGAACACACGCCATTTTGGATCTCAAATCCATCAGTTTGTGTCTGCCCTCAGGGCTGCGGCTACAATCAAGTTGAAACTGGTGTTCCTCACATTTAATAGGACAGCGAAGGCATCCAATATCGCTTGCATGTGCGCCACAGTGTCGTGGACTATTAAACGGAGGCCCTGCAGATGTATGTTGTATTGGATCAAAAGTGACAGACTGTACCCCCCCACCCCCTTCTCCTTCTCCTCCTCACCACCACCTCATCCCCTCTCCCCAGTCCTAGATCTTGCCCTCATGAGTTCTAGTGTCTCTTTTTCCACATTGGAAAGATCTTAAATGCTGTGGGTTGGATAAGCCCTCCAGGCTGGCGACCCTATACCATTTCCTTCATGTTTCATTGCCTTTTATAAAGCTGGAGGAGGGGGGGGGGTCAGGATGGGTCTTGCGGTGGAAAAATGCACCACAACACCCCTGTTTTTTTTTTTACTGTCATATACGACTCAGGGCTGCTCCCACATGAATTGTACTTTCCTTCTCTGATACTTTTGCAACCTCTGTTTCCTTTAGAGATAACGCTTGTTCCGCCTTGCTAACAGCCCCACACCACACTCCCACTCTGAATATGGACAAAAAACTAGAAAGAAAGCAAACGGACAAAAGCTTTAGTTAGAGCGGAATGCAATGCACAAATCTAAGCTCAACCCTTTTTCCATCAAAAGGCTGAAAAAGCATTTTAGAGTGCGACAGGCTCCATTAATCTCTGTCTAAGCTTGTCCTGTCTGTGTGCTAAGTGCCATTTAGGGTATTTAATAGAGCACAAAACATACCACTGGGAGATGAAATGCGGTGCAGGCTGTGGGGGGTTTGGAAGACGAAGAAAAACACATTTAGTTGCCAGACATCATTAACCGACGTGTCATGTATCATATAGTTCATTAATGACATGATGCGAAGGTGCTCGCCACTATAATGGGAAACTGCCCTGAACTTGTTTCCCCTCTGCTCTGCTGTCTGCTCCAGAGCTCGTTAGCATAACACCGCATCATGAAAACCTGCAAGGTCGATTAGAAATGTACAGTGACTCGGCACTTTATCACAGGTGGTTTAAAAGTGAGGTGAATTGTCCAGAGGGAGAGGCGTAAATAGATGGACGTGTGTGGGAATGTGTGTGCATCTACAGTATGTGTGAGAGGCGGACGAGGCATGAATGCTCGCGGCACAGAGAATGGGAAACCAAAGACACTTTTACAGAGTTAGACAGCTAATTAAAATTTTGCTCACCACCTCAAAAGATCCTTGTCGCTCACCGCTCGACCTCTCTGAACAAAGCATTAAATATCACACTGTCGCTCTGTGACAGCTGATTTGATTCTACAGAATGATGAAATTTATTCAACATATTGACTGGAAATCATCTCAATGAGGCCGTGAAACTTCTGTACCAGCTCCCCTTTTGTTGTACTTCTGCATAAAAGGAAATGATGCATAAAGAAGAGGCTTCCAAAATTACATCAGCAATAGATTTTTATAAAAGTCATGAACCGTGCTTGTAATGAACTCCTTATAATAGCAATTTCTGATGATATATCCAAAGTGTGTAATTCCTTTGATATAATAATGATTATATTTTCAAATATCTAGTCCCTGTGATCATTTTCTACTCAAAGCAATGTGATGAGTTACTTGTATAATGTCATTTTTTATTCATTTTGGGTCACAGTGCCAGCTAAATACGTGAAATGTTAAAAATGTTAACATCTGTTGGCATTTGTTGAACTCGGTTTCATGCAAAGTCAAGAAATGTACACTGTAAGGGGACAGAGCATAAAGTAAGCTGAGATGACTGCAGTGCGTCACTCAGCCACCCAGTATAGGTAGTTTATTGTCTCTGTCCACTTTCACTCACCAACGCCAAACCAGCAGCCCACAATCACAAAACAGAGAACAAGTTGTTCTTCGTTGTCAGAAAAGAAAGATGTCTAAACAGACTGCTGGTGTTTGTTGCTTCCTCTGTCCTCCAGCTGAAGAGTAGCTCAACTGCTCTGGTCACTGTAGAGGACAGACTCAAAGACAGTTCAGTAACTGCTGCGGCTCTGTGGCTCTCTCCTCAAAAGGAACTGATTGGAATTTCTGTCTCCTGTGAAAGGTATGAATGGAAGCCTGCAATTAGCTGCAATTTTCTATAAACTGGTTTGTCTGTAATCTGTGACAGTCAGAAACCAGAAAGAATTGTTTGCAGTATTCACAGCTACTTGAAGGGGGGCTTTGTTAGTTGCTAGCAAGGTTATAATAGATTTGGATTTTACATTAATTTTAGTTTTAATTTCGTTGTCAATTTTTGTTTTCTAATTCAGGTAGTTTCAATTTGTTTTTAGAGTGTGTTTGCTAGTTTTAATTATTTTTTACTTTTTGGAAAATGCTTAGTTTTAGGTTAGTTTTTATTAGTTTTAGTGTTAGTTTTAGTTTTTTTTGTAATGGAGTATTTGTTGGGTGCCAGATTTAAAAAAGTCACAATAAATGTTGCCTTTATTTCCTTTGTCTTACCCATCTCAGCTCCAATAAGTTTATTAAGTCATAAAACCATGATGAAAAAGATTTCATATCAACCAAAAAGGTTTTTGCGGGTGGGATTGTCCATAATTTGCTTGCGAAATTATAGTTGTTTTTTTTGTTTTCTTTGTTTAACAAGTGGAAAAAATAGCCACTTGTTTATTGCTAATGTTATACTAGCTAAGGCTCATTTAGCTGTAACACTGCCTGCAATATATTTTACACGTGTCTTTTTCTCTGTTTCAGTTTTTTTTTGTTTTTTCATAATTTGCTTGCAAAATGTTGTTTTCTTTTGTAAATAGAAAGTACTTGTTCCACTTGTTCCGCTTTTATAATGCTAACTGGGCCACAATTACAAAGAACGTACAAGAACGAGAACTTTTCTTTACTCCTTGGCAGTTTACAAGCAAATTAAAATTATAATGAGTGGGTTTTCAATTTCTTGTTTAGCAATAAAGCCAGCCACAAACAATATATCCCCCAGGCCACTAGGTTAGCCTACTAACCTAGTTAAAAAATGAAAATATGTCTTGTAGGGGCTATGAATAAAGGCTCTGTGCACTCAGTTAATGTCAACAAGTGAGAAACACTCACATGGTTTGCGAGTCACACAGTTCACACAGGACGTTACACTCAGAACATTTACACACAGGAATAAACAACAGCCTTGCCACCTGGCCTTCAACTTTGTATTGTTTACAGGGTGTACGCATGATGATTAAAGGCATCTCTTTGTACATAAAGCACTCTACAAGTAGCTTAACTACTTCCTGTCAAACACGAATGGAGGGGCAGCTCGCGTTAATTCCCGTCTCCGTGGATGACTAACAGTGAGTGTTGGGTTATAAACTGTGACTGGTGCTGTGGGCATTTCCTCCGCCTCTGCCTCGTGTGTTGTGCGTCTTGGGGTTTTTCATCAAACGGTGCCACCAAGAAAGTGATTGTGAAAGTTTTTGGAGCTGTTTTATATCAGCGGCACTTAAATGGATTTAGAAATGTTGTTGGCTTAGTCAGACGCGTGTGGTAATAAACATATGTGAGCCATCATGTGAAAAAATAAATGAGCACTGGCCTGCTACAGTACATTATGGGTTATCTCTCCTTCTTCTCTGCTTCTATCTGAATGCCTCTTCTCACACACATTATTACATTAAGGCATGGATTAAGAAAATTCCAGCAAGACGCTGCTCCCATTCCTCCTCTAACTGTGTTAACAGTGTGTCTGTCATCTGCTCTCTCTTCAGTCTCACAGCAAGATATGCAAGTCCTCCGGGCCACAGTGGAATAGGCTCACCACAGAAGAAAAACACAAGGTAAATATGGCAAATACTTCATGTACTTCCTTTATTTTATTGGCTCATCTGATTCTCACATCTTCTGTGTTGTCTTAAAGTTCTATACACTGAGCTCTGAGTGCTTTCTGCATGACCCTGTGCCCTCACGCGTATATCCATTTTGCTTACAGTAATGTTTTCATGTGTTTGTGAGACTGTAGCACCTCAGGGAGGTCAAAGGTCAGGGTCAGCAAGAGAGCAGCAGTGATTCAGTGTTGTGTTCGAGGATACTTCAGCAGTGTGTACATCTGCCTCAAGGTGACTTGTACCTTGTGCATCACAGTCTTTTTCTCAGGCAATTCATGCCCTTTCAGTTCTGCACAACCATAGTGTGACTGATTTTTTTCTCGAAAATAAATCCTTAGTATCTTAGGTTTTACTTCATAGAGCAATCAAAAAAGTCCAGACATATATGGGAAGGTACTTGTATATTATTTGCTTCCAAACCTGTTTTTTAAGTACTGTGCATGTAAGCAAATGTTGAGTATTCAGTCAATAATTAAAATGAATGACAGTTTGAAATGACTCACACCAACATTAACAATTCGGAGTCTTGGGCTAGTTTGTCCATTTTCGACTCACTTGTAAGTATCACTTAAAAAAGTGTTTATTATGCCATGCTGGTGTATTTTTTTCAGCACAGCCACACATATAAAAAACAATTATTATTTTTTCACTTTGACTTACAGGATCATCATTTTAAAAACCAAAAACACCCAATAAATCTACTAAAAATCTGTTTTGAAAAAGTCATACCAAAGAAGAACTGGTCAATAAAGAATTTTAAATGTTGCAAATGTAGGGTGAGGTTACAAATATAACATATAAGAGGTCAAATGAAGATAACATATAGTTCTGTATTTGTATACTCAATATATTTGACCTTATGTCCGGTTTTACTTGGCCTATCATCATCCAACAAAAACTGGCATGGAGTTTCAAGCCAGTACTTTAGAGAGCTGACGGGAGGGCTGCTTAGTTTTTTCATTGTGACATCCTGAAGAAGTAATGGCTGCCATTGGTGACTCCAGCGTTAACTAACACAGAGCAATCCTGGCTGAATAACAAGTTTCACTTCAAGTCTCTTAATCTCTGTCCACAGTCCAACACTTTTACTACTCGACTAGTGCTGCTCTGTGTGATGTGTCCTTTGGGAACAGCCCCTTTTACACATCTTGGCAAAGAAGCCACCTCGAAATGAGCCACCAGACTTTATAATGAGACTCTTTGTGTTGCCAGGCTGTAGGCTGTGGCCAGCAGTCAGGGAACCACAGGTCTGAGCTACTCTGGAGCAGCATGTGTGAGCTGGTAAACCTACCAGGGTCACTGACCTTCCTTCCTGTCTCAAAAACATTTAGGCACAAACACGGGAACACCTATTGTTCACATTTAATATACATGCATATGAGACATGTGAGATATCCACTCACAAAGGCACCCACACATACTGTATGTACACACCCCAGGGTCCAGTTGTCTGATGCCCGCAGCATTTGTTTCAGCTCAGAGGCAGTGGGAAACAGCATGTTGGCAAATAATTCCTCTCCAGCCGCCACTGAGCAATGGCAAAAATGCTGTAGCCAGCAGCTCCAACCCTATGGGTGGTAATCTGTCCTCTCACATCACTGACAACAAACCTCACTGCTGCTGCTTTGCAGAAATAGCTCTCTAGTTCCTACACACAAAGCAAAAACCTGTATGGGAGGTCGATGAGTGGTCATAGTGTAGGTATTCCTCCGTTTGCCATCTGATTGTGATTCATACAAGCCTGATTACCACATTTAATTGCTTTCTTGCAATCTGGGAAGTTATTTTTAATCAGCATGAATTGTCTTCTCTCCTATCCCCGAAGCAAGAAAGTTTTAGTGGTGCTAAAATGGGAAAACAATTGATGTCTCTCACATACTGTGCTGAATGTGGTGAAGAGTGTTCCCCTCAAGGTGCTGCAGTTTTACAGTTTTTTACGCTCTCACACTTTATGAGACACTCTGCTCGTTAGCCAGAGCTGAAGGAACTGCCCTCTTTACTAAGGCACCAATACACTTCCATCTGCATTCACTCTAGTAGATGGTTTCTATTGTTCTAAGCTACTATGTTGCATTTTTTATTTGGTCTGTTCAGACCCGTGCAGTTAATTACCTATAAAGAAATGGTTACATATGATTTCAGGCCCAAGACAAGAGGTTGTCTATGTTTAATTCATTTCATGCTTTGCTTTCCAAGGATGAGTAACTAGTGATTATCGGGGGTCGATATGGAGCTTATAGTGCATTTCTACACTTTAAACTGGGTTGCTTTCTTTGGAGTACTGATTAACTGCTCTGCAGTTCTGTTTAATAGAGATACCTGAGCAAAACTAAGCTAAAACAGCTTTACAGTCTGAATAAACTGGCCTGGGATGAACACAACTTAACACTGCTTTTACTTCCCCTGAGGTCACCTATACTTGGTGCATGATGCATATCAGACAACTCAGAACTTGAACATTTGGGTTCTGTTAGCTCACACATCGTTATCCCTCCACTTATCCCTCACTTTGTTATGGTCAGCCATGTTTTTTTTGTTTACTTTTTGTATTGGTTGTAGGTTGGAAATTTCAAATGGGAATTTCAGCCTTGGACTTTGACTGGAACGCAGCATTACAGTAGCTTCTTCACATCTGCTGTAGGGTACCTGTGTATGCTGTTGGGCTACATTATGCCTTTAAAAGACCATAACAGTGTATATGCAGGTTCTAGCTCGTTAACTACAAATGTGTAGACTCACTCTATACGGTACATATTTGATGATCAGGTGTTCCAGGCATCCATTGATTTCCATAAATCTTTGTACCAACTTAATAGACTCTTTGCACTTAACTTGTGTCATCCCTCAGTGTAAATGTTAAGACTGGATTCATTTTTATGCATTTGTGCCAGCAACAACCATCACAGGAGGCATAATGTATGAAGGCGTTATATTTTCAGGTTGTCCGTTTTACCTTCCTCATCTTCATGAAGTTGATATCTCAGGAACGACTTGAGGGAATTTCTCAGCGTGTTCTCCCATCAAAAACGTCAGTATAGGTCATGTGTACAGGCATCGGAAAACAAGCTATATTTATGGATTTCACCGTCCACTGTAATGCGTCCGCCGCCACCTTGCTGACATAGTCGTGATTGACAGCTGAACCAAAGTTTAAAAGGGCAGATTCCTGCGTGCAGTCGGAGGTAAAAGTAAAGCATTTTTACATTAAGTTACGTGAATCATGTTCTTGAACATAACTTATGGGTTTTTTTACGTAAATTAAGGCAGCAATATGTTAATATGTGCCATGAAAGGCGATCTTAAATCTGGCCTACGTGCCATAATTTGTGGAACTGACACATGGCCTTTTCTGCCGTTTATGTTGGAGAACTTGTTGGAATTTCTTCAAATTTGGCACAAACCTAAAATCCACTTGGACTCAAGGATGACCGATTATATTTTCATGGTAGAAGTCAAGATCACTGGGACCATATTTTCGGCCATAACTCAAATACTGTAAATAAAAATCTTCACTACTTATATGGATCTGGACAGAAATGAATGTTAACTGCAACTTGACTGGTTGGTGGGGCCGTGCAAAGTGGTACTTTGTGGTATTACAATCCAATGGCTGACTGAAACTTTCAATAATACACATTTGCATATGAAGTAAAAATATTTTTTTATTATTCCAAATGGGCTGAAATACTGATATGATCCATTGTAGGTCCAGAAACTTCACCATCTCTGCAGCAGGGGGTGATGTTTGACAGCTTGTGGTATCTTTCTGACATTTTAATGAGCCTGAGGTGGCTTTGGCTTTGCCCTGGAGGGACTGTGAATCCCACACTGGCTGGACCAGATAACCTGCACTCAGGCAAACTGAAGAACCTGGTGTAGAACTGGCTTTCCAAAAAACTTGTCAAGGGAAATGAATCGTAAGCACTCTCTCCTCTGCAATATTGTTGATAGCTGCTGACTGACAGGCTGGATAATGTGTTTGTCCATTCCCTCTCTCCTTCACCTCACCATCCTCTCTGTGTCTGATACACTTCCTCAAGTCTGTCCTAAAACAAAATCCTTGTCCAGAATTTACATCACATTTCCCCCTCAAGCTCCATTCTGCTGATGCATTATCAAACATGTATTTTGGAAGATGAAAGAATCTTCTGATAAAAGGGACTACCTCTGATTTCCATCTGAATTGCCTCAATCTGCCTCTCATTTCCCCACTGTTTATCTCTCATTTTCTCTTGTCTGGCTTTGCAGCTACACTATTTTTCCTCTGACTCTCTCCCTGTCTGCATCCATTCCCCTTTCACTTCCATTCTCTCAATTCTCTCCTTTGTTCTTTTTCACATCTTCTCAGTGTTTTTTTCTCTTAATTGTTCACTTTCTCACTCTCTTTTGTTCCTGCCCTTGTTGATTGTACCTGTGGGAGCTAAAGACCCCGTAGCTACTGATCTGTGCATGTGTGTGTGTGTGTTTAGGAGTCATTGAGGTGCTTTTAGTTTTGCTTTCTTGTGAGATATTTCATCAGAACATCATTATTCAAAGTCTCTGTTTCCAGCCTGTCATTCCTACCATCTCTCTCCTTCTCCGTCTCTCTCTATGATGAGGCTGCTGCTGTACTAGTCCATCTGCGAGCGGCAGCCTCAGATCACCTCTGCAGCTCAGTGCGATCACTCAGGCAGACCACCAAGTCTCTGCTCTCAGGCCTGGATCTGTAATCAGAGTACAGTCTGCTGGTGTGGCCTCTGTAGGGGTCTTTTAGCATCTAAAGAAGTCAAAGAAAGCTCAATGTAGCCACAGTTGCTGCTTCCTGATGTATTTTTTTGCACTTGTGGACATTTTATTATTGCACAATTGCCTGTATGAAACAATGTTGCATTGTTCAGCACATGGTCTGACTTATCAGGCAGTTTTCCTCTGACTACATGCTTGCTTAATCGCTGAGCCTTGTTCTATTTTTCAAGTGAGACACCCAAAGCAAACTTGATATTTTTGCAATTATACCTGTACAGTACCACTCAGGTCCCCCTGTTGCAATAGTGGAAGTGCTGAATTTTTTATTGCATGCTTTCTTTGTTTTGTGATGCATCAGAATATGCAGCGGATGATTAGTGATAAATCCTGCAGCTTAAAGGATAATTTGCTTCAGTGACATCAGTTAGTAGAGCTGTCTTACTCTGCAGACTGTCCTGCACAAGCCGTGTTAGAAGATGAACTGGGAGCATTGGCATGGCCAGGTTTTTGCCCATTGCTATTTCATGTGTAAAATGTGATAATAATAAGCAGAATTTTGAAAAAACATGCTTAATATACTTTTAATTTTCATAAAGAAGGATGTGCAAAACATGCTCACATGATATGCTAAGAGCAGGCATCTGGATGTGACTAATGATCTCTTTTAATATTGGTCAGTCTTGGTATGAAATAGATTCCAGATCCAGTGATGAGTGTGACGCCAAAAGGCACATCAGCAGCTTGTATTTCTGCTGCATTACTGACCTACATCTTGAGGACACTTCAGGGAAATAAAGACCAAGTGTTCTCAAACTCTTCTGCTATTGATCACTCTGACATTTCTTATCAGCTGCAGGTTGCCCTGCTGTTGCTTTCAAATCCCCTCACACCGACCTGACCTATTCTTCTGTAATACATGATGTAGTGAATCATAGAGAAGAGAACTATTCCCGATGAACTTCATCATAGCTACTTCTGTTTGCAACTTCAGGCAGTGTTGGGAGATATTTCTTAGAAATCAAATAAGTTTAGGGTTGTGAACGATAAACCGATGCAACCGGATATTGGGTTTAACAAGTGAGAGATACTGCTGCGTCGGTAGCAGCCTCCTCGATCCATACAAATCAGCCACGAACTCCAAGATGAATCGGTTGTAGAGTCATGGATCAGGTATCGCGAGACGTGGAATCAGTTGGCGGCTTCACACACTTGCAGTTTGCGTCAGCGTCTCTAAAACAACGAGAGCTGAAGCTGCTCGCGAAACGGTTCTCGCACAACTCCATGGGTCTCTCCGGTCTCTCCCAAGTCTCTTATTTTGCATCCCTGCTTCCCTCACTGCGCATTCACTTGCTTCACTCGTGAAACATTTTAAGAGACATGAGATGTACTTTTCTAATGACGGTAGCAGCGGGTCACAGCTGGATCAGCTGTTAGTCGTTTTTTTTATTTATCTAGGGTATGTTAATATTTCTTTTCCACATTTCAATTCCAATGTTTCTTATAAAACTAAAACAACATCAATACAACAATACCATCGTTTATCATGATAGTTTCTGGGGAAATATATCGTCCTAAAAAATGTGTTACCGTGACAAGCCTAGTCTCCTGCTTCCTCCCACAGTCCAAAAACATGCACTTAGGTTTAATTGGTGACTCTAAATTGCCTGAGGTCTGTATGAGAGTGTGAGTAGTTGTCTGTCTCTATGTGTCAGCCCTGTGGTAGTCTGGAGACCTGTCCAGGGTGAACCCAATGTCAGCTTGGATCTGCTCCAGTCCCCCACGACCCGAGTGCAGATAAGAATTAATAAATGTACCTGTCTAAAAGGTTTGTAATATGATCACTTTTGAATCCCTTTAAAACCCCACAATTCTCTCCATCTGTTGAATGAGCAAGCAAGGTTGACTCGTGTTTCCCCCATGCTCTATCACCATCATCTAGCTTTATTTTGTCATGATTTCAGCACAAAATACTATGTCACAGTCTGTTTTATAAGCAGTGAAGCCTAAAAACAAAATGGAACACATGAAATGTGTTTTTTTCCGCTGGGGGTTTCGACCACTTCACCCTTTTTAAAAGAATTTCCCCTCCGACATCTCGGCTCCATCTGCGATACGGACACGAGTGACATATTCAGCGTAGCCAATCGATTATCTTTGTTAAAGGACATCATGACAGCTTTCAGGCAGCGAGACAGAAAGACAGCAAGTTTTAAGAAGCTATTCAAGGTTTTTCTTTCGTTTCCCTCTTGATATTGACAAAGACATGCCCATGAATGAGAACACCCACGGCTCTCTGTTGCAGGCAAGGTCCCCGCTCAATGCCCTTTTGTCACATTACCTACCTTTACTCACATCTTGTTCCCTGCAGTCTGTCTGCTGTAAATTCTCTTCCTGTCTTGTCGGATGGACATTTTTATTTGATTTGATTTGACTGGATGCAGTTTACAAGATTGTGAGGAAGAAAAAACATATAACTAGGCCAGGTATGAAGCTCCAGACTGACGTAAGAAGCAGTCTTTGGAATCAGTTCATAAAAATCACATCAAACCATAATAATAAAGATTAATGGCAGAAATAAATCCAAGTCGTCATAAATCTTGTTCTGATCCTCGAGCCAGATGCCAAATCTGTTTTTGAGATAACTTAGTAACAAACAGATGGGTGAAAGCATCTGGCAAAGTGCAGAAAGAATGCAATGTAAAGTTATTGTACAATAACAACAGGTTTTTGATGAGATAATTCTTTTAGTGTCCTCATGGGAGTCATGAAAATCCTCCAGCTGCAGCGTGGCAAATCAACATTTGACACCGGCGGCTTTGACTCTGTCGAGAGAAAAAGATTATGCAAAAGTGTGCATGTGCGCGTAAGAGAGCAGAGACTGACTGAAAACACAAACCTCTCTGGTAGGTGTAAGCCTCTGTTCCTCTGTACAGTGTCAGTCAGCAGAGGTACAGAAATGAATAGTGACGATCCACGGAAGGAGGAGGAATAAAGAGCCAGGATATTTTCATTTTTCTTCCATTAATGGGTGCTGACAGAGCTCAATCAACCTGTCATGGAGCAAACTTTATATTCCGTCACGTAGTTTCACCAAAACTCAGAGTTCACTTCCTTTCATCCTTCTTATCCCACAAGGGAACACACACTCTTACAGTCTCACAGCGCTCCCTTGATCCTCTTCATCTCACACACTGATATATATACTGAGCCCAGGGTCGGCATTCATGACACAATGGAAGGACTTTTTCAACTTATAGTGAGCCAAACTTTCTCTGCCTTACTTTTTGGTCAGTATAGAGTCTATACAGTCCAGCTCAAAGCCTGCACTGCAAAGGTGTGTCTAAAAACAAGATAAATCCAGTAAGTCTGAGGGAAATGATCTTGCTGCATGGACAGATAATTTCACTTGACAAGATGTCTTGAATTAAGATTGTTAAGTCTAGAAATAAGCATGTTGAACGCTTAATATAAGAAATTAACCCTTAAAACAAGATTTACATTTAGTCATTTAGTCATTTAGTCATTTAGCCAACGTTTTTATCCAAAGCGACTGACAGGAAGAGTAAAAGCAAACAATCAAGGTATACTGCAATAAGAGCTATTAGTGCATCAATAAGTGCTAGTGACAATTCTTTGAGGAGTAGAATTATCGTGTGGTCTAGGAGAGAAGATGCTCTCTGAAGAGCTGGGTCTTCAGGAGTTTTATAAAGGTAGAGAGGGACGCCCCTGCTCTGGTAGGAACTGGTAGTGGTTCCACCAGTGGGGAACAAGAAGTGCAAAGAGTCTGGATTGCCTTGGACCAACGGGGGGTAGAGCCAGGCGCCGTTCATTGGAAGAGCGCAACGGTCGTGAGGTAGCATATGTCTGAATCAGGGCGTTCAGGTAGGTAGGAGCAGTACCAGAGACAACTTTGTAGGCCAGCATGAGAGATTTGAATTTGATGCGGGCTGCAACAGGTAGCCAGTGGAGCTCAATGAGCAGCGGTGTGACATGTGACCTTTTTGGCTGGTGGCAGGCCTCTCAGGAGGGCATTACAGTAGTCAAGTTTTGAGATGACAACAGCTTGTGTCAGGAGTTGAGTGGCAGTTAGGTAAGGTCTGATTTTTCTGATGTTGTAAAGTGCAAAGCGGCGGATAGCAGGGGTCCCAGCACTGAGCCCTGGGGAACCCCTGTGGTGAGGCAAGACAAAGTAGACAACTGGCCATGCCAGGATACACTGAATGAGCGTCCTTTGAGGTAGGAATCAAACCAGGACAGAGCCAAGCCAGAGATGCCCATTTTATAGAGAGTAGAGAGGAAGATGCGATGGTTAACTGTGTCAAATGCAGCTGACAAGTCAAGCAGAATGAGAACTGAGGACTTTGCTGCTGTTCTTGCTTCTTTTAAGGCTTCTGTCACAGACAACAGAGCAGTTTCAGTTGAGTGACCGCTTTTGAAACCAGATTGATTTGGATCAAGAAGATTGTTCTGTAGGAGGAATTCTGAAAGTTGCTTAGCGACCGCCCGTTCAATAGTTTTGGATAAGAATGGAAGAAGTGAGACAGGACGATAGTTCTCGACTTCAGCAGGGTTGAGAGAGGGTTTCTTGAGAAGAGGTGTTACCCGAGCTGCTTTGAATGCAGTGGGAAAAGTGCCGGAGGACAGTGAGGCGTTAATCACATGTGTGACAGCTGGCGTGATGGTTGGGGTAATTGAATGAAGAAGGTTTGTTGGTATAGGGTCCAATGAGCATGTAGTAGGACGGCTACATGTCAACAGTTTGGATACCTCACTCTCAGAGAGGGGTGTAAAGCCAGAAAATGAGGTGCTAGCAACTGATTCAGTGCCGCCCAGCTGAGATACAGAAAGACATGTAGTAGGACTTCTACATGTCACAGTATTAGGAGTCGGGTGGGGGTCAGAGAATTGGCTGCTAATTGCTGCAACTTTTTTTGTAAAGAAGGATGCAAATGTGTCTGCGGTGAGGCAGGTAGGAGGAGGAGGAGGCGGAGGGTTGAGTAGTGATTTGAAGGTGGAAAAGAGTTTCCGGGTGTCAGTGACACTGTTGACTTTGTCGTTGTAAAAAGCGGTCTTTGCATCGGTGATGCTGCCTGAGAATGAGGACAATAGTGTCTGATAGTTTATGAGATTGTCGGCAAGTTTGGATTTGAGCCATTTTCTTTCAGCAGCTCTGAGCTTGGTGCGCTGTGATCGGAGGGAATCAGTCAACCATGGGTGGGATTGGTTGGGTCGAGCAGGCCTTGTAGATAAAGGACATAGCCTGTTCACATGAGTTCAGAGTAGAGCAGAGTAGAGCAGAGTGAGTCAGTGGCATCATTAGCCTTCAGAGAGGAGAATGTGCTGAGTGGAGGTAGGGCAGAGGCAACAATAGAGGAGAAGTGGGCTGGGGTGAGCAGAGGGTTGCTCTGGTAGAGTGACATCAAACTGGATAAAAAAGTGATCTGACAGGTGGAGAGGCGTTACCACCAGTGCATCTGTGGCACAGTTACGGATGAGAATTAAGTCAAGGTTCTTGCCAGCTTTGTGAGTAGGAGGACTTTGGACCAGCTGGAGGTCAAATTAATGAATTAACGTCATGAAGTTATTAGAGTCTGGACTGTCGAAGTGGATGTTCATGTCGCCCAGGACAAGCAACGGACAGTCATGATCAGGTATGGAAGAGAGCAGGGTATCTAGCTCATCTGTAAAGCCACCCAGCTGGCCTGGTGGACGGTAAATGACAACAACGTAGGCTTTAACAGGAGCAGTTACTGTAATGGCATGGTATTCGAAAGTGTCATATCTGATGGAATGTAGCAGAGGGATGAATTTCCATTTATTGGAGATTAGCAGGCCAGTCCCACCTCCACGCCCAGAAGGACGGCGGGTGTGGGAGAGGGTGTAATTAGTGGAGAGAGCAGCAGGGGTGGCTGTGGTCTCAGGTTTGATCCAGGTCTCAGTGAGAGCAAGGAGCTGAAGAGAAAGGTGGTTTGTGTAAGCCGTAATAAAATCGCTTTTGTTTACTGCGGATTGGCAGTTCCACAGGCCCATGGAAAAGGAAGTGACAGTGTGTGAGGACTGTTTGAGAGGCCAAAGGTTAGATAGGTTTCTGCACCTTTTGGCCAGTTTTCTGCGTGGACCGGAGACAACAACAGGAATGGAGTGCCACATATTGTAAGACTGGGGAGGGAATAGGCTTGTCTTAGCCTCGTCCGTCTTACCCAAGGACGGCTGACGCTGACGCTTCAGCAAACGCCCCTGCTGTTCTCGCATTAAGCCCTCTGCCAGAGCTGTGAATGGTTGGAATTTCCAATTGAAGTGCAAAATTGCTCACACCTGGGGGTTGTTACCAACCCTAGATGGCCACTTAATTGCTCACTTGCCCTCACAGAGATGAATTCTCAGAATTCAGAAAGGAATGCAGATTTAGGCTGATCACAGAAAATATTCAGAGAGATTCAGACCGCCCCAGCTGAAAAACTCTTACTGCCCCAGTCAGTATTGTTTTTTTAGTGAATTTCTGTATATTTTGCCAGTATATACTTTCACTTCTCTCAATGCAACGCAACCAGAGGACTTTTCGTCAGATCAATTATCTAACACTTCTTAATCTAAAGTTTTTTTTATCTTGATAAGAAACAAATCATTGTCAGTGCACTCTGCTCGGGCCAGTTCATCGCTGCTTGCAGCTTTAATTTATCTCATTTTAAGAGTTCATTTCTTATTTTAAGCGTACAGCATGCTTATTTCTAGATTTAATAATCTTAATTTTAGAAATATTGTCAAGTGAAATTATCTGTCCATGCAGCAATATCATTTCCCTCAGATTTAGTCTTGTTATCTTGTTTTTAGACAAACATTTTTCGCAGTGTAAGTTGGGGTTTTACGACTTGTTTTCACTGCCAGCAGGGTTTCAAACATGCAGGGCTACCAGTTGATTTTCTAGAAGTTCACATTTAAAAAAAAAAAAGTCTTAAAACAATACTCATATGCCCACATGTGCATTGAAGGAGACATTGGTTGCTGTAATTGTGTGTATTAGCACCTGCCAACACACCAAATTTATGTACCAAAAAGTTTGTGACAATAACTAACATGGCGACAATGGAGGAGGTCATTAAAATGTATCTTGAGGCAGACATGGAGGCAGCGTGGTATGCCAACGATCTGTATTGTAAAAACAGTGACTGGTGAGCAAAAAGGTTTATGGCATACCCCATATGGGATACATAGGATGGGATTTTTTCACAAGAATAGAGAAGAGCAACAGTTACAGCAACCAAGGTAGCACTTAATTTGAAGGGGTATGCATAAGACTGACATGACACTGTCATAACCATGACATGACATCTGTCATTAAGATGAGGAGGCTTTATGCATGCTTATGAATGTTGTCACTAAGTGTCATTCGATCAGTTATGGTACTTTAAATGCAAAGTTGACATTGTTTGAGGCTGAAACTATCACAGCAAAGAAAGAAAAAGTGGAAAACTAATTCCTATAATGTATAAGTATGCTTAAGTTATTGACCAAGGTATTTATAAATCAGCATCATAATCTGTTTAACTACTTCCTTACTTCCTGGTTGAACATACATCACAAATATTAAAAGAAACTTCTTTTTTCTTTTTTTTCAAGAATAAGCTATCATCTTTTGTTTTTTTGTTTTTTCCCCCCCAAAAGTACAACATGTACATGTACGTGAACATGTTAGGGCCCTCAGTTTAAGGAAGTAATCCTCTGTTCTTGTCAAAAACATCCCAAACAATGTCAACTTTGCATTAAAGGTTATATAAATGGCCGAATGACACTAAATGACAACATTCATAAGCATGCATAAAGCCTTCTTCATCTTAATGACAGATATCATGTCATAGTTATTACAGTGTCATGTTAGTCTTATGCATACCCCTTCAAATAAAGTGTTGCCGCAACCAATAACTGAAACGTTCATATGGCATGAGAGTAGACCTGACAATGTGAACTTATATCCTGTCTTAGCTCATTTATTCATTCAAACCTTGTCTGAGACAAAGCTGCTCTAAAGGCAGAAACAAGTTAAATCTCAGGTGCCGTACAATGCTTTCAGCTTTGAAACATTGTCATGCTTCAGCCCCCAGAAGAGCTCTAAAGCGCCGATATGTTAACACCTTTAACATCCAACCCCTCTCTTTCAGGTTACCAGGACCCTCCAGAGTACCTGCTGCAGGCAGCGGGGCCTCCAGGAGCCCGGGCTCATCCAACCTCAACCGCCGCAGCCAGAGCTTCAACAGCATCGACAAGAGCAAGCCTCTTCAGTATGCCAGCGGCAACGACAGAGGTAAGCACGGCACATTACTGCTCTTAGCAGCGCACTGTGACACCAAGCTCAAGAGTGTGATGCTGGGATGGAGGCTGCACCCATTTCACATTCTCCATCCCAGCCACTTGGTGGCACCACTGACTCAGACAGGCGAGGCTGCAGAGGAGCCCAGTCCCTCACTTTACCAGTCTGCACCAGTCTGCTGAATCATCCCCAGTTCTTTTTATTCCAAGTGAGTTATAATGGATGCCATTAAGTGGAGGCGGCGGCAAATTTTCACAGCGTGGCAAGATGACCGAAGGGCTGCGTTCAGGCAGCTGCTCTGTCAAGCACGATGAAGCTAATCAGAGTCATTATGCTTTTGAGAGAAGTGTTACAGTGAACGGCAGTTTATTTAAATTGATAATTCACAAATAAATACTTGTTTCATCTGCCTCTTTATGTTGTCAAGAGTAAATATATCGGCTCGCAATGTTTTAATTAATTTGCTGTTGACTCACTCACTCTATTTATAATAGCTGTAAGATTTCCTTTTGGCTCATTCAGAGGATTTATCATGACTTATTGGATCGTGCAGTGATAATAATTGAAACTGATCCCCCATTTCAATAATTAAAGCCATTCCTGAGGAGTTTATGAAGTGGTTTTAATCTTAAAGCATTGTGAGTGAGGGTAAACACTGCAGGATTCAGTGTGTGGAGCTGAGAGAGGATCTGGTGGATGAAATGGAGGTGGAGCAGAGATGCAGAGAGTGGCATCAGGCAGCAGTAACTTCTCTCTCTTTCTCTCTTCGTTCCATTCTAAAAGTTCACACTGTGCACTAGGGCTGGGCGATATGGACCAAAAGTCATAACCTGATATATTTAGGCTGAATGTCAATATACGATATAAATCCTGATTTTTATTGCAAAGTGAGAGCGAGTGTTCAGTCAAAGTCAAAGTCAAATATGACATGTTACAAGTAGTTTTATTGAAACCGGTGATTAAGTGAACATAAATACTGTATAAGGAGTAGCTTATTTTTAAAATCAAAGCTTCATAAAGTGCACATTTAAATAAAAAAATATCTTAAATTAAAATAGCCTATGAAATAAAATAGGCCAATCTTTTTCTGAAATAAATATATTCATAAGAGAAAAGAATAGGGAACATTACAAAAGAACTAAATATGACAAACCCTAGTAAGAGCAGCATTTATATATGAAGAAAGAAAAAAAATTTAACTATATCGATATGTGGTCCATATCACATTTAAAAATATATCGATATATATTTTATATTGATATATCGCCGAGCCCTACTGTGGGCTCACCTTTCCAGTTTCTGTCTGAAACGTCAAACTCTTGGATGCATGGTGAGAGATGATGGAAGGCAGAATCGGGACAGCAAATGTGTGCTCAAGTGATCATTGAGAAACTGATCACATTCGTTTTGTGCTTTGGTTGAACAATCAATCAGTTGTTCAGGTTTATCCTTCAGCAAACGGCTTTATGAAGCAGTCAGTCGATCAGTTTCTTTTCATTGTTTTTAACAATTTTTTTTAAAAGGGTGTATGTGTCCTATTCCGGGCCGCTCACACAGAGCAGGTGAGTCCTGCCAGAAGACAAAGCTTCAGCTTGCAGAGATAAGACACCTGGCATTGGAGCTTCTCTGCAGGGGAGATGAAACAATGTTTTGGTCTAAAAGTAAAAGGAAAAAAAAGAAAAATCAATTGTGGGGAAATGTCAGCGATGCAGACAGAACCTTCTGGGCAAAAGCAGGTAGCAGAGAGAGCAGAAGACAGAAACGGATACAGGAAGTGTCTGCCACAAGCCATTTTCTACATCTTTCTGTTCTCGTGTTAAACAGTCTCTTGTTTTATCTTACATCATTTCATCTTTTTAGCTTGTGGCTTAACAAGCCTTTTTATATACAAAACATTATTCAGAAATGTAGACAATGTGTTATGAAAAGATAAAAACAGTACAAGAGTGTGTATATTTCAATACAAAACAAGGTTCCTCCTCAATTATACACAATGGAACTTGTCAACGATCTTTACCAGATTTGCAGTACAGCATAAAGCTTGACAGATGTCGCACAGTTGTTATTTTTATTGTATGATCTGATATTGAAACTTGGAACATTTGTGCATGTGACAGAAGACAGGAAAAGTTAAGGGTCATCAAAAGTGCCTGCAGGATAGCTTAGCCTGGATAGCTTCTTTAGATTTTTGTCAATACTCTTTTTAACACAACGGAATTTAAATTGCATGTATTTTATTCAATAACAGACTGGGTGTATTTATGTAAATGGTGAAATGGATTGTACTTATGTAGCGCTTTTATTCAAAGCGATTCACACTACAGACTGCGCTTATTCACCTGTGAACACACACATTCATACTGGTGGCCGAGGCTACCAGGGCACACTGGTGCCACCTGCCACCATTGGGAGTTCATTCACACACCGATGAACACAGCATCCGGAGGCATTTGGGGTTCAGTATCTTGCTCAAGCATACTTTGACATGTAGGCTGCCATGGTCAGGGATCGAACCACCGACCCTCCGATCAGTGACTCAGTTTTATAGTTTTTAACTTGTTTTTTGGGGATTTTTTGAAGGTAGGGTTCAAATATGCCGGACTGTTTTCCCCTCAAAAACGCCCCCATAGGTCGTTTGTACAAGAAGCAACATTTGATCCATATTTATGTTTGAGACTGTCCTCCCCACCCTCTAGTGGCGTAGTAGTAATTATGAACGACTCCAAGGAAAGTTGAACTTGGTGCAGAGGGGTGATGGATCGATCAGACAGACCCTGGACTTTCACCCAGGAGAACAGTGTTCGTATCCCATGTCAAAACAAAGCGTAACTATGTCAGACTTCTTAAACTGTCTATAATAACAACTAACCTGTGGTTTTGTAGCCTAAATTCAACAAAACTGCTACCTTTTTTACAACATTGAACCTTACGTTTATGTATAATGACTTGTGTGCTATTTTTACAATGCTACAATGTCATATTTTTTTAGTGTATGATGCTTTTATTCAAAGCGACGTACATTTGAGAGTTAGTACAACACAAGCAAAGATGAAGTCAAGAAAAAACACAAGAGTAAGTGCCATGGATCAAGTTTGAGTCCAATAGGATGCAAGTGCTTTTAGGCAGTACGAGCATTTTTTTTTATATAGTTCTAGTTTTCTATAGTTCACATCTGTGTCGATTATCTGTGAAGGTGTTCAGGAAAGAGTTGGTCTTCAGTCTGTTCTTAAAGATTGATAGGGACTCAGCAGATCGGATGGAGTTTGGAAGCTCATTCCACCACCGGGACTCTACAGAGGAGAAGAGTCTGGTTTGATATGTAGAGCCCTTCAGCAGTGGAGGAGCGATTGTCAGTGAGAGCATAGTGGATGGGAGGGTTTGTGGACCTGAACAAAGGAGTTCAGATTTGCAGGAGCTGTGCCAGTAACTCTTTTGTAGGCAAACCCTGTGAAATGCTCTTATGGGTCGTTTTGGGTGGTATTGACAGACGACCTATTGTATTGTTTAGGTTGGAGATCTTGTTGAATACCGGTATGCGTATAATCATATATTCTTGTTAGTCAGTTAATTTAGAAACATGGTTTTCTTTTCATCTAAAATGAATAACAGAATTATAATTTATTGTAAATATTGCTTTCCTTATCTTGTTATCTTTTTTCTGATGCTTGCTTTGGCAATATATACATTGTTATGTCATGCCAATAAAGCCAATTGAATTGAATTGGTTGTAATATGATTTGTGCATTTATTTAGCTAATTTTTTTACTTACAATCTGATTCCAAAACATTTGTGACACTTATACTTATACTGTCATTGTATAGTCACAGCCATGTCATACAGAATTAACAAATGAATGCATTCTGTTGTATTTAGTTTATCTGTCTCAGACAACTACCCAACTTTTTTTGGCATTGGGGTTGTATGAGGAGTTTAAATTGCTGTAGAAACCATTTCCAGTGTGACACATTTTCTTGACATAAACAGATACAGATAGAGATAGAAGCTCACCCCCTGAAGTGATGTGTGCTCTGCCAGTAAAGGAGGCTCCACATGAGTTAAAGTCGTGTTTTCGTTTGTTTCTTTCCATAACTTTTTTCATATATAGGCATATACAGCCTCATGGGGATGAAGAGAACCCATTAGAGTGTCGTTCCTCGACCAAAGTGAAGCTCTGACCAAAGAGAACAAAAGCTCAAAGGCCACAAGGGGCTTAGCATTATTTTTGTTGCCATGCAACTATCTAATTAGCTTCAGCCAATTCAATTGCAGCATCAAAAGGGCATGTTTGTAAGAAGAGACTAAAGAAAGTTGGTGATTGCTTTGCTTCTTGTTAGGAATGAGGATTGGTGGAAGCTAAGTGGAGAAGCTGGTGACCTCCTCTAGCAAGACGATAATGTGTGATGTAATGGTAGAGCTCTGAGTGATATAAAATGCATCCAAACAGCAGAGGTGGGATAGAAAAGATGCCTCTACTGTATCACTAGCTGCAGGTTTTAAACATGTGTGTGCATGTATGTCAGTGTGTGCACGTGTCATTTCAAACATGCAAATTATCACTTCAATCCAGACGTTTTGTGCATCATCTGTCAGTTAGTTGCAAACTGCACATATGCGTGTGTTTGTAAGCAGACGGTCCACCGCCGATCAGGAGAAATGACATTTCGTTCCTCGGCCGGTGAGGCAAAAAGGGAAGAAAAAAAAAAACGAGGAGTCTGTTGCCATGGTAACGACAAGTCACTGCACGGTGAAAAGTGCGGTGGTGCTGCGAAACAGCCTCCAGGGTGGGGAAGGAGGGGCAAGGGGATCTCTAAAGACGGGTTAATTGACTGGACACACAAACAGACACACACACAAAATCAGACACAACGCTCGTAACCTCTTTCATTCACATTCATAATCTGCCTTGAGGCCCACTGTACTATCTCTAAAGATGAGGGGTTATAGAGAGGACACAGACAAACACATAAACAGAAGAATGGATGCTCTCTCATCCATGTTTATCCATGTGAGACGGCTGTCTAGACACACACACACACACACACACACACACACACACACATGACTACAAATAAGTGGGTTTTTTCTCTACACAAGATTTGTGAGTCTATTGGTTAAGTCTAATGCAGTTTTACTTCTGCTGGTCTGAGATCAGAACCTTCTGTATTCTGACTCATGTGAGCTTTCTAACCTGCTAACTCATTACTGGAAAACAGGAGAGTGTCTGCCAATTCATTGCCCTTTTAAATATGCAGAAACATTGTTCTTATACAAGCAGGAGGAGGTTCTGCTGCACTCAGACATGTACTCTTTTGTGGGTGCTTGATTTTAAAAAAATGTGCATGCATTGATGTAAACACACACATTTACATGCCACGCACAAATATGACACACACGCCTACTACCAAATTAGTCCTCAGAATTAACGAGAGATAACATTTTTAAATATCTAGGTTTTTTTGTAAGAGTCGATTAAACAAAACAGTTTTCTATCATGTATCCCAAGCACAATTTTAAATAAAGATTACGTCTTAAAGTGTCCAAATAACAAAAAAAAAAAGAGGAGGAACTCGCAAATCAGAATCACAATCAGAAGCCTTTATTGTCATTGCACAGAGTAACAAGTACAAGTACAAGTACAAGGAAATTAGCCATCAACCCGTCCAAAACGTATAAAACACACAAACAATATGACAGTGGTGAACAGGACAGGAAGACAGAAATATTACATTTTACTTAAAAAGTTACTTAAATGTAGCCTATGTAATCTTTCTAACACAATATATCATGAAAGATTTCCATGTCCTTTTTATTAGGTCTAGGTCTACATAAATACTGAAAATATCAAAATGCACACAGTCTGTCTCAGAAACTGTGTCTTTAAATGAGTCGTCAGGACTCACACCACAGGAATGAGTTCTAAGAAGTAAGTTAGCATTTTAGCGCCCTGCGGTCTATCCTCTCAAACTCAATAAGTATTTTGAATGGGTTTTTGGTTAGAGGTCCGACATAAGGTCCTAAGGTGATAAAATTCCTTAGCAAATACCCAGTTTTTACGTGTCCTTAAAAAGGAGGTTATAGTTCATCTCATAGCATCTAGTCATGTTTTTCACTGCTCTTGCAAACTCTTGTAGATTGTTGATGAGGTTAATAAGGCTACGGTTTTGCTAGTTTGTTAAAACTGCTGGTTAGCTTGTTGGAGACCTCAATCATAACGGTAGTGATGTTCAAGTCATGTGACCATTGTGTAGCTCACTATAGCATAACGTTAGCTTTTTACTTCTGTCGGCTGCATTAACACTTCAAACATAATAAATGTGACATAGAGAGTGCAGATGTGGAAGTCCCGAAATGCTGACCAATCAGAGCAGACTGCACTTTTCCAGGAGGGGGTCTTAACCCGTATTCCCTCCTCAAATTTACGACCCTCTCATGACCTTCAACACACATAACAACTGCTATTAAATCACTATACATCAATATTTTTTTTCATAAATCTCTTAAATAACTTCAGACTTGTTCAAAACTACCAAACATTGAATAACTTTAACAATTTTAACCCTTTATATCCCAGTTTCTATATTTGAATTATTCCATAATTAAAAAAAAAAATTAATTATTTTCCATATAATAAATAGTAGGGAGCTGGGGTTTTGTTGGAGATTAAAGTCTTGGATATGTCAAAGATTAGCAACAAAATTGATTAGGTTGCATTAATATTTTTTATGTAGTGCCAGATACTCCCTCTGATGACCTTCGTGGCCAAAAATGCCTCATCGACTTCCAGTCAAAACACATTTTTTAATCTCACTGCCATTATGGTATAAAACCATGCATTCTGTAATATCAGTATTTCATTTTGAAGAAATTAGTGATATTTGACCTTTTCACTGCATTCCACCAAATTCCTCCATTTTCCCATTGTAGGCCGATGCATGAATTTCTTGTATAACCCTTATGCCCTTAAGGGTTAAAGAGACAGGCGCTAAAACGAGCGTTTTAGTCAGAGGGTGAATTCAGGTATATTAAGACAGACATAATGAGAAGTATGAACCTGAGAATGAACATGATATTCCCCCTTTAATGCTTTAAAATGTTGATACTGTATATATGTCCAGCATGTATCAGACGGTTGATGTATTGATGCTTTGTGTGCACAACTGATGACCAATAAGTTTTACTACCCACCTGGTTTTGTTGGATAATTTCCTGAGATGATGTTAGCAAGAAATTCCTTACTGCCCACAGCATTAGAAGCAGTCTGCTGATTGGCAGCATACATCAAATGCAGTCATAAAAAATTTGAGTACCAGAAGTTTAACAGAAATTTCAGTGAATTGTGTCACTTGGAATTCTAATGAGCCTTGTGTATAGGAAGAGAAAACAATTAATAATTGGCTGCCTTGAAGATAGACATATGGAGGTAAATAAAAAGGCACTTTACTCTCTGCATACTGGATTACAATGTAAAGAAAAGTCTCTCTGACGGATTGCACTTTTTACTCAGGATCTGACACAGTGCACGGAGGTGTTTTTCAGGCATGTTTTAAGGTTTTAGAGAATGTTGTCAGAAGTGTAAGCCGGTTAAAGTCTCCTGGCTACGGCCACAGCTGAAACTGAACCCCCTCCCCTCTGCCCGCCTGAAGGGGCTTTAAACTGCAGACTGGAGGTGACTCACAGCCAGCTGAACCCTGCTCACTGCGCTGACTGACAGCCAGACAGACACTCAGTCTAATGGTGCATAACTTCATGCTGTCACACTGTCGCCTTCCTCTCTTTATTCCCACCCAATCTCTAATTCTGCCTTTCTATTCTGTTTTCCCCCTGAAGTGGCCTCAAACTCACATCCAGAAGAAGATGTATTTCTGTCTGTCTGTGCCCGCCTGCCTTCTGCTGTGTCCATCTTACTCAAATACTATACTTATCCGTCTGCTGCTGGGTCTTGTATGAGTGTAAGAGAGAGGAAGAGTGCTGATGGTCAGACTATCAACCAGCCAGGAAAAGTGGTGTCTGTAAAGGTCAATGCTCAACACTGAACCCTACAACATTTTTTTTTACATGCATGATGGATGTTTATGTGCTCCGCGTGGGTGTGGGTGTGTGTGTGTGTGTGTGTGTGGTTTGGCTCAGCGTGAAATATTTTCCTTGCACCATTTGACTGAAATCTAGTAGAAGTAAACAGCTTTGTCATGCATCATAGCTCAGCAATCAGGCCTGTAATGGAATAAATGCCAGTCAGTGTGATAAGTGCTCTCTAGAAATGTTTTTTAGAAAGTATAATAAAAAAGCCAGACTGTGTGAAGAAGTGGACATATCCTCTGGGTCTGAAAGTGAAGCCAATGCGAAAGGTCTTTAAATCTGCATTCTTTCTAATGGCCAGCAGGGGGAGACTCCACTGTTTGCAAAAAGAAGTGAGAAAATGACCCTACTTCTCAGTTAATTGATTACATCAGTGAAAGTTTTCCTTAAGTTAATGGCATTAACTGTTAGTCTTCTTCAATACAGCATGATGTTCATTAGAATAATGACGGTCCATTTCACAGTAAAATAGATGATTAATATATATATATATATATATATATATATATATATATATATTGTGCTGTACATATATTGCACAGTAGTAAAGGAAATAATGCACCAGTATGTAGAAAAGTTGCACAAGACAATTGCACATTGGTTACATTAATATTGCCGTCAGTCCGTTCAGTTGGTGGAGGTCTATTGGGAACAGAACAGATAGCTAAGAAAATTAGTTCAGTGAAATTATACCATGATAAATACAATACACTGCTGCCATGGACTTATTTTTTACTAAATATGGGTGAATGTCTGCTCTCCACACAACCAGGAAATTTGTTCCCTTTGGAGTTTTCTGTTAAACAAACACCAAAACACTCGCTAATAGAGGTAAAAAATAAAATCAAATAAACAAATAAAAATTTAAATTAAACTCCACTGGGTGACAAATCCTACTTTAAATCCTTCCAGTGTCTTCTTCTTATATGTGTAGATAAATGGCTAAACATGATGACACGATGGCTTGATATGTCCAGCAGCAATGAGTTTTTCTAGCTGGAAATGCTTCATCGATTTTAGTTTTGATGCAAATCCCACAAAGAGCAAGAGCTTTCTTCTACAGCTACCACTTTCTATACAGAGAGAAATTCCTGCATCAGAGGGTAACAGCAATTTCTACACCCACTGCACCCACAATACTGGAGACATTTTTGAGTAGAAGTGCTCCCTTTTTTGTGAAAAAGCTCACTTTCTTCTTGCTACTACACTCCTGATCCACATGTATTACACAACTAAATTCAGTAAAATCCCAGAATAATTCCAGGAAAGGCAGACATTCACCAGCATAAAAAGTATGTAGATTGGAAGCAGTAAATTAAAAATAACTCCTCGAACTCCTAGAACATACATGCATACATGCATCAAAGCCCGCTGATGTAGAACAGTGAATCTGGGGGTGGATAGTTTTCTTTCAGAAGGATATTCTCCCTCCACTTGAACCTAGCTGGTATGATCTCCTTTGTTGTCACGGTTACAACATGGTGGCCCGTCCCTTATAACCACTGTTATCCACCTGCAAACAGGCTGTGACAGGCCTCCATAGAAGTGTAAATCAGGAGTGGAAGTCAGAACAGGAAGAGTGCAAACTCCTTGGAGACTCTAGTGTAATAATAACAGTGAAATCTTCTCTTCTAACCCAACCTACTGTTGATATTCTGCCAATTGGGAATAACACTGAAATCCTGTGAAAGTTTCCCATTTTTGCTTGACTTTTGAGCTGAACGCGTGTGAAACCGAAGGGGGGAAGACAGCACCATATTCAGCAGTGACTTTAGATAAGGTTCATGTCAGATAAATCCAGGAAGACTGTGTTTGCACCTAATTTCGGGGATTTTTTTTCTAGTGTCACAGTTGTAAAAATGTTCCAGAATTAGATGCCAGATGTCTATGTTAGATGCATGAATAACATAATTAAAACAATGCAAATTTAAGGCAAAAATAATACAATTTACACTTAATTTGTGTAAGTTATGTCACCATTATGAACACACTGACCTTTTCAACTAAATCTTTGTCATTTGAATTGGTAATATGATTTGGAAATGTTACAATTGTATAATATTAGATGTGTTAATTTACCAAATAAGTATGCTTCTTTTTTTCTCATAAGTTGTATTATTCATTAGTTACAACATTATAAGTGGTGTTACAGAATTGGTATTGATAAAATCAAGCAGATGGTCTGTAGAAAGACAAAAATAATCATTAAAAAAAATGAAATATATATATATATATATATATATATATAAGAGAGAAATATAAAAGTCAAATAAAAAATTAAGGAGTATGGGGGTTGTACTGACGTCTTTAGAGTCATAAACACTGACATTCATTATAAATAGATGAATGCACATGTACACACTGTTATTAATGTACTGTTTGCATAAAGTGAATTGTAGAGGGACCTCTGGAGCTTTCAGTCCGTTGTGCCACTAGCTCTCAGAATTATGTCACTTAGATCATTGGGCAAGAGATTTCTCATTGGCTGCCATACATTTGTGAAGAAGCTGCTCTCATTTCCTTTTCTTTTGGCAATGAGTCTTTCCATGGGAATTACTTTTTTTTCAATCCCATTGCTTTTACCAATGGGATTTTTTCTTGGCTGTAGAGAAGTTTCTTTAGCTACTTAGATCTTGGAAAGTGTAAGACTCCTGCTTTGGATGGCAATCCCAATAAAAACCTAAAATGTTATAATCACACTCAGCTCCTTTTCTATATGATCAGAATTCCCAAAATAATCCCAACAGAGAGATCAATAAGCACATTTTTAATAATTATCTTTTCTCTTTTTTGTCTTCTTCCCTTGTCCAGAAGCGGTGAGGGGTATCCCAGTACCTGGTGGGATGAATGGGAGTGGTATTGGTGGGACGGTTCCCACCAGCCTCAGCGGGCAGCAGCTGGCCTCTGCCATCCCCTCACCCACCGCTGGCAAGTCCTGGCGCAGCAAGTCCATGAACCTCAAGCACAGCGCCACTTCGTCCATGCTGGCCAGCCCCACACACTCGCCCTCACCCACCCTTTCACCCCAGGGCTCTGAAAGCCTCCAGCCGCACAGAGGCGACGGGTCAAAAGTAGGGTCAGCTGGCGGTGGAGGATCCCAGAGGTCCATGCTGGAGAAGTTCCGCCTGATCAACCCCAGATCGGCTTCACGAACGTCTCCGTCTGTGGCAGAGATGTCTCTGCAGGAGGAGGACGACCTGTCGGAGTACGGTGAGGACGTATTGACGCCCACGGGGTCGGTGTGCAGCAGCGGCAGTAGCAGCGCTACGGCCAAGCAAATATCTACCAAGACCACCTCACCATCCCTCACGGCATCGAGCAAGACTTCCTCTTCTTCTTCACCCTCCCCTTCATTTTCAAAAGCCAACGGCAGCAGATCCATGGCCTCATCCAAAGACAAGGAGGACAAAAGCAGATCTGGGAAGTCTTCTAAGGACAGCTCTCCACCCAAAGAGGAGCGCGAGTCATTTGCTGACCCCACCAAGAAGACCTCCAAAATTGCCAGCCTCATCCCTAAGGGAGGTAAGCCAGCATCTGGAAAGAAAGATGGAGGCTCCTCTGTGTCCAGCGGCATCCCCAAACCAGGACTTAAAGCTCCTTCCACCTCAACATCCAAGACGCAGAATCAGCCGCAGGGCCAAAGCCAGGCCGCCTTAAACAGCAGCGGCAACATGCGGGGAGGAGACGGCGACAGAGCCAAGCTGACGAAAGGAGGGCAGGGTGGGAGTTTTTACATCCAGCGCTCCGGTGGAGGCCCAGAGGGCAAAAGGACCAGCATGACCTCCTCCACCAGCACCTCGGCCCTGTCTGGGTCCAGTGGGATGCTGGGAGGAGGAGGAGGGGGGCGGAGGAGGAGGTGCTCTTGGAGGGAATGGAGTAGTTCAGCTTCCTCAGCAGCAGCAGCACAACCACCCCAATACTGCCACTGTGGCCCCCTTCATGTACAGGTGAGACATGTGTGTTCATGTGTGTGTACAGGTGCATCTCAATAGGAGGCCAACATTTCCATATTAAACATACTTTTTAAAATTGGTCTTTTGTAATATTAACATTTTTTTGAGAAACTGAATTTTAGGTCTTCATTAAATGTAAGCCATAATCATTGTAATTACAAGAAATTAAATAAATTAAGACATGAAATGTTTCATTAATAATGTAATGGACCTCTATAATGTGTTGTTTCCACTTTTTGAATTGAATTACTGACTTAAATAAACTTTCTATGATTTTCTAATTTATTGAGATGCACCTGTATGCACTAACATTCATAAGACACAAACGAAATGAGCAAAGCTTTTTCCTTCCAACTTCAACCTCACTTTTTTCTCACATAGCCCAATGTATTGACCCTTTTGACACACATACAGTATATTTCTGGAGCACTGGTGATCAGCTGGTGCTCCCCACTGTGCATCTTGCTCTCACCTCCGCATCTCTTCACAGTCATTACAGAACAAATTAACATCCACTGCCTGACGCTTGCCAAAGCCTATTATTTAACTGTCTGGGTTTCATCTTTGATGTGAGAATCCAGACATTGGCAGCATAAGGAACCCTTTCCTCTTCTCTTCATTCAACCGGTGTTGTTTTGATGCCATGCAGCTGGCGCGTGGTTCCCTGGCGTTACAGCCACCAGAGGTGCAGGAAGTGGGTAAATCTGCCCAGCAGGGCCGATTTTCTCTTACAACAGCAGAGGTAATCCAAATGAAAAAAATGGAGGAGCCGCCAAAGTCTCTGGGATGCCTTTGTGCTCCGAGAGAAAGAGAGTTAGGAATCCCATTAAACAAGACTTAATCCTTCACCCCTTCTCTCCCTCTTCGTCTTCCTCCTCCGTTGTGCGCAGTCAGCTCTGCCACAGAGAGCTGTGCCTCTTTCGAGCATTAGCATTACTTTAATCCCACACATTTAGCAAGTAAAAACTGCTGTGAATATCAGTCCTGGGCTGATAGTGGGTGATAGTCAGTTGTGAAGAAAGGACCCCAAAATGAAACTGTAAAGCCAACCCACTCAATGAGAAAAAAGTAAGCACTGAGTGAAGAAAGAAGTGTACTATCTGTGATGTCACCTGCAGGTTTCTGAAGGAACATTTTGAAGCCTCGACCTGGACCTCAAAATGTTGCCATAGCAAGCAAACAATAGCCACTACTGCTGCTTCTCAACTTGCCTTGCACTGTTTTTTTTTAATGAAATCATCACCAAAATTGTAAATTTTAACAGAGTTTCTGGGTGTGTCCTTCCTCACATCAGTACAGTTTGAGGTTCTAGTGGCCATTAGTCAGAGATTATTGTCAGTATTTGGTGTCTATTGGCACAGCAACAATCATCCAAGCATCCTTACTAAATAGGAAGTGTTCCAGGATTGGTTACAATGGAACTTCGTGCAGGACTAGTTGGTGAATTACTGTGGCTAGCAGGCTAATGGCTAACACACTAGCTCCCTAAGCTTCTTGATGTTTTTTTTTCCGTACTGGGCTGTTTAATACCCCAGGCATTTTATTCTTATCATTGTCATCCCATGGAGACGTCAAAAGTTCATGAAGAGGGGAAAAACCATGCACTGTAGAAAAAAAGTGGACATAGACATGGCAACATCAACTATTGATTTGTGGCCAATCATTTTGAAGCCTCACATTGGCAGCTTGGCCATCGGCTTTTATTTTTCTTTAAAACCAGAAGTGACCATATTTGTAACAGAGGGTGGAGCAGGTGAGAAGAATGCTAAATTATCAGCTAGTGCTAACTTTCTAGCGTGGTTAGCAAGGTACATCCATAAGTGTGTTATTAACTGGAATGCTAATTTTAGCTAGCGAAAAAGAGTCTTAAAAACAAAATGCACTTCTTGGAGAAAAAAGACAGTCGACTCCTTATAGTCTTTTAGTACAACTGAACACTGACATTTTTAGGTGACTAAAATGATACAATTAACTCTCATGCACTCAAAACACTGTAAAGGGTTAAAATTCTGAGACATAAACACAGGCAAGTTAAGGCTATTTAAATGTACACGAGTCACTGTGGTAAAGACCTGTCAATCACCTGTCGTTAACCACGCCCCAAAAGCATCACCTGCTTTATTGTCTATTTTACTTTAAATGTGACCAGAATTTATAAAATGAACATCATGCTGTATTGAAGAAGACTTGAAATTAGCGATTGAGACCATAAACCAAAGGAAAATGTTTACTGACATAATAAATCAGGTGAGAAGTAGGGTCATTTTCTCATAGGCTTCTATACAGTCAGATTTCATATTGCCTCCAGTGGAATGGCTCCCTGCTGTCCATTAGAAAAAATGAGGCTCATGTCACCCCTCTACCCATGTCCTCTGTGCCAAGAAATGTCCTTGTGGGCATGTTTCAGTCGCCTCCACCTTGGTCCTCCTCTTCTCATTCTATAAATGTTCTTCCTCACCACCAGGGCTCACCCAGCATGCAGACAGTAAGCGTAAAGGCCTCCTGCTGTGCTGTAATTTACCATCATTTTCAGGCCAATTAGGCATCTTTGTCTTGTTCGCTTTCTGTTCTATGCCCACTTTAAGTTGTTGCCTCTGCCAAGTTGAATAGAGCAGTGTGCTTGTAGGACTCTGCTGCAGTTAGTGTGCAGGATGGATTTGTACTCTCTGCCCACAAACACAGAGAGCTCGATAATGTAACTGTATCCTCTGCCCTCCTCTGCACCCATAACCAAAGCTTACCCGACACATTAAAAACAAGCCTTATCGGAATTAGGGAAGTTACCCTTCCTTTTAAAAGTAGCATATCATTTTTAGCACATAATAATTTGCTACCTTTTCCTCACTTATCTGCATTCTTATGTTTGGCCAAAATTGTTGCATGCAGCAGCAGTAGTAGATATCTCTGTCTGTTTTTGTGAATTCACTGGCGTGAGGGAAGCTTGCAGGAAGAAAAAAAAAAAGCTTTTTCACATGAGCTGAAGTCACAGACTGATGCTGCTGTCGCAATTGGGAGCCAATTTTTATCTGCAGCTCTGCAGGTGGTGGTGGTGGTCCCTGGACTGTGTGTGTGTTGTGTGTATGGGAGGAAGTGAACACTATGCAGTAGCCTGTGCTGTTCTGTTTGTGTGTTTTTGTAGACAAGCTGTGCTGTGTATATTTCAGGTTTTTGATGTGCATGTGGTGAAAGTGTTAGTTTGCACACTTTTCACCATGTGTGTGTATTTTATTGTGTTTGTGTGTGTATCAGCTGCCACCGTGTTTAACTGTTTGTCAGTTTTTAGCAGTTTGTACATACATGGTTTTCTTGTCCATCACTGTGCACGCGTGTGCGTAGGACTGTAATCTCATGAAGTGCATTGGACTCCATCCTTGTTTCTTCACATCAGCAAACAAACAGTGAAGCGTCTTGCAGCTCAGAGCTGAGGAGGAGAGCCAGTTGCACATAAACACATATTTCATGCACGCACACTCACAGAAAACATCTCATCAGAGACCGTCCCCTCCTCCCTTTAGAGGTGTCCATCTGTTGAACATGTGACTGAGACTAAAAACAGAGTCAGAAATTCAAACTCTTTTCTTGTTTGACATCACAGAGTGGATGAAGAAGGAGAGAAGATTCTGGCTGCTGCTTAGCACTAAAATCTCTCAGTTACTGATCTTTCTAACCCTTAAATTCCAGCTGAACAAACACTCTGCTGTTTATGTGGTGCTAAATTTTTAATGTGATAATAGTTTTTATGCCTCTAAACCAAATGGTGCTAATGGGACGGAAGAAATTTTCATCCATGGAAATAATTATTCCAACACAAAACTATCACATCTTCATAGTTAAGTTAAGATAGGATTTTGTCTGCAGCACTGGAGAAAAAGTGTGTGAAAAGAATAGTTTACCCTAAAATAATATAAAATGTATAGTACTCACCAATGGTGGAAGAAGTATTCAGATCCCTACTTAAGTATTAGTACTAATACCACACTATGAAATTACTCCACTACAAGTAACAGTCCTGCAAAAACTTACTGAAGTAAAAGTACAAAAGTATCAGCATCAGAATGTACTTAAAGTATCAAAAGTAATGCAGAGTGGACCCACTCAGCCGTACCTGGACAAGAGTAAAATGCTGCTTACATAAATGCATCAAATATAATAATGAAATAATATATTTGGAATATATACATAACAATATAATTTTAACAATATAATTTGATGTGGTTTAATTTATAAACATGCATAATTATTTTAAATTGATTGCATATTTTCATGTTGAATCTCGACTTGAAAAGTAACTAAAGCTGGCAGCTAGATGTAATGGAGAAAAAAGTACAATATTTGCCCCTAAAATGTAGCGGAGTAGAAGTATAAAGTTGCATACATGGAAATACTCATGTAAAGTACAAGTACCTCAAAATTGTAGTACTGTACTTGAGTAAATATTTCCACCACTGGTATTCACCTCCCGAGGCTGTTTGCACTGCCAGAAAAATATTCTATTAAATGGATGAGAGCAAAGCACCTGAAGAAAAGATAGCAATGGTTTTAAAACTAACTAAAACAACTGTTTTTGCTAAAATATTGTTAAACAGATTTGAAATGACTGGAAATGCTTTTACAGGAGAATTCCAATCCGGAAAATGCTTTCGTCACCAGTACTTTAGGGGAAATTGTTGTGTTTAGTTTTCCATGAGCCATTTTGATGATGCTGCACGAGAATTTTCAAAATGTTTTATAACATTTTTGCCTTTTATACTTTATCTCCTGTTGTTCCCATACAACAAAAACTTAATTCCCAATTACATTTCAGGAGAAAACATATTTTTTCCTGAAACACGTGGTTAACATTGTCTACGTTTACAAGCATGCAATAGTCCAATTACTGGGAATAATCAGGTAGTGTTAATTATCTGATTTAACGCGTTTACATGTACTTCAGTAATGCAATGAGTGAAAAAACCTGATACGTGATTCAGTCAAATTTCTTGGATTTCTTCCCAAGTACAGTTTTTAAGAATTTTGTCTTGCTGCATTTCAATGCTCATTACATCATTGCACATTTGAGAGTGAATGAATGAACATTTCAGTAAATACTCCTATCCCTCTTTTGAGAACACTGTAGTCTCTGTTTCCAGATACCTCAGCCTGCCGTTATAACCCCAGTGTATTATTTGTTCTTTGTGCCTGCAGGACTTTCTCAGAGAACGACTGCACCATGGTGGCCCCAGCAGACCCCTGCCTCAGCCCCACCAAGGGTGAGCTGGTCTACAGCAAGACAGCCAAACAGTGCCTGGAGGAGATATCAGGTAGAGCAGCTCAGCACACACACTGCGGGCTCTGCATGTATGATATTTCTCCGTGTGGGTGTGTTAACATGCACATGCTTCTGAGCATTAGCATTTGTCTCTTGTTATATTTGTCATATAGGGATTTAACCTTCATCTGCTGTTCAGTATGTTTATGTAACTCATGCTGACCTGCTGCAGCGCTGCTCTACATGTACAATTGGTTTTACTTACATTTAGACTGTATTACATTATGGATCAGCTGCTCCACCTCATATATGAGCAAGAGCATGCAGGATAGTTAAAATGTAGCTGCAGGATGGGAGAGATTATATATATATATATATCCTTTTTAACCAGGTAAAAGTCTTATTGAGATTAAAAAAATCTCTTTTCCAAGAGAGACCTGGTCAAGAAAGCAGCATGAAAAGAGACAAGTTACAACATTTAAATACAGTTATCATAAACAATTAAATACAAATAAATACAAATACAGCCATAACAACAACACTGAAGGAGCCTCAGTCGCCGACTTATAATGAGCAGTCACACCGACTAAGGGAAATTATTTCTTTTTCCTTTAGAATCAATTTAAATTCACCGATTGTGATCAACTCAGACAATTTCAATTCTTTTGCAAATTGTTCCATGATAAAGGAGCGAAACTAAAAGCTTTCTTACCTAATTCAGTTCTCACTCTTGGCACGAGCATCTGTACAATATTATGAAGGCTACTGCTGTTGATAACACAATGTGCTGGTGTTGTGAAGTTGATGTGTGTTTCGTGCATGTTTATTGGTGTTTACTGGGGGGGATCCCTGTTCCGTGCTGGTTTCATGTAGCGATGGGAAAAGGTCAGCGCTGACAGTCGGACACAGGGAGCATCTGCAGCTCTTTGTTTACGTCCCTGCAGGCTGCCATCATGTGTTACAATCCCAGCTCTGCAGCCTGGATAGCAACATGACACATCATCATCACTACATACTAAGAGTGTAACAGGACACTGAAGTCACAGCATGCTCCGAGTCACAGTTTGGTGCAAGTTCGCCACAAAAAACGAAGGATTTTTTTGTTTTTGTTTACTGTATTTTGAAAAGACAGTAGTGTAAGTGTTGAGGACAGACACAATCTGCTGGGGACTGAGGTAGCATTAAGCCCACTTGCAACTTTAGCAAGCTATTTATATTATTCAAAAAATGTGAAACATTCAAACAATTCTATATTTCACTATGCACACACTTAACCACACTTAAGTGTTGTAACTTAACAGTGTTTCAGTTAGTTCCTCCCTTGTTATACACTCACCAGCCACTGTGTGTACCTAATAAAGTGGCGTTGTGGTCTTCATCTGCTTCCAGGTTGGATGTGTTTTGCGTTCAGAGATGGTCTTCTGCAGACCTTGGTTGTAGTGAGTGGTTATTTGAGTTACTGTTGAACCAGTCTGGCCATTCTCCTCTGACCTCTGGCATCAAGACTCACTGGATATGTTCTCTTTTTCAGACCATTCTCTGTAAACCCTAGAGAAAATCCCAGTAGATCAGCAGCTTGTGAAACACTCAGACCAACAGCCATGCCACGTTCAAAGATTAGATTTGATTAGATTAGATTATACTTTATTGATCCCACAACAGGGAAATTCACTTGTCACAGCAGCAAAAACAGAAGCAAAAGGTGTGAATATAAGTTACAGAAAGACATAAAAGAAATAAAAGGTCAAACACAACGAACAGACAGACAATATGCAATAAACACGGACAAGTAACAAACAAGTGCAAAGATGAGCAAAACAAGTACTAAAGCAGTTTGAATGATAAATATAAATTCAGATCAAAGATGAATATAAAAGCGATGATGAGTAGTGGTGGTGATTGAAACAGAAGCTACAACATCACATTACAAAGTCACTTAAATCACATTTCTTATCCATTCTGATGCTTAGTTTGAACTTCAGCAGCTAGTCTTCACCATGTCTACAGGTCTAAATGCATTGAGTTGCTGCCATGTGATTAGATGATTGGATATTTTTCGTAAAACAGCGTACAGCTAAAAGTTTCCAGGTGGAAAATTTAGCTTGTGAAGTTTGGTTCCATATCACGTGCATTAATACAGCATATATATGTGTGTATATATATATATATATATATATTGTTTGTAGCTGCGTGCTCCAGACTGTGACAGTACGGTACAAACATACAAACTGTTTGAGCCTCAGTATATAAAGTTAATTACTGCCCCAGCACTGGGATGGCTTCTGCAAAGTGTTCCTTCACATTTGATAGATATTTTTACCCAAAGCTCCTACAGTGCTATTAGTTCACATATTTGGAGCCAGATGGAGCAATGGATTGACTTCACACACACTACATTGGAGCTCTGGGTATAAGGGGAGTTTAAAGCCTTCAAGCAAGAGAAATTGAGGTGGTGGTTTGAAGGATGAGAGGTTGTAATCATTCAGAAACAGGAATAAGTTCTTCTCATAAACTCTGAGTTCGGGATCCTTTTCGACCATGACTTTATTAACACCTACTCGACAGAAAGCTGCTGGTGGAAATCAAACCATACTGTTTGTTTGCAAAGACGGCAAACATCTTTATTGTCTTTTAATTACAGTCAGTGGACATCTGTGCAATTGAGCTTCTGCGGCTGAGAGGTCAGAGCTGGGGGACGCCTGACCAGTTTGAAGGAGTTTCTAACCACAAACTTAAATTCCAGACAAGGAGCAGGATGAGAGGTTAAAGCAGGCAATGCACAACCACAACACACACTGCTGGCACAGAGAAAGACCATTGTTTCAATTGCATTGCTTACCTTTTGAAAAGCATCACAACTGCATCCCATTCATGCATTGCCTTATATTCATAAACCATGATCTGCTGTATTAAGTAGAAAATGCCACTCGGTTCAAATGGTTGAGATCTTAATTTGGAATGAAACTCCGTCCTTATAATAACAGAAATAACAGAGGTCACCATGGATGACAAATGAAACAAGCAACTAACTCAGTTGAAAAATAAGATGTCAAGTTTAAAGTGAAGCCAGAAAGACTTGAATCGTCTACAAAGCGCAGCGAGCACAAACAACAGCGCGTGATTACAGGTTTGGGGATGTCAGGTCGGCGGTGACATTCCAGACATTTTGCTTTGGTCGCGGCTTTTCCCAAGCCCATCATTTAAAGGATGGAATTAGACTGCAGCGCCGAGCGTTGCCTTTGTTTGGGGTCCATTTCAAACACTTGCTCTTTGTTGTCACACGTTTCATGGTCTTTTCACATCCTTCGCTTTTCCCGACTCTTTCTCCACACAGAGGCAGAAACAAGTCTCTGAGAGGGAAATTCAAGCGTATGCATACCGCAGATACCACATGACAAGCCTACTCATTTTACATATACCGTATGAGATCTTTATTTACATGTTGATTTCAAGTTTTGTGAAATTGCTTGTAGACAAGAAAAGTAAAAACAGCAGAGGGTAATCTCAGAAGTAATTTTTATGGGTTTTTTTTTCTGTTTTGATTAATAATGCCTAGTGTTGTCAAAATGACCACATTAATTACTGCGATTCATTTGAAATATTTATGGTGTTAAAACAAATTAATGCAAAATTAATTAACTGATTAATTTACTTTCCCAAGCTTAATTCACTCAAGTCCTGCCCCCTTTTGCTACTGTTAAAAAAAAAAGCAGACCAACAAAAATACTAATAATAATCAAAAATAAAAGTTCCAGGCTTTAGCCAATATGAAGATACAGTGGATCAATTGGTACCATGAATAATGAATAAATAAACTGCTTTTCTAGTCTTAGTGACCACTCAAAGCGCTTTACACTACAAACTGCGCTCATTCACCCATTCACACACACATTCATACACTGGTGGCCGAGGCTACCCTAAAAGGTGCCATTTACCATCAGGAATTCATTCACACGCCCAAGGATACATGTAGGCTGCCATGGTCAGAGATAAACCTCCGACCTTCTGACCATCTACCAACTGAGCCACAGCCTCTGTAGTGATATATTTGTCAGGAAGACATCTAAATAGCGCTCTAAAGTTGAGTGAAAATGTTTCCAAGAATAAAAGGCATGGCCGATTTCAAAGGGGCCATGGAATGGGTTCTATGGGTACCCATGAGTCTCCCCTTTATAGACAAATACCATTATTACAAGCTACAGTCTTAAGACTGAAAAAAACACTTAATCACAGCAAGCTGTGCAATCAGTTATTTTTGTTTGATTGACAGCCCTGACAATTCAACAAATATTGTGAAAAGCTGCTTACTGATATGTAGATTGGTAACTCAAAGGGTATAAACATGATTAGGATATATGGTTTCTGAGGGAACTGCTTCCAGTAGCTATCGGTAGCTACGATTAAAAAATGTGTTGGAGACAGCTGTGACCAATAGCGACAGGCTAATAAAGGCTGCACTGATTGATGGGGATATGTTGGTTCTGTGGTCTCATTGTTGATCCACGATAAGCTGTGGGACTCACCGCTTCAGCTCCTCAAGATAGCATTTAATTAAGTCGGGCGGCCAGCGTGGTGCAGCAGGGGCTGCAAGCTTACAGGTGCTGCTGTCCAAACAACTCACTGTCACAGTGTGAGCCGAAGATGGAGAGACAGAGAGAAAAGGTGAAGGAGAGCGCGAGGGAGGAAAGATAGGGGAGAGAAGTGAACGGAAAGTGAGGGATTAAGAGAAAGAGAGGGTGATAAGCAGGGAAGGAGGGCTGAGAGAGAAAGAGAGAGAGAGAGAGAGTACTGCAGGGTGCATGCAGGAATGAACAAGCAGACCGACAGCTATGTGAGCCCGTTCGCCGGCTTCTCCACCCGCTCATTCTCCGCTGTGAGGAGAGAGGGACCGTCACAGAGTCAGAGGGAAGGCAGGAGAAGTGTGGCGGCGAGCTGGTAATTAAAGGAGAGACAGAAGGTGGAGGGAGAGAGATAAGAGTGACTGAAAAGAGACTGTCGTTTAATAGGGGGAAGAGATAAAGAGTGTGTGAGCGCAGGAGGGAGAGAGAACGTGTTAGTGAGGGAAGGGAGATGTAGCGACTCGTTCATCCACGCCCCTGACTGTGGTGGAGGAAGAGAAAGGAGCCAAGAAGACAGGCAGAAAGCATGAGGACAGGAGAAGGAGTGGAAGAAAAAAGTGTTTGCGTCTGGCTCAACGTCTGACCACGAGCATGGACTGGCTCAAGGATGGATCTGGATTCTACCTACATGCCTGAGAGAGAGGTTTTCTCTCCCATCTTCGCCCTGTGCTTGCTTTCCCTCCAGCCCTCCGAAGCCTGGAGCTCAGTCGGGAGGCGTGGGACGTGGGGACACATCTCCCAGCCTCCTCCGTCCTCCGCTTCCTCCTTCCCTCCATCTGCTCTGCCCGTGACAGTGCAGCCAAGATGTGAAAGAGAGAGCTGCGCACAGGTAGATCCACTTGCATGTGTAGTTGATCCACTGGAGGCGAAAAGGTAAGAAAAAAGGGAGGGAAGCGGCGAGCTGAGATGAAGAGAGGAGCAGAGTTCTCGGTGTATCAGGGAGGCAGCCCGGCACGGCGGCCTCCCCAGCCTCTCCCCGACAACCTCAACCTGCGGATCAAGCAGCGCTCGCTCACAAACCTGACCCTGCTCAGCGACGGCGAGCAGCGGGTTTACTCCTTCGAGCTCGACGAGCCAACGTCTCGTCTCGCACAGCCTCAGAACTCTTCATCGTACTCATCCAGCACACAACGGGCAGGAGGCAGCCTGCAGGGAAGCCCTCGCAAGGAGGTGGTCGCAAGGGGCGGAGGTGTGCGGGGCACCAGGGCTCGATCCCTGTCGCTCTCCCTCACCAAGGTGCTTTCTCAGTCAGAACACTCCCTCATCCCCGTGCCTTGGAGATGCACAGGTGCAGGCGGGCGCCCACAACGGGCGTCGTACAGCGGCCACCCACGGACCGAGCTGGTGCGGACTTCCAGGGAGGAGGGGGCGACGGATGAAGAGGGCAGCAGCGGGCGTTCAGACGAGGAGCCGGCGGCTGGCAGGGGCGGAGGGAAGCGGGCAGGCAGGGAGAAGGACGGCGGGTACTGGGCAGAGGAGGAGGTTTCAGGGGGAGGTCCTCGAGAGGGGACGGCTCAGCTGGATAAAGAGGTGATCCTCACCATGCTGGGAGACCTGGAGCAGGTGCTGCACACACAACCTCGCCCACGTAAGTCAGCAAATCCCAGGAAATGAGCATGACACATAGACACAAATAACTTGCGGACTACATGCTTCAAACATGAAAGGATTACTATGACAACACCACAAATTGGAAACTTTTACAAAAAGTTATGTTAATGGAAATTTTTGTTAAGAGTTAAAATCGCACATTTAAGCAGAATATTATAAAGTCAAAGCAGAAAAAGCCTTCAGTAAGCTGGTTATTTTCTTAATCCTCACGATGGGGAAACCTTTTTCTCAGGGAACACTATTAGCATTTTAAGACATTATTTAAAAAGAAATTTGTGAGACAAGGCTATAGCACACACACCCTTCCTCGTGCAATTCACACACTCACACACAAGATTTACACAAGCGGCAGTAGTTTGAATTCATGGGCACAGGCAGATAAAAAGATCCCTCTTACATATACACATCCTTTTTATCACTCGCATCCGCACACTGTCACAGTCTGCAAATGAGGCTCTCCACTGTGTGCAGCATTGTGAAGTGATGTACTGTGAATTAAGCAGCTGGAGTCTAACATGTACCTACAGGTGCCTCGCCATACCTCGACAGTAGCTCTATTAAAGCTTGGGCGAGCTTGCCATGGGGTCTGATTTGTGCCCATGCACAAACCTGGCTTTGATGTGAGAGGAAAGAAGGGATGTGGGAAGGGGATGTTCAGCTGATTAGATGGAGCTTCTTTTTTTTAAATGTAGATGTGACAGTAGAGACGCTACAGATAACGCAAAGTAAAATGCGCAGCACAGCAGCTGTAGCAATGAGGAGGTTGCTGATTTGCTTTAAGCAGGTTGAGGCATGATGCAGCATAAAGAAATACCTTGAGATGGTGGAAAATCAACACCTCACCCACTGAAACCCACAGCTTTTATTACTTGCACCTCCCTCACTGCGTGTGAATCACATAGCCAACGTGATCAATAGCTTATTATTACACCTTTGCTTGTGTGTGTGCTTATCTACAGGTGCTTTTTTTTCTTTTTGGCTACATTCACACTGCAGACAATACCTGATTTGTTTCTCAATTCAGATCTTGAAGGCAGGCTGTGTCCATTGTTATTTGCAACTGATCAAATTGTGTGTCCAGACATCAACAACCTATTTGCATGGGTTGCTGGGGTAATGACGTAGGCATCACTATATAGCCACCCTGGTGACGCAGATTTCCATCGTGGTAGTGTGAGAAATTGACAATGGCAGTGCCAAGGTGTGGTACAGAATTCCTCCAGGAGGCAGGTATTAATTGCAATGTTCCATGTTGCAGTCATAGTCTAGAAGCCACATGGTTACCTGCTCACAAAAAGAACCTTGAAAACCAATTTGAGACAAACACTTGTTGAAGTCCAGTTGGAATCGTATGTCAAATGAGGCTTGGGTGGTATCCGTTTTGTCATACCATTCAGTTATTTCTTTGCACGCAGTATACACAAACAAACTTTATTTGTGTTTGTCTGTAACGCCCCCCTGGCTGCCTGACCTTTACCCAAACAGGGACTGATACCCCTTTTCCACCAAGGCAGATTGACAATTGCCAAAGAACCCGCTCCTTGCCAGGAAAACTAGTTCCAGAGCGGCACCAACTTTCTGCCCGTCATGAACCATGAACCACTTACGTCAGGGGCTGGGGGCGGGATTAAAGTGACCAACAAGACCAGCGAAAACGGCTATCATTATTTTTATTTCATTTGTTTAACCGCAAAGTGATCAATACGGGCTAGTGTGAGTGAGCCAGCTTTAGTGGTTAGATCACTTGAACCAACTGAGAACCAGCACAAGCACCAGTCAGCACTAGAAGCAGGTTTGCATTGGTTGAAAAGGTTAGGGGTAATTTTAGTTTTAAAAGTCCTGTAAGTTGCTATGTTTCTCAGCTAAGCTACCTAGAGACTGACCTCTGGTGGCAGTTGCTCTGCATTACACAAAAGCAGCACAACTACCAGTTTTAAAAGAACTAAGAGAAGCTTCATTACTTCTGAGGGCATTGAAAAAAAATCATACTGTCAGCATTTCAAAATACCCTGTTTATACTGTGATCCCACCTAAGCTTATTTCAAACCATTCGCTAATGTGGTTTGGATCTGTTTTGGAAAAAAATGCATGTGTTTTTATGCTGTCCAAGCTTTCTAAAATCAATCTGGATACAATCTGGATATATAAAAACAGATTTGGGCTGGTAGTCTAAACAAGACCTTTATGTGCATGCAAACCCCCATATTTGTGTCTCTATGTGTACCAGAGATCTATTGAGATAGCCGAGAACCCACTTCCATCTTTAAATTACTCTTTCAAAGAATCCAGCTGCTGTCGTGGCAGTTTGAGCTTTTAGCCTCTGGGAGAAGTTGTCGTTGATACGTATTAACAAGCTCTCAATGTGCTGCAGCCTCTGTTAGCAAACACATTCAGCAACAGGGCTGTGAAATTGCGTGTGGATACATCAGTCTGTGTGTGAGAGCTGCCATAGCGACACGCCACTGACTGGCAGCCAAAGATTCATTAAGGCTGATTTCTGACAAACTGCTGCAACAAGGGTAGAGCTAGATAACTCTGTGTGTGTGTGTGTGTGTGTGTGTGTGTGTGTGTGTGTGTGTGTGTGTGTGTGTGTGTGTGTGTGTGTGTGTGTTATAATTAGATGGCTGGGATGGTGCCCTAATAGTATGCAGCTAGAGCGAGGGGCATCAGCACCAGATAACATGCATTATTGAAAGAGAGGGGGAGAGAGAAGCACCCACTGGTACAGTATGTGTGTGGGTGTGCTGGAGTGTGTGTCTGTATGTGTAAATGTGCCAGTCCCAAATTACAGTCATTTGCATTATGATGCGTCAAGTTTATCTCCAGCAGCTTTTGTTCTACACCCTGTATGTGTATGTGTGTGTGTGTGTGTGTGAGAGAGAGAGATTGTTTGTGCACCTTCCCTTCATCTCTGCCCTTTTCCATACTCCCCATGGACCAGGTCTCAGTTTGGCTGCTTCTCAGCCTCACTGGGCCAAGAGCTGGACAGCAGCTTGAATCCAAATGAATGCTTTGTGGCTTCTCACCTCTCTGTAGTGTTGAATACTGAAGTGGAAACACCAGCCATACATGTGTAAAGTAGCAGCCACGTTTGGATATTAGGTGCTAGGGATTTAGCTGCACACGTCTGCTACTCTTGTTGATCTGCAAAACAGTGCTGAGCTGGTAGGGCTGTACAGAATGTCATTTTTTCACAGTATAAGCAACAAGACTGTCCTCCCACAAAAGGACAGGGGACATCTGCTAGTGATGACTCAGCGTCCTTTGGTGACTGTAGTTATTACAATATAAGCCAAGATGGACATGATTATGCACAGTATAAAGAGTAACAAGGTCCGTTTTGGTGGGTAGGAGAGTCAGTGGATGGGTCAAATAAACACAGGACTTTGACCCTGAAGACTGTGCTTTCCCAACTTTGAACCACTTTGAAACTAGGGCTGGGCGATATATCGATCTAAAAAATGTATCAGTATATTTATTTTTTTTTCTAATTTTTAATTAGACCATATCACATATATCGATATAGTTCAAATTTGCACTGTGATCCTTGCTCCAGGCAAGCAGCTGACCCGGAGCTCTCTTGCCTGCTCATAAAAACAGCTGACCAATAGATTCATCAAGTATTCATGCGACAGATAAATAATCACCAACTATTTTGGTAATACATGGTAAAAAATGCTGTTTCCAGCCCATTTTCTGCTTTTCTATTTCATATCAAATAAAACTAAATATTTTAGGAAAGACACCTTGGAAAAAACTGGGATGAATTTTTACTGTTTTCTGGCATTTTATGGATCTAATGATTAATTGATCAGTTAGGAAAATAATTGATTAATTGATTATAAACATATTCTAATGTAAGCTTTAATAATTAAGCTTTGAAGCATTAAGCTCTTCGGTACAGCCCGTCTTATACGTATTGTGTTTTGGACTGACTGTTAGCTTTTATATTCAAAAGAGAGAGGCACCAGTGTGTGTGTTCGTGTTTGTTTGTCTGTGAGACGCAGTTGTGTTGCTGAAAATTCAGCTGGTGCCTACCGTGCAGGGGAGACCTCTCACTCCTGTACCGCAGTGAATTGCTCACACGCTCGCACACACAAAAGGAAGCATAAATGCACACACACGCCTTGGGCTGCATCTCAATGTTGCATGAAGTGTCCGTTCATGATGGAGACTCCAGGGCCAGATCTCCTCATGTCACTTTTATAATGGGATTGTAATTGGATCTTTCTCGAAGGGGCCCTGGTGAGAGCAGGGGAGAAGAGGAGATGAGCAGGGAAGAAGAAGAAGAACTAGAAAAAAAGGAAGAGTCACATAGCAGTGATGCTTTGAGTTTGTGCTGACAGACATCCATCTCCTGTTAAATTCTTGGACTGGATCTCCTTTCCTGAAGGAGCTGCAGCCTACTGAAAAATGACAATAGCGCATCTTTCTGGGCTTCAAAGGAGAGTCTTCGCCTCTCAGTGTTGCTTCAGATGTGTTTCATCCTGACAGGAATAAATTCAGGGCACAGAAGCTTCCGTACATTGGCAGGGAACACAGTTTTGTGACGGTGATCGTGTAAATTCCTTCTCTAGTAAGTTTTAGAAGAAGTGCCTTGTGGATTTCCAATTTCTGGCCTCAGAGCAGACATCTGATATGGGGTCAGGGGTTAAGAACATGTGGCACCACCTCGGCCTCACACAACCTCCAGTGTGTTTGCTCTGCAAAGACAAAACATGACCTCAATTATACCAGGCTGCTCTATACCCAGGGAGGTCATAACCCAGTATGATACTGTATAATTGAGGTCATGTCTTGACTTAATTTTGAAAAAAATTCCTGAATGTGGAAATGGTAGTGTTTGGATCTTTCTGGAATTGTGAAGTCTTTAGACAATGTGACTTAGGCTTTGTTCACACCTGAAATTAAGAGTGGACATCCCTAAGTACATCACTTCACACCTCTGACCACTTTTTTTTTTGCTCTCAAAAACCAAACACATTGTTGTTTTTAACCAGTGGAAGGCAATAATGCACCTTCCATACCTACAGTCATGGAATAAATTATTAGACCACCCTTGTTTTCTTCAGTTTATTGTTTATTTTTATGCCTGGTACAACTAAAGGTACATTTGCTTTGACAAATATAATGATAACAACATAAATAGCATTTTCTTGATAATGATTTTGGTTATTATCAATATAATCATGGAAAATGTTTAGATATCAGCTCTTAGATTAAACTCTTATCAGCTATTTTTGTTGTTATCATTATATTTGTCCAAACAAATGTACCTTTAGTTGTACCAGGCATTAAAATGAACAAGAAATTGAAGAAAAAGGGTGGTCTAATATTTTTTTTTCATGACTGTAATCAGCCCCAAGGTAATGGAGAAAAAAAATCAAAACAGACAAACTAAACCACCCAGACAAAGCCAACTTTTCGAGTTATATAGTCATTTTTTAGATAGCCGTTTCAAGCCACAATATTTACGCCTTGAATTGAGAAAAAAGGCGGGATCAATGTGAACCAGCAGATCGGGCAAGAAGGAAAGTATGTGATGTTGCACATGACGTCCAGCGACGTATTATTTGTGCGATCAACAAAGGGGTAATAAGAAACAAAGCGGACCGTATCATCAGAAATCATTTTTAATAGCAGAATCACACCTCTCAGTAATCAAATCATGTTAAGTAAGATGCAGAACAACTTTGCTTGAGTATTTAGAATCTCTACAGCAAGAAACCGTAAGGGGCAGTTCATCCACCATCACTGCACTCCCTGCTGCTGCCACTTATTGTACACGTCCCTGTCGATACTGTTGCTGCTCTGTTTCACAGCACTACCATCTCCTCCCACTTCGTTCCACAAAAACTTCAGTTGAGTAGGCGGTCCTTCGATGTGGCCAAAATGGGACTAGCGACTTTTCCTGGTGTTTTTGGACACTCTTTACTCTTCTTAACGAGTAGCAGGCGCCGTCCCAAAGCACTCAAAAGCGGCCCAGTCCTCCTGCAGCGGTCTCTCCCAGCTGCAGTCAGCAGAGCAGGAGACGTTAACCCCTCAGCGTCTAGTTCGCACTCGTCTGCAAATGAATGCGAAATTGCCTCTCAGTAGCAGCTCAGAAAAGTTCATACCCGAGGCGGGTACTTTTTGAGCTGCTACCTGAGCCGCTTACCAGTGAAGTTGGGCGGATCTTGGGTGGATCCTCTCTCCAAACCACACCCATTGTGGCTCACTAGAGGAAAAAGTACCTAATGGAAACGTAGATACTGCTATAAGAACGTGGTCCCATGCAGCCACCCCAGAAGTGGTCTGAGCAGTCAGATCTTAATGTCTTCTGAATGCATCCTGAGTCCATTCATACCTGTACTTATCACTGTCCAATTCTGATTGAATCACCCAAGAAGCACGTTACTGCCAGGTGTGAGCAGGGCCACAGACAATGTTAACCGATACTAAATCTAATTTGTGGCAAGTAAAAGCCAATTAATTTTACCCTAATTGCTATTCTTAATAGCTTCATGCCCCTTTTCAGCTTAGTATTAGTATATGAGTATTAAAGCACCTAAAAATAAAAACGATTGTTGTAAATGAAGATGAATTTCGCATTACCCAGTGCTAGAGAGAGACTTGGCCAAGATACCTACCAACCACAATGCTCAGAGCATGTAAAAGAAGTGTTTCCCTTTCAGAAAGCATACTTGAATAAAAGTGGCAAAGGCTGCAACTACTGAACAAAGTGACTTTAACAATGTGCCTTTCACACAGCGTGTACCAAAACAGTAGAAGGCAGAAAATTGGTGTCACTGTGCAAGATCGGCTCCATACTGGCAGTGTGGTGTTCAAATTAAATCCATTGTGGGTGAAAACGATAGGAACTTGAAAAACATCTGTTTTATTAATGAAATGTATACAGTGTGGGCATTTCTCCTGAAATGTTTAACCAAATGCCTTGAGGTCAACACTGAAATTGATTTTTTTTTTTACAGTTCCACAGCTATCGAGGGAACTGGCTGAGTTTCTGCTTATTTTTTACCACCGACCTGCTTCATAATCCAGCATATAAACACCTCAACAATTTTTCTCCCCTTGGCATCGAGCTGCGCCACAGGAGTCGCTGGGGGCCTTTTCAAACCTCCAACCAACCATCTGCCCCCATTTGCCCCGGTGACTGCAATCACAGTGGCTTGCTGTCAGCACGTCTGCTCTGAGCACTGAAACCAGCACATAGTGACACCGCACAGCTTCTCACACTCATCCTCCCATCACACTGCATTGTCGTCTTGTAATACGAGATCTGCCGGCTCATTCATCTCCACCGTGGAGACTTCTTAAAGCACCTTAAAATTGCAAAAGCAGTGTGACCGGCAACCATTCTGTGCCTCGTGCCACTTGTTAATTACCCATTCTGCGGTACCAGCCTGCAGATATAGGCTAGCTTGACAAGCTAACAGAGAAGCTTAATTGGAGCCGACAAGCAGATACTTTGGTGTGCGCCCACAGCTTGCAGTTCTGAAATGTTGCCCTCCCTGTGCTTGTTAGCAGCACTCCTTTAGAAACAAATGCATCATGTGGAAACAAGGCACTTAGAAGAACATGAAACATATGACTTTTAGCTGCACGCTGCTGCAGGGCGGGGCAGGAAGACGGTGGACTGAAGTGGCAGCGTTTTCCGATGTCCCTGACAGAGAAGAACAGGAGCTCTGACAGAGTTTGCTTTCGCAGGCACGACTGTGTCCCGAACTAACTGACAGAGCGCGTGGTGTCATGGCACGACATTTCTCCATCGGCCCGGAGGAGAAAAATGTCAGCACTGCGTAATATAATGTATCTACTTTTTAGACTAAAAGAACTGCATGTGGTGCAGTCTGACAGGCCGATTCATTGAATGACTTCCCAATTGTCAACATGGGTATTAAAGACGTGCACCCATGCTGGCTGTCATCGTGATCGGTCCTCATTCCATTACCCCACCGAGACGTTCAGTGACATCCAATAAAATACTGTATGTCAGATGTCCTCTTCACTTTCTATATTATGTGTTTTTGTAGCTTTTGTGGTTGTGAGTGACTGCTTTCTATGTGTGTATGTGTGTGTGTTCTTGTGCTTCCTACATAGTGAGGACCGGAACACGTTTTTAACCAACAGAGTGAGGAAATTTTTGTGAAGTGAGGACATTTTGGCCGGTCCTCACTTCTTCAAGGCTTGTTTGAGAGTTCAGACTTTGTTTTAGGGTGAAGGTTACAATCAGGTCTATGTTAGGATTAGGGTTGGACATTTAGTTGTGATGATGAAGGTAAGGTTAAGGGATAGGGAATTCACTATTCCAATGAGGGCCCTCACAAAGATAGAAGTACAAGGGTGTGTGTGTGTGTGTGTGTGTGTGTGTGTGTGTGTGTTCGCCAACATCTCAGTAAATCATATCAAATGTGTGTCTTCAGGAGAGGATCCTGAGACAAGACGCATGAGGACGGTGAAGAACATCGCTGACCTGCGGCAGAACCTGGAAGAAACCATGTCCAGTCTACGGGGGACGCAGATCAGCCACAGGTAGGCTCACAGATAGTACTGTCCAATACTTACTGGTATTAGTAAATGATTCTGGTATGGTTTTTGGTTAAGAAAAGTGATAAAAATGCAGACGATGAATTCATTGGGATAGGCCCATGTGCCACCCTGTGGTGACAATATGAGATAGCTATGGAGATACAAGATTATAGTTATTTCCCATTCATATCCCTTGTCCACATTTTCCCAGGCAGTCCTGGTTTCATTCCATCAACCCTCCGATCATAAACTCACCACACTGACAAGGCTGCAGCTACAACACATGCAAAATGAAGCAGTAATTCACTCCTAAAACACAGTCTAATGCCTCCACTTCTTGTTCTTACAGTCAGTTTCATTGGCATTTTATTCATGAAGTCTGGAGTTTTAAATGAGCTGCACCAATCAGAATAAATGTTTAAAACAACTTTTACATTCAAGCCACATGACTTGTTTTAGAGTTGGAGTGTATTATTCTGCAAAGCCTGTTATTTAACAGAGACAACAGTGTAATGTGACTTCAAATAATATAATTTATCTCATGAACCAAATGTAAAAAATCTCCCATCTGCTTTTTAGATGGTTCACTTAATTATTTATACTTAAACTGGCATCAGACAAGTGTTACTGTGTGTTATGTCTGACCACTACTTCAATATTTGCCTGGTCGGCTTCAAAGATTCGACCCCCCCACCTGGCTCACTGCAGGGAGCATGCAGCTTCAAACAGACACTGTTTTAGAACTAAATCAAATGCAGATAAAACTGATTTGATTTGGCTGCCAGTGCTTATTTTAAGACACTCCCACCTTTTTATAATACTTATGATACAGTCACATATAAAGTTCCTGAAAAGCATAAGAAAAGTTTTCTGTTTGTCTTTTTTGGGTCACTCTGCTCTCCACTAACTCCTGAGAGAAAATCTTCTTCGTTCGATGCTCCACTATGTTCACCAGATAGTTGCTAAGTGTGTCTGGGTGCTTTGGGGGGTTGGGAATGTGGAGCTGTTGTGTTTTTTTTTCTGTTCTTCAGCTTTTTAACTGAAGATACCTGCCTGCATCTGATGCATTATAGAGCTGAGGTGATGATGGCTCCCTGTTGGTTTGACATCTGACGCATTGCAAAATAATGAAAATATTGGTCATAGCAGCATCCTCTGGTTCTTTAAATTAAGCCATAAACCTGCATTATTTCTAATCACCAACAGGGGTAGACTCCACTGGCAGCAAGAAGAAGTTACCCTTCTTTTTACTTGATTATTTGCATCAGTAAACATTTTCCTAATGAGTATATGGTCTCAGTCGCTTATTTCAAGTATTCTTCAATACAGCATGATGTTTATTTTGTAAATTATGGGACCATTTACAGTGAAATAGACAATAAAGTAGAGTTTGGTTTAGGGCGTGGCTACCTAGGGATTCACAAGTCACTACCACTGTGCACTGTTGTCTTAAAATTTTGACCCTTTCACAGTCAGTTGTATGAAAAAAGGAGTTCATTTTGAATGAGGGATCCCTCACAAACAAAACTAGCACTAGCATTAGCTGTAAACTTAGTATACTTCTCCCCAGCTCCACCCTCTTGTCCAAATATGGTCACTTCTGGCTCCAAAAAAGAAGATGTCATTGGCCAAAACACCAAAGTCAAGGCTTAAATGCAAGTCCACACAATGGCTACATCTACTTCATATATACAGTCTGTGTGACCCTCAAAAGGAACAAGCATATAAAGTAAAGAATGTAAGTGCCTCTCCTGAAGTGCAATGGAAAACAAAGCATTTTTCTTGCAAGAACAACAAAGCAATCACAATCTTATCATCTTACCGGAGAGCTGCAGCCTATAGGCATTCAAAGGCTATTTTCACAAGACTGTCACAAGCTGAAGCTCAAAATGCGTCATAGCCAAAAGAAAAGACACACACTATGATTGGGACCCACACATGTCACAACCAAACCACTTTTCAACAACAACAAAAATCAAGAAAAAGGAATTTTCTTTTGTGATCACAGTTTTACATCTCAGCACTAATTATCCAAGTCAGTTTCCTTGTTCATCCGTTGTCCTTGGAAAAAAAAAGCAGTTCTGATTTTGATATCTCTGACTCACCCTCAGCTGTTTATCACACTGATCCAACAGGGAGATACGTCTCCAACTATTAATGATGTTCCCTCTATTACCATGCCATCTTCTTCTCCACATTTCCTGGATTTTAATTAAAAACATCACTTTCCCCACCAGCTGGCATGCATGTAATGACATTCAGGAGCTGATGGACAACCAGCACCTTAAAAGACTGTCCCATCTGTGAGCCATGGGGACATGGACAATCTAGCAGTGTGGAGACTGCGGCTCAGGCGAGGACAAAATGATAACCATTGGTTTATATCAGCTCCCCAGGCAGTGGTCCCCTGCTCGCCTCTCTCCATCTCCCTCAGTCTATTATTTTGTGTGTTTTGCCCCATTTGCAGAGGAAGATGGTGGCCAGGCTGCAGACAGCCATGACAGATGGCAGTCTGTGTGTGTGTTTGTTTTCTATTTCTTTTTTTCTCAGAGGAGTCTCAGCCAGGCGCGATCAATACAGCACTATTGTCTTACCACCACATTTAATCCAATGGAACTCACGGGGTTGGGGTACAAGGACAGCCAGCATGAAATATGTGCAAAATGCATCATCACACCTCTACATAAGCATCATATATGTTAGGTCTGCATGTCAACATGAATCAGTAAAGCAACCATTAGATTTAATGGAACAAAGGGAAGCCAGATCCTGAATGTGTGCCTCTGTGGACATGTTTAAGCATGCCAATTCTGTCCATGACAAAAGCCTGGTCCTAATCTTTCCCTTGGATAAGAAATGGCTGTAATCACCATGACGCTTTGAAGCACCTTAAGTAATTAATCACTGCTATGCTCGAGCAGACATGACTGTCATATTCATCACTTTGTCTTTCTCTGAGCACTCTCTTTGGGATTTCTCCCTCCATACCTGTTTATTCCCCATTCATGCAGACTGGGTTGAGATTTCCAGTAGGAGTAAGTACCTTCATTTAAAAAAAAAAAAAAGGTTAAACATTACATTTTTAATTGTCACAGAATAAACAATTGTCGTCATTATTTCAACAGAGTCTCACCTCAACAATTCTAGCACTGTGCAATTCTCATTTTCAAATTTCACTGGTTTGATCAGTGAGTTATGGCTTGAACTGTAAGTAATCTTAACCAAGGAGATTTTGGTTCCGCTTGTTGGTTTGTTTGTTGGTTTGTCTGTCTGTTTTACCCCTTTTCGAAGCTAACGTTAGCTGGCTAGGATAGCATCAAGCGTGACATCAACATCTTTTGTTCATTGTTAATTTGAACGTAGTCACCATGCATAGCAATCAAGAAAGCAAACAGGTTCTCACCACCAGCACTAGAACTAGGTTCACATTGTTCGAAAAGGGGTATTTGTCAGCAGGATTACGGAAAAACTTGCCTGTTTTTTTATGAAAGTTGGTGAAAAGCTGTAGCATGGGCCAAGAAGGAACCATAGACTGTGAAAATTGTCAACATAGTCTACTTGACTTCAGCAGTCGGTTTCTCAGGAACCGATGTAAAGTTTGGTGGTATGGTATGGTGGCTCCATCCCTCACTAGCTTGCCTGTTATCCCGTCAAAAACATAAATATAGGTTGTGTGTACAGGCAGCGAAAAACTAGCCATATTTATGAATTTCACCGTCCACTGTAATGCGTCCGCCATCATCTTGCTGACGTAGTTGTGATTGACAGCTAAGCAAAGTATAAAAGAGCGGATTCTCGCATGCAGTTTGAGGTTGGGGTGGTGGAAGTGTCAAACAAGTGGCGGACTTTCACCCAGGAGAGCAGGGTTTGCGTCCCGTGTGGAAACAAAAGTAAACAAATTTTAACTTAAGTTACGTTTTTTACGTAAATTGCGGCAGTCACGTGACCCTTGTAACTACTTTATTTCCAGCATTTCTATGTGGTTTTACAACATAAATCCACAGAAACCGCAGTATTTTTTTACAACCGTGGGCCGTATATGTGTGCTAATTTTAGAATATCGCCGTTGTACCGCGAGCCGCGCCGCAATTCCTTTATATGTGCCCTGTAACACGAGCGATACGTGCCTATGTGCCATAATTTGCGGTACTGATACACAACCTCTTCTGCCGTTTATGTTGGAGAACTTGTTGTCTTCGCAGTGCATGACTCCTCCTAACTCCCGGCTCATTCAGAAATGGGCAAATATGTGGAGAATTGAAGAGCTGCAGTGAGCTGAATGAAGCCTGGCTGCTGAAACATCCCACCTGTGACAGCACCCACCTGTCACTCATAGCAGCTACGCCTGTAAATAGGCATATTTAAGCCCTAATATAATTTAAATGGGAGTGTTATATAAGAAAATCTCCCCATGCACATGTTTTCCTGAAGGAAATTAGTGAATTAGAGACCAAAGCCATTTTTGTATCTGGCTATAAATGTTTATTTCTGCTTTAAAGTTGGGCATTTTAACACTGGGCTCTATTGGGATTGACTTGCTTTTGAAGCCAGCCTAAAGTGGCCATTCAAGAATTGCAGTTTTTGGCACTTCAGCATTGGCTTCATTTTTCAGCATTTTTCAAGTATTTTGCGCCATTAGTATGCCTTTAATCATTAGTTGACAGGTGAGAGACAGGAAATGAAAAGGTCCCCAGGCAGACACAAACCAGGGACACCGTGATTCATGGTCAGCTCCCTAACGTCTCGGCCACAGGGGCGCTCTATCATTTTTCAATTTTAAGTGGCTTTTTTTTAAATATCTTTTTCATCTTTGTTATCCTTTGTCACCCTCCATGGCCCATCCCCCATGTCCCCCCTCACAGTACACAGCCATGGGGCCACATCCCCCGTGCAAACATTTGCTCCCACCTCCTCCTCACTCCTCCACTGCAATTTTTAAAATATGCTTAAAGGAAAGGTCGTCGCTGTAATCAAGGGTGTGCTTTCTCCTTAAAACTAATGGAGCAGAATACAGGATTACTGACTAAACTAAGCATATCTGCAGTGCCAGGACTAAATTAGAATTTATGAAACCAATTCTCAGAGATTTCAGTGAAATGTGGGACATCTGTTACATTATTTATACTGTCACACGAACAGTGTGAACAGCATGTGTATGGTATTGCTGTTGTATACATTTTGGCAACTTTTGACAAGGATTCAAGGACTACATTCAAGACAGATGTTTAGCCCATCTGTCTTATGATTGCACAAAAGTACAGACAGCCAGCTCAATGCACCAACTCTAGTATTGTAATCTACAGGTTCATCTCAATAAATTAGAATATCATAGAAACATTTATTTATGTCAGTAATTCAATTCAAAAAGTGGAAATAACACATTATATAGATCGATCACACACAGAAATTTCATGTCTTCATTTATTTAATTCCTTCTAATTATAATGATCATGGCTTACATTTAATAAAGACCTAAAATTCAGTGTCTCATAAAATTGTAATATTACAAACGACCAATTTTCAAAAGTATGTTTAATATGTAAATGTTGGCCTCTGAAAAGTATGTCCATCTATTTGACTCAATACTTGGTTGGGGCTGTTTGACTTGAACTACTGGAAATGGACTTTTCCATCAGATTCAAATTTATTAGGATGCACCTGTACATTTACCATTTACCTGTTCCTAAAGTCACACAACATATACTACAGTGGTGATTTTGGGGCTCACTAATATCTGTCCACTTCCTTTTGAACTCACCTTGAACTTTGTGACTGCAGCTCAGTTCACATCCTCAACATCCTACAGAGTTCCTGATGTGCTGCGGCCTCCACACACAATCGGTATTGATCATAGAACGCATTTAATTTCCCTCCACTGTTTTTTCCCTCTCTCCACACAATGAAAAATTGTATTGATTGACATTTGAAGGGAAAAGAAAACATCTCCATGTGTGGAGAAATGCAGTTATCTTCAAGGACAAACCTGGCAAACAGAAAAGGGAAATCACCCCTGCTGTTGTCTCCCTGTGTGCCGGGGCCCAAGGGATCCTTGTGTGGTCCCACAGGGATTCAGCAACCGCCAGATGACATTTTAGAATATAATAGCTTCCCCCGGTCGTGCTTGTTTATTTTGTGTTTACATTTGGAGTACAGAGAGGATGAGGCAGGCTAAATTATTCATTGCTTTTCAACTGAGGAGATAGCCGGTAGTCCTATTTGCGTGCGTATATGGGTCTCTTAAGCATTTTATTTTTAATGTACATTTAGCCAAGCCATTTACAGTAATCGCAACCGTGTAGTTAAAGTGAAGCTAAGTTACCAAAACGACTAGTTCTTAAGAATAATGATGGATCAAAGCCAAAGACACTCTTCAGTCCCTGACAATGTTCTTGTGAGACCGAGTGGAGAAGTGACATGATTCAGCTGGAGGAAGGTAATACGAGGCACTTCTTGACAAGATGAGTTTTCAGTCTATGAGAGATGATGGAAAGTGACTTGGCTGTTCTGACTGGAGTGCGTGTGCATGTGTGTGAATGATGGTTGTGTTGGCGGTGGGGCGGGGAACCTTTTTCAGGATCCAGATTGAAGATGTGCGCTGTGACGGCGGTGAGCAATTGCTTTGAATTGCTCTCAATCTAGCAGGGTTTAACATCTGCCAATACCAGTGCCAGCCTCACTATTACATACACACATCCACACACACTGAACACAGGCAGGGGCACATGCCTTCAAAATCTGGAGAGCAGAAGCTGTGCAGCCCACCGAGCATGCGTTGCCGAGTTACAAAGTTGTCATGACATTTCCTCGAATAATTTACACTACAAGAGAATACTTGTTATTTTTGTAATTCTTTCTTTATTTTTTTCTCTTGCACTTCCTGCAGCTTTATTTACATTTTTTTTTATTAATGTAACATTTTTTTTACATCATATAAATCCAGCTCATGATACCAGACTGCTAACTACAACTGATTACAAAGTTTCTCAATAACCAAATGCCAAATTATATCAGACTAAGTTTGACCATTACCCTTGAGCAAGATACTGAACCCCAAATGGCTCCTGATGCTGCGTTCATCGTTGTGTGAATATATTCCCAATGGTGGAGTTGTTGTAGCCTCAGCCACCATTATGAATGAATATATATATATATATATATATATATATATATATATTGCTGCTGTAAATATGTGTATATTGTATATTGTGTATGTAAATCTATGGCCAGAGTGACCAAACCATATGGATATAAATAAAGAAAGACCTGCTGTTATGAAATAATACTGTGGCTTATATTGTACATGACATTTGTGGAGAGCTGTTGAAGTGACGCTGCAGAATTACATTTAAGATCAGTGTATGAATCTCCACAAGAAATACATGTTAAACTCTCAGACCTCATTAGCAGCAGCAAGAGAAAGTTCCAGTGTATTTATAGTTAGCATTGCTCAGCAATAACCAATCCCCTGCTGTCAACATAGATTCTTCTCCTGCTGAGCTCTTGGCTAAACAAAATAGTCTCCCTCTGTTCCCATTTATTTTGGTTTGGGTTCTGTTTTATACCAGATAGTGTAATGACGCCATGATCCTGAAAAAGCAGCAGGATTTTTGGGAAATTTGACATTTACGTAAGACCAATGATATATCTTAATAAAGTGACAGAATGTGATTTTATATGTAGTTTCTCATCATACATTGTAGGTTAGCTGTGCAGAATATCTCGGCACATTTTCTGTACTTCCTGCAGCTGTATCCTTCATTTTGCACGCTCATTTATCTCAACACCTACACGCACACTGTCTCCGTCAGTTTATCTGTCTCTTCTTTTTTTCTCTGCACTGCTGGGAGATAAAGATAAGCTGATTTAGCAGGCTACATTGTGTACGAATGGTTAAATGATTTTGATTTCTATACCGTGGAAAATTGATTCCATATTCGGCCGCGATCACATGTCGGATAAGTCATTGTTTTTTTTTGTTTAATTTGGATTTTGTGCACTCTGACACGGTGCTGCGCATGTCATTGGGTTTAGTGTGTGTGTGTGTGTGTGTGTGTGTGTGTGTGTGTGTGTGTGTGTGTGTGTGTGTTGATCCCAGGAGGTGTTGATAAAGATGTGTTGTGACGACGGCTGGCATCGCTGCCCCTCTCATGTTGGCACTTGGCATCACAGGGATGCAGTGTTCCGCCCTTTCTCAACCAAAAACACACACACACACACACACACACACACACACACACATACAGTGCTCTCCTCACACCTCTCTCTCTGCTGTGTGTGAGACACTGCTTTAAGATGTCATTGCTTTTGTCACCTAATGAAGGCCAGCCTACAGAGGCAGACATCCAAATAGATGTCTCATCCCACATATCCAGCTACTGTCCTCCACTTCAGCTGCATTACCAGCTACATTTTCTATTTAAATTTTTCCCAGTGGCGGCAGTACCAAACGTGGTAAATAGTGTGTTTTTTGCTTTGGCTGCATCTCTGCATCATTTATAAGTATTAATGCATTACATTGTGTATAAATGAACAAATCTGGTAGTTTATTTAAGTATTCCATCCATGTCAACAGGCGCATGTTAAGCTTTAATCCTGTTTACACTTTTCCTATATGTGCTGGTTGCTTCCATGGCAACATGAATCATATGTTTGTGACTACACATGAGTTTATCCTTAACCCTCTACTGCCGAGTGTTGTGTATGGCAACACTGTTGACTTTTCATAGATTGTGTTAACCAGGTATGTACTTGGATGAGGTCACATTACATTGAAATGCCCAAAAATCTGACTCTTTCCCATATTGTTGGTGAAGGAGAGCTCCTCAATCTACAGAGATTTCTTCCATTTATTTTATATAAATGCAGCAAAATACTGACAGTATTTGAGTTATTAATTTATGACCTATTTGTATCGTGTAAATGTTGTTTCAGTAACATAAATCATTGTGTTTTTAGTCAGTACAGTTTTTTAGTAGATAGATAGATAGATAGATAGATAGATTGATTGATTGATTGATTGATTGATTGATTGATTGATTGATTGATTGATTGATTGATTGATGGATAGATTTTCTTGATAATAACCAAAATCATTGTCAAGAACACCATGAAAATGGCAAGATATAATTTCTTAAATTAAACTCTTATGAGCTATTTTTTTGTTTGTTATCATTATATTTGTCCAAACAAATGTACCTTTAGTTGTACCAGACATTACAATGAACAAGAAATTGAAGAAAACAAGGGTGGTCTTATCATTTTTTTCCATGACTGTAGATAGGTGTTCCAATCTGGCAATGTTTCTCCCCCTAAAAGTATTCTTTGTAAAAAATAAAAAAAACATATTTAATTAAGGTTCAATATGTTAATTTCAGTTCATTTGAATGGATAAAAAACACTTAAATTTTTCCCATGATGCCGTCTGAATGTGTGCTTTCACTCAGAGACGCTTTATGGCTTTATACATGTGGTTTGTTCTGCCTGTCATAGTGTGAATGTAGTGCACTGTTTTTCCCAGCAGAGAGAGCTCAAGCTAGGTACCACTCTCTGAGTGTGGATGCATCAAGCTGCAGGGCTTGGTGTGTGAGCGGCCATGATGATATCATTTCTGCATTCACAGTCCTGTTGACTCACTTGCTACACTGCTTCATTGCAAATATGAAAAATTAAGTAGGATTTATATTTCTTTTGTTGCAAACATGATCTGGCAAGGTGTCCTTTGATAGGTGAAAGCCGTGTATTGACATGAGTAGCTAATGTGTTGAGAAATGTCTGCAACAGTAGAGTAGAATGGGATGCAGTGGCTGTTTCAGGGCTAATGGACGACTGACAGTCTTCTTTGTCTCCCTCCATCAGGTTTCTTTCCTTATCTTGGCTGCATTTCACTTATTCTCACGCTCACACTTTTCTCACTCTCTTACACAACATCTCTCTTTCTAGAAGCATTTTCATCCTACTATTCATTTGCTTATGGTGACATAATCAATTAGAAAAACTGATTGGAAGTGACAAAACATGAAAGATCTGTAGAGCAGTCACTTCTTCTGACAGTTCAGAGGTTTCCTTACTTGATGATGCAGATGTCCCTGGCTCAGATTTTCTGTGGCACTTCAAGGTGTTTGCAAAACGCTGGATGAAAACAAACTGTCTCTCTCTTTCCATCTCCACGTGATGCACCATGATGGTCTGACATGTGTTCTCATGGGAGCTTTCACTTTGTGCTCTCCTCCTCCTTCAAGTTAACACACCGAAAGAAACAGCACTTTAGGAAGGTCACACGCACACACACATAAAGCAATGTTGAAAGAAACCGCAAGAGACTGGAAGTGAGTGGCAGTCAAGTGATGTTGACAGCTCTCTACTTAAAATATGACTGATCTTTTCAACTGAGTGATTCGCCCTTTGCACAGGAGTGCACCTAATGATGATTTATACTTTTTGGTACATTTATGCCATTTTTCCCCAAAAAAACTCCTGTCTATAAGAATGGTTAGCAACTTGTAAGCAAGTTTTTGCTGTATCATATCAAAAGTCATAATTAACAAGACTGGACTCCCCTCAAAAACGTCAATATAAGGCGTTTGTACATGCAGCAAAATACGACTCACATTTACACTTTAGACTGTCCTCCGCCGCTATCTTGCTGATGTAGTTGTAATGAATGCAGAGTTTAAGTATCGGGACTTTCACCCTGGAAGCAGGGCTTGTGTCCTGTGTGAAAACAAAAGTAAATTACTTGTTACATAACTTCCGTTTTTACTTGAAAGTTTTTTTAAACGTAACTCCCATTGTTCAGGTAACTCCCGCTGTTTACCTAACTTCCGTTGTTTATGTTACTTCCGTTGTTTTCATAACTTCCGCTGTTTACATAACTTTTGTTGTTTACGTAACTTCTGTTGTTTACGCAACTTCCGTTGTTTACGCAACTTCCGTTGTTTACGCAATTTCCGTTGTTTACTCAACTTCCGTTGTTGACGCAACTTCCGTTGTTTATGTAACTTCTGCTGTTTCCATAAATTCCGTTGTTTACGAAACTTCCGATGTTTACTTAACTTCCGTTGATTACGTAACTTCCGTGGCTCAAGTCCCCCTTGTAGCTACTTCACTTCCGGCATTTACGTACATTTATTGACTGTTTAAACTGTCTTTTATAACGCCTAAACAGGAATGTGCAGCTTTTTTTACAACTGTACATGTATGTGTAATGAAGTGTGTGCTATTTTTAGAGCATTTTGACAAAAGGCTCATATGTGTCATTATGGGTGATCTAATATGTCCTTTAGGTTAGAGATCTTGTTGGAATTAACTCTTATTTCTTTCTATCTCCACAGTACACTAGAAACAACCTTCGACACCACAGTAACCACTGAGGTCAATGGGCGGAGTCTACCAGCCCTCACCGCACGCTCCTCCCCCATGGCCTGGCGTCTGGGCCAATCACAAACCCCGCGTCTCCAGGCAGGCGACGCCCCCTCAATGCCCAGCAGCTACCCCGCGCCCAGGTCGAGCACGACGAGCGCTGGCACCACCACGGGGCGCTACAGCGGCCACGCCGACCCCTCCAGGTTTGTGTACAGCGGCCCCCTGAGGCGATCGGCGGCGGCAGCAGGTGCAAGGGGGGCGGAGCAGGGGGAGAAGGGAGGAGGAGGGCTGGAAGGAGGGAAGCAGATGGAGATGGCAGGGTACATGAGTGATGGGGACATCCTAGGGAGGAACGGACGGATGGATGAGATCACCAGCGGGTAGGATGACGAGTGCTAAGCATGTTAGCTTCCTCTGAAGCGCTGACTAATCCTTCTGGTTTATTCTGATATAACTGAACAAAAAGTAGTTTACATTCAATGTTACTCACTCAAACACTTGTTGTGTACATGCATATTTCTTTCCTAGCAGTCTTGGGGCATTGATAGTTGTCTTGTTGCATTACTGCCCCAAAATGTTGACCAGAGGGATAGCATGAAACCCACCACATGCTCACATGCATGCACATAAATCCTTATGCATGTGCATGATACCAACAAAATGGGCACCTAAACATACATTAAAGTTTTGGTGGTGTGGCTGCATTTGAATAAGTGACTAAAGATTTATAGCCATCCCAACATGTGATCTCAACATTTCTGTTGGCTCTTTATGTTAATCTGGTCATTCCTTCATTCCAAACACTTTCAGTAGGCGGTAGCTGGGCGTGAGTTCTTGCCTTGGCAGACAAACTCAATCAGCCAATCAGTGAATCAAAACATTTCGACACTTCCTTTCGGGGGAACATTCTCTTAATTTCCAATGTAGCTATAACTGCAGTTATGGCTGCTTTTTCTGAACTAACGCTAGCATTAGTGCCGATTCTTCCTGAAGCTGCCAATAATGTTTGGCAAGTAACGGCCTGCATTTTATGTCATCTACAATACAGCCCCTGATTTGGCAGTTATGTTGTCAGCTATGGCGTGGTCTTTGATTAGCTTGGGTACATTTTTATTTCTTGAAATGAGGTGGAATGGGGAAAGAGCCAGACTATCAGGTATAGCCACCAGAAATGTTGAGCTCACATGATAGGATGGTCTTACCAGGCTAGGAGATTCATGTGTAAAGGTAAAATTTACTCCGAAAAGCAAAATACGAAGTGTATATTTTCAGACCAAAAAACAAATTGTACCGACCAATTTCATGTGTCAAGTGGACCTTGGTTTGGATGAACTACCTAAACTTTTTTTTACTTCAAGCAGCTCAAACCTTGTTTGGCGAAGTGTTTGGGATTGGGTAATTATTTATCACCTGAGCTTTGAACCTTGAAAGTTCCAGTTACCCTTATTACATGCCAATTTTTAAATGTGTTTCTTGGCATTTTACTTGGCCATTATTGACAAATTTGCAAACTATGCTCATAGTCATGACATTTTGTGAGACTAGAAAGCTCTCCTCCCTGAAGCTTTCATATAGGTTGGACATTCTCATTTACTTTACTTTAGAGGCCATTTAGTTTTTGAAGGATCATGAATACAAGTTTCCATTCAGTGTCACATTGCATACTGTGTGTTGTCGAAATTCACGCTTAGCTGTGTATTCATACGGTCACCAAGGCCTCAACCATCATTCTGTGTACATTAATACAAATAGCCAGCTTACATCCACCAAGGCTATCATAGGTTTGTCATGTCCTGAAAGGGAAGTGTGAACCTTGAGGGCACTCGATACACTGACAGATTACCTGAATGAAAGAAGATTACTCAGTGTCTTGCACAAAACATCACGACAGTGTGTGTGTGGGCTTCTGACCTTCACTCACTCAATAGCAATAAATGCCTTGAGCAAGTGGGAGTTAAAAAAGCAATTCAGATTCCACACACACAAAAGAACACACACTCCCACTTGGCATCCGTGCACTTAATATTTCCGGGAAAATAGTTTTGGGGGGCAGGGGGAGCAAAGCGAGGAGTGATGGAGTAAAGTATCCGTAGGATTAAAGACGTGTCAGAACAGAAAATGTAACAACACGTTGGGAGGGAAAGGTGATTAGCTGAATTATTAGCTTAATTAGCTCAACACTAATGATCCCCATGTCCTATCAGCCGTGTCTGATAGCTTTCTGGCAGTAGCCTCAAATCTTAGCACTTACACACTGCCACACACACCACACACACACACACACACACACACACACACACACGCTCACAGATGTGTAAACATGCAATTCCTTGTGTCTTCACAATAATACTCCTTAAACAGCGCTCATTAATCAATGTTTCAATCAAGTCACTGTAGCTTCTCTATTGGTTTGGTTTAATCAACTTTTATTAATTTGAAAAATACGGAATAGCTCACACTGTCTACACGAGGATGGACATCTACGTCCTCTAATTAAGTCTCCTCTCACAGATACCTTACAGACGGCGGCCTCCATCTGTATGCACGGAACGCAGGCCGAGCCTCAGACGCAGCTTCTTCTCGAGATGCATCCCAGAGAGGCAGCAAAGAGATACAGGGCGACATAGACAGGTAAGGATTGTCTGTCAATCATGCTGCTTGCCTCACTGACGTGTGTTTGACATCGGTGTGGACCGCACCAAGGTCTAATTGAGGTGAAGTTACACAGATGTGCTGAATACATGAAAGCACATTGTTAAATGTCCAAATTTGCATACAGCATCTACATTTCCTCAGTTTAGATTTCTTGCATTTAGCTGATGTTCCTCTCCAGAGCACCTCCTGATGAGTTGGACAGTGTAAGCCTCAGTGGCTTCGCTTGTTGCTGTTCACTTTGAGCTGAAGCCAGGTGGATGTTTGCAAGGGCAAATCCACCAGACTGGGCTTCGCAGCCAGTGATGCGTGTGCGCGAGAAAAATGTTACGATGCAGTGGGAATGGCAGAAAGTTTGAAACGATCTACTTTCCCAAGCAGAAACTGCAGGCACATCCTCTAAGAGTGGAATTGATGTAACTGCCCAGTTAAGCATTTACCTTGTGACTGCTCACTAACAATCTAGCATGTAAACAAGGAGAAGTAGTGATTCATGGAAACAAACTGGTCTGTTAATATCGTCTTATGGCACCTACACTTGCACAGGGGCAGGTCATGAGAGGATGGGCCGTTTTCATAGACGTAGTTTTTTTTAGCCTCTTTTGTCTCTTTGTAGCACTGTTCTCCCTTTTTTGTCATTCTCTCTCTGCAGTTGTTTCGTGTCAATTTTGAGTCGTTTTGTAGTATATTTTTATCACTGTAGTTTTGTAGTCATTCTGTGTCAACTTTGAAGTTGTTTTGTGTCACTTTTAGTTGTCGTTTTTTGTCTCTATGAAGTTGTTTAGGGCCGTCTTTGTCATTTTGTGTCTCCTTGTTGTTGTTTTGTTTCTGTTTTGTTTTGTTTTGTTTTGTTGTTGTGTTGTTTTGTTTCACTTTGTTGTCATTTGTGTCTCTGTTGTCATTTTTTGTCATTTTTTGTTTAGTGCCTTTTTTGTCATGTTGCAAAAAGCTTTGCTTGTTTCAGGCTCTTTTTAGTTGTTTTATGTTGCTTTGTGGTAATTTTTAGCTTCTTTCTGTTTGGTATGCGACTCTTTGATTGGCATTTTGCAGGGCGGCCCATTGGGCCTGTGCCATTTGGCCCATTTAGTAATACATCCATGAAGGTGAACAGGGGTCAGTACCAGAGTGCCTGATATATAGTTGTATTTTTTTCAGTTGAAGATACAAGCTTACTGGAGTATGAAGGCACGATATGAGAGAGGGGAAATGATTCAGAACTGAAAAGAGGGCATGCGTCAAGAGCTTTCAGCCTTTGACAGATTAAAAGGAGCAAACATACACTATCTGCTTTAGTTGCTAATAAAAACAAAACAAAACATAACGCCTCAAGTAAAAAGTAAAAAATATGCTCATGTCCTTCAGAGGTGATAGTCAGGGCAGCACACTACTACAGGGACATCCAAGATTAAATGAGGTGAAAAGGAGAGACTTGCTATCGATTTTAAGCTGTCGAGCTAAGATTGTGATGACAGGCCTTCAGAGAGGCTGCTGGGAATTGACTGATGCAGTGACATTTCCCAGCATCGCAACTCCCAACTTCTGCCAAGATTTTAATGAGTGGCAGTGTTTAGAGGAGTGGGAGGCTTGAAAAAGCAATCAGATACGGCTCTCAGGAATTAGTTGGCTTTTGTTATAATGCTTTAAATTAGTAAAGGGCTGTTAAAGACACTCAGTTTAATGATCCTATTGGAGGAGCCAGTGTGCTAATTGTGCAAGATATATTTGACCAGGGTGAACTTCCAGACTTGCTGGTGATGTTTGGCTTCCTGCTGAATCTGTGTCATTGTGCTACCGGTCTTTATAATCCAATTGTTTCACAGCCCAGACGATCCTTCTGTTTCTGGTGTACGTGCTCCGTCTCACAAGCAAGTGAGTCGGTGGAGCCAGTCAGCCAGGGGCGAGTCCGATCATATCTGTGATCGGCCGAGCGTCAAAACACGGTCGACCTGACCGGAGGTTCAGAATAGGCGATTAACCTGCCCTCCTGTCACTCTCCCACTGATCTGCCTGTCAGACTTTGACACTCAGGCAAAGGGATGGAGAGGATAAGAATATCCATGAACCCTGTAAAATGTCTCTTCCATTTGCGGAGTCTTGGCCTCACCCTGCATGTTTTATCTCTGTATTTGAATATCATGCCTAAAGTGTCTCTCACCTTGCCTTGACATAAATCCAAAAGAATTGCAGCTTTCCTCAGTTGAAGTCTGTGTTAGCGCTCTGGGCCTCAGGGGCGATGAGGAAATATTGATGCCTGCTCCCCCTTAAGACGCCTGCAGGCAACAGACTCCAGATTGGAATTTGAACTCTGGAACCCTGTTTCCTTTCCTCCATTTTTTCAGTTACAAAACTATATGAATCCGCACAAAAATACACATGACTTGAAGGCTTCCCCCCTGCCTTCCTCTGACACGTGTGATTGTCAGAAGCTGAGCTGTCACTTCCCGCTGACATACGACAAAAGCTCAGAAGGGAAATTCATTTTCCGAAGCGATTGCTCACCGGGCTTCACACCTCAGCCCGGCTTTAGCTCCCTCCGTAGGACAGGATCTGCCTTCCGTGATTGGTTCCTTCTTTATCCCAAAGCATTCGTCTTCTCTTCCACATAACCCCTCCCGGCTTTAAGTGAAATGAGTCGCGGATAAAGTCCAAGTTCAAACAATCTGTTCGCTGACTTTGAAGAACTTTTCATCTCCTCCGATGCTCATGCTGCCGTTCCAGGAATGACAAATACAAGCATTTATTCCCAAATTGTAAGTGAGTCAAATGTATGTTGTGTAGTTTCTCCTGCCCGTGTCATATTACATATCTTCATGGTCAGTGCAACCGATAGGAGGCGAACACATTTCTCTGCTGTCTCTGCAGCTGGCAGGTAGCATCACAGTCATCGTTTATCCTGCATCTCTGCAATAAAATGTTATCGTGTATCTTCAATTGGTGGCATTTAGGAGTTATTTTCTGATAAAAGTTGTTGTTAATATTTTAGTTGCAGTCATTATCAAAAACCTCATTTAAATGTTAATGTCTTTGATTGTCTTTCATCAATCCCCAGAGCAGGAATATAAAGTTGCTGCACTCTGTTGTGAATTATTAGAGGTTTTTAGAGTCAGAGATTTGAAAAAGCGTTACTCAAACTGGCTGCAATGCATTCTGGGACTGGTTTCACAAAGACTCTGCTCTGGCTTACTTTTAACTACTGTCAGACTTCACATACGCATCTAAAATCATCTGCTGCACAATGCTGTTTTAAGTATGACTAATTTACTATGAATTCTGGGTAAAATGAGACTCTATTCAAGCTATTAAATAAAAAAAAACTTTGGCTGACTGAGACACAGTGTCACACTTCTCATTTCCATTGACACCGTTCAAAATGCTTGTGTTCTGGAAGAATTTAACTGCTACAAGGACATTTTGCTGAAAACATTCATGGTGGTAACAACTTGCAGCATCAAATCTTAGCGCAGTGCAGACGTGTAGTATAGCTGGGAGGCTGTAGCTTGTTAGAGTAACGAGGCTCCGTACTTCTGTTAAGTTGTCAGTCAGGCTCACTCTGGTGGACATCCTCACTGTTGTATATTTCATGTTACTGCACTCTTTAAGAACTCTTCCCCTCGTCATGCTTCAAAGGGAGCAGGTGTTAGTTATTGTTACCATAGAAACATTGCTCTTATTTTGGCTGGGGGGGGGGGGAGTGGCTAAGCGACACCATGATTGATTTTGCTGAGACAAACGGTCACGTGACAAATATTCACTGAAAATCAGAGAGAACTGCAGGCTGTTTACACAGAGCTGAGAGGAGAGGACAGGAGGTTGTACATAGAGGTTGTAAAAATGCAAATAGTGCAATATTCATTGTGGGTACTTGGAAAAGCGTTGTATATGTAAATTCTATTTTATTCAAAATCTTTTAAAATTATTTATCTCAGAATTTCAATTTGCATTTTCTCTTTTATTATGATTTATGTCATTATAACTGTGTTATTCTCCACAAAGGACATCTTTTAGTTGTTCCCACTGGTAGCTACAATTTTGCTGCTTCCATAGACATGCAGGACTTACAGATATATTTTATATATTACAATGAAATATAAGTCCACAGTGAGTAAAATGTATAAAGAGCAAAACGCTCCGAAACGGCTTATAGTTCAGAGGGTTCAAATCAGTAATTCTGTATTTTTGTGAACTGTCTAACTTTCATATGACCAATCTAACAGCACCACTTGGACTGGTCTACTTCAGAGCAGTTTAAAAATATCTTAATCAGCCTAGTGTTTGCTGTGGACAAATAGGTCTTTACCGTTTTCTTCTACAACATGTTTGACCTTGTATAGATGCTGAACGTCTCAGAAATGCCTTCAAAGAACCTCTTCAAAGCCAAAATCTGACTTTTCATGTTGATGTAAATCCATAGATATAGAGCTGAAAGTTGTGCTGCATATAATTGATTGTACTGTTTATCAGATGTGTATTGCCTGCAGCAAATGTGCATAAACAGAAACATCTTTAATGGCTGTTAATATTTATATGTACCATAAGTCTAGTTTGCTGTTTTGCTTGTGGCTATTGGACATAGCTGTTTATTGAGTGAGAAGTTGTTTGAGCAGAATAAGGGATTTCAGCTCATATAAAGTGTAGTTTGGGACAAATTACTTTTTTATTATGCAGCAAAATTATATAACTATTGTATTTTTATCAGTAAAGGAAATAATTTAGCCAGCATTTCTCTTCCAGCCCTTCCAGTAAGCAGTAATTGGGAGGGTACACATGTCCCTCCGCTCCCCAGCTCTCGCCACACACTGGCAGTAGTAGAGAGAGTTCCTGGGAGGCAGAAAGAAGGACTCAGTCTGTGTACATAAACTGAGGTCCCATGAGGCTCATTATGTTTCATGCTTTTCTCTGTCCATAACGACTCCCCTGGCTGCCACCCATGGCAGCTTTATCCCAAACCAACAGAGCCCTGGAGGAAATTCATCTAAATGACTCATCAGATTGAGACTCACAGCCAGCAGGTGACTGAGACCGTCTGGGGCTAGAACAGTATGGGCTTATGTATGCTGCCCTAAACCTTACTGAGATGTGTGCTTAATGTGACTATAGGTGGTGTTAGATACTGCCAATCTCTGTTTCTGGATCAGATCAGCCATGTGGGTGTCCATGGAAAACGTTGTGCTGTACAGTAAGTGATGCAAGTTTCTGGTGGTGGATGCTTGGATGCTAGAGGGAAGAGATGAGCAGTGAAAGAGATAATTCAGATTTTTTTAAATGGGGTTTTTATCTATAGTCAAATGGATGTCAGTGGGTCCCCAGTTTGGAGAAACAGAAAGGAGTACCAGCACAGAAGCAAAGCATTGTACTGCTGTGGATTCGGGCGGCAACTAAACATGTTTTCACCCAAAAAAATATCATGTCAGTGTAAGTGTACACTGTAATTACAATATTTTTAATCACTTTACCTTGCTGTCAAAAGGCCCTGTTTAAGTTTATGCAGAGGGAAACTAAAGTTGTTCTATTATGGCGTCATATTTGAGTCAAAAGTGGCGCGAGCGATAACACATCTGCACGCGCATTTATTTGAGCAGATTTCAACTGCCGCGTGCACTTGTTTGATCTTCGCGCACATAACACTCTGCTGACAGCATATTCTATGCTCTCTTTCATTTTAGCTCACAGAACATGGGAGCTACTGGTCTACCACTACCTGGATTGTTTAGTTTGTTTGTGTTATTGTGTGGTGTTGGTGTGTTGGGGGATAGTTGGGTATTTGGTAATTATGCACAATAACACAAACAAACTAATTTGATCAAGGCAGCAGTAGAGCAGCACTTACGATGTTCTGGTGAAATAGCTGTTTTGTCAAAGAAGTCTGGTGGCTTTGGAGAGAGCACTGGACCACTTAGGTTTCCCTGCAAAAGGGCCTTTTGACAACAGGGTAAAGTGAAAAAAATATTATAAATATGGTGTACACTGGAACTGATATTGATTATTGTAGTTAGCTAAAATTCGTTTAGCTGCTGCCCCCATCCACAGCAGTACATTGCTTCGCTTCTGTGCTGGTACTAGTGTCTGCTTCTCCAAACTGGAGGCGTGCCGTCCACCATCTACTGTAGTTAATACACTGACTATGGATAATATATAGGGGTAGGCAATATGGGCAAAAAAAAATCTTGATATTAATTTTATTTTCCGATAACAATAATCAGACGATATCCTTTGAAATGTGATTTCTTTACCAAAAAGCTGTTAAAATTCTTCTTGCCTGCCAGGACATATTTGGATGGACACATTGTTTCAGAACAACAGCTCTTGTTTATATTTTTGAACGAAGCATTCAAGAGACTCCCAGTTAAACTTTAATATAGAGACATTAAATGAGTAAGCATCAGTTTGTTTTCTTTTTGAGATATTATAAATACCTGAAAATGTAAAATGCATATCGTCAAAACAACGTTAACGATATTATCTTAGACAATATATATAAACCACCTCTAATAATACCTCATACAATCCCACTTCAATACATTCAGACTGTCCCTTTAAGATAGATTTGAGTGGGGGTTTTTATTTTTGCTTTATTATCACTATGGGGACACAGCCCGTGCATTTTACGAACAGTATTCATGAAACTAAGTGTGTGTCAAAATAGAGAAGTATGTACAGAGTGAAAAAAAATGTGTTTATGCTCAGAATATAGAAGACTTTACTGAAACTGACCATCTGCCCCAGAGCAGTGGAACACCAAAAAGCTCAGATCCCTCTTCTGATCAGTCCTTTTCTGAAACAATAGTGAATTCAGCCCTGGCTAAAAGTCCCTCTCTAAAAATACCCTCCTGTCATGCAACATAGATGAGCGCATGCTCGTGGCTTTACTGTCAAGAAAAGACGCCCATGGAGAGTGTTTTGACACCGACAGGCTTCCAGTTCTCAGCAGAGACATGAATAAGTAACAGGGCCTCGCTTTTAGCATCCTGGTGTCTCGTGCGTGTGTGTGTGTGTGTGTGTGTGTGTGTGTGTGTGTGTGTATGTGTGTGTAGCACCATCTCTCTCTCTTCCTCACTCACCCTCTTGTTTGAGGCCTGGACTATGGCAGCTGGCTCTGCATTTTTTCTGTTATTTGAAGCTTTGGGGGATTGGAGACCAGTTTGTGTGTGTGATCGTGTCGCGTCCGTGCTCGACAAAAAGAGAGCTTGTTTGTGTGCTTGTCCTGAACTATATTTTAAGTGTGTGTTGAGATTTTTTGCATATGTGTGTGTGTGTGTGTGTGTGTGTGTGTGTGTTTGTGTGTTTGTGTGTGTGTGTGTGTGTGTGTGTGTGGTGCTGAGCAGCAGGATCCCAGCTGTCACTCTGCAGAGCAGTGACAGTCGTGGTGAAGCTGCACGGCTCTTCAGTGCTGCCGTAAGCAGCAAGGAGATTTGGAGGAGAAGGGTTTTTTTGCCATCAGTGACAAAGCCAGTCGTTATATAAGTTTCTGTGTGGTTCGTCTCTGCCAGGGGCGCCACTTAGGAAGAAAATATCCTCTCACGTTGCACCTGAAAGTGCAGCGCCTCGACGTTTGTGCTTTCTAGCTTTGAGAAGTTTTCTGCCACTTGTCAGTCTTTCCCTCAGACATTTGTCTTTTTTCAGTCTTTCCACCTTAATGAAGAGCACACAGAGGCACAGACTAAACTTAGCCAACTGTGATGGTAATTGGAGGAAGTTTTATCACCGTTTTGAGTACCCAGCTGTGTCTTTTGTGTGTGTGTGTGTGTGTGTGTGTGTGTGTGTGTGTGTGTGTGTGTGTGTGTGTGTGTGTGTGTGTGTGTTCATGCAAATGTGCGTCCTCACTTGTGCAGGTGCTTGCATACAGATACATTTCCTCTCAAGAACAGGCAAATTGCGGCCCACACAAATACACACTAATTATCATGTATTCATTCCGAGTAGCTCCAGGGAAAGTTTCCATTTTTCTGGAAGCTAAGTTTTCCTCTCATTTCTAATTCAGCGGTGTCTTCCATTCTGGATGCGGCTCTCTCTGTTTATCCAGAATCTGAATATTTCTCCTAATCTCCTCCAGGGGGGGAAGCTTGATATCCTAATTAATTACTCTATTCAGTGAATTAATAAGTGAAGTCAAGTCGTTTCAGAATGGGCAGTGATGAAATAAGGAGACATCCTGCCCTACTTCACTTTTCTTAATGTGAGTCCAACAAACCCTGTCGCACTCAAATGAAGGAAGTTATGTTTCCATCTCCAAGCCTCAAATGTCCACAGGTGCTGTTTCACTGGTTATATATGAGTCCAGTTTAGAAATCATGCGTCCATTTTGGTCTGAATTCAGCCTTACTTTATCCCTATTTCACTGAGAAAAACTTCAATTTGCACTTCTTTTTTTGATGTATTAGATATTAACCCTCAGGAGTCCATCTATTTATTGAAAATACACATGTTTTATTTACAGTAATAACTTTATTTATATATGATATGTAGATATGTGAATTCCCAATGGTGGCAGGTGGCACTAGTGTGCCCTGGTAGCCTCGGCCACCAGTATGAATGGGTTAATGAGCGTAGAGTGTAGTGTAAAGCGCTTTGGATAAAAGCGCTATATAAGTGCAGCCCATTTACCGTTTACCATTTACCATTTGAAAGTGCAATCATAGGAGCTTTCACAGTGTGCCATTTATGTTTCTAGACCATCTTTTTCTTTCTAAAATGAAAACTATTACTATTTTTAATTTACATGCAAATAGACTGTTTTGTAGTTTTATTATTTATATTTTTTCTGCTGTTTTTGTGTGTATTAATGGTTAAAAATGGTATATTTCCATAGAAACCTGTTTTTGTTTGTATTTTGGGTTCCTGGCAGCTTTATACTTTGTTAATTAAAATAAAATGAAAAATCTGACAGATAGCCAAGTTTGTGTGGAGAAAAAGGAGCCATGCATGTGATGTAAGGACAGACTGAAAGATGCTAAACAGAGACAGAAATGAATGCATAGGAAGTTGACAAATTTGAACCAAAATCTCCTGGACTTCAGAGGTTTAACTCTGTGATTCTGCAATGGCAGCTTGTGCCTCCCTGAGCCTGACTCTGTCAGCATGATGATCTTTGGGCCATATGCCCCTCTGACTGTGAAGCACAGCCCTGTCAGGGGCAGGTTATTCATCTGCTCAGACTGAGGGGTGAAAGACAGCGTGGCCCTCAGTGTCTTAGTAGAAAATCATAACCCCATTAATTTTGAGTTATTATCATAAAAACTGAACATAAACGACACCATATTTTAGAAATATGTAGCCCCGAGCAGCCTCTTTATTATATTTCAGCCGTGCAAGCCACCAGAGACTGACTGCTGTATTTAATAAAAAGCGACAAAACTACTACCAGTCCCATTGCACCCATTTTGATTTTTCAATTTCACATTTAACACACAATCTAGCACTTACTTGTTGGTTAAAACTCTATTTAAATATGCTAGTGTGCTTTCTTGCTGAAATTAGAGGAGAATAGTGATATGACTCATAGTGGTACATTAAATATGAAGCCACAGGCAGCAGTCGCTAACCTTAGCTTAGCATTACGACAGGAAGCAGTGAATATGGTTGTGTCCACAGGTTAAAACAAGCTGCCCACCAACATATTAAAAGCTTCCTTACCAAAAAATGAAATATTGTGTGATTGGTGAGTAACAGAGGTGCTGAATTTGTTTTGACATTTTGACAGAGCCACACTATAAGAAAAACATCATAAAAAGAATAGTAAACACTGTACAAAATGATAAAATAACAGTAAACACCCATAAGTTATTTCATAGATGAATTCTTTAAAATTTGGATAATATACAGTAAGTTTCGTATTTAAAAATATATATGTGAAGAATAATTAAAGTTTTTTTTTATTTAATATGACAGTAATTGTTTTGACAGTAATTTTGCTGCCAGATTTTTTTTTAACCTTTTTTCTTCTTACCATTTCTTTTTTTTATGTTTTACATGAAATTTAAATTTTTACTTGACCTTGACTTGCATTCAGCAATACCTATGATGTGTATTTTTGTCTTTTTACATAGAATTCACTGTAACTTGCTGTGAATAAGTAATCGAATAATATTCAATGAAAAAAAAAATCTATAATGTCCTATTATATTAATTTACAGATTTCAACTTCCATTTTATGGTTCATATAGGTAATTAATAAGAAATTGTCATGCCATTTGCACTTGATGTAGAAAAAATAATACAGTACATATCTGGAAAATGACTTTTTTTATTTCATTTGACGTATATGCTAAGTCAAGCTAACTTAACTGGTGTCTCCAGCTTCATATATATAGTGGTGGTGTCAGTCTTATAGTTTGGTTTAACTCTGCAAGAATGTCAATGAGTGTTTTTCAAAATGTTGAACCATTTAAGCTGAAATTCTTTGCTTCACCGTACAACATACCGTATAAATGTCCATATGTATAACTGATGTCTAGAGGAGACTATTGAACCACTGAGTTCTTTATGAGGAACCAGCAGCCACTGCTGAATAATAATTCACAATGTCTTGAAATATAAAAGAGATTGATCTTGATTAAAGATGTTCAAGGTGCAGAAAGGTTCATGACCACAGTAACACTGGAGACGTCTCACATCCTGTAGGTGATCTGCCCACCTGGACTCATCAGGTGGACCTGGGGGTGACCAGGCTGAGGGCTGATTGCCTCTCTCTCTGATTGATGACAGCTGCCATATGGTCAGTTGTAGATCAGCTCACACGGGTCATTTTAGCTTCAGTACCTGCTATATTTATTTTGCATGAGAGTTAAGGATCTGCATGTTAATTATTAGGCTGGAGAGGGCAGCAGAAAGGTATGTTTTTATTTTTTATGCTTTTTTCCATAAGCAAAGTCCACTCTAGGCCACTTTATTGGGTCCACTTGTGTACAGACTTTGATCCAATACAACAACTCCTTCCAGAAAATCTGCCTTAACAATTATAATAAGGTCGAGTTTTTATTAGCACTGTCACTGAGTTATTAATTTAACTATAACTTCATTATAGAAGTTGCAGTTTGCAGTAGCTTTGAACTGGAGTGCATTTTATTCAGAGGTGTTTCTAAAATTGCACTCCAGTACACCACCACCCACTGTGACCTCAATATGAAACAAGCAGAATTATTACCTTTCAGGCAGTCATCAAAACCAGTAAAAATACACAATTTTTAATTGTAGAATGAATGGCAGAGCTGTTGCATTAGATTGTATGAATTTGAACTGGTGTACCTAATAAAGTGGCCAGTCGGTGTATAGTAGTGTTGTCGCATTATCATGTAACAATACCTTGAAAAGCATCAATGATCGATACCACAGGGGAAAAAATAACATAAAATCATGTTGAATGAGTTAGCCAAACTTACAAATGATCATATTTAAATTGAGCAAATAAGATGAGTGACAAGAAGACAGCAATGTGAGTGAGTGAGAGGAGGTGGGGCTATGTGGGCACTGCCGCGGTGTGTGTTTCAACTCGCTGTCGGAGAGAAGAGAGAGCAGAAAGCAATACCTTGATAATGCCAAAACTCAATATTGAAAACATTAAAACAATTATTATTAAATAGCACTAACACTCATATTACAATAATATACAGTCATGGAAAAAAATATTAGACCATTGTTTTCTTCAATTTCTTGCCATTTTCCATGTTTTTCTTGATGATAACCAAAATCATTATCAAGAAAACCATGGAAAATGTCTAGATATCAGCTCTTAAATTAAACTCTTATCAGCTATCTTTGTTGTTATCGTTATATTTGTCCAAACAAATGTACCTTTAGTTGTAGAAGGCATTAAAATGAACAAGAAATTGAAGAAAACAAGGGTGGTCTGATCATTTTTTCCATGACTCTGTTTCATATGGTCCTCCATCAACTGTTCCGTTCATGTTTTGCCTTTTTCAGAATAAAGTAAAAATGTTATTATTAAGAAAGCTTTTAGAAACTTTTCCTATCCTACTGTTATATCCACAGATCTGTGCTGTTCTCTTCTCTATCTTTATGTCTCTTGCCACATTTACACATTCTGTTCATGCAAATTGTCCCAGCGATTCATCAGTCTGACCGTGTGTGATTTATGGGAAACGGTGATGCTATGATGATGACTCACCTTAAAGTGACACAAAGGAGACACAAGAGGGTAACAGGACATTTATATCCCTCTCTGGTGCATAATGCATGTGCTCGAGAGGTCATGCAAGAGGAATGTACGTCACTGCATGTTAATTCATTTGCACTGATGTTTTTAAAGATTTAAGGGAAACAAAAATGGCATTGTTGGTGACTATTTAAATTGAAGACATTTCTAACTGGAAATGCTTTAAATGCATGCTTGTGTCAGACAACCCAGCAAAGCAAAAAGCTACATTAGAGCTAATGTATTGTAATGGTAGAAGAGAACAAGAAGGTGACCTGTGGATCTTAACCGTGCGGTGATGTAGTGGTGTATTAGAAAGAGAGCGATTCCCTCCATTACCCACAATAGTTCCAATATATCTGGAGCCTTAACGCTTGGCTGATTTAAAACTTTTAATCGAATAAGTTTGTCTAGTTAAAAGGCCGAGTGTTTACAGAGGGGAGAGCCGCGGCTTATTTGCCTGTCGATGCAGAGCTCGTGCCCCTGAGAGTCGACTCGCATCGGGAATTCATTTACAAGATTGAATTGTCGGCGTGTTTTATGAGTCAACGTGTGTTCTTTGTTATGCAGCTGGAAACAAGTTGTGATAACAAGAAAAAAGTCATGAAATTAAAGCGTCACATTTAGCTCTAGTTATCATTTTAAGGGTTTCTTGTGGCTGAGTAATGGTGTGTTGTTTTCTCTTGTTCTCATTGTCATTTGAAAAAACAAATCTTTCTCTACTTTGTGGATATTTTCACCCCGCAGACGTGATCGAAAAGTACTTTTTTGTTAAACTACCCCTAATGTGGCAGATAATAGGGCTCATAAAAACCTGTCTGCAGTACATGGTGCTAATACAAGATAGATTTCCAGATAAGCACACTATTGGGGACTTCTGCTGCAGCTGCATCAATTCATTTGGTTGAAAGTTTCCGAAGATATGACTCCATTCATCATGTGACAGGCCTAATGAGTTTGTGAAGATAAGAATCGACAAAGCTCCTATCATTGCTAATTCACTTTACTGCCATGGAGCCTGACTCTGTTGTGGATTATGAAAATGTAATCTTGTTAAATGACGAGTGTTATGTTGTAATTATGATGCAGCACAGAATCTACTGTTGCTTGTATTTCTCTTTCTCTATCAGTGATGACCTGTAATGACTCATCCAATACATAAATTCAGCTTCTAACCTCGGCATCACAAAAAAAGCATAGCAAGATACAATAAAAGATTTGACAGGACTTTAATTGAGGTGTGACAAGACAGACATACAGTAGTCAGTTAATTGTGGCAACTTTGTCAAGTGTGCTCCCCAAAGAGAGACAGTCAGATGTCAGTCTCATCATTGATTCTGGACACACGCCAGGATCTCAGGTGGTGAGTTCAGACGGCTGCTGAGGGAATGGGAGAGCTGCCACTGTCTGTAGTTATAACGCCATGATCATGATCCTGAAGAGATAAAGGATTCTCTGTGTCAGTACAGTGGATGATGTTGGGTTTGGTGACGAGCAGTTGTGAATTGTATAGTTTAGAGTTAAAAATTAACTAAATAATGTCATTTATGTTGAACAGTTTAAAGAAAGTGTTAAAACATGCTATTTACAGATATTACAGCCATTTTCCATTGTTTTCTTGTTAATAACTTTGGTTAAAATGTCTAGATATCAGCTCTTAAATTAAACTTCAAATGTACTTTTAGTTGAACCAGGCATTAAAATGAACAAGAAATTGAAGGAAAAGGGGGTTCTAATCATTTTCTATGACTGTACATTGTTTACAGGAAATATGGGAGGAAATATTACCTGCTGTTGGTAATTTAGTATAAATATGAGTTTTATTTTGAAGAGCACAAAGTAATATGTTGATAGTTCGTCACAAGAAACAAAAAGTAATGATATGAACGCAAAACTTCAGATGCAAGGCCATGAACGGACGGGTGGCAGAGCTAGGCTCCGTTCTTTGGAAGAGGGCAGCGGTCGTGAGGTAGCATATGGCTGTATCAGGGCGTTCAAGTAGCTGGGAGCAGTACCAGAGACAACATTTTAGGTCACCATTAGAGATTTGAATTTGATGCGGGCTGCAGCGGTGGTGTGACATGTGACCTTTTTGGCTGGTTGTAGACCAGGTGAACCATCACGTTCTGGATCATCTGAAGCGGTTTCACTGTGCAGGCGGCAGGCCGTCAGGAGGGAGTTGCAGTAGTTGAGTTTTGAGATGACGACAGCTTGTGTCGGGAGTTGAGTGGCATGTTTTGTTAGGTAAGGACTGATTTTTCTGATGTTGTAAAGTCCAAAGTGCCGACTGAGGCGACATGACCAGGAAAGGTGAGTTGGTCATCAATCATCACCCCTGACTTTCTCACCACCCTGGTGGGGGCGAGACACAGGGAGTGTGGTGTTGATGTCATGGTGTATTGTAGGTTTAGCTGGGAGGACCAGCAGTTCAGGTTCATGTTTATGTTACAGTCTACCACTGGAAAACACATTTGTGAAGCTGGAAACAGTACTTTTTTTTGCTCAGAAAATTATGTTAACATTGAATCCACTACTGAAATTGTTGAAGATGAAATGTCTTTCAACTGAATAAGCTCCTTTTTAACACTATTGTTCATGCATTTTGATCATCTGAAGTAACAGACCAGTTGGCTAAATGAAAAAGAAAATACAGGCATGCTGTGTGCAGTGCAGTGTATTTTAAACCATGTTTAGAGCTTGGCGTCTGGGCCGGCAGTGGGTTGATAACACTGACTGTATGTGGGCTGTTTGTTTTCACACTTTCCAGCAGTTTGTCATAGACTTGAACAAACCCCTGCCGGTTGGCATTAGCTCACTGGAAACCCCTCGCTGCCGAGCGGCTAAAGATTTTGTTGTCGTCTTTGACTGCATTGCAGTAGGAAGCTCGGACGTTTTTTAGCAGCCCAGCCAGGCAGCGCTGACGTCCTGCTGTCTGTCACCGCTTGGCAACAGACACATCTCCGCCTGTCCCTCCAAGGTCACTCTGTCCCCTTCTTTAATTGAGTTGTGCCGAGCTGAATTGGATTCCATATCTGATTAAGTCGGATCACAAATTTTTCTCTCCCTGTGACTCAACATCTTAATAGTCCATTTTTTATTTAAATACACGTCTTTTTGCATTTCTCCATCACCCTGTTTCGTTCCCTAGAAGTGATTCAGCCTCTATCCAGTTCATTTGTGCTCTTTCCAGAAAAATTACACTGCCAGCATCGGAGACAAAAGTCTGATTGCAATAAAGAGATGAATAGGATGAAATCCCAAACGAAAGGATGAAGGAGGAAGCTTGGAAGAGATTTCTGGCTGTGCAGGTGGCATTTCCTGCCCTCTGACACCAGACTTGGCAGCTCTGTGTGACGGTGAATTAGATTGGCACTCATGTTAGTCTTCCTGGATAAATAAGGAACCAACTCCAGCAGCTCAGCATCTATTTCTTCTTGCCGTACCGCCTCGCCATTACCGAGAGTCATGAATAATGTCCCAACACGAGGCTGTATGGACAGACTTTTCTGAGCATCTCACGTATTATGCATGAGCTCACTTCCAGTCTGAGGAAACACAAGACAAGACACGGTCGGCTCTCATCCAGCAGAGCTCTTCCTCCTCAGTTTGGCTCCATTCTGCGTTGTCATCCTCCTTTAATTAACCCCTGGTAGCCCGCTGCTGACGACATGTCTGATTGCCTCTCAGAGGGCTGACAGGCCCATCCTGGAGGGGAGGGGGGAGGGGGAGGAGGAGAGCGGAGGGGGAGTGAACAGCAGCAGCAGCAGCAGCACGGGGTGAAAGTGGAAGAGTGAGGTAGTCCTTTCTTCCTTTGTCTCTCGTTCCTCATTTCCTCTCTGGACTCCCAGTCGTCTCACAGCTCCCAGCGTCTCTGCCAGGTGGGGTTGAGCCTCCTGTGGCAGCGGGCGCGGTAGGGAGACACAGCAAAAAAAACACTTGTGTGGCAGGACGACAGGCAGCATCCGTCCCGCTGGAGGTGAGTTGACAGAAAAGCTAGAAACTATTCTTCACACACAACCTGTTAGCAGCTGAGTGATGCTTCTCTGTGCTGTTTGTTTGTGTGAGTTGAGTCAGGCTGTCGAGTTTGTTCTGATAGGCGGGCTCTTTGTGCGCTTCATCAGGGAAGAAGAAGAAGGAGAAGAAGTCATTTGCGAGGATGTCTTGGTGTTTTCTCGTGTTTAATTGCAAGAGCTCAGTGGCATTAACTCAGATTACGGTACAGGCAAATGAGGATGAGTGCTTTCCATTTACATTACAGAGCCCTGCTCTGTATGAGTGTGTTTATGAGTGAGGCTGTGTTTTTCAAACTTTGTCAAGGTGGTTGGAAAAGGACGTCTTTGTTGTGTTTTTTCTGCCTCCTGTGTGTACAGTTAGTGGAGGGACCTGAAGCAAATATCTGGAAATCACAATGCAAACTGTTTAAGTCATTAATTATAAACCTTTATCTGATTTATTGCATTAGATTACACCAACTTACAAGAAAAAAATCTACTTTTTTTAATGCTTTGCACATTTTTTGTTGTATTTTTTGACCATCTGTGGTGTTATTGATTGTAATGTGAGTGTGTAAAGTGATTGTAGATTATTAAGGTCCATAGAGAATAAATGTAGACTACAGTTACTACAGTATCCAACCAATAGAAGTGCTAACCTGTCCAGTAAATGGGTAAAAGAATGACCTTAATTAATAATGAAAAAATAATGCAAAAAATGGATTTTACAAATGATATTGCAAACACAATCAATGTATTTGGCTTTCATTAGACCTTATATGAGCTTTAGTGCAGAGTTAATATCTCTGTAAGGGAAAATTATTATTTGTTAATCTAAAAATGATCAGCCCACTCTTTTAGCCTCCAGTTTACTGTCAATCAAGCAGCAGCAAAAGCCTCTTTGTTCTAGCTTTGAGAAAAGCTGTTGATTTGATCACCAACAATTGAACTTTAGATGATCAAAGGATGAGGAATATCAGTTAATTTCTATTTTCTATTTTTTTTTCATTTCACTTTAATTGCTGTCAGGTGAGATTTGCATCTTGCTGATGTTTTTTAATCTTGTTGTCAATGTATTTTTTCATTTATGTAAAGGTTGTTTTTTTGTCAGCCAAAAGTTGAATCCATTGTTAAGATTGAATAGAGCTAAAAAGTCTATAAGATTTTCATAATAATGATCTATATTCTCCATTAAGTGTGACACACAAGCCATTCATGAATCCCAACTGGTCCCAGTCTCTTCAAATGCCTTTACATGTGAGCGTTTTTTTTTTTTTGGTTACGTAAGAGGTCCTCTGAGTCCACGCTCCATCCTCCCATCTGTACACATCCCATCTTCTCTAACTTCAACACTATTCCTCCCAAATATTTATCAAACCCTTCATCAAAATCTCATTAATCTCTATGATAAAGTGTAATCACAGATGTTATCTTTTGTTCATGCTGCTAATAGCGTCTTCTCCTCTGGGCCGTTGAAAGAACAAGACCAAGTGTATTGAATATTGCATGAGATCATGTTTGCATGGTTGAGTGGAGCCACAGCAGCGGTTGGTTGCATGGGGGGGCAGCTAAATGCTGGGACGCAGCAGGCAGAAATCAAGGATTTGGAATAGGATCGGAAAAGGAATACGATTTTTTAATAACTTCTTCCCACCTGGCCCGTGACTTTCTATGCGGAGATTTCCCCAACAGGTTGAAAACCAGGCCATACCTTTTTATAGCACGAGTTATTATACAATTCTATGTCAGACATGACAGGCCATGCCATCACAGAGTGTTTGTCCAAAGAACAGAACCTTCACAGGGGAAATACAACGTGTTTTCTTATGGATTTTGGAGGGGAGGCTGTTTGGTGCCATGTGCCAATTTCACTGCCTGAATATGGGAGAAAAGGCAATATTCTCCTCTCAAGCATTCTGCTCTGTACATTGTTGCTCATTGTTAATTTAAGAAGTTATGACACCGGTTCAGCCGCCCTTGCTGTAGGGTTATTGAGTTCGGCTGTGCCATTTTTGAGGATGTAAACCCCCCCCCTCCCCCCTCCCCTTCCTGTAGGAGATGTGGTGACGAGCATGTGAAAGTGTGCAGGTCTGAGGGGAGGGGCTTCACGGTTCTGTTCTGTCAGAGCTGGTCCAGGGAGTCGGCCCGATGAAATATTCAGCCCGTTACAGCCAGGCGGGCTCTCAGGAGGAGGAGCGCAATTTATTTTTGTTGTTTTTTGTTTTTATATCCAGCCTTTATCCGAGGAAGATCCAGAGAGCGCGGATGCTCTGGTTCAGCGGTCCCCAGTTTCCCATTCCCACAGAAAAACACAGTCATCCATTACTGTTTGCTGAGCAGCTTCACTGGAGCAGCCCAGGCACTGTGGAGGCAGTAATGAAGGTTTTCCCTGCTCTATCTGCAGGGTTTTTGGGAGGATGATCAATATCGACGTTTCAACTATCACCTTCGTGTGTGCCAAAGTATCTGGTTTTTAGAAATCAGTTTCTGACCCTTCTCTAGTTTGAGGTTGGCGTTTCAAGGTGCTCCACTTACTTTGGATAAGGGAGCTGGCGCCACGGAGTCTCACCCTCCTACCTTTAAAGAAACCACTAAACAATGTCTGCTAGGTGGATTTCCTTAGAAAATGTGGATATTTTAATATATTTTTGTAATCTTCCTCCTTAAACTTGTTAAACAACAATTTTTCATGATGTGAATTCTATGATACTTTTTACCTTATCTGCTTTCTGAATATCAACATCATATCATTTTTGTTCATATGATATAGTTTTCTAGGTATTTAGTTTCTATTTTCTGGCAAGAAAAATCATAATCCTTGAGATTTCAGTCCTGGTTGATTTGGCGATATGTGTGGTTGTTGGTGGTAACTGCAAGTTTGATTAATGCTACAGGGTCCCAGAATTCTGGGGGCAGCTAACACTCCTTGAGCATCTACTTTATCAGAAATAGACCTGAAATAGTTAAAGAAATACATGTATGTAGTGAACAGTCACTGTCAGTCAGAGCTAATATAATATTTTATTTATTTTAATCATATTAAAAGCTGCACTTACCAACAGTAATGCTGTATGGCATCGTTTCTTGTGAATCCATCATGCATATGAAGGCAAATTATGGCGGACCCCGCCACTAAAATAGAAAACTGCCACATAGAAAGGTACTTATAACACGTTGATACATTTAATTGCTTTTTGAGGGCAATAACAGGACCTAAATAGCATAAAAATGGAGTTTGATATATTTTAAAATTTGAAGGATTACACCCCTAATATTACACATTGAATGCCTTTCTATGTCATGATAATGGTTGATGGAATTGAAACATCAGAAACAACAATGTCATAATAGTTAATAATTATGAGAACTTAAATCAAAGACAGTACATTATGTCCTCTAGCTACAGTATTTAAATATGTGTATATATGCCTATGTTGAATCATTGTTTGCCTTTCCATTCACTTAATTACTTCTGCTTTTTATTGTGTTCCATTATCATGACTCAGTTTGTTAATTAACACAAATTTGCCTAAAGAATTACATTTACAGAAGAAAATACAAAAGCTAAAGGGCATCTTTACTTTGTGATTATGACTCCACGAGCTATTCACTGTGACTCATTATGTTAATTAGGCAAGGATTACCCAAGACATAGCGAGGATCATATTACCCACAGTTCTGACTAATTCTCCCGAAAGAAGAAGATTTTCAGTATTGTATTGGAGAGACCACCCTTGGAGCAGAGAGCGATATGTTGCAGCCAGGGGACTATTCTCATGTTTAGATAAGAAACTGGAAGTCAATGAGCTTCTTCACAGCCATCTGCCTCTGCCTGCATATTATGATGATAGACTAACCGTCCTCTCACTGCTGTTTCACCACCTTCCTTTCTGCATTACCCAAGTAAATGTGCGCCACTTTGTGTTATCAAGTCCAATTTGTCTCAGTTTGGAGGAAATTAATAGCGATGTGGAAAAAGTGAACCTTTTTCTCACTTTAAAACAAGCTCAAATGATATTTGAGATGTGCAATTAGGCATAAGGAGCAATCAGCACTTGTAAAAGACCATCTGTTTCTTTGATCTCTGCAAATTTCCGTTTTTTAACCATGTTACTCTGAGAATTTGATGCTCTCAGAAGCAATATTTCAATACCGAATATATATATTTATGAATAGCGACATGGTTTTCTGTATGTCTGCAGGCAAAATCTGTGTTTTGGAGTGCAGCCAAGTCACTTTGGACTGCTTCATTTTGTTGGGAGCATTAAATTTGGCTCCCTCTGCCCCTGTTGTCTGTCACGCACTGAAGGCTGGCCTCAGAGGAAGCTGCAGAGTGCCCTGCAACTCCCCCGTCACTGTGAAGCTCAGCAGAAGGGTTACTTTAAATCAGATCATCAAGGTGACCCCACAGCCGCTGTCACTAGCAAAAAACTTAAAGACCCCACACATTTAACCTCCAAACTTGCTCTTTGACTTGCTGTTGTGTAGCAGGAGCGAGTCAGACGCAGTTAGCTGCTGTCAGACGATGCGGCCCTCGACTCAAAACGAAGCCACGGTATCGGCAACGACAGGCTTAAGTGCAGATGAGAGGAAATGATTAAAGGGAAACAAGCCAGGCGTGTTTCAAAGCCATCGATTTCCACAGGCTTTGTTTGCAAAAGCTTTGTGCGTGCAGAAACACTTATCAAACGCTCGCTTCGACTCGTGTTTGATATCAGAGCTCCACTCACAGCTTCTTTTTCATTAAAGAACTGCATTAAAGCTGTAGATACACAACGGCAAAGCCCAGACAGACAACTAGGATGCCATTTATTTTTCGTGTGACAAGCCGTGCCTCAAGCATCCGTCTCTTTGAATCGAAGGAAAATGAAATCTCAAAATGACAGATTAAGGAAGGCAAAAAAAAGAAATTGGTTATGATGTTCAAATAACACAAAGGCCCATTGCCTGTTGCTTGTTCACGGTTTCTTTTTTCCTAAACAAAACGTTCTTTCAGCAACATGATCACACAAAAGACTTTCAGAAATGGGATGTTTTGTTTTCTCAGCCTAAAATTCTGCATAATTTGAAATTAATTACATGAATTTACAGCATTAAGTCCTCAAACAGCCTGCAGTTTGTATTTTTATGCAGTTATGAGCCGGTCAGATTTTGGCCATGAAGATAAATGCTGCTTGTTCTGAATCTGCCAAAAGAGCAAATCAATTTCACACTGCACCAGTGGACAACTGGGTTGTCTGGGTGTCTGCTCTGCACTTCATTCATTACAAACCTTTTACAGGTGTCAGGTCAGTGTGGAACATCTATTCATTTTTGCATGCAGACTCTAGCAACAGTCCTTTACATCTCCATAGAAACCGGTCACTTAAAGGGAACATATTAACCTCAATTTCAGATTCAGATTGTATTTTGGGTTTCTACTAGAACTTGTTTACATGCTGTAATGTATATATTCATACCATCTGTTTGAATATAGCTGCATTCATCCTCTTGTCTGAAATGGCCCGTTTGGTGCCTGTTTCTTTAAGACCCCAAATCCCAAAAAGCCCAGTCTGCCCTGATTGGTCAGTGTTTTTGGGTTTTCCACGTCTTCGCTCTTTATGTCTCTGCACCATCATTGCAACCGGGGAAGGATTGTAACAAACAAAAAACCCCAAATCAAAACAAAAAAACCTGTGTGCAATATGAATGGTTAATGCCCGATAGCAGCTATGTATGTCTCTTATATAAAATGTTTGTATATTATGTATTTATATGTCTTATTTTTATTTTAATGTTATTTTTTATATCTTTGTAGCTCCCTCTTCTTTGTCTTGAAATCTTAGTTTAGCTTAGCTTAGCTTAGCTTAGCTTAGTTAAGCATAGCTTAAAAGCACTGTAGTGGCATTTTCTACCTACAGTCATGGAAAAAATTATTAGACCACCCTTTTTCTTCAATATTTTGTTAATTTGAATGCATGGTACAACTAACATTACATTTGTTTTGACAAATATAATGATAACAACAAAAATAGCTCATAAGAGTTTAATGTAAGAGCTGATATCTTATCTTGATAATGATGATAACCATGAAAAATGGCTATCTATTTTCTTGTTAATATTTTAGTTGTACCAGACATTAAAATGAACAAGAAATTGAAGAAAACAAGGTTGGTCTAATAATTTTTTTCCATGACTGTATATATAGTATAGTTGTGACATCACAACTTCACAGCAGGAACAGGAACAGTTTTTGAATACGGGCTGTGTGCATTTCTCTATAGATTGAGCTTTTTCATGACTATTAACACTTCATTTAATCAAACAATCCAATACAGCCAATGAAAGGCATGCCTGTTTTAAGCATAACAACTCTTATGGTTATTGACTGTCGAATTTCTAAAAAATCAATAACGCCATTATCTTCCCCGGACAGCCACTGTACACGTCCGCACATCTCCAGCTCGCCCACATTTCCCTCCCTCCCTCCTCTGTGAGCCTTTTAAAGAATGACTCATTATTCTCTCATTTTCAGCCAGCCTTCGGGTCTCATCCTTGTCTGCAATGAATTATAGATGGCGAGCCTGAATTGACTGGTTGGAGAGAAAAAAAAGAGCACAATTAGCTTCTGAAAGTCGTTTCAGATTTTTATTTTTAAAAATCATCTCAATTACAGGTTGTGTTTGGGATCTGTCAGAGGGAAAATTCACATGAGATGAAAGGATCAGTTACTAAGGGAAATTGTTTGTTCTCTGCCACAGCGACGCCATTCGTGTTAACAGTCAGTTTGTTAGTATTGATTGTCATTTCTGTGCTGTACTGCTTAATATTTTGTCCTTACACATTTAAATCAAACTCTTAAAGATGTTAGGTCATGCAAACACACAAACATATAAAGGCAGTATTAGTATTTATGTGTCCAAACTGTGCATGTGTTGTGTTGTAGCTGACTGCCAGAGAGAGACAGAGGACAAAGATAGAGAAGAAGAGCTAATATATGATTATTGATGGTGATTTATAGTGTGTGATAGCTGAAAATGGGTTGCAGATTAGAGCAACATATTGCAGGAGTATTCCAAGCAGTAATTCTGTTGTAATTAAACAGAGAGTGTGTGTGGAAGTGATCGATGTTCGATCCATTTCGGGCTCTTGATGTCTGTCAGCCTTCAACAACAGCTAAATAATGAAGGTGCCAGTTAAGATCCCTTTATTCCTCAGCACACTCCGAGTTAATGAGAAGCTTAACGATTAATGAGCTAATGCTTTTTTTTTTCCTCAAAAAAAAAAGAAAGAACTCAAATACCCAAAAGTCAATGGGGCCCTAAAAAGGGGCGCAGCTGTTTGAAGAGACAAATTGGGCAATTACAGATGATCTACCAGGCTGCTAACCTAGCTGCGGAGAAAATGATCCCAGCTCTTTTTGTCTGCAATCCTTCAGTGACATGTAGAAGTTTTAATTATAGTGAGGAGATGAGGATGGCAGATGGAGTGCAGACTGTGGGCTTGTTAGGAAAGCACAGAGCAATGTTGTGTAAGGTCAGAAGAAACTGCTGCTACACCTGCTAAATCTACTGCATGAACTAGAAATATGATTTTACAGACCTCTGTTCTCCATCTACAGTTGGGACGACAGCAGCTCGGTGAGCAGCGGCCTGAGCGACACATTGGACAACATCAGTACTGACGATCTGAACACACCCGCCTACTCCGCTGTCAGCTCGTCACGCAAAAGCAAGGGAGCACAGGTAAGGACACAAAGGGCCCATTCCCAGGGTCCACGCTCATGGACTTTGAGGCGTCTTCAGACAATGTCTACCAGGGTTTAGGACTGTCAAATCGTCGAGTGCTTAAGGGCTCTCTCGTAGACATTTTCAGCCTTTAATGCGCACTTTCTGTAAGTCAATTTTTCTGCAGACTTTGCCTGAGGGAATAACCCACAGTGTATAGCATTGTGATGTTTAAACACGGGTGTTACCAAAATGTAAGTTTAAAAATATATAAGTAACCAAAGAGGACTGGGTGTCATATTCAGTTTACAAAGGAAAACCACATTAACAGGGCTTAATGTAGAGTGGTTAGTACTTTTGACTTGCAGCTCTTCTGTATGAATTCATGTTCTCCCCGTGGGTTCTCTCTGGATCCTCTGGCTTCCTCCAACAGTCCAAAAACATGCATCTTAGGTTTATTGGTGACTCTAAATTGCCCATAGGAGTGGATGAGAAATTTGAATGGTTGTCTGTTTGATCAGTCATGGAAAAAATGATGAAAAAATGATGAAAAAATGACCCTTGTTTTCTTCAATTTCTTCAAGGTACATTTGTTTGGACAAATATAATGATAACAACAAAAAGGGCTGATTAAAGTTTAATTTAAGAGCTGATATCTAGACATTTTTCCATGGTTTTCTTGACAGTAACCAAACTCATTATCAAGAAACCCATGGGAAATGGTTATCGTTGTACCAGGCAATAAAATGAACAAGAAGTTGAAGAAAAAGGCTGGTCTATGTGTCAGCCCTGTGATAGTCTGGAGATCTGTCCAGGGTGTACCCGCCTTTCACCCAATGTCAGCTGGGATCGGCTCCAGCCCCCCCGTGACCCGAGTGCAGATAAGTGGTTCAGGATAATGAATGAATGAATTAATGAATTAATTAATGAATTAATTAATGGAAAAAAATGAATATCAGACAATTACCTGTCGTCCACTCTGTAAGGCAAGAGCGCAGGAAAAGTTCAAATCAGGTCAGTCGGCCCCTTAAGGGCCTTGGCAGTGAAGAAAGTAAAAAACATAAATAATAAAGACTCCCATAGCCACAGTTGTACCCAACATGTTTTGGTTTTGTCAAAGTAACATAATATGTCATTACTAAGTGTTGTCCAATCCCTGTTCACACCATTAGGAGCCCTGAGGCTCTTAAGCACTTACCAGGTGATGTCAGTTAAGTCCTTAGATGGGGACACTGGGATTGAGCCAACCATGAATCATTAGGGCCCGAGCAGGCAACGACCTGCGAGGTCCCTATTGTATTTTAGTATTGTAATTACTTTGTGTAATTAGTAAGTGTTAGCATGCTAACATGCTAAACTAAGATGGGGAACCTGGTTTACATTACACATGCTAAACAATCAGCATGTTAGCATTATCAGTGTGTTGCCATTTAGCATAAAGCTTAAGGCAGCTCTAGAAGAAGAACCTTCCAGAGCTGCTAGCATGGCTGTAGCTCTCAGTCTTGTTGCCTACACAATCACTTGTAGAGGGATTTGATAACTTTCCAAGCCAGAACTTAAAGTCTTATAAATTTACACATGATGTTGAGTTTACTCGTCACAAGGAGCTAATACTCGGCCCGTAAAAACACTGGAGTCTCTGGGCCCAGAAGGAACTTTTCAAAGTTTGAAAAATAAATCTGATCCGGGCTGAGACTCACAGTCTTTTAAGAAGAAAGAAGCCCTGCTTTATAAACTGAGGGTGTGGAGTTTAAATAAGTGGGTGTCTTGGAAGGAAGGGTCTAATGAAACATGCTATTGAGTTGAATTATGGGAAATGTAGGTACTGTGTTTGCAGCTTGACACATAAAAAGGAATAAAGTCAGAACATCTTGGCAGTTTTTGGCCATTCTTTTTTTAACCTGTCTCTTGTGAGTCTCTTACCTTCATGAAGCTACAATACTAATACACTGCACTGCTTATAACACAACACATGGCAGAGAAAGTTTACAAAGCTGTTACAGAAACTGACAGAAAATGAGCTCCAAAAGACGGAAAACATCGTGTTCTAAAAACTGAATTGCCAGATCTGACTAAAGTCCCTCCATCAAATGCAGAGTTACAAGTATTCTGGTTTAACATGAAACCAAGGCCAGTCTGTGTGCGAGCTCAGAAATCACAGCTGAGGGAATTAACTGCGAACTGAAGGCCACTGCTCAGTTCTCCTCACAGGCTTTTGGTGTATTCTGCCAAGTATCTCTGGCCCCTCATGAAATACTCAACAGACTGGGCTCTTAAGAGACTCTGGTGTTGCTAGGGAGACTGGCCATCTGTCAAGGTAGGCTAGTTATCACTGCTCTGCTCTGCTCTGTTCTGCGTGTGTGTGTGTGTGTGTGTGTGTTTTTGTGTGGGTGTGTTTGCATGCGTCCCAAAAGAGGAGATCTGGACTTGGGTTATTCCAAAGATAGCTACGACTTCACACAGACACACGCCCCGCTGCTCCGTTTGTGCAGACTTACATCTCGTTGTGGTGGCTGTATGTGTTTGAATAATAGCTCTTAAAGAATCATACCACAGGTTTATATTTAAGACTATTAACGAGCACATACAGACGCATCTCAATACATTAGAATATGATGGGAAAGTCCATTTCCAGTAGTTCAAGTCAAACAGCCCCAACCAAGTATTGAGTCATATAGATGGACATACTTTTCAGAGGCCAATATTTCCATATTAAATATGCTTTTTAAAATTGGTCTTTTGTAATATTCAAATTTTTTGAGACACTGAAATTTAGGTGTTCATTAAATGTAGGCCATAATCATTTTAATTAGAATACATTTAATTGAATTACTGATAAATAAACTTTTCTATGATATTGTAATTTATTGAGATGCACCTGTACTTGACACCATTGCTTACTATTTTCTAAAGTATGCCTAGTAAACGTCATTTAAAGGGATAGTTAGGGATTTTGGACATTAAGTTGTATGAATTACTTGCCAGTAGTGTAGTGGATGCAAAGCTCACTTTCTGAGCGCCAGTGGATCTGGTTCCGATCGTAGAATAGATAGTTCCAACAAGCTGTCAGGGTCACAAACTACAACAATGGTCCTTGTACATTTTAAGGTTATAATAGTTTTGGATTTTTCATTAGTTTTAGTTTAAATTTCATTTTCAATTTTTGTTTTGTTTTAATTCGTTTTTAGAGTGAGTTTGCTAGTTGTAGTTTAGTTTTTAGTTTTTGGAAAATGCTTAGTTTTAGTTTCATTTTCAAGTTTTTTTTGTAATGGGGTATTTGTTGGGTGTGAGATTTTTTAAAAAGTCACAATAAATGTTGCCTTCATTTCCTTTGTCTTATCCATCTCAGCTACAATAAGTTTATTACGTCATAAAACCAAATAGATGAAATAGATTTCATATCAACCAAAAAGGTTTACATATGAAAAAAGTTGACAAAGACGAAAACGAAGGACATTTTCACTATAATTCTAGTTAGTTTAAGTTAGTTTTTTAACCACAAAATACAGTTTCAGTTAGTTATCTTTTTATTTTTTTTAAACTCTAGTTTTTATTTTTATTTCAGTTAACGAAAATGTTTTTTTAATTCTAGTTTTCGTTATCTCGTTAGTTTTCGTTAACTATAATAACTTTGGTGCATATCAGAAATGCTATTTCATTTCTTGTATTTTTGCACATTTTAAGAATCACAGTTTCATTTTTTTACCCAACCATATATTAATATCTTTGTGCTTTCACCACCACCCCCCAGTCCCAGAAAGGCAGCAGGTCCAAGCATGCAGAGCAGGAGGTGAGCAGCAGCTGGGCCGGAGCCGAGGACCTGAAGAAGGTGGAGGAGGAGCTGGACGCAAGCATGGACCCCAGCAGCGGCTCCTCCCGCTGGAAGCCTTCATCGTCCTCCTCTTCCTCTCAAACCCAGAGTCAGTACGAAGACGCCGGTCAGAAGGCGGCCGCGCTGGCCCAGATGTCCCAGACGGGCTCGTGGAGGAGGGGCATGACGGCCCAGGTGGGCATCACGCCACCCAGGACCAAGGGTACGTCTGCCGCCCACAAAACACCAGGTAGGAGCTGTTTTAGTCAGTAGCATAGTCAACATGGGGAGGACTGACCTGGTTGCCCAAAAATGTTTTTCTTAACAGAGAATATGCAGTTGGAAAAAGGGTGGAAAAAAGCGGCAAACATATCTACAGGTGCAACTCAATAAATTAGAATATGATGGAAAAGTCCATTTCCAGTAGTTCAAGTCAAATAGCCCCAACCAAGTATTGAGTCATATAGATGGACATACTTTTCAGAGGCCAACATTTCCATAATAAACATACTTTTTAAAACTGGTCTTTTGTAAGATTACATTTTTTTGAGACACTGACTTTTAGGTTTTCATTAAATGTAAGCCATAATCATTATACTTAGAAGAAATGAAAGAAATGAAGACATGAAATGTTTCATTCTGTGTGTAATGGATCTATATAATGTGTTATTTCCACTTTTTGAATTGAATTACTGACATAAATAAACTTTTCTATGATATTCTAATTCATTGAGATGCACCTGTAATCTGCTTCAGTTGTTAACCCAACAATTTAGAAAATTAGAGGCAGAAACCTCAACTGTAAAAAACAGAATGCATCAATTCAGAGTTTATATTCACAAACAGTTCAGTTTGAACCTTAGATATATTGTCTTTGCACAGTTTTAATTGAATAGATGTCACAAAGAAACAGCAAATCATCACATTCTGATTTATACGTGTTTTGGACTATATTCCAACTTTTTGGGAATCAGGGTTGTAGGGAAAGCACATGTTACAAATGCCCAGGTAAACCATGTCAGTGTTACAGTGAGCCAGTATGAACAATATTAGGACTCTAAAACGCATTTAACTATTTAAATCTGTACTTTCCTTCCTGAAAAAAAACTATAATGTGCCTTAATTTTACACTAATAATGATTTTGGAAGAAGGTCATTTGTGAGCTGCAGCAGATTTGTTGCCTCAGCCTGAAAGTTTTGTTATTTTTTTGTTTTTCCACTGATACCTGTGCTTGGAGACGGTGCAGCTGTTCTTAAAAATTTCAGTCCACTCAGCAGGTTTAGCAGCTTTGTTGCAGATAAGTATTGCTTTTCAATGCAGCTGAGCTGTGATAAACAGGTTTTCTGGCTGTTGGCCATAAATGTAAACTAACGTGGCTTTTTCCTGCACTGTGGCCCCACAGGTGATAAAAAACAAGTGCTGGGCCAAGAATCTGCTGAGGGTAATGTTTTTTGTATTTGTGCTAATAAGTCTTTATGCAAATTGACAGGCAAAACTGATGACGCGAAGGCCTCGGAGAAGGGCAAGGCGCCTTCCAAGAGTTCAGCTGCCATCCAGCGCTCGCCCTCAGACGCTGGGAAGAGCAGTGGGGACGAAGGTAAGAAACCTCCTTCTGGCATTGGACGCCCACCCACCACTGCTACTTTTGGATATAAGAAGATCCCGGGTCCCAGCGGTACCCTAATCACCTCCAGTGGCGCAACGCTCGCCAGCGGCTCAGCCACCCTGGGCAAGGCGCCCAAATCCTCAGCCGCCCTCGGCAAAGGCACAGGCATCGGTGGTGTGCGTAAGACCAGCTTGGATGGCTCACAGCCCCAGGACGACGGCATCCTGCTCAGCTGCAGCGGCTCCAAAGTGACCCTGCAGTACCGCTCTCTACCCAGACCGGCCAAATCCTCCAGCGGGGTGGCAGCAGGGCGCAGCGGGCACCGCTCCAGCTCCAGCAGCATCGACTCAAACGTTAGCGGCAAATCGGCCGGAGGGGCCGCAACACAAGCAGGTGCCAAACGCAGGGACGGAAAAGTGGGCTCAGACCGCTCCAGTCCCATCACCATCAACCAGACGGACAAGGAGAAAGTGGCGGTGTCAGACCAGGACACCACAGCGGGACTGTCCACCTCCCCCAAGTCCAGCCCCACCTCCACTTCAGCAGGCCAGTCAGGCCTCAGGCAGCCCGGATCCAAGTACCCCGATATCGCTTCTCCTACGTTCCGCAGGTCAGACACACAGAACACGCCTCCAGCCTCTGTCCTGTCTTTGTCCTTCGCCTTGTCTGTTTCTACGTGAATCAAGCATTTCATCACATGCTGTATTTTTTCAGTCCCTCGATTATTAGTTTAAAGTTGATTTGCAGTTCAGCAAGCACGCCTTTAGCTGCAAGATAAGTTAATGTCTTCAGGTATTTAATGTAGAGTCATGGAAAAAATGATTAGACCACCCTTGTTTTCTTCAGTTTCTCTTTCATTTTAATGCCTGGTACAACTAAAGGTACTTTTATTTGGACAAATATAATGAAAACAACAAAAATAGCTCATGGGAGTTTAATGGTTTTCTTGATAATGATTTTGGTTATTATCAATAAAACCATGGGAAATGGCTAGATATCAGCTCTTAAATGAAACTCTTATGAGCTATTTTTGTTGTTATCATTATATTTGTCCAAACAAATGTACCTTTAGTTGTACCAGGCATTAAAATGAACAATAAACTGAAGAAAACAATGGTCTAATCATTTTTTCCATGACTGTATTTTATAATGTTTGTGGTGCTCAGCAATGTTCGGTTAGTAGACAGTAGATAGATAGGGGCATTTATCAGAGATGTCGTCTGTACAGTTAAAGCCCCACCCTGACTAAAATATATACTCTGTCATCTCTTGCAAATTTAGATATGTTTGGATGCACCGAATGAATATAAGACACTTTATAAATCATATTTCAGCGCCTTCGTAGAAAGATTGATTGAGCAAGTTTACTCGGCTGCACAGCCAGGGGGGGGTGACATTTCATAGATTGTTCCCCCGGTGTTGGTGATAAGCCACTGCCGATGAAACATATCTTCACCCAGAAGATGAAGGGGGTGATGGCTTTTCATTCAGGTCAGGCAAAGCCAGCGTAGCAGTCTTGATCAGAGCAGACAGGAGACAGGAGTTTCTCGGCACGCCAATCCCTGACTCATTAGAAGTATGCGTTCTGCAGGCGTGTCCAAACAGCCTTCCCATTCGATCTGTCAAACCGACTCGTTTCATCTGCATGTCTTCAAGCTTTTTTTTGTGCTTTTTTTTCTCTCCAAGAGAGCGTCACCTATATATTTTATGTGATTGTGATGACAGACTGGGACAGGAGCAGTATGAGTAGCAGGCTGTCTGAGCATATGTGGGAGGCAAACAGAGTTGAGTGGCCTAACAGATTAGGTTCTTGAAAGTCACAGGGTTGAAACGGGCAAAGCTGTGAGAGCAGATGTGTCCATGTAAATGACTAAGAGTTTGCAGCAGAGTTTGCTGTGAGCGATTAATGTGTTGGTAAAGTGCGCTCAGTATTTCTGTTGTTTAAAGTTGGTGTTACAATGAAGATGTTGGGATGTTTCAGTAGCTGTTTTTCACTCTATTACATTTGAGTTTCTTGATGCGTGTGACCAATGCAGTAATACAATATGTAATTAAAAGAGATAACCTTAATGTAGTCCAAAGTTCTTCATTTTCCAGTATGGATCTTGCAGATGCTCATCACTTGTCCTTTGAGCATTTCTGAATGACTGCACCCACCTCTCTACCTCCAGATTGTTTGGCACCAAAGCCAGCAGCAAGGCCAGCTCTCCGGGCACTCCCGACTCTGGCAAGTGCCCCTCAATACTGGGCAGCCCCCACGGCACGCTGGCCAGGCAGGCCAGTCTGGACTCACCCTCCTCTGGCACGGGGAGCCTGGGCAGCGCTGGCGGCCTGAGCGGTGGCAGCAGCCCGCTGTACGGTAAAACCCCAGACCTGTGCACCGACTCCCCGGCCTCCAGCCCAGCCTCTGGCCTCTCCCTGCCCTCCAACGCTCGGCCCTGGCCTGCCTGTAGCTCGTCAGCTGGCAGCAAGGACACACTGAGCTGCCAAAGCATGACCAGTCTGCACACCAGCTCTGAGTCCATTGATCTGCCGCTGGGCCACCACGGGCCCAAGGTTACACGAACCGGCAGTGTCAAGTCCACCCTGTCTGAGGGGTGAGTAACAGGGAATACGATTTGGCTAAATCGTATTCATTGTTTCATTTGAGAACAGAGACAAAAAGTATGTCTCCCCACCCTGAGACATAGAAATACAATGCAGAGGAAGCCTAAGTAATATAATTAGAAAATAACAAGAAATTCACCCATCCAGCACACAGTTTGGTTGGATTTAAGTTTCTTTTTCTGGCATGGTTTTGGTATTTTTATCATTTCTAGAGTTAAACCCTGACCTGCCAACTTTAATTAAAGCTTAGAGTATCTATTGCATTGACCAGGTACCAATTTTAATGTTTCTGGGATCATCATTAAAGGCATTTAACACAGTCAAGACAGTATTAGTTGTGGGTCCAAAGCCATGATAGAAAAAGATCATTTCAAACGCTCATTCCCATGAGAACCCTTTATCAGGGTGTTTCCATTGTTTTGTCCACAAACTGTGCATGCAATACATCACATAACGATGATTAAACAGGGCACAAGTTTATTTTTCCTCATTAGTTTAGCTGTATGTCTCAAAAATGAAACAATTGATTAATATTTAAAATCGGCCTGTGTTCTATATTTGTTGTCTGTACTGTGATGCATTAGTAATGTCTTTGTTTTCTTCATTGTGTGTGTAAGTGTGTGTCAAAAGTCAAGTTTGTACAATGAAAGTGTTTTTTTTCTCATGTATCACAAAAACAAATGTTTCCTGGTGTTCATCTAATTCACTCATCCTCTGTGTTTTAACAGCATGCCTCTTGACAGAAACACGCTTCCCAAAAAGGGACTGAGGTACAACACATCTGCAGCCAGATCCCATTCTCAACTGCTCTTCTTTTATTCACTCACATACGTCATTATTATACATTTGCATGAAATAATAAGTCTGATATCAAGTGTACTTTCCATGTTGCTGTGTATGTGGCATGGTGTGGCATCATGTACAGGTGCATTTCAATAAATTAGAATATGATGGAAAAGTCAATTTCTAGTAGTTTAAGTCAAATAGCTCCAACCAAGTATTGAGTCATATAGATGGACATACTTTACAGACGCCAACATTTACATATTAAACATGCTTTTTAAAATTGGTCTTTTGTGATTTAATTTTTTTTTGAGACACTGAATTTTAGGTCTTCATTAAATGTAATGAATAATATAAGTATAATGAGAAGAAATTAAATACATTAAGACATTAAATTTTTCATTAATAATGTAATGGACCTATATAATGTTTTATTTCCACTTTTTGAATTGCTGAAATAAATAAACTTTCCTATGATATTCTAATTTATTGAAATGCATCTGTATAGCAATGATTCCCAACTAGGGTTACCTGTATCTGATCTCAGAACCTATTGGCTATCAGTCTGAGGACGATTTAGCCTCTGGGCGTAACAGCTAATATTTCTGGGACTCCAATATAGCCAGTGGATATTTACATAACTGGTATTTAAGACTTCCTCTCTCTGTTCTTCTACAGTCTGATTAGCAACCTGATATGAGAATGGAGTTAGAGTTGAGAAACAGCAAATCTCTCTAAAGATAGTTAGATATCTGAAATCTCAAGACACCTGAATATGAGTGCAGATAAATAAATAAACAAAAGTTAAATGAATCATCATCAGATGCTAGCCGATGGGTTCTGAGATTGCATTCGGGCCAATGCGTTCTGCTTTTCCTCTCGACATTGACTGTTACTGATCCGAATGCAAACGGACTACAAACAGAAGCCTGAAAGCTTACAGGCATACAGATTCTCATGCAGACAGATTCTGCATTCATATGCAAATATCTGTTTGGAGAGATCACATAGATTCCTCCTGCTTCTACATGGTCAGATGCACTTGTTTTAAGGTGCTTTGGACAAAAACCTCTGTCAAATGAACAAAATGTAATGTAAAAGTAATGGACAAATTGATTAAATAAGTGTTGATGAAGGGGTACTTTAGTTCATCAGGCATGGCTGCAGGTGTAGAATTGACAAAACAGGTTGAAAACCACAGTTCTGTAGATTAGCAATCTTGATATTATTTCATGCAGCATTCACACTGCAGGACCACATGTCTGCACACATCAGACCAGCTGTGGATTTGCAGACTGCACTAGGTTTATTTATTTGCACAGTTAGAATTACATAAAATGACAAAGAGAAAGAGAAAGTGCAGGGAGAGGCAGAAAACCCAGATGGGCTTATTTAAAGCCTCCACCTAAAATTTCAGTCATAAGAAAACAATAACGATAATAGAAAAAAAAACATATGCATAACATCAACAACAAGTTATAATGAAAATAACAAAAATAACAACATAAAAACAAAAATATGAACATGATATATTTGATATATATATATACATGTATTTGTGTGTGAATTTTAAAACAACAGTTAAATGGGCTTTTAGACTTCTTTTGAAACATTTTATAGAGATGGAGTTCTCAACCAGATGTGAAAAAGCATTCCATAGTTTAGTCCCCCTAAAGTTAACAGTAAATTGACCTCTGCATGTAGGAGATCTTGGAGGATGAAGATCTAAAGATTGAAGCGTTGGATAAGAGTGAACCTGAGAATTACATTTAAAATAAGTCTTAAAGTTCTCTGGAAAGTTTTCATGATCTGAATATACCTTATAAATAAAAACACATATTAACACTATGCAATATACTACAGAGAAGAAATACAAAATACATTATTATCTGTTCTCTTATAGTTTACAAAAAACCTCACATTTTCTAACCTATTGTTTTACCTCCACAAAATGCTGTGGCACCAAATGAATGCCCTCTCCTGTCTCACGATCTGATATTGAACCACTGATTCTGAAGAAAAATCTAAACAAGTATGAATGCTGCCCGAGATGAGCAGGCCGGAATGTGTTTGTCGTCCGTTTGTATGTCTATTTCTCTGTTTGCATCCTCAACTGATTCTCATTCATCAGAAATGCGGCAAACACAGTCGCCATGACAAAGCAGTTCTTCCTCAGCTCCCTATAATGGTCCAAACCTCCTGATAACATTTGCTCTGCTAGCTGGGGGGAAGAACTAGAATGAATACTTTGATTTTAGCTGGGACTAAAGAGACTGAGACAGAAATACCATAACCCATTCATCACAGTGGCACAACCTCTGCAGGGAACAACCTCTCTAGCCAATTATAGAGCGCTGCTGCTGAGGGGTTGGATGGAGCCTGCTGGTTTCAAACCATTCTTTCATTTCGATGGCATTTGGTGCTGATGCTCTTTTTGGGCCTAAAAGCATCTGATCTCATACGACACTTTATGCCTGTTGGATGGGAGGCTAGTGTTCTCCTCAACACATTTTTACGACCACATTTTTTTTTTTAAAGCCATGTGAACACATCTTAAACCAGGCAGCATTTTTTGTTCTGATCTTTAGGTTTTCTACAAGAGGAGATTAGACTAGTAATTGCCCCCTTTAGCCATATATATAAGCATGTTTGTGCTCCTTATGGGCACTTTGTAAGCGCACAGTTTACTGAGTCAAACACTGACCCTTGGATAATTCAGTCTGTTCCATTCTAACACCAGAGAGCGATGAATGCTGCTGTGTCACACCATTCAACACACTCTTAGACACCCAATCCCTGGTGGGGAGAATACGAAGCACAGGCATGGGGGACTGGAGCAGGGTCAGATGTGACAAGCGTAGTAATGGGGGCGTTGGAAGGAAGGCGGCTCTGAAAAGGGATGAGTGCAAACTCAATTATCATCCTCAGAGGATTAAATATGGCCGATTGTCATGCCTGCGATAAGGGGGCCTTCTGTTGCTGAGCCACTTTGGAGCTGGGGAGAGAAGAGATGAACGGCAGTGTCAGTGTGTTTGGCAGCTTTGAGCCAAAGCACTGTGTGTGTGTGTGTGTGTGTGTGTGTGTGTGTGTGTGTGTGTGTATTACTGCCTGTCGGTGCATGTGAGCATCTGCGTGGTGCGGCTGCATGTTTTTTTACCATCTGCTCACATGCCTCTATTATGTAGCTTTGCACCCATTTCACCACCACAGAACTTCCACATATCTGTGTTTCGGTCTGGAGTTTACTGTGTCTTTGTGGATTTCAGGTACCCTCCATCGTCCCGGCAGACGTCCCACGAGGAAGGGAAGGAGTGGTTGAGGTCCCATTCAACAGGAGGCCTTCAGGACACAGGCAGCCAATCCCCATTGTCTCCTCCTGGAGCTTCCTGCACCACCACTGGAAAATACCACTACTCCAACCTGCGTAAGTCTATTAGAATAAACTCTAATTGTAGCACATCTGGAATAAATAGCTGCGTTATAGGCAGTGAATATTCAGTGTCTGTATTTTCTCCCAGTGATTTATGAATCAGCTTTCCTCTTTCCAAACTTTCCAGACTACTGCACCATGTTATGGTTGAGAAAATGCAAAAAAAAAATGCCAAAGAAGACAAAAGTCAAATTCATATTAAAAAAAACAACCCTTCACAACAATTACTTTCAAAATGTACAACATGTTTTAATCACAAGAAATGTTCTTCTTTAAATCAATATTTGTTAACATTTAGTCTTTCATAAACAAAGTTAAAGGAATACTTCACTCCCAGAAATGACCACCTGTTTAACAGTTACTCACCCCATGTTACCCTGAATTCATGAAGAAAACTAGTTTTTCTCTCATGCCTCCACGCTGAACAAAGAATCTGAAAACTCAAAACATTTGCATGCCCACTCACTACTTCCCAAACACATGCATTTATGCTAAAATAGTCTCACTCATGGACTCATGGATGGCGCCTGCTCAAGCATGAGATCATTTAAACCAAAATGTTTTAAATAGTAAGGTTGTAGGGAAAATTCATGTGATTGGAAAGTAGTGAACACACAAATGGATAAATGTGACTTGTATTACACTGCACAAGTTGTCAAATTCAAGTTGTAAATTCATCAAGAGTTTGCTCTGGTTCTGGATTCTCAAATGAAGTTTTCTAAAAGGATTCAAGGTAACACATGCAAGTTTTGTAATTGGTTAAAAATAATCATATTGCAGGTGAAGTATTCCTTAGTTATGATGTAATTTAGATGTAATTCTTCAAATATCACAGACATGAAAAAAACAATCATCAAAGAAGCACAAAGTCAACAAAAACAAACAAAAAAGTGGTACACACCTGAAGCCCACGCAGACCTTTTTAGTCACTTGTTGAACATTTGTAGTGCAACTATTTTGCAGGGAATATTACTTACATTTTCATAATTTGTTCGCTTTATGGATACTTATTGTATTATTTCTTGCAGTTTCATTCTTTCTAATGCCATGATTATTCTTAAGAATACTCTTTGTTTAATTTCTGTCTTTTTATTATCTGAAATTGTAAAAACCATCTTTTTTAGCCTTTATTTTAAATATTCTGTGTCTAAAATGTGTGAAAATACTGTATGTGAAGTGGAATATGAAAGTAGACACATTGCTTTGAAAACAAGCTTTCTGAAAGGGAACTGTGTGATTAAATCAAACATTTGATGCCGTGATTATTAATATGATAAAGTCTAAACTTTTGCAGAAATGTAACAGCTGTTAAATAGAACATGTCAACACTGATCTTGTTGTTTTTCTCCTCTGTGCAGTGAGCCCCACTAACATCAGCCAGTATAACCTGCCACCAGGCAGCAGCAGCATGAGCCGCTCCAATAGCATCCCTGCCCAGGACTCCTTTGACCTGTACGGAGAGGGTCACCCACTGGGTGGCAGCGCCACCTCCCTTGAGGACCGTCCACGGGCCATCAGCCGCTCCGGCTCCTTCAGGGACAGCACCGACGAAGGTAGGACACACTCTTAAACACACTGTACATGAACTGCTCCAGAAATGACCTCCCTGCTAAGTAGCCCGTTAGAAATCATTTCAGGGACACATTCACCGAAATAAAGTCCCATCAGTCATAAAGTACTTTAATACCAGATTTAATGAGCTCTGGCTGTGAGTTCATACTGTGAGTGACTTGGCTGATGGTTCGCTCTCTTCTGATCTTTTGTGGGTGATGTAAGAGGCTCTGATTGCGTCCATAGAGGTCAACTTTTCAACGGGCAAATCATGGTTTTTTTTTAATGTCTTCTTATAACTGTTCAAAGCTGAATGTGTTACCATAGTTACGAAGAGCTGTTCAGTCAGCTAGATAATCAAGGATTAATACGAAAGCAATTGAATTGACTTGAGAACACTTTGGTCACTCATTTCTCTCCATATGTTCTTGTAGTCCACGGCTCTTCACTGTCTCTTGTCTCCAGCACGTCTTCACTGTACTCTGCGGTAAGTAGCCAGCCTGCTTCTCCCAAATTATATTAGCACAGAGAATTACAACATGTAGTGATTTAGCCTCTTTCAGCTCATTGTTTTGGTTTTTTTCCAACTTGTAGCTTTAATTTTTTACCTATCCTATCAATGTTTTTTCTGCTTTTGTTGTAGTAACAAAAATCTATGGAGGCCAAAATAAAAAATATAATAATAATTATCTGATAAATAATAAATATGCCATTATTCAACCAAAATAATATTAAAAATTAATCAAATAAATACATTTACAGATCAGATGTGACAATAAAAGTAATATTTCTGTTTTATTAGCTTTCTATTAAATGGAAAATAATCAATATAATAACACATGCATTAAAATAAATTAATATGAAGCAAATTAAAACATTAATATCAATGTATGTCATATTTTATCAACAAAGTGAATGCCTACATTTATCTCTAATATTATTTTTGGTACATGTAATGACAGAATAATTTATTTGTCAAGCAATTTATGAATTCATTTAGATTTTGGTAGCGTCTGCCCTCCATAAACCACAGCCCTGAAACCTTAAATGTCTCATTGTTTTGAGACTCAGTACAGCACACAATCGTGAGCTAGAAAGACATTTAAGACAGTAACACTGTGTTTGTAAACATTGATTGTTGGTGCAAATGTTAAGGCTGAAATCATCCAGATTTTGAAATGGGACAGCACAGAGTTCAATCAAAGCCTTCAGCTCTTCCCAGTGATGCAGTGTGGTATTGCATCTCTCAAACACTCTCCTCCAATATTTCTTTCTTGTCCCTGCTGTTCTGCACAACCTAAAAAAATAACTTTTCACATTAACATGCTTGTAACTTTTGAGTTAAGACGTGGAAGTGTTTAGTTTCTAATAGCACAGGCAGCGTTCCAGTCTTCACGTTCAGTGAAGCAACAGATTGGTTTTAGAAAGGAAGAATCGATTTCCGCCCACCTCCGCCTGTTTCTAATCACACTCAGAGGAAAAGGCCTGGATGAATGATGAATAGTGATATTTTCTCTTATTTTAATCCAGTTTTAATCAACGTTTAGCGCAATATTCTTCGGCTGTGTATGAAACAAATCAAATTTCTCTTCATGACATTAAAATGTGTATCTTTTGGTCGTTGGAATTGCCGTTCATAAAAGAATATTACAAAGAAAGGAAAATACAAGGTTTTTTACTTCATCCAGGTCAGAAAGGGATAGACGGCTAGATAAAGATGTATTTGATTTTCATTTTATAGTTATAATAACAAAAATTGAAATACAAAAAACACCTGTTATTTCATAGTCTGCAACCGGAAGTTGTCATTTGCAAAATAAAAGTGCGAATGGTTGGTAAACCGGACCGTAAATAAAGTTTATTCCTCTTTTCAAATGTTAGTCACATAAATAAAATATGCATATTTGTTTTCTCGTTGTCTGAGTGAAAAAGCACGTCACTCAAAACGTAAGTTTGTTTGATTAACTAAGTAGTGTAATGTAAACTGAAAAAGTCCAGAGTCGGAAACAGGGACCCCTATTTCCCTTCAAAGTGAGAGGTGCAGGGTCTGCTTGGCGATGTTTTGATTTCAATTTTTGTTTATTATAACTAGAAAACACAAATCATGTTTTAAATATAGTCTATCCCCCTCTGACCCTAATGAATCAAAAAACCTTGTTAAATTTTAATTTTTGTATTGTAAAACAAAAATATAATTACCACTCGTTTGTTTTTTTTATATCTTTTTCTGAACTGAAAATCCAACGACCAAAAGATACATGGACTTTACATTCTTCCCATGCTGTTTATCCTAATTAATTTTTAAAAGATGCTTTGTTGAACACAATACACAGAGATGATAATCCTTTTTGTTTTAATTCTGTTTTCCTTACAGACGGAGGAGAAAGCACACTCAGAGGTAAGCATGGGTAATAATCCGTCTGTCTGCATGTTTGCTTCTGATTAGCACCTTAATGCTTCACATTAAAGACATTTAGACCATTTAGTGCTCAGTGTAGCCGACCTGTTGGTCTCTGAGCCGCTCTGCAGTTGTAGGGGGGTAAGTGCCTTGCTCATTAGCACATTAAACGTAGCTGGGAAGAAGAAAAAAGCAGTTTATCTCATTCAGTTTCAATTCCCAGACCTTTTTTCTGGGATTCACATCAACTACCTCCATGCATGTTTTGCTGCCCTTCAGGTGACCGTTGGCTGTTTTTCTGCATCTGTATATTTATGTTGTTTGTCTATATTCAGAGAATCAATATGTATATGTCAATCAAAGCACAAACAGTGGTATTGCTCAGCTATATTTGGCCTTTTATTCACGATTAGCTCGAACCAGTGAGTATGTTAATATAAGAACATTATGGTGATTAAAAAAAAGCAGTTTTAAGCAGTTTAACCCTATGTTGCATTGCTTTTTATTATCAGTAAATCATTTGCATTGATTTCATCTTCATTAACCACACTGTTCTACATAGCTTATATAAGTTACTCATAACAAAAACTTACTCTTTACATATGTAATGCATGCCCTGCCCTTTGGCTCGTTTTTTATTTTAACATTCCTGCTTAGTTTATCACTGATTCTTCTTTGATTTTCCATATTTATTGTTTCTGTTAGACTTCCCTGTTCTCTGTCTTTGTTTATTAGAACTTCAACTTCAAGTGCGGGTCAAAAAGTTACTGCAAATACACTGTGGTGTCAGATGGGTGGAGTTCATAATTTGAAGATAGCTCATGCAGCACAAACTGATCTTTTTCCTTCAAAACTGACTCACATTTGAGCTTTTCCACTTTCAGACAGGTGACCTACACATGACTTGAATTCATCATGATTTACTTGGGAGTTTTGTTGTAACGTCGGCTTTACGGAAGCCCTGAGGGGGAAAAAAGAGTCTGATTTAAATTGCTTTTTGTGCTTTGTGCTTAATGTGTTCATGACTTAAAAACAGGTTTAAAAAGTTTTTTTTCAGGACTATTTATCTTAGTCATCTCTGTTAACAGATGAAAAGACATTTCAGCAGTTGTTTTTTTTGTTGTAATACTTATTTCAGCCACAAGAGGCTGAAGTGCCTCACTCCCCCATGTTTTAACTTGTTTAAAAGCAATCTTGTTTTCTTCCAGGTGAGTTTTATTTCCCCATGCACTATAAACATGAGGCACAAATTGAATGTTAACTTATATAACATGTGGCTATGATCCTGACCAAAAAAAATCACCTGGCAGAATTTTTTTGAAAAGATGTTTTTTGATATAAAATCCTAGCAATAGAAAAAAGAAAACAATTTGCATTAGACTTAGAAAATATATCACCACATTTTTTTTTCACACTTTCCTCTCAGGGCTTCCATACAACTTGGCAACTTAGTGTTTGCAACAATGAAGAGAAACAGATATTAAAATTTATATAGCTGGTATTTTTTGATAATTCTAGTCACCTAAAAAGACAAAACTGTCAATGAACCGTGTTGGAAACAAGAGAGAAATGTGTCTTATGGATTATGTCCAAAAAACAGACATAAAAATCAATGGAAATAAGCCGTATGAAAGAAACCAAATTCTTGTGATTGGCCATATTTGTTGTACTTGTGTTGCCCACATTGGAAACCTGACCCATCCGGCACTTATCTTATTATACTGGGAACAATATCAGGTATTTGCAGATGCTATTTGACCTATGTCAGGAATACTTCCCTTTATCTCTTGCTTTGCTGCTCAGAGTGTAACCATGAGAGAACCAGTGCTGTGGCTTGTGATAACCTTTTTCTCTCCAGCCACATCAGTACATGCTGTTTGATGGAAGCATGCAACATAGTGTTAATTTTTACTCTTCTCTTTTCAATCAAGGGCCAAACAATCCAAAATTCCACGGTAATCCCCCACACTTTGTGTTCACACTTCACCCCAGTGTCTTTTCACTCAGTATTACCATGTAACTGCACAGTTTCTACATCAAAGTTATCCACATGGGAGTTGCAAGTTCAACGCCTCTTTGCATTACAGTCATTTCTTCATTTTTCCAGAGTGTTAAACTATACTTCTTGTACTTTCTTGCCCAAACAGCAAATCAGAAAGCTGCGTCGGGAGCTGGACGCCTCTCAGGAGAAGGTGGCGACCCTGACGTCTCAGCTGTCTGCCAATGTGAGTTTGTTTACTTCAAAAGACGCAGGCAAAACAGCCGGCTCATTTGCATGATAACCTGCTGTCAGAGAGCTTTTGTGGGAAGCGTTGCCTATCGAAGCTCTGGAAGGAATATAAATCTTTAAGACGCCCACTAATTCCTTTTCTCTCTGTTTGAAGCCACCGTGCGTGTATTTAGGGTTTGGCTTGTTTGATTTTTTTTCGTGTGTTTGTCCTTAGATGGGATGTTTTCTAGTGTGTGTTTGTGTATCTACGGTACAGCGAGGATTGTCTCTTTGCTTTTGTCTCAGCCGGTGGGGTTTCAGCGAGGAACAGGAGCCTCTCCCAAACTCAACCAAGCAGGAAAAATCAAATAGAGATAGACGGGCGCAGAAAGAGAACAGGGAGATGAGGATAAGCGAATCTAGACTCAAGTACGTGGGTGAAACAGAATGAGATACAGAGACCTTCAACCCCCAGACGAAAGCTGTCTTTGTGCTCAGATGCAGATAGATAGACAAACTCCAGCGTCTGAGTCTGCTCAGCTCACCACCACCACCACCGCCACCACCACCCTCAATGCCAAGTGGCTGATCAAGCGTGGAGGCAGACGGGGTCTTCGCTTCGGTCGGACGCTTTGATCACAAAGTTGTGCAGAGCTGAAACTGAAGGCTAAACTGCAGGGAAACTTGATGAATGAAAGTTATGTAGGGACAGTCAGACAACTTCTGGTTTGTTTAGGTCATGTGAAAATATTTGATGGTAAATCTCACAGAAAGCTTAAAGTGAGATTTTGGACATTAAGTTAAATTAGCAGTGTAGTGAATGCAAAGCTACTAGCTTACTTAGCGAGCTCCTGAGTCAGAGTTCTGGCCGGTTCTGATTATAGAATAGAGAGTTCCAGCAAGTTTTTAAAGTCACCAAACTACAAGGTTTTACGTAAAATGTCTTGTGCGTGTAGTCACATTACTACGCTGTCATTGTGTTTACTGGTGTTTTCAAGAAACAAAACAGTGCCGTACAGCAAGAATAAACATACAGTCATGGAAAAAATTATAACCATTTTTTTCATTCAATTTCTTATTTATTTCAATGCCTGGTACAAGTAAAGGTAAATTTGTTTGTACAAATCTAATGATAACAACAAAAATAGCTCATAAGAGTTTAATTAAGGAGATGATATCTAGACATTTTCCATGGTTTTATTGATTATAACCAAAATCACTATCATTATTAATGTTTTCCATGACCGTATTTACAGTTTGGTAATCAGGTAAAAAAATATAGATATTTTGGTCTCTATAGCTAATGTCCCAATGTATGACCTGTAGAGAAGCTGAATTTGTATACATCTCACTCGTTTAAGTTATTTCTAGGCTTAATGTTATGCATAAGAGCCTTAAAACTAAAGATGACAAAGTACTTTTGCTCTGAAGGAATGAGTAACATAATGTGATAACTTTTTTACTTTTCAATGAGTATTTTGTAATGGATACAGTAATTGACTATGTTTTTCAAGCTGCCGACACAGAGAAATACACAAGTGTGTGTGTGTGTTTGTCGTGCAGATTGGCTGACAGGTTGACTTCACAGCTGTAGTTGGTAGTTCGGACACTTATTTTATGTGTAGTGTTTTAAAACGGTGCAAATATGGAGTCTCTTCCTGTCTCTTTGCAGTGTGGTTATAGTAAAGTTGCTGACAGGATTGTCATCATTCTGCAACAAACAGGAAAGAGATGCTGTTAAACTGCAACAATATGAACAGAAAATCTATTCAGTAACTAATGTATGGCTGGCTGAGAACATCCGTTCACACTTTGCAGGCGGCAAATATTTTGCCATATATTTCTAACGTATGTTACCATAGCAAAATAATTTTAAAAAGGGATGTATTCCTATCTGCATTACTAGCGTTTCACTATATGTGTTGTTGATATTAACTGGCCCTTAACAAGGTCACTGAGCATCAAAACAGCAGTGCACAGATCTACCAGTCTCATGCTTTCCTGTGCCAAGCAATATGCAAACACCCATATGTGCTTTACAGCTCCCACTCTCATGTGAGAGGCCTGGGATTTAAAAAAGGAAAAAACTGGAGCTGCATCACAGTGTAAGCACATGACAGCGTGGTGGGATGCTGGTGCTATAAGCTCGTTTTATCCTCCCAGTGGGGAGTGTGACCGTATATGTCAGCCTCAGCAGCCCGACATGCTATCCACCCACGGTCCAAAAGTACACTGTGCCACGCGTAAGACCTGTCAGAGACATCGCTTAATCATTCATGTTCCATGTAGAAACCCATGCAGCTGTACAGGAACCCACACTGCTGGATAATTGGCTCAAATAAACGGTAAAAGGTGTATGTTCACCGCAGGGGGAAAAACTGGCATTTTCAAATGTGAACATCTCAGGAAGAAGAACCTTGAAACACTTTGAAACAATATTTAGAGGACATCATGCTTCCTTAGTGGGATGTTATGTAACACTCATTTCTTTGTCAGTTATTGGTGAATCCATTTATGTTAGGGCTGGGCAATGTGGCCAAAACAGTAAATTCATATCTCAATACAATCTACAGTCATGGAAAAAATTATTAGACCACCCTTGTTTTCTTCATTTTAAATATAATGGTAAAAACTAAAATAGCTCATAAGAGTTTTAATTTAAGAGATGATATATAGTCATTTTCCATGGTTTTCTTGACAATGACTTTGGTTATTATCAAGAAAACTATGGAAAATTACTAGATATAATCTCTTAAATTAAACTCTTATGAGCTATTTTTGTTGTTATTTTTGTTGTTATTATTATTATAGTTGTCCAAACAAATGTACCTTTAGTTATACCAGGTATTAAAATGAACAAAAAACTGAAGAAAAAGGGTAGTCCAATAGCCACATTTTAAAGGCAATTTGTGTATACTTTTGTTTGAATACTTATAATTGAATTAATTTTAGTGGAAAATTAACATAAAGTTTCAGGTTATATGAATAAAAATAAATAATATGAAAATGTAAAATATGTTTATCAGACTAAACATAAAAAAAACTTCAATTACAGTTTTATATAGCAGCAGTACAACAGTAAAGATGCAAAGGATCCCTTCAGTGCTAAATATATAAAGCATAAAAAGTAATAAAATAAAGTACAGCAGTAAACAATATACATTAACTGCAATAGAAACTATATATAGATAGAATTGTTCATATATGTTTGATGATATACATCATCCTATCACCCAGCACTAACATATGTTATGTTGTGTATACTAAAAGGTCATTTCAACTACATGCATATTTGATATTTGTTATTAATACAAATCAACAAAATTAATGATGTCAAAATGTATATTTGAGTTTAGTCAGAGTGGGTTTTTCGTGGGGAAAAGATTTACAGAATAGTCTCGGGTGTCGCCACGTTTACTTACAATTTCTGAATGCGGTTTTATTTCATCTCCCGTCTTTTCATCACACAGAGGACATTTTCAGTGATTGAGGTCATCTGATCTGGATCCTTCTGCTGTGCCACTGCATTCATATTTATTATTAGCCTTTTACCGGGTTTGTTCTGTGCAGGAAATTAAATTTGGATTTTAGATCAAATATTAATACATGGGTGTCAATACCCTCAGCCATGCATGCTGTCTTAGGAAATAACTCGCGCTAACAACTTATTTGCTGCTGCACTGTCATGTTGGATTAAGAACAGAAAACAGACAGAAATGTCATATTAATTAGCTGCTTGTTGGTTTTTGATCAAAATGGAGCAGAATTAGTAAAACCAACATCCTGTCAAAGGGATTAAACACTGGTGAAGTATTGTTCCACCTCTCAGCCTGCGGAGGAGAGACGTCTTTCCTGCCTGGACTGACATTAAATCAGGTTTAAGAGTTCACACAGGCCCCCCTCCTCCCCTCTCCATGTCCTTCCTCTTCTTACTCACCCTTCACTGTGTCATCCTGACCTTGTCGCTTCTTCTTTTCTGCTCAGCCTGGAAAGAAAGAGCCCCCCTTCTCTATCACTCCCTGTTCTTCTCTTTCTCCTCCTCCCTCATTTTGGCTGCATTCTTCCTTATCATATCCTTTCCCTCCCTCCTCTTCATCCCCTCCCCTTCATGCTGTAGTGGAGGTAGCCCAGCAGCAGGTGCTGGCTTACACCACTGTAGTCGTGACTGCGCGTCGTTACGCCATCTCCCCTCGCCATGTCTTCCACGTCTTTAGCAGTGGCGTCCGGCAGCACCAACACCAACGACTTCTCCTCGTCCAGTTCTCTGCTCTGGCCCACCGTCAACCTGTACCCCAGACCTCAGGACGGCGGTCAGGAAAACCAGAGTTCAAGGTGCAAACGTGTCCGAAGGAGCCGGTCCCCAGGAGCGGCACAGATGGCTCAGCCACGGGACACGTTAGAGTCTGATCAGAGCCTCCTTCATGGCCGACAGGTGGGCAGGGGGGTGTTGAGACGGAGCTCACAGGAGGAGCTGGAAAGAGATGTAGAGTTGGAAAGATGAGTTGGAACAGTTGGCATTTCTAAAGGTCAAGACCTTTGCTGATTCAGCCAGGGACACAGAGAGGAAGAGGCAGCACAGGGTGCTACTGAGTGTGCTTATTTTTTAGATTTATAAAGTCTAAAGATAGAAAGATGAGAAATCGTCTCATTTCACAGAGCCAGATTTCACATTTGGGAACTGTTAAATTCAGTAAACTAAAATCCTTGAATTTACAGTAATGCAAATGTGTGTGTGTGTGTGTGTGTGTGTGTGTGTGTGTGTGTTTGTGTTAAGCAGAGATTGTGTGGGCAGGCTGCCCACCTCTCTGTGACACACCAGGCCTGACAGGTGTCTCAGGGTCTCTCGCTAAGGATGGGAGGATGAGCTGGCAGAACACACACACACACACATTTTAGTACACACAACTGCAAGCATAAGGCTCCACCAGACATTTAGACATAAACACGTATTCAAAAAACACATGCACAAGAAAATCCAGATACACATCCAGACACACACACACACAAACCGCAGGTTCAGCAGAGCAGATGGCGTGACGTGGCGGAACATTTGGCATCCTTCAGCGTGTCGCCTCTGCATCTTCAGGTGACAGATGAAGTCAGGGAGGGCAGCGGTCTGTGTGGCTCTGTGATACCCACATCTTTTTCTCTGAGCGGTTTCTTTGTGGCAAGAGTCCAGGAAGACGTTTGTGATGCATGCTCATATCCACGATAATTAATTCGCAGCAATAAGAAGCAATTGTGAAGTTATATAGACCATTTTTAGTGCTGACATCATTATTATGTCATATTGTCTGTTGGAGGCAAACAATGGAAAAACTTGAGGCAAACAGGAAGTGCGCTAAGCTACGAAATCTACAGAAAGTGTAATTTTCCTATTTTGTTGGCTGCTGGAATTGAAGGACGAATGGCTGCAACTGGAAATTTTATCGTATGGTGCTACTGCCAGTCTAATATGTGCTAAGATAAAAGAACTGACTGATTGTGATTGTGGGTTGAATATTGAAGACATGGATATATCATATAAGACGGTTGGTCTCACCTATCGTTAATCAGAAATAGTGCAAATAGAGGGAATAACGGTTAATTGTATGCATGGGTGGATTAGGACACAATGGGGTCCTGGGCACAGACATGCAAAAGGCCCCACCACCTCACCTACATAGGAGCAAGTCACAGACATGTTACACCATACGTGTGGTATTGCCTCTTTTTTTGTTGTTGTTTTGTGTCTCTTTGTAGTCGTCTTTGCCCATGTATGGTTGTTTTGTGTTCTCTTATGGCCATTTTCTGTCTTTTTCTGGTAGTTTTGTGCCTTTTTGTTGTCATTTTGTGTTCCTTTGTAGTTGTGTTTCTCTTTTGGGTTATTTTGTGTCTCTTTGTAGTTGTTTTGTGGCCTTTCAGGGTTGTTTTGTCGTTTTATATTTCTTTTGAGATTGTTTTGAGTCTCTTTCTGGTTGGTAAATGTCTCTTTGAGTCATATTTTGAAGGCAAAGGCCAGGGGGGCACTTACACTCTGGACCCTGGGCTTGTGCCCGGTAGGCAAAAACTCACCTGTTAAGTCTTTGTTTTTCAAGTCTTGTATATGACCATTCAGAAGTTTCTCTTTACACTTGGTTTAGTAGTTGTAAATGTTATTCCACTGTAGGTTAATTTAAACATGTCAGATCGTACATCCGTTAAGAGAGAGCGTGAAGAGGTCGGCCAGTCTAGAGAAAACTGCTTTGTCAAAAAAACAAGATAACAAAACTTCTACTCTACCTAAGCCCCTCCCACAGGGAAACCTCACAATGTTTAGTAACAGAAAACACTCCGACCAAACTCCCTTTCTGAACATGCTAAGTATAAACTTGCCCTTGAAATGTGATAGAGACTCAAAGAAAAACATTTTTTGTTTTTGTTGTGTTGTTTAAGCCAGCAGCAACAGTCTTTTACAGGGTACAGGAAACATCATCAGGAGCGCACACAAAGACTTCGTTCTCGTTTGCTCTTCAGTCGTCTTTGGCTCAAGCTAAACTCACATGAAAGCTATCGACACTAACCAGCAGACCAACTTATTAATTCTCTGTATAGGATTTTTCTTCAAGGGAGGACTCTTAAAAATAGTACTTTATACTTGCAAGTTCTGACATTTTAAATATATTTTTTATTGTTTGCCTTTAGAAAAAAAGTTACATTGTGATTTAAATCTAATCGAGCAAATTGGCCAAAATGAATAACCATGTGTTGCTGTCTACCGGCAGGTAATCTGAAAGCTATTGCTCATGGCTTTATAAACCAGCACAAAAATAAACTGCAAGATGAATATGTTTCTGAAATTGATAACAGGTTCGCTGTTCTAGATGAAACAACAAAAAGGGAAATTTTAAGAGAACTGTGTGAAAAAATTAATACAAATGAGTCTAAGTTGGGTTCTTTTTTCAGTTCCACTAAAATGCACCAGGTTGACCTAAACTTGGTTGTGTATAGATGAGATTGCCTGTAACCTCAGTGTTTAGTACTGGAATCAGGTCAGGTAAACTTCATAGCTCCTTCTATCATGAAGTTATATCACTCATTATAAGACAGGATACACACATGAAATTGGAGGCATGTCGCCTTGAAGTAACTTTGTATTTGTGTCTGTGTGTGTCTGCAGGCTCACCTGGTGGCGGCCTTCGAGAAGAGTCTGAGTAACATGACCTGCCGCCTGCAGAGCCTCACCATGACGGCTGAACAAAAGGTACAAGAGCTCAGTCCTGAATGTGAAATATACCGTGTATGAACTCCATGGTGGAGGGATTACAGGGAGGAGAAGTGATTAGAAACAGGACATTGAAATAGTGCAGTGGAACGTAGGAATATAGAGGTCAGCAGCTGTACATTAATGGATATTTTATCTTTATGTTCCGTTCCTGACCCATATGAAAGGTTTCTAGTGGAGTTTTCATTTTCACCAAAGGTTTTTCTAATTAAAGTTTTAGTTGTTCTTTGAATTTTTCTCTAATTTTACTCCTAACCTTAACCAAAGGTTGCTGAAAGTACATATGATGTAAAAGTGCGCGGGCATTCAAGAGTCCTGCATATTTCAGCCCAAAAACCATGTGAAATCAGTGTATTCTCCAAAAAAAAATCCCCTAGAATCTATCTGCTTCCCGGTCTATTTTTCTCCATTTTTATACAAGTCGAGTTTTTGACCGACAGGAGGTTTAAAAGAGCTTGAATTACAGCGAAACACTGATCACACAGCCACCGCAGCAGCAGCAGCAATATGCTTGAAGATATATCCCTACCACAAATTATGAATACTTCCCTCTGTTCACACACCCACATACACACACAGAGTGCTGACGAGCCCTGGCAGCTTCTTAATCCTCTATAAATTAAAGCAGACTGGGATCTGGTGGGATGTCTTTGTTAAACAAGGCTGTCCCAACTTTTAATTAAAGCAGAAACCCTATCTGCAGCCCTCAGTGGGTTTTGGGGTATGGCAGAATGGGAGACTCCCTCTATCTGATCGTGTTGGTTCAACAGAGAAGAGCTTTTTTTATTCCAAGCAGGTGGTGCCGGGGTTGGGGCAAATCCACTGGGAGACTCCTCTCTTCTTCAAAATACCCTCTCTTCATGTTTGCCTCTCATTCACTCCCACAGAATAAAATGCCAAAACCAAATTTAGGAATTTGTTTGCAGTGACGAAGCTCCGCACATTTTGCCAAACTGTTTTTGGTGCGTCATCCTTGTCTAAAAACTGTCTCTCTCTGCAGGAGTCTGAGCTGGTTGAGTTGAGGGAGACTATAGAGACGCTGAAGACTCAGAACACTGACGCCCAGACTGCCATCCAGGTGGCGCTCAACGGCCCTGACCACCTGCACAAAGGTAACCACCAAACCAGCACGAGATGTTGGACCAAACTTCTCTTCAATAACAATGTTCTGAGGTGGCCTTAGATGCCTTAGTGTTCTATACGTAGATGTATTTATAGCCTGATTGGACCCAGGGGGAATTGAACCGCTCATACTTGAAGTGTTTGTGCTGTATAGGTTACTTTTGGAAAGCCTTGATTAGTCATAGAAACAACGTAATTCATATGTGCAAACACTTTTGTGAAACTACCTTTTTAGATATACAACCTCTTCATTGTTGTGTATCAAACCAAGCTGACCCAACATAGCAGAACATTAAAGCAACTATAAGTAGTTTTTAAGTGGCCTCAAGTTCTTTCTGAAGCCTCTATATGACGTACATAAGCAAGATTGGAATAGCAGTTTATGTAGAGGATATGGTTGATACTGGAGCAAGATCGGTAAAGAAGAAAAGTAAAGAATAGATCAAAGAACAGAAAAACTCAATTGTGTCTTTATTTCCCACAGCCAGATTAAGATATATACAACACGAGGTGGTGGTCCTCATGGAAAAACTACAGCTTTTGTCCACAGGGGACGACAAATCAACACTTAATAAAAGTTCCTTGTAGTTGCAGTTACATGCTCAAGGAATTCATAGGAAACAATCCCTGAATGTAACGTCGCTAATTTTATCTATTTGATAGTGCTAATGCTAACCCGACAACATCTTACTGTAGCTAGTTTTACCTGAAAAACACAGGTTGGCTTTTATTGTGAAGTAGTCACAGGAAATGCAACACATTTGTAATTACAAATTTGTAATTACAAATGTGTGTGTAATTTTTTTTAGGTATCTTATTTATCAAAATAATGTGAGTTTTGCCGTACTATTAAACCTCAGTGTGTGATTGCACCTGTAATACTGGTGTCACCAAATTAACCAGGACAAGAATGTTATCGATTATTAGTTCATAGAAAAAATTAGACAAAAGTTTGAAGAACACTTTAGTACATGCACAGTATCTCATCTTTTCAGTGCACTAAGGAAGATTTTGTCTGTTATTTCCAGACCTGCGGATAAGACGGCAGCATTCGTCAGAAAGCATGTCCAGTATTAACAGCGCAGCTAGTCATTCCAGCATGGGCAGTCTGGGCAAGGACGCCGAAGACAAAAAGAAGAAGAAGAAGAGCTGGGTAGGTGGTGGAACTAAAGAAACTGTCATCATTGTGAGACAAAAGCTTTGAAGAAAGGCTGAGTCCAAAAATTGACAAACAAAGAAATCTCAGACATGGCCCGCCAAACTGCCCAAAAATCTTAAACGACAAAAAAACTGTAAAAAGCTCACCAACCAATTCACTCTGCTACTTAACAGCTGACTTGAATTCCAGTGACTCTACAGGTTTTGCTATTCAGGTGTCTTCACACCAAACCTGCCCAGTCAGTTGCAACAGAGCATGTATAGTCGTTGTTTAGGAGGTGGATTAGGTGGTGAGAGACTCCAAATTTAAACGCATGAATAATTCAGTGGCAGTAAATCTGGTTCAAATATAGTGTATATGCCTGCATTAAAAGATTAAATGTCTTTATTGTATTGTTGCACTCATTGAAAGAGCTTCGAAATAAGCCTTAAACATAAAGGTGGAATCCACTGAATACTCTCGATATCCTGAATATGGCTCAACCTAATCATGAGCTCAGGATGACTGAGTTTGGTTGCGACTCTTCAAATCAAGTATGATCAAATCTACCCCGAATAGCAATTTGTATTGTTGTATTGATCTGTATCCCCATTCTCCTTCCTTCTTTCATCTCTTGTGAATCAGGTGTGTAAGTGAGTTTGCGCAGCTGTATAACTGATCCAGCTTGTGGATTGGTTGGTCCAATTTCGAACCAGTCACTGCTTGTAATCAAGACACTACTTACCTTCACAAACCAAAAGTGTTTTTGTGTTTGAACCCTTTTCAGGTTGGGAGCAGAGCATGTTCGGACTCTCATAAGTCATTAAATTGGATTCACCTCTTGCTTAACAGCATCACAGTCTGCCATCATATCCTCGTTGCTAGGTTACAGTACTTAGGTGCCATCCAGTGGTGAGGGCTAACAGAGAGGTCGAGGAGAGGAGTCAACCACCCTGAAATTACTGTTTGAGACGCACTTTGAATTTCATGTACAGTGACGACAGCATGTAAATTAGGTGGAAAAGAGGCAAAGTGGCCACTTACATCATTGATACTGAAGTTCAGTTTGAGACTAGTGCAATAGGTGCCCAGAGGTTAAGCTTAGTCCTTCAGTTGCTCAACTTGACTTGTCTAAAAGGCTCAAAGTCTTCCACAAAGTTCACTTTAACTTATTTCTCTTCTTGGGAAAAACAGACACTTCATTTGTGGCTCAAGTTGCCAAAATGCCCAAGATGTAATTGCACCTCTTTTGGTGCTGCAGTCTAGCTTTGGATGTTCGCTTTAAGCATTACCCATCTCCTGTTTCCTGTTTTACCGAGGACGATGTCCACCAGTACCCACACAACAAAAGAAAAAAAGCCAAACTATTGAAAAATTCACATCCACAATCATAGAGCTCTCTTCTCTCCCTCTCTCTATTTTTCCCTTCTTTGCTTCACTCAACAATAGCAGCTCAGTGTCCCTGGCTGGAGAGCTGTTATTTGCTGCAACCCCCTGAGTCAGACAGATGACATATTAGAAGTTCCGTCTCAGCCAAACAGTGCAGAGCCAGAGCCAGTGTTCACTCTCTGCTGCAATGCAAAACGCCTGCCCTTGAAATGAAATGCATGCTTACAGCCCAAAGGTTCACCACTAAAAGTGACACCCTAGCCTGCTATGTTAAGTGAGACCCCCAAAACTTCAAGTCAGGCTCATGAATACAAATCAATCCCTTATTTAAGCAGCAATTAATTATTCATTTGCATAAAATCTGCCTCAGTGCACACATGGTTGGAGACGCGGACAGGGTTCAAGTAAGGTTACTGAGTGAAGAGCAAGCAGGAAAGCAGCAGATCATGCTGACAGAGAGGCAGAAGAAGGATGGCATAATGAATGGGAGGGCAGTGATTCCTAACCAGGAACCAGTACTTGTATCCCAGGGGGTAATAGTGCAGTTGATAGGGCGTACGTGGGAAAATTTTAGAGTAGTTCAGCTTATTTAGAAATAAATACAAATAAACACCAGTGCACTTTGGGTTCCAACTGACAGCACATGGAAACTAGTCAGCAAGCTAGCAGAGAAGTCGAAACTGTTAGCTTAAAGTATTGCAAATGGTTGAAATAGTAAACTTAAAGTAGTTTAATAGACACAAGGTTGTATAAGTCAGCTAAGTAATTAAAATAATTAAAATAATCAAATAATTATGAACTAAACCATTTGCTAAAAGTAACAGATAAATCATTGAACTAGCTAGCATTTTATGTATTGGATAAAAGCATGAAAAACTTAGCTAAAATAATAAAACGGTGGAAACAGTTAGCTAGAAGTAAATAAATGGTTGAAATAGCTAAGTAATGGTTAACTTTTTAATCATTTAACTTAAAATAACGGATAAATACTTTTAAATATGTTAAATGTATGTAAAAAGATTTGAAATACTGAGCTAATGTCTAAATTGTCTAAACAATTGTCTAAATAGCTAGCATTAAACATATCAGATAAATAGATGAAATAGGTAGCTAATAGTAAGAGATATGTGGTCGAACTTGCTACAGTAGGTAGTAGACAAACAGAAGAGAAAGTTAGCAAGAAGCAATGGATGAATAGCTTAAATAGCTAGCTTAAAGTAATGGATCAAGGGTACAAATGTTCAGCTTCTGTCATCCAAAGTGACCGTATAAAATTGACCAAACAGGTTTAAACATTGTTTAATTGTATGAAAAATAAAATTTGTATTGTATTGCATATCATGCCATGTAAACACCAGGACCGCCCATTGAAACCTTTAACACTAACATGAAATGACTGGTCATGTACTGTATGATGAAATCAATATTTCACATCCATTCATTTTTTATAGCTGCTTCTACTCTGGGTGGCAGGGGTGCTGGAGCCTTTCCCAGAATTAAATTGAATGAATGAATGTGCTGTGTTTGTGTGTTTTGTTGAGCATGATTAAAGTCCTGTTGATTTCACGCAACTGTAACTACATGTTTCATTACTGTATCAGAATGCACCAAACTACCATGATAACAAAACATGGGAATTTACTCATAGCTTTGCCTGGTTGTGGAAATTCATATAGCATCCCATATACTGTTAGAAATCTAAAGATAAACATGGATGTGAATAGCTCTATCAGACAACACGAAGATAAGATGGATGATTAGCATGCTCATAACAGAAATCATCTTCATAATCATCATCCTTGCAACAGCAATTACTGTATTTGCTAAAAATAAAATGCTCAATAAATCAGACATATTAACAGCATTTGTCTTTATATCAAGCAGAGGGTTTCTTGTTGGAGGGTGATGTGAGGAGTGTGTGTTTGTGTGGCTTAACGTTGGGTGTGTTCTGCATCTTCAGGTGGCTGATTCCATCCCGGCTCAGGTCAGTGGCTCCCAGAGTGTCTTCTGTGTGTGTGCTGTGGTTACTCCCCGTGCTCCCTTCTTTTCCTCTCTTTGCTCCTTCATTCCTCCTTTCTCCCCCTCTCAGAGCAACCTCTTCTTCCCCTTTTCTGGAAACATCGGCATGGAAACGGCTACCCTCCCTTTGTACCTCCTCTTCCTTTTCCTTGTTCATTTTGATTGCCTGTTCATCCCTAATTTTAGGGTCATTAAAAAGCCTGGTCCCCCCTTTCTCTCATTTACATCTCTACTTACGGCCTTGCTTCTTGCCTCCCTCTTTACCTAAACCAGACAGTGACCATTGCTTGGAAACAACACAGAGTGACTTCCTGATCTGGCAGGATGTGATGTCACCAGAACTTATCATGATGTGAAAGCAAAGGTTGGTGTGTGGCGTTATTGACGTCTAACTGACATGTATTTGTGTTGTCTGTCTTGCAGTTACGCAGCTCCTTCAAGCAGGCATTCAGCAAGAAGAAAACCAAATCCCAGTCGGCTCATGACGAGATGGAGGAAATGACCGACTCGCTTCCCTCCTCGCCAAAACTGCAGCATGACAACAGGCAAGGCAGCATCGCCACACTGCATTCTTCACCATCTACCACAGAGTGAGTTTTTACACATGCATCCACTACATAATTCTCTCCCCTTGTACATATTTGTATATATCATTGCATATAAATCGTCTCTGTCTAAATTCTTATCACCGTATTTTTTTTTTTATTGTTTTCAAATATTTCTGTTAATCCTCACCTCACCTTTCTTATACCTCTTTTCCGACCTCTCTGTTCATCCTTTTCTTTAACGTTTCTCCTGCTGTAGCAAGTGCGTTTGCGATAGCAAGTCCTCCCCTATTTGGACGCCAAAGAAAAAGCAAAACGGTCACGTGGTCTACAAGCACAGATCTCGGTAATAGGCACTGTGTGGCATGCTCCCAGGGAGTGTGTGTGCAGTGGGGTGTGTTGGTGTGACTTTCTTCTGCATCTTAGTGCCGTAAACAGCTCGACATGTCAGAGGTGATGATCTCTCTGGTTCACAAACTGAACCAGGACCTCTGAGGTGTCCGGTGCATGACAAGTAGAAGTCGTGTGAATAAAGGGGTGAAAAGGATAAGCGCATACCAAAACAAACTAGCTCGGTGTTACTGTGAAAGGGAAAACATGTGGCTATTTTACCAACCTGCACCAAGCATGCAAGGACTGTGCTGGGCTCTGTGGCAGCGAGTGAGATAAGCCATGATATTCTCAGGGGCAGAACATGTGGACGTGTCCATTTTTGAATTTCACACAGTGAATTACACGCGTGTGACACATTCTTGTCATGTTTTTGAAATAGCAAAATAGCACTGCATCTAACTCTAGTTATTGTATTGGATCTCTGCTTGTTTATTACAAAAAATAACTGACTCATGATGATGGGACTCCTACCACAGCACCAGCTCTGTGCCCTACACTTAAGAAGGACCTCAGTATAACAGCAACATTTCTTCTATAGTTGTGAATTGTGTTAGGGAGGCATTGTAAGTAAAAGGGAAGTGTTGTAAATGGGGGTGGATTCGCTGTCCCAAATGTCCCAGATCCCCATTCACATCCATGTTGCCCCAGCCTGTGCAGTTTTAACCATTGACTCCAGCTTCCCTCTGAACTTTATCTCTCCTGTTTCCTCTAAGTGTGTATATTTTCTCTCTAGATTGTGTTTGTGTGTGTGTGTGTGTGTTTGGTATAACCCTTGAGGTGACCCCCCCCTCCTCCCTGTGTGTAATCTCGGTTCCAGGCTGTGCGAATGTACCGAAGCCGAGGCGGAAGTCATCCTCCAGCTAAAGAACGAGCTGAGGGAGAAAGAGCTCAAGTTGACAGACATCCGCTTGGAGGCGCTTAGCTCCGCTCACCACTTGGACCAGATCCGGGAGGCCATGAACCGCATGCAGGTGAGATTAAACTGTCTAAACGCAAGTCAAGGTTGTTTTGACCTGTGGTAATCTATTCATGTTTGAAAAGGTGATGTCGATTTGTGAGGAGATGTTATGGTGGTGAAGAACTTAGATCTAAATATAATACTGGATTTAGTTAGCTGGATATAACAAAAAAGCATAAAGCATACCCTGCTTTATCATCTGTTTCACTCTAAATGGGACCATAATAATCAATAATAATAACAAAAACATACATGATGCTATCAGAAGACTTGAGTCTGCAATTGACAACATAAATTGATTAGGAATATGTTCACTAAGGTAATAAATCAAATGAGAAATAGAGTAATTTTTTCATTGACTTTCATACAATCTCACTTCTTTTTGCTGACAGTAGAGTCACCCCCTGCTGACCATTAGAAATAATGCAGGTTTAAGGGTCACCCACATTTGCTTCACATTTCAGACTTGGAGGTTGCTGCTTGATTTACCAACCTTTTAACACATTCTTTGGCCATGTTAAACCATCAGTTTTCTTCAGTGGCATCACATTGACAAAGAAAGGTTTTATTTCTCAAGGCTCAGAAAGGCAAACCTTGGCTCTGTCCGTCCAATTTATTTGTTGCTCTCCTTTAAGGCACTGGAGCATGACAGCTGCTACCAGTTAGGAAGTTAGCACTGCATTCAGTGAGTTATTGGAAGGCTGATGAGGGAACCAGGAGGGCTAAATAAAAAGTAGCTAATCTAACACACATACACTAACACATAGCCTCTCATAATGTGTCTACATATACATCTAACATTATTGTAAATAAGCTATTAAAGGGATAGTTCAGGATTTTGGACATTAAGTTGTTTAAAGTATTTGCCAGTAGTGTAGTGGATGCAAAGCTATTAGCTTACTTTTCGAGCTCCAGTGAAACAAAATCGTGCCAAGGGAAGTTGGTTTCTGATATGCATGAGGTGCATGGTTTTGTGGTGTAATGGGTGACCTTTTACTGACATGTAGTTTTGTGGAGTAGTTGGTGAGTAAAAAAACTTGTAGTTTGGTGACCCTGCCAGCTTACTGGAACTATCTATTCTACGATCAGAACTTTGACACCGGAGCTAGGAAAAGTAAGCTTAATAGTATTTCGTACAACTTAGTGTTCAAAATCCAAAACTATGCCTTTAAATTGTAGTTTGTGATATTGCTTATTTCTCAACAGAACTTTTGCTTTAAGTGAGAACATTTTCGGAACAGTAATACAAAGGAAATAAAACCAGGAGAACTGAGAACACTAGGATACTTGCCAGCTAGCTTTCCAGCTATCACAAATCTCACTGAGCCAGCATGCCGCATCACCTCCAAAACTGGCGATTAATGAATGACTTGTCCTTTAAACAAGCTGTCAAGGTGAACACGCTACAGAGAGGTGGAATGAAATTGTTTAATTGCCCGTAAAGCTGAAAAAAAGATGCAAAGTTTCCTGCCTGCAAATACGCATATCTGATTTATTTGTATCATTCCCATTGATGTATTGAAATGAGACGCTACCCATCAGTTCAAAGTATTATGTTCAGAGTTGCTGCGTCATTTCATATTCTTAAAAAGGAGCTCATGTTCAAAGAATATCACCATAAATGTCTCAGTTAAGTGGGTCTTTGTGGATGTGGAATGCCTCGCCTGTAAAAGCCTATAGTCTCGTCTCAGATCTGCGGCTCATGTAGGGCTCCTTATCTGAGACTTAACCTTCAGTACAAAGAGAGCCTTGAAGATCAAAAAGCTGCTTACTGATTCAGAATAACAACAGTGGCCAGCCTGGATGAAGAAAAAACGTCCGTCTGCTGTTTTATTCTTTGAATTCGGATATTGTTTTTGTCTAATTTTCATTATTTTGTCACTAAACAGAATGAGATCGAGACGCTGAAAGCAGAGAACGATCGTCTCAAGTCCAGTGGAAACGCCACGCCAACCGCCACGCCCGTCAAGACAGCGCGGCCGCCCTCCGAGACCTCCAGCACATCCTCCTCCTCCTCCCGTCAGTCCTTGGGGCTGTCGCTTAACAACCTCAACATCACTGACACCATCATGTCAGGTCAGTTCACTGTCAGCGCTGGTGTCCATCTCAAGTGTTTGTGTAAATCAGTGTCAGCAGCCTGTAGTTGTTTCTGAGGAGTGAGAGCAGTAATCGTGAGTCAAATAGACTTTAGGTCTCGACAAGCCAAAATAATACATCTCAGGAAGCTTTCACCTGCCAATCAGGACTGAGTATTCAACAGAATCCCCCCAGAAATAGTTTTTCCAAGGACAAGTTGGTTCTTTTTTCCATTCACAGCTGTTGGCAGGTGTATTCAGCTTTTAAGAATTAAACCTCCAAGTATGGCATTGTCAGTGCCATGTTCTTATGTCTGGTTAAGCCGTAGGACACACTTTATGGTGTGCAGCAGCTCTCAGGGCAGAAGTTTTTTTTTCTATGGCATCAAGTTGGATTAGCTCTCTCCACACTTGCCTCAATAAATGTGTGAGAATTGTGTTTGGGAGAGAAATGATCCGGAGGAGCTGCATGAAATGATGAAATAGCTGCTCTCTCTTCTGCGAGGGCTGGCGACGCAGCAGGAGCGTGCTGAAAATCTCTCCCGGCCTGCTCCATTGGACAAGTGAAAGAGTTTTGTCCCTCTCACATGTCCTGTAATTAACATAGAAGGCGCAGCTCTCTCCGAGGACTCGGGCCCTCATTAATTGATGGAGGGATGAGCCGGGGGCAGTGACGCGTGGGAAGACGAGTGGGCCAACGGGCCGTTATCACCCCAACACAGAGCCTTCAGCTAAGGGAAGCGAGCCGAATACAAAGTACCTCCTTCCCTTTCCAAAATGGAGTCTGGGAAAAAGAGAATAAAGGGAGACTTATGGTGGGAGTTGTTAGCGGTGCGGTTGTTGTCAAAGTTTAAAGGTGGCAGGAAACAAATAAGTGTAACTTGCACAAGTGGAAACTTGGTTACAGACAAAGTGGAGCGTCTTTGCATTGTTTGTTATTTTGCACCCTTTGCAAGTAGTAGTCCCTGATAGTCCAAGATTGTAAAAAGAGACATTTCCATTTCTCTTCTTCATTATAAAGCAACTCTTAGTGCTATATAAATCCTGGTAAAGTATCAAAATGATCAATCCACTGAGAAATACACAACCTGTATTCAGAAAATGTGCCAGCCGTCAGGACTCCTGCATGTCACAAATGTATACTATATATATAGGTAGAAAGTCTACCTATATAATACAGGGTTGTTACAGTCATTTCCCAGCTGCAATGATGGTGCAGAGATGCTGAGAGCACAGATACGATAGAACAGCTTTTACAGGATGGGGTTTTAAAGAGACAGACGCCAAAACTGCCGAGGCTCTTTTTGTTCTCCCTTGTTTAACATGTCGACACCAGCATGCTTCAGTATATACAACTCCATACTGGCTGGCATAATGCTGGCATTGTTTGGTTCAATGCAAAGCCATCATAATGGTGGATCGTCTTTGCGGCAGTATTGCACTATCTCTGTGTGAAAACTAAGTGGAGCATTTAGCAGCTAAATAGCCACATATTTTTTCCAGGAGTTTGGAGGAGGAGACCAAACATAGAGCTAGTAGCAGAGTGAGTACTGGACTTACATTCTCCCATTGAATGGAAATGTTACTGCTTGTCTATTGGACATGTAAATAGGCAACTGTTTACTAACAAGTTTGTCATAGCAACTTAGGAGATATTATGCCGTGTATGTAGAAAAATACATTTGAATTAAAACTTCAGAAAGCCTGGCACAGAGATGACAAAAATCTGAAAAGAACTTCATTGGTGTTGGTGAAAAATGACGAAATCTATTGACCCATTGTGATATTTATTCACTGATGAGCAGCAACTCATCAACTTAGCTGTGCTATTTGCTGTTGGTGAAAAATGGCACCAATATAAAATGTGTTATAGTAATTTATTTCTTTGAGAACAGCTGTCTCTTCTCTTGGTTACTTAATGATTTTGTCCCCTTGAACTGCAGTCACTAGTCCCTATCCTCTTACTGATTCAACTCTCAACAATTTCCGCCTTTTAAATGTTTTTCCGTCTCGACATATTCTTCTCAAAGCTCTTTGTTTCTCTCCCTCTGATTTAATTTCTTAACACACTGTCGTTCTTACATTATCATTCTGTGCACTCACTAGAAAACTCTCTGTATGAAAACATTGATTAAATGTAAAAGTAATTATCGCATGAAAGAAACCCATTAGCTATCTTTTGCTTTGGAGTCTGTTTGTCCATTTCCAGCTGTAATTTGCCAGCGGGCAGAGTAAGAGTTTGTTTATAATGAATCAAACTTCTGACAGCTTCAAGTTGCTTGTGTTTCCTAACAGAAAGTTCTGTTTTCAGATATTCTGCTAGATGACAGCTTCGAGGGCAATCTACGCAAAGAGGGCCGGAGTGTGCGAATAGTGGTCACCATCAGCAGTGGGCCATATACCACCAAGGTTAGTGGATAAAGAGTTTTTATCTCCTCCTCGTCCAGATCAAACCAATGTGGTGTTATTTGTTCTGACTTCTGCTGTTTTCATCCTTTTGACTCTGTTTAGGGTACACAAAGCCACGCGTACCTGATTGGCTCTATAGGTGTGAGTGGGAAAACCAAGTGGGACGTCCTGGATGGGGTCATTCGACGCCTCTTCAAGGTAAATACATGGCTGCATGTAGGTTCAGATGAGGTGTTATTATAAAGAAACAGTGAATTGTTTCAGCAGGAAAAGGCACACATGTAGAGTTGCAGAAGTTTACTGGTTTCACAGTATGCCATGGTATAAGAATTATAACATAAAGTCATGGAAAAAATGCATAGTTTTCTTCATTTTCTTGTTCATTTTAATGCCTGGTACAACTAAAGGTACATTTGTTTGGAAAAATATAATGATAACAACAAAAATAGCTCATAAGAGTTTAATTTAAGAGCTGATATCTGATTATATGATATATAGACATTTCCCATGGTTTTCTTTCTCTCTTTGGTTATGATCAAGAAAACCATGGAAAATGGCTAGATATCAGCTAGAAATCAAGGGTGGTCTAATATTTTTTCCATGAATGTAAATGAATCAATCATTTACTTTATTTTATTTCTAAACAGGAGACTTTTTACACACACTTCCATTAAAAATGTTTTCGCACCAAGCACACAAAATGGTGCTGTATTTTATCGCTTTAATAAACTTAGTAAATAAAATTTCAGCATTCTATGCTTTGATTAGAATAAAACATTCTGCATATGTTTCCCTCTGGTCCTATTAGAGGTGGTTGTAAATGTTGTCTAGATGATTTGCCATGTGCCTATTCTAATAGGTTTTTAACAGGAACTTTTGGACATTGATTTAATTTAAATTACTGATTTTTGATATGAAACGAATGGAAAAAAGTCATGCATGTGCTCTTATTACAGATGCAGTAGCAATCCAACTGTACAAAGGCCCATATTTATTAAATGCATTTGATTCCACTTTCTTGGAATTGGATTATGTCATGCACATATTCTGAAGTGAAGTTTAAGAAAAATATTACCAAAAAAATCTCTGTACACTTCAATGTGTAACAGGTGCATTAGAGGAAAGCACATTTGAATAAAAATAATTAAAAAAAATGTTGTGTCATGTTTTGGTTTTCTTAGCTTTCATCAGTTATGTGAAATTTTAGAAAACAAGACATTCAGAAACAAATTATTAAAAAAGGTTAAAGAACAGGGTTTTTTTTAAATATACACCATCATCAGCTACTTTGGGTTTTGTGTGATTCACAGACACACACAACAAGCTCCACCGTCAGTATAAAGATATGTTGTACAACAAGAACCACAGTCTATATTTAAGCATGATCAATAGTCTCCAGTGTTCTCTAACCCCTCCCTGCCTGCAGGAATATGTGTTCCGGGTGGACCCTCTGACCAGCCTGGGCCTCAGCTCAGACAGCATCGTCTGCTACAGGATGGGCGAGGTGGTTCGCTCCCACACCTCCGAAGTGCCTGAGCTGCTGCCCTGCGGCTACCTGGTGGGCGACAACAACGTCATCAAAGTCAACCTCAAAGGTATGGCAGCCAGGAAACAACAAGTTTCTATTTCAGGATGACAAATGATATAGAAACCAGCTTTGGATTCTCAAGGAAAGTGAAAAGTAGAGAAATAAATGTTACTTAATGCATATATTTTCTTGTCTTCCAACCATCCTTTCCCTCCCGTCCTCTTCCTAGGTGTGAAGGAGAACAGTATAGACAGCCTGGTGTTTGACACGCTGATCCCAAAGCCCATCATCCAGCGGTACCTCAACCTGTTAATGGAGCATCGTCGAATCATCCTCTCAGGACCCAGCGGAACCGGTAAATCCTTCCTGGCCGCCAAGCTGGCCGAGTACATCATGTCCCAGATGGGGCAGAAGGTGACCGAGCACAACGTGGCCAGCTTCAACGTGGACCAGAATTCCAGCAAGGTAGGAAGAGGAATTCAAACCTGGAAGCTGCTTTCTTTAAATTTGAAAATGAATTGGGTTTGTTAACTCTCACCTAGTCTGCCTTATCTACAGTACTTACTGTGTGTTTAGTAACTTCCTACATCTCCCAGAATGCCCTATCACATGCACATGTTAAAGAGATGGTTTGATTTTTTTGAAGCTGGGTTATATGAGATATCAATAGTCAGTGTATTACCTACAGTAGATGGTGGTTGGCACGTTTGGATAACTAGGCAGGAGTACCGACACAAATAAGGAATGTACTGCTGTGGATGGGGGCAGCAACTTATTGTGTTTTAACCATCTAAAAACTTTTAATATCATTATTAGAGTACGCTCTACTTAGAATATTTTGACCACTTTGCCTTGCTGTTAAACAGCTCTTTCCATTGGGGAATTGAAGCCATTATCTATACTCTCTTCAAAGCCACTAGACTCCATTGACAAAAACAATTTTTACTTGCAAACCACAGGAGCTGCTGGTCTACCACCTCCTTGATTGGTTATTTTGTTTGTTATTGTTTGATTCTGGTGTTTAAATAGTCAGTGCAAATACTTCACCAAAGTCATACAATAACACAAACAAACCAAACAATGGAAGCAAACTAAACAATTGAAGCAAACTATACAATTGAAGCAGACCAGCAACTCTTGTGTTCTGCGAGATAAAGCTATTTTTTTTGTGAATAAGGTCTGGTGGCTTTGAAGACAGTATAAATATCACCTTAAGTTCCCCCCATTTAAAGGGCGATAAAGTGGTGAAAATATTCTAGATATAACGTACATTTAAACTGATATTGATTATTTTAGTTGGCTAAAATACATTTAGCTGCTGCCCCCTTCCACAGCAGTACATTTCTTAGCTTCTGTGCTGGTACTCCTACCAGCTTTTTTGAACATCTACTGTATCCACACTCTGACTATGGCTTAGTAACCCATACAACCCAGCTTGAAAACATCTTAACTATGCCTTTTAACAGACCTTCAAATATGTATATTTTCATTCTGTCACTGAGCATGTACAAATTGGTCTCTCTACCATGAACTTCCCTGTCTATAATCATATTTAATTACTGAATGCTCGTATGAAACTGCAGCTCTACTAGAAAGCCTTTGATTCTGGCACACTGACTCGAAAACATTTCCCTTTTATAACTACTTTCCTCTGTTTTTTTTCCTTCAGCATTTAAATAATAGGCTCCTGAAAATGCCATGCATCACCTATAGCTGTTTTTCATGTTTACAAAACGACATTGTTAATGCTTTCTTCCCCAGGACCTGCGTCAGTACCTCTCCAACCTGGCAGAGCAGTGTAACTCTGAGGAGACAGACACAGAGCTCCCCACTGTGGTGATCCTGGACAACCTCCACCATATCGGCTCCCTCAGCGACATATTCAACGGCTTCCTCAACTGCAAGTACCACAAATGGTGAGTCAGAAATGCACTGAACCTGACGATTTACAACTTAAATGTCAAAATTACATTTTTTTTTTTTACTGTGAATAATTCTGTGTTTTGTTGTCTTTGTCTCTTTCCAGCCCTTATGTTATTGGGACCATGAACCAGGGAGTTTCCTCTTCTCCTAACCTTGAGCTCCACCACAACTTCAGGTTTGTGACTCCTAATTTAACCACGACCTTGAATTATACAGAAATGTCCCTGTTTGGATCCTCTCAGAATAGTATAATGACCTCTGCAGTGACATTTGTAATGTGTACAAATGTTATTGGTTCCACAGAGAAATTATTATTTTGCTTTGCATCATCTCACCTGTCATATATTATGTTCACTGCCAACATATTATTTCTCACAGACTATAAACTAAAGGCATTCTTCCACAGAGAGTGCTCTAATTACATCTCTGGGATAATTAGCCTTGTTAAATGGAAAATGATTAGACTATAATGCATGTTCTGAGTGGGGATCATTTCTGCTTGGCATGTTTGACTAGCTGATGATTTGGCAAATATAACGTCATTAGGGGAAGCTTATCGCGAATGTATTATGAATATATTATAATAAAGTGGAATAAACACCTAAACGCTTCATTCTGAGCTGCTTCGATGAGAAATAGGCCTCAATTCTGAGCTGATTTTTTAGCTCCTCTGCTTCTGTTTCACTGTTTATCATCTGTTCCGTCATAGGTGGGTGCTGTGCACCAACCACACAGAGCCGGTCAAAGGTTTCCTGGGCCGCTTCCTGCGGCGGAAGCTAATAGAGACGGAGATCGATAAGAACATGCGCAGCAATGACCTGATTAAGATCATCGACTGGATCCCCAAGACCTGGCATCACCTCAACGGCTTCCTGGAGGCACACAGCTCCTCTGATGTCACCATAGGTCAGTCACACACACACACACACACACACACACACACACACACACACTCTCTCTCTCTCTTTCATGCTCTCTGTCTCTCTGACTTGTGTCTGTGCTGTTAGGCCGATTTATTGCTTGAATTAAAAGTTTAAGTGAGTGTGGTAACCCTGTTAGATGTTCTTGTTTCTCCACTCTGTGTCTTTCCACCTTCCTTTACAAAACTCTTCACCTGGGCTCTTTTGTCCCTACAGGCCCCCGGCTGTTCTTGTCCTGTCCTATGGATGTAGAAGGCTCTCGGGTTTGGTTCACTGACCTGTGGAACTACTCCCTGGTGCCCTACCTGCTGGAGGCTGTCAGGGAAGGGCTTCAGGTACTACAAGATTTTAAACCTGCATTATATACCTCCGGGACAAAGCTTTAGTTTCACATTCATAGTGGTGGAAAATGTTTTAAATACAAAACAGAATATTTATTTTTAAATTCAAATGCATCGCTACAGATTAAACTATCCAAGAGTATATAAAAATGAATAAATCAGTTCATTGAATCATTAAAGTTACTGCTAACATGTTGATGCATCAATTTTATTGATTCAATATTACAATACCGACTGAAGACATTGTATTAAATAAGTACTTTTACTTTTGATACTTATAACGGATGGTTTGGGTTTTTTTTAATTAAGGTTGTATAAGATACTTATCCATAGTCAGGGTTTTACCAACAGTGCTGCCCCAGTCAGAATCAGATTAAAGGTACTGTACACAACATTCACATAATATAAATATAGCAGCAACAGCTACTGGCTGTGTAAAATTCTTGCAGAAAATAGCCTCCTGGCCAGAGAATAAAGTCAGAGAACTTTTTAAATTTACTCTGGGAGAACTGAAGCCGTTATGCTCTCTTCAAAGCCACCAGACTCCATTGACAAAAACATCATTTCTGGTCTACCGCTGCCTCAGTTGGTTAGTTTGTTTGTGTTTTTGTTTGATCAAAGTTTCACATGTAAATCTCCATGTACATAGATTAAATTTCACACGTAGATTGTTAAATATGTATATACCAATTAAACCTACACTGGTGGTGGCGATCTTATTCGAAATGACCGTGAAAACACCGGAAAGTGCGGCATTGCAGATGTGTCCAATTTGGGATAAAGTCTCTATACATCACAAGAGGCACATATATGTTTGACAGTAGCAGGCGGACACCTCTAATTGTCCCTTTGCACATAACCTTCCAATTAGTGCTGACTGTAATTGCCTGTTTGACACACCTGCAGCTGTACGGCAAAAGAGCAGCGTGGGAGGATCCGTCCAAGTGGGTGAACGACACGTATCCATGGAACGCCGCCTCGCTGCAGCAGGAGGGTCAGTCACTGCTCCAGCTGAGGCCGGAGGACGTGGGATACGACGGATACAGCTCATCCAAGGAGGGAGCCTCGTCCAAGCAGGTGTCTCAGAGCGACACTGAGGGAGACCCTCTGGTGAGGAACATAGTTCTGTTTCATGTACAGCATTTTTAGACAAGGAACAACTTGGCAGAATACGGATTCATTTTATATATAAACCTGGAGTGAGTGTTACCATGGCACTTTCCAAGTAAAAAATAAAAGAAATAGTGGAGCTACTAAGAACACATTCTAGGTCCACACACACACACACACACACACACACACACACTGATAGGGGGCTGAACTATTCAGGGACGGTAGAGAGAGTGAGAGAATTAATTTCCATGTGGGTTATTGCAGCCTGAGAGGAATTAAAGGGTAGTCATCCAAAAACAACTGGCTTGATTAAGCAAGTGTGTGTGTGTGTGTGTGTGTGTGTGTGTGTGTGTGTGTGTGCGCGCGCAGGTGTGCAGGTGTGCAGGTGTGCAGCTATGCCAAGGCTCATTTTAGGACCACTTGAAGCAATGCACCAGCTGCAGCAGCACTTCTGCATTATTTAGACCATTAGCTCAGTTGCAGGGATGAGAAGTTCTGCCGTTTTATTATGGTCATTTACCACAAGTATTTTAAAAGTGCTTTTTATCACATTTAAAGTATGAAGATAAAGTTTTGTGAGTCACTGGACTTAGGTTTATAATGGTGTTGTAGGTATGGTGCTTGGTGTACTCAGTAAGCATTTCTTCACTTCACTGAAACAGGAAGGAGGGTTTTCCACTGTTAGTAGTACCAGAACATATTCAGCTAATCGCCATAACGACACGACATGAAACTGTGGTGACATTATCTGCAAGGGATCACTTGCTGAGTCCTTTCATCAGCAACCAAACAGATGAACACTGCACTAGTTTAGGCCTACTTAGAGGGCATTCCCACCTGAGCTGCTTGATCCACTTGAAATGAACTCTGGTGTGTTTTGTCAGATAGTCTGTTTGGTTTTTGCTGGTGTCGCAGGCTTGAAAAATGTCTCACAGACAGACGTGGTCTCATGATGAAGTAAAGGCCCTTATCCAAATAGGGTCAGACGATCACAGAACACACACACAAAAACAACCACTTCTTCAAAGTATTTAGTGACAGAATGGTGGCTAATCACACAGCAGATCAATGCTGCATAAAGGTGAAAAAACTGTTGCAAAATCTGCAACTTGCTTTGAAAAAATGTCAGCTCTTTCCCTCACATCAGTGCTTGGTGTACATTTAAAGCACAGCCTGGAAGCAAACCAAACCAAACCAAATGAAAAATACAACAATGCTGCAACTTCACCACTGAGTCACGCCGAGTCCACCAGACTTTATATGTGAATGTGACCTTAGTGTACAGTATGGTTTTGCAGGCTGCTATCTACAAAAAAATACAATTTCTGTTCTGGTTCAGACCAAAGTAGAGTGATAGAGGTAGGTAATAACATAGATACAGGCAGAAAGCACACACACATACACACACACACACACACACACACACACACAACTAACTACTACTACTGAGGAACTAACTAATACTTTTAATTACTTTAAAAACTACAAAGGAAAAACAAAATAAGAAAGGCTTAACAAAACTGTAGTAGAAAGACCTTTAACAACTTAAATGGACAGTTCACCCCAAAATAAAAAATACATTATTTTTCTCTAACTACACTTTTTTAAAAAGTTTTATTTGAATATGTTTTTGCATGAATTATCTTTTATCACTAATGCATTCCTGTCTGTGTGTGATTCAGATGAACATGCTGCTGCGGCTGCAGGAGGCAGCTAACTACTCCAGCACGCAGAGCTGCGACAGCGACAGCACCAGTCACCATGACGACCAGCTGGACTCCTCGCTGGAGTCGGCGCTATGAGACCCACAGTCGCCCCAGGAGACGCCAGACCCCCTCTAACTTGGGAACCTTGGGAACCTTCTGAACCTCCGTCACTAGCAGACACCTCTGTAATGCACAGATGTATGATGTATGAAAAGTTTTATTATCCAAAATGGTATACACGCCATTTGAAAGAAAACACATTTTTACATCACAATGGTGCAATATTAAATCAAATGATAGTATAAAAGTTTTAAAGAGGAGTAGCCAACTTGGTCCTCAAAATCATTCAAGTTGGATCCATATATATTTTAATCACATCCAGTAGTAAGCCAGTCAGCTAGTCATTTTTAATGGATGTATAACATTTAAAAAATACAACTTTTCATATGTGTATGCAGACAAGGTGCAGTAGTTCCTTTTGAAGTCAACTTCTAAGGAGGAAATCACATTCGTGCTCAGCCATGATGAGCCACAGATCACCCCATTACTTTATCTTTGGGTGTCTGTCTCCAAAGTGTCAGAAAAAAAGAGAAAACCAAGAGTTTCAACTGGATTTTTCTTTTTTCTTTTCTTTTCTTTTTTTTAATCCCAGATATATCTTCAGATGTTTACAATGGGGGGTGGGGGTGGGCAGGTTCTGTTGTTTATGTCTTTCCTTGTTTACAGAGGTGCTTCTCACACAGACACACACATATACACTCATGCACTTACACGCAGGCAGCAGGAGGACACTGTCCTTTAATCAGAGGCTTTGATTGGTTCAAGCCCCCATGTGACCAACAATCCAGCCTGCCAACGTGTCCTTTAGCAAGGCACTGTTTATACCAACCAGGGACCATCTCATCTCTGACCCCACCTGCTGAGGGAGTCAAGTAAGGGGAGGAAGCTGTTGGGTGTTTGAAGGTGATGTAATGCCCTCTGGTGGCCACAATGGAGACTCTCAGATTCTCAGTAATGTCTGACATCGTCAACAACCAGCTGTTTAACCTGAGTGAGTTGTTGAGCGTGCTCATTGTTTACCACTAAATCACCTTATTTAGATGTCTTTACCTTTTCTGAACATAATTCTGCACCTTCACGATGGTACCAGAAGTGGTTAATTTGAGACATTTGCAAAAGCCCTGCAGCCCAACTTGGATCACAAGCATTCGTTTTTCATACCATATGAACACGCAAACATATGGCACTTAACCCTCGTGCTCAGTCGTCGGTTGAGCCTCATGGTGCTGGTCTCCTGCCCTGAGCCTCCTCAGTGTCAGGCACTGCCAAAGCCGCCCCTCGCTGCCCTGCATGCCAACAACAAGCACAATGAAAGCGCATTGTCTGTGTGGCACCCAGCCACATTGCTACTGTGAAGAAAAAAAAATGGACAAGTGCCAATGTTTCCCTTTGATTTACTGCCAAACGTGCACACACACGCTACCATAAACACACACAGAGACTTAACATCACAATGCACAGCTGACCACAGTTGTAAACTTAGATTAAGTTGTTCTTGGCCTTCCACGCTCCACAGTCTGTTGTCAATCCATAGCATACAATGCACCATGAGAACAGGCTCACAGAACTGTTTTCATTGGCCGTTTGCTAAGCCCCACCCTCGAACAGCGACTGTCCAATCATTAGGAAGCGACTGGCAACTCGTTCAAGCTTTCTTTACATGTTAACATGGTGTGTATGGATGTCTAGTGGTAGTCTATACTGCAAATGTTGACTAGCTCACTAGCTGCAGTAGTAGCTGAGTTTAAGCTGCTCTTTATGGAGTTTGGGGAAGTTTACACTGCAGCAGCCAATATTCATCTGAGGTTGCGTTAGCCTCGTCTGACTAATCAGCATAAGCTGCTCCCTCACCGTTGCTGCATTTTGGGTTTACCTCCAACCAAGAATATTATGATTGGTTTAAAGAAATACAAAATAGCCCTGTAGACCAATTATATATAAACAAACATTAACAATGAGGCATGCCGGTTGCAAAAAAGGACCGTCAATAAGAAAACTGTGATCAAAACAAAAAAAATATTTAGCAAGAAAAGACTATTTTCTCACTGACTTTATTGACTTTTCTTTAAATGTATACAATAATAATGTAATGTATATGTATAAAAATTACTTTTATTAGTACTGGTTTTGGTTTTGGCAGCCGACCGAACAACAGGACATGTTGAAAACAGATTACAACTCTTCCTGGGATTAAAGCTTTGCTGTGTATTTAAACCTACCTCTGATTCTTTTTATACATGTACATTACATTATTATTTTATACATTTCTTAATACTTGCTTATCCCCGAGTGACAAGTTGTTATAATACTGAGACAGCGTTTCAACAGCAAAATAAAAAAATATTTAGTCTTTTTTTGCATGCTACTTTTCTTAGCGATGACAGTGTTCTTATTGGCAGCCTAGTTTTTTGGGAAACTGGCATGCGTGGCATTGTTAATGTATGTTTACAAACAATTGGACTATAGCATATAGAATGATAATTCTGCTAATTGTTTTGGAGCACGAATGGAAAAGCTTGACACGTGTAGCGACAGTTGCAAAGGGGGGCGGGTCTTACCAAACTGTCGACTTGCTGAATTCTTACATTAGTCGACATTAGTGTTACCCTGCATGGAGAAACAAGCAGCCTGGGTTTGCTGCAATAATGACATTCAGAAAGTAACAAAAGAGCAGTAACCTTAAATAATGTCATGGCCTTCACTCAAACGGATATGAATCAGAGCTGATCAATCAACAAAGGATCAGTAGTATTGATTTGAATGATGTAAGCTGACAGTGTCCTGCTGGGAACTTTATGGCACTCATTGATGTTCAGCATCTGCGTCCATGAGGTACCAAAAAAGAATCCAAAGTATTTTGAAATGCAAGTTAACCAGATCGGCCGAAGAGCTGAATACGGGAACAATGATATGATATATTGGTGCTTTCTCACTGCCTTAAATGTGCAAAAGTCTGGGAGGCATCCTCTGCTCCCAAGTGAGAAGAAGAGATGTTAGTGTCGGACGATGATGATCTGCTTCCTGCTACATCAGAGAAGCTGCTTGTAGTCAGAAAAGCAGCCTCTCTTGTCTCCTTTTTGCTCCCTCCTCCTCCAAACCGCCCTTTCTTGTTTCTGACAGTTAAAAGTATAACAGAGCTGATGCTGTATTTGAATTTAAAACTGACCAATATTGTAAAAACATTTAAAAAAGGGGTGGGGTATTTTTTAGTTGTTTTTTGGCCCAGTTGAGCTGGGCTCACTTGAACTGACAGGAGCACAACCAAACTGTTTTGGGTTTTCTATCCTGACGAGCATGTTTTAAAGCTTTTTAAAGAGGATGCATCGAGAAGAGACCTTTACCGTTATGTATGCGTGTATTGGACGGAAGCCATTTTGAATTTTGATTGTCCTCTCTTTGTTTAACGAGTGGGTTGGTTTTGCACACTTTGAGGTCGGGGTGGGTTGTAAATACTTAAGTCTTGCACAGTGAATCAAAGATGCATTCTGCCCTGTTGATGTTACAATATGCTTAACCCGCTGAGTAAATTATTGTACTTTGAAAACAGAGAGAAAAAAAAAGAAATGCAAAAACTCAACACGCTGTCAGAAACAGGTGTGTGTCTTGTGGTGATTGGATGTTTTGCCTATGCAGGAGGCATACGGTGTACAGTAAGAAACAGTTTTTAATTCACTAAAATCACAGACCGAGAACAAAAAAATAGGCACTTTTCCAGTATGCCCCCCTCCTGCCATAATATTCTCTGGATCCTCTCCGTCTTTAGGAATGCCTGTTGTTCCTTAGATGCACTTCCTCTCTGAACATTTTCACCCAGGCTTACCGCCACGTAAGGCTTGCCCGAGGCACCGAAGCTGACCTGACACCGTACTGTATACATTTACCAACAACCAACAGGTGCTACTGGTCAGTCAAAGCCCACCAGAGACCAAGAAGTCATGTTGTCACAACCTCAGGACAATCCTATCCTCTACAATCCTACCTGTGTTCAGCTTCACACGTGTCTCTGCAGCCAAGCCTCTGATGGTTCGCACATATATCTGGCCAACGTGTCCAGCCTTGTGTCTGCCAGGCTGTGTAGTTGCATGATAAGGGTTGCTCCTTACCTACAGTTACACCCATGTTTTACCACAATTCACCCCCTATTCCGCTACTCAACACTCCTGTTGTAGGCCATGAGTTCCCGAGCTAGCAGAACTTTTGACACCGTTCACAGTGTACACACCATAGTGTTGATGATCAGCTGGTCATTTTTCCCCCACTTTACACTTTGCAGTTACATCTCAGTTGAAAACCATAGCATTTACTCTGGTTTGAGAGAAAGTTTTCTTCTTTTTGGGTGAAACATTTGTCCTTAAATGTTTTATATTTTGTACATTTGTATGTAACATATCATGTAAATAGACAGAGACAGTGATTTAACTCATCTGGAGGATTTTGTAGTCTTTGTAAAGCCCTAATAAATGGTATTTGGTGTCACACGAGCAAACAACATGCTGAGTTGTTTTTTTTTGTTTCCAATTGAAATGTGTTTGTTTGGTTTGTTTGAGGCAGCTTTGAGAGTAAATGCATCGAAGGTGGGTATTTAACCTCTCTTCAATATAAAGACTGTCAACATGTTACATTGGCCATGTACTTTGAGATTATACCAACACATATTTAGTACAATCAAGGCCTAACTGTTTAATAATTACAAGGGAACAGGAAACTTAAATTACTGAGTGCAACAGAGATGGTCCCAAGTGATATTATTTCAGCCGAGGTGTTATTAACACCTTAAATTCCCAGGCGTCCATTAAGGAACTAGCTCCTCGCCTTGAGACTAGTGAATCTCAAACTTGCTCTGTCAGAGTGAAGCTAGTGTTTGCTGAACTGCAGAGCTGTAAACAGCAGCTAGAATATAAAACCTGTATTTACATTGCAAGTACCAGGGGTTTTGCAATAAGTGGACATCAAAGCAGCTGCAATCAAAGTATGATTTCAATGGGAATATCACTCTAATCTTAGTAGCATATCAAGTATAATAAATAATGTCAAATGTAAATTTGCGAGCCAAATAGCTGTTTTCCCAAAGCAAACATAAGTACTTAAAGACGGAAACACTTAATGGTATTGACCTGATGCAAGACAGGGTGAGATTATCATGTCTAGTCAGATATGAAGTGACTTCAGAGTCTGGAGTCTTTCTGACTTCTAGTTTTTAATGATACAAATAAAAGTGAGCTAAAATAAATAAATAAATAAAAAGGTAATGGCCTATATATTATCACAGAATACAGAATATGAAAGATTTAAGAGTAAATTCTTCCAGGACTTTTCTGGAAGAAAAGACCTTAAAACTCAATAGGACTTTCCTGGCTAAATAAAGAATAAACGCGTAAAATAGAACTTGCATTTACAACATTTGGAGTCTCAAATAGAAAAAAGGCATAAATAAAACACCATATGCAAAGATTTTAAGATTACTGAAGAGGATTAAGGCCAAGTAGGAGAAAAAAAAATAATGAGAGGAGAATTTTTTTTTTCATTTTACAGTTTGAGAAAAAAAGTTGCAATGTTGAAGATAAAGTCAACTTTTTGTGTTTGGTAAAACTGGAATATTCACAGATTGGTTGTTCCTGTGTCGTCATCAGAGGAACATTGTTTTCTATCCTAACAGTTAGGTAGACTGCAAGCTACAATCTGATTGTCATCAATGTCATAAAATGAGCAATACACACAATATTGAAGGGTGTAGTAGTTTTAAAATCCTCCTACACATAAATTAGCTACTCTTTGTAGTAGCTACTACAACTATTGTTTTGAGAAAATCTGCTTTTATGTATTTTATTTGATTTTTTTTTTTACAGATATTGAGGAAAATCAGGTTGTAGCTTGCAGTCTACTTAACCCAACTCAAAAAGTTCACTTTATTCTCGATGTTTCGACTTTTATTTTGACAATATATTTCGACTTTATTTTTGCTTGAAGGGCAAAATGACCCCCCCCCCCCTCCTGTTATTTAGTTCTCCTATCTGGCCCTAATCCTCACCCTATACACCCTAATCACCCTAATCCATACAAAATACAGAAACCAAGCGTCGGATGGTTTTTATTTTTGAAGGACTTCTTGACGTTGTGTGTTTCCTCTTCCGGTGTGCTGCAGCTGTATCGTCATTGATCCGAAGCAAATATGGCACCAGGAGCCACTTCCGCGACGGAGTCAGAAAAAGACTCCAAAATGTTTAAATATCAAGATGCTTCGATATCTTTACCAAAACACTCCTACTGGTATGACTTCTGGCTCTTCGTGGTTTTTGACATCGCGTTATTCTTCTTCGTGTACTTCATAGTCCCGTAACACGGTAAGTGGCATTCAGTCACGTCTTGTCCCCTCACACAGAAACTCACACAGATATCTATGGTTACACAGGGCGGCTACGGAAGCTGCTAAACTCCTGAGCTAAGTTAGACTGTGACAACGTAAAGTGATAGATATAATTATTGTGTATTGTATAATTAAGTGTATTTCAGTTAGCTTTTATCATTTAAGTAACTGCCTTAACTAAACTACTAACTACTGTTGCTCTTCATGTGGGCTGGTCTGGTCAAATATTAGATTAGTTAGTGAGGTAACCACAATGTAAACATCCCTACATACAGTCATGGAAAACTTGATTAGATCACCCTTTTTCTTCAATGTATTGTTCATTTTAATGTCGGGTACAACTAAATGTACATTTGTTTGGACAAATATAATGATAACAACAAAAATAGTTAAAAAGATTTTAATTTAAGAGCTGATATCTAGACATTTTTCATGTTTTTTTATAATAACCAACATCATTATGAAGAAAACGAAGACAAATGTCTAGATATCAGCTCTTTAATTAAACTCGTATGAGCTTTTTTTGTTGTTATCATTATATTTGTCCAAACAAATGTACCTTTAGATTGATTGATTTACTTTATTCATCCCTGAAGGGAAATTCGGTTGTCACAGTTTAGTTGTATGAGGCATTAAAATGAACAAGAAATATAAGAAAACAATGGTGGTCTAATCATTTATTCATGACTGTAGTTTGCTGTCATATAAGATAAAAGATTCTTACGGGTGCTGGCAAACCTTGAAAACATTTTCAGTCTAATGTGATGTTTTCAAGGTTTATGAAGTGCTTGACATGTAGGTTAAATAGGATGCCAAGTCTACTTACAAACAAGTGAAGTTTTTAAAACAATATACTATGTGCTATATGTTTGTACTTTACCGAAGCTGTGAGGTGCTGGAAAAGCTTAGAAAATCACTTTGGAAATTCTTTAAAAAGCTTGAATTTTTCTTTGGAAAAGATGTAGGGACACTGAAGGTAAAGAAAAACCTACACACTTAAGAAACTAAAACAGTAGTTTACATTTTTGCTTGACAAAATATTTGTAATAAGCAGTAATTTGTTATGTAAATTAATCGACCACTCATTTAAATTCAAAGAAAGTGTGCCATGGAAATTTTCATGTAAATATCACCTGATTGGGATCTTTAAATTCAAATTCAAAATTACTTTATCTACCCCCGAGGGGAAATTCAGTTAGTCTGTTAGCTGTGGAAGAATGAGACAGCCTGATGGCTGTAGGAGCGAAGGATCTTTTGAATCTCTCCGTCCTACAACAGAGAGAAAGGAGCCGTCCACTGCTGTTTTTTTTGGTCCATAAAGGTTTTACCTACTAACAACATTTAAACACATCCTGTACTTACTCAGTTCAAAGTAAATTGTTGTTGTCTTGTCAAATCCCTGCACGCCATTTGTACCCTTAACTTTGTACCCTAAACCTTTTTTAATTTTATTGAAGGTTCGTCCCCTGGACTTTGGAGACTGAAGATGTGGAGTGATTGTCCTGCCCTGCTGTCAGGAATGCTAACCAGCTTTGACTGAATTTAACACTACCTAACTGGATATCACATTTCAAGTTTCCACGGCTTGGACCATGGGACTGCAAGTTTTATACAGAGGGATCCTTCATCGACCTCAGAGATGTAAACCGCAGAGCTCCATCCTTCTGTGACCTGTTGCCAGTTGTTCTGAACTTTTTTTCTGCGTGGATGAATTCAACTTGTTGCCGGGGGGAAGAGAAAACCATATGAGAAGAACCCATATAAAGTATTTTATTTAAATTAATTTGTTTTATAAAAGTGACACTGGGATGCTGGTGATCCAGTATTGGGGCGATGATGATGACAGCAGAGAAACAACATTTTAATTGCACACCATTAAGGAAAATTTGATGTTGTGGAATAAGATTCCAGCACATTAAAATCTTGAATGTTTGCACATGAATATTCAGCAAATAAAGTGTTTTACCTACCATTTGTTTCTTGTTTAGCAATGCATTCTATACACATTTACACACATTTCTCTTATGCCTCGCTATGTACACATTAGTCATAAATGTATTATGCATGATATTATGCTTTGCAACATCTTGGATATTTATTTCTGCTGTTGAGTTTATAATTTGGTAGTTAATTACTTGGTAATACACAATCACAATTACAACCTGATTGATGTGTCATTTGCTTTAACTATATCGTCACACTGTTAAAATAATCGTCTATGTCATTTTTTGTCAAAATTGTTTTTTTTTTTTGCCTAAATCATCTCCTCATGACGCCGACCACCTATGGTAAAATCACCTACATCGTCAGTTGATCAGATCATGTGATTTTACCCCTTTAAGATAATGGCGTATGTCAAGTGTATGACTTAAGCGGATTTATTATGCCAAAGTCAAAATAAAATGTGACTTAGAGGCAATTTTTTGAACATGCCTTTGTGACTTAAGCAAGATATGGTAACACTTTATTTTGAAGGTGTCTACATAAGAGTGACATGAGCGTGTCATAAACATGACATGGGATGTGTCATGAACATTAACGACACTTTGAAGTAACATTGATGCTCATGATACTTGTCATGTCATGTTTCTGACAGGCTTGTGTGACTCTTATGTAGACACCTTCAAAATAAAGTTACCATATCTTGCTTGAGTCACAAAGTTGCCTAAAATGCCTAAGTCATTTATTTCTCTTAAGTTGCATAATTTACACACAGTGTTATTACTATGCCAATAGCCATCCTTTGTTACATCCTTTTTGTGTGAAATGATCAATAAATGTCATATGTTACACTTTTGGTGAAGTTCTTTGTGTTTCCTGCAAAACTTCAAAAATTAGTTAGGCGATTATTTTAACAGGGTGACGATTTGCTCCGTGTGATACCAACTGCTGCTTTTTATGAGAATATTTTTTCGTATTTCTTTAAGCTCTTATTTCGAAATTTTCCTCCACGCGTTTCCGGTCTTGGAAGCTAACAACAAATGTTAGCAGTGTCCTGGTTGCTGTGTGAGTGGACTTTACATTTATCATGGAAACGACTGCAGGTTCCTGCCAAGTGGAAAACACAGGTTGGTTTTATAAGAGTGTTTAATAAGTATGACAGAGCTAATGCTAACAGCGAAGTAGCTAATGTTAGCTTTGTGCACAGTGTTGTTATTTCATAGCCCCAGCTAACAGCAGTGTTTGTAGCTAATACACGGTATGTAAACAACAAGACACGCATTTACTGCAACATTGACTTTTAAAAGAACTTGCAGTGTTCTTAACCCTCTGGAGTCTGCAAAAGCACTAAAGCATGACTTCTTCATCACATCCAGACAAGAAACCAAAGCAGCGTGGAGCCCTACTGTATATTTACCTCTAAAGTTCTGGCTGTAAACTCCATGAGGCCAGTTTCAGTTTGATGATGATATACCAAGTAAAACTGGAGACAAGGTCAAATATATTTTGTATAAAATGATAGAACTGGATGTAACCCTCTTATATGTTACATTTGCAACATTTAAAATTCTTTATTGAGCACTATAGTGTGAATGAAAGTCAAAAAAGATTCAAAATCACATTTTATGCTGGACTAAAGGACTAAATTTTTAGTCTGCAGACTGCAGCATAAAACAACACACTACCACCACAGACTGATAAAACATCTGCAGCATCTTACTACACATGTCAAGAGATCTGAGCTTCCTTAAGAAAAAGAGGTGGCTCTGCCCCTTTTTGTAGTGTGAGTGTAGTTTGTAGTAGTAGTGTGTTTAGGAACCAGTCCAACTTATTATCCAGGTATACACCTAGATACTTAGAACTTGGCACCACCTCCATGTCCACCCCACAGCTATTCACTGGCTGAAGAGGGGGCTTGAACGTGTGGAAATCTATGATCATTTCCTTAGTCTGAGGTGTTCAGTAGGAGATAGTTCTTGTGACTCCAGTCACTGAAGGCTTTTATCAGATCCCTATATTCAGGTTCCTGTCTTTTCCTGATAAGCATTGGAAGGTATGATAATTTTGTGTTAGGCATATCCTGGCCAAAGTAATTGTGATCACAATATTATCTATGATCAAAATAAACTTGAAACTCTAAAAAAAAATAAAAAGATAAAAAATATATATATATAAATTTTGAGCCTGTTTGTTCTACACACCAGTTACTTTATTTATTTATTAATAAGGTCCTATTTGTCACTTCTCTACTATGATGTCAGATGGTACAGACAATTTCATCAATTGCAGCAGACTGGGTGCTTTCCCATACTACCATATGTACCTTAGTATAATGGAAAAAGATTTAACGCTTCAAGTACAGTATGACAAAAATACCTGATTGTACTGCATCTGGTTGCATTTTGCAGTATTCAAGGCCACATGATTTTCTGGCTATTCTGACCCACAATCTTCTGTGCAGTACATTTGAGCAAAAGGGTCAAAGGTCAAGGCAAAGTGTTATGTATATTACATGCAACAGAATTATGCCATCTGTCACTGTGGCACAGGATGAAATTGAACTAATATGAATATGTCTTAGTTTAAAAAAACAAAACACGTTCCAATCTTAACATTTAACATGCACTGTACATCAGTGTCAGGTTCAACAACATTTGTGTGTAACAAGTTGAATCCTGTCCCTTGACATAAGTATCTCATGACTACATCAAACCCATATGTATGTCTGCACAGGTATCTTCCTGCCGTTGTCATCATTAAGGCTGCTGATTCCTCCTCTGCGGCTTCTTTCTGCAGCCATGTGGCAAGTGGCTCAGCGGAGAGAGGTTCTGGATTATGAAAAGCTCGATGAGTTTGTGACGATGGTGACTGCTACAGTTCCAGACCTGCTCAATCCAAAACAACGTGGCAAACTGCTCCTGCGACTGAGAGCGAAAGTGAGTCAGCGGGCTTTATATGAGATCAGGTTATAAAAGTGATGATGATTATGCAGTTATGTCTTGCTAAAGGGAAACCTTTCTCTTCTTGTGGCATCTTTGTCTTTAGATTATTCTTGAGCTGTGCAGAAATGAGGAAACAGCGAATGTTTTGTGCATACAGCCTCACCTAGAACGAATCCGCCCACTAGGACACACAGGAGTAAGTGAGAGCCTCATTACAACTCCTTTTACTTTCTCTCATTGTCACATATACAGCACATTGGCCTGTGCCTATAGGTACTGACCATATTTATTTATTTATTGGATCTCCATTAGCACTAGCACATTAGCATAGCTATTCGTCCAAACATTAAGTCAAATTATCCCTTCTCCGAGATCATCAACAAAACAAAAACAACAACATCAACAACCGTCAATACAGTCACAACACATACAATCATAGACGCTGATAAACATGTATGACAAGACATGACGCAACACTTGAAGAGTCCATACACAACATACAAACACAAAAAAATAAATAAAAGATAAAGGAAAAGAAAAAGCGGTCTCACAGGATAGGAAGATTGTTTATATGAACACCCTTGTGCACCCGTACAGTTTAGCTACTACAGCTGCAACATTAAGAGAAACTGTTTAAGCAAAAATGTATACCTCTCTTTGGAATCTATTAATACGATATAAAGTGGTGAGGAGTTCCACTCCAGAACGGCTCTGAACAGGACAGATTTCTTTAACACATTCGTATTTGCTCTGGGCAAAGTAAACCTCCCTCAGTAGCATGTCTCATCAGATAATTATGTTGACAAGACAATACAAAAAGATTGGAGACTTATTTACAATAATATTCCTGAGCAAGTTCAACAAAACATAAGAGCTTCTTTGAGTGATGGTTAGCCAACCCAGTTGCTCATGCATATGTGTCACATTTGTTCTGTAGGAACACTGTAAGACACAGCATGCTGCTTTGTTTTGGGCAACTTGCGATTGATTTACATCTTTCATTGAAGCACTAGACCAAATCGGAAAACAATAATCTAGCTGCGACAAAACTTATGCATTTGCAACTTGCTTGACGATATCTTGGGGATAATTTTTAACACTCTCATTACCATCACGACACCTCTTCCCATTTTGTTTACAATATAATCAATATGTTTCGCTAGATGTTGATCAACAACAACATGACCATATATAGTATTTATATGCCTGTATTGTTTGCAGATGATCTCAGTAACAGTGGTGGTGTGTTTCAGAGTGGAGATGCAGAGGTGGATGCAGAGGAGGCCATTTTTATGGAGCTCATCCAAACACTCCTGAAAGACCAAGCAGAGAGGCAGCATTTTTACCAGGCAAGGCAGCTGCACATGTAACCTACATGGCATCCTAAAAAAGATTGTTTTTGTGATTGTGTCCTGTCATAGTTGGAGTTTGGGCTAACCTTACCTTTGTACTTTCCAGGAGGTTTTTCCAACAGAGTATGGTCCCAGCTATGATGCAGACATGCAGCTTCTTGTGTGGGAGTTTCTGTCAAAACTGGAAAAACTCCTACCAGTACCAGACCTCAGTCAGGTAGGAATCAACTTTATTTCACTGCAGCTACTACTTCAAACATGCACTGTGTTCTATTTCTATATTTTTAAAAGGTAAAAACATAAACAAAAAAATAATTTAAGAAAGTTTTATCATTTTTTGGTGCTGTGTTTACCAAATAGGCATCTGTATATATGATTCAAAGATCATTCTCACTTTTATCATTGTAAAAAATAATTATATTTATAACATAGTATACTTTGTGGTGTTATGTCAAAATAATTCTATTATTACTAATATTATTAATATTTTATAGATTTCAGTTTTTACCGAAAAGTCCTGTATTGATCAGGCTCAGACTACAGAAGTGCCTTCAACCTGCATTCTTTATAATAACCAGCAGGGGGCAACTCCACTGACTGCAAAAAGAAGTGCAGTTGCAAAGAAGTCTATGAGAAAAATCAGACTTCCTACTTGATTTATTACCTCATATAAGTAAATATTGTACTAATTAGTTAAGTCTTAATCACTAATTTCATTTCAATCAGGATATGGCCGCACACAAGTTCAGCTATTTAAATGTTTTGGGTAACCTTGAACTATGGAAGCTAACTTCCATAGTTCGAACTTTGTTAGCGGCATAACCAGGAGCCAGGTGCAGTCAGGTTGCTGCTAGAGGAAGATGTGCATAGTGTCCACATGTTCTCAGTCAGATCCACCCTCTCATTCAAATATGGTCACTTCTGGCTATAAAAAAACAGGATAGCGACGGACAAAAAGCCAAACTTGAGGCTACAAAATGGTAGTTCACAAACCATCGGGGGACATCAAGGTGGCTGCATCCAGTCTATGCTCAGTCTGTAGTTATTAATAGCTTCACTACGAATGATTAGCATTTTCCGGAGTAGTATTAGTGGTAAGAGTCATTGTGTTAGTATCTGTTAAAGTTGATTTGCATTTCACCGTGAAGTGACTGTATTATCAGCTCGTTCTTGCGAACATGTTTGTTTTTGTCCTTCAACAGACTGTGTCGTGGCTGACCTCTGCCCCCTCGGTGCTGAAGGACTGCTGGCAAGCGCTCTCCAGTCCTGATGACCTGACAGCTCTCTTGCAGCACCACAAATGCCTTGAGCACCTTGGAACACAAGGTGAGCCTGATGCTCAGGACCCCCCACGCACTGACTGTAATCCACCTCCCTCTATAGTACAGAACTTGTGCCATGATTACACGATATAGTAGGCTATAATAATCTGATGATTACATTTAATTTCTCATGCACACGGTATTCCAAATATATTTTATTAATAGACCAATTCAAAAAAACAAAATGTTACTGGATAAATATGAAGCTGTAGAAGCTACATGAGCATCTTTTGTAAGATGGCACAAACACTTTTCCAGCAGCAGAGCACTGATCTGCCTGGAGATCACTGGATTTCTTTATATGTTAGCTTTGATAAAGATGCCAGGCTTTCAAAAATTATAGTACCATCAATTGAATGTAAAAGAAAGCTACTAACATTTAGTTTGTTCCCATTTGTATCCAATATGTTTGATATTTGCCCACTGTGTCAATGTGGACAGTGACATTGCAGCAGTGTCTGTGGCAATAAGGAGAGAAAAATATTTTAGATAGAGATCACACAGATCACCAGATTCTTTTTCTCAGTTTCCTCTCTGGGCTTCCATAAGTAAACTCATGTTTGTTTTACACAGGTACCACCGTGGAAATGTCCACCCAGGTGTTTGCCTGCTCAGAGTGTCCATTCTTCCACATGCAGGAGTCGTTCCTGCTGCAGCACATTGAGCACAGTCACCCTGAGCATTACAGCAAACTCCAGAGGTCTGCAGAAACAGCCGAGGCCCCCAAGAAGAAGGCCCAGCGTCCCGAGTTCCCGAAGCCTTTCCCCATCCACGACAGGTCTGACCCTCACATGTGCAAAGAGTGCGGCAAAACTTTCACACGTGCCTCAGACGTGACTCGCCACCAGCGGACGCACACAGGCGAGCGCCCGTACACCTGCGAGGAATGTAAGAAGGGCTTCAAGAACTCTTGGGATCTGACGAGACATCAGCGCATTCACACTGGAGAACGGCCCTTCCTCTGCTCCCAGTGTGGCAAACGCTTCACACAGATGGGGTTGCTCAAGCTGCACTTCGAAAGAACCGCCTGTGGCCAGGCTTGCAACCCTCCGCTCTTCTTCACGACAGAGGTCGTAATAGCAGAGGAGCAATCAGAGGAAGTGGACAGTCAGTATAAATGCCAGAAATGTGGCGAGAGCTTCAGTAGCATCCTGGAGCGTCTGAGGCACAGGCAGAGCCACGTGGTGAGGCGCCAGTACAAATGCTCCCAGTGTGAGAAGATATACAGCCGAGCGTCTGACCTCAAGAGACACCAGATGAAACACACCGGTGAGCGGCCGTTTGCCTGCGAGTGTGGGAAAAGTTTCACGCATGTGTGGCTTCTGAATAAGCACCAGCAGATCCACGCCAGGGAGCGTCCGTACCCCTGCACAGAGTGTGGAAAGAGCTTCACACAGCTCCAGATCCTCAACAGGCACCTGCTGATTCACAACGGCAGGCGACCTTTCCAGTGCTCCCACTGCGAGAAGAGCTTCACCCAGCTGGCCAGCCTCACGCGTCACGAAAGAATCCACACAGGCGAGAGGCCGTACGTCTGCAGCACCTGCGAGAAGACTTTCCTCACACACGGAGAGCTGGTGAGGCATCAGCGTAGTCACAGTAACTTCAGGCCCTTCTCTTGTCCGCAGTGCCATAAAAGCTTTAAAACCAAGCGAGCCCAGAGCGAACACCTCAACACACACACAGGGGAGCGGCCGTTTGCATGCAACCTTTGCGGGAAGAAGTTTGCCAAGTCAACCTCGCTCGTCCGGCATAACCTGACTCACACGGGGGAGCGGCCCCACCAGTGCTCCCAGTGTGGGAAGACCTTCCTCACCTCCGGGGAGCTCCTCCTCCACAAACGGATCCACACAGGAGAGAGGCCTTATCCCTGCACCTACTGCGAGAGGAGGTTCAGGTGCTCCTCCGACCTCAACATGCACATTCGAACACACACAGGGGAGAAGCCACACAGCTGTGTGTTCTGTAAGAAGAGTTTCTCTACTTCTACAAGGCTGAAGAGACACGTCCGCACGCACATGGAGAAGGAGATAGTTGTGGAGTCATTTTCTCTTTAAGCTGTCACATGCAAATGATATTACCAGATGATGCTTTGTGAAAATAAAAACTTTTTTATCATTTGCTTCATTTTTATTTCATGTGGCTGTGGTGAGTCCTTAATTACAGTGGTAAGGCCTGTTGCATAAGAACAATCTTTGGAAAAGTAAACAGGGTTTCCTATCATTTTAAGGCTTGATTGCAACACCAAGACCATTTTGGGTATCAGAGATGGTAGATAACATGTAGGGTCATAGCAAACACATTGTAAAAGGTAAATGATCAAAGAGGAGGTGTAGAATTTGGAGGATGGAGGCAAGAGAGGAGAGTGTGGGGGGAAGTGATTAGGTTTAATTGCAGAGAAAGGACAAAATGCCAAGGTAGAGAATGATGCCTCTGAGCTAGAAAAGAATGATTAAAGGCCAAATATGAACAAGGAAAGCAAAATGCAAAACGGGAGTTTTAACTACATTACTTGTTTATTGTGATTGTTAATATTCATTGGTTTATCTATTCATTTGTGTAGTGATGGAAATAACTTATGTAGAGATCACAAACAGTGATGTACTGAGCAGTTTGCCTAAAAACAATGTGTGGCATATTTAGATCCTAGAGGTTTTTGTTTTGTCTTAGTGAGCAGTTCCACCAGTGACAATTGTTCCCCTTAAACATCGTCAGAGTATCTGAGATTTTAACTGTTTCATTCAATGAGTGACGCAGTAATATGGTGCTGCATTCAAACTTTGTAAAACATATCCTGGCACCTTTTTTTAATCTTTTTTTTCTTTTAATTTCAGATCTTTATTAACACCTAGAGAAATACAGACATTCAGGATATAAACAAGAAATACAAAGAAAAATGTCAGTTACAGTAATTGTAGGTTAATATATATATATATTTTTTTTTTTTTTTTGTGTGGAAACTTTATTAAAGCAACATGGTGCAATACAAGACAACACACCAACAAAACCATCAGGGGGGTTCAACAATATAGAGGCAAGCTTTCATACAAAAACATTGTGAAGTGTACATAAATCCAAAGTTTTTATAGCTTTCATGTTGGTAGATTTCTTAATAGACTTAATATATTGTTTGGTTTCATTTTCAAAGACAAGAAATAGAGGTTTTTGATTAACGTAACGACATTTATGGATATGCCATTTGGCTAACTGTATCATGAGATTGATGACATAGTATTGTTTTTATTTTGCAAAAGGAAAAATATCCTGGCTCCTTATAATAAAGAAAAAAAGCTGTTACCACGTGGTTATCACGTGGGATTTCTGTAAGGTTTTGAATATTAATATTCCCTCCAAGTTTCCCGCCGGACCGCTTATCTGCAGGAACTTCCTGTCCCACCCACATTCTCGTGTCGCTTCCGGGTGGCCACACAAGATCCATCCAGAGAGCCGTCGTTATCTTAACGCTGTAAACAAAAGTTACTGAACGGTTTAGCTTCCGCGACACGTTAAACGAGACATGCATATCAAAACAGGTAAGTTTGTACAACTTTCTGACACATGTGACCGAAATCCCTCACTTTCTCAGGCTATTTGTGTTGTCCTGCCGACGGTGTTAGCAGCCATGCTAGCGGTAAAGATAGCAGCCTGCTGGCCGCTTTGAATGGAGGGTTACGAAACTTTGGCTTCAGCTAACATGCTAGCTAGCGGTTAATTTGGTGATATGGTTAAAGTAAAGACATATATTGGACGACAACAGTTGTCGTTAGAGTATTGTTAAACTAAATCGACTATGCTGTGACGGCAGACGATTAAAACCGTCGAGTTTAACTCGTCGCACCATGACGCTGCTAATTAAAGTTTGCTAACACCGGCTGGTACCGGACAGACTAACGTTACAGTCACGTTAGCTAACGCTGCTTTCTCCAGATTTCTCTCTCGGTGATTGAGACGGGCCCCTGGTAACGTGGTAAAATGACTACCTCTCGTGATTATTTGAAATGTGGCGCTCTAGAGCCGGCACGCTGTTCAGGCCGGGTTTACAATATGCATATTTATTAAATCTTTGGAGTGTGGCTCCTGAATTAGTGACCCCACATGTTCTGGAACAAACAAAGCGTTTGTTGGGAGTTTCACCATAAATGACATGGGGGACTTATTTTCAGTTGAGCAGGAATGTCTGCGGCTGTCTGTCGTGTGCCATGTGAACACAAAATGGTTCATCCAGAACGGTTGAGTTTATCTTCCAAACAGTACTATACAAGTTAACGAATCATTAATTTTTAATGATGGGCCATCAGGTGTGACTGATTGACAGGTTGTTGCGTAACATCGATAGGTAAGATGTTTGGTAACAGGTATTGGAAACTGTAATCGGGGTGTTCCAGCCGTGACACATTTTATTTTTTTGAACCAAGTACTTATTATTTATTGTTCATATGTATATCTTTTAGTTTACATCAGATTTTTCTTTCTGTTACATACATACAAAAAAGCTAAACAAAGTTATTTATGAAATGTATAGACTGAACAGTTAAACAGATAACAGTTTGGCAAACAACTTTGTTTTCTGACATTCTTCTAAATCACAAATGCACTTGGACCGTTCTGCGGTAGCATAGTTTGTTTCACATAGATTTAAGTATTGGCTTACAGGGCCCGTCTTGTTGTGAAAATGTCCATCTTAAGATGAAGGTGAGCTGTTCTCCATCACGTATACCTTTTTCACTCTCTCCTGCCACTGGGATATAGTAGGAGGGAGTGGTTTTAACCACAAGACGTTTATCATCTTCCTAGTTATTAATAATAGGACATGTAATAGATACAGCTTCCTTTTTCCCATCTGCCCTTAGGTAGTGCTCTTGTGATATAAAATGGTGGGGTCAGAGGTAAATCAATGTTTAATATAGAAAATGATTCTTTCTGAATCCCTTCCCTAAATTTTCAACTTTGGACCGTGACACATTTTCTAAAAATACTCATGTAACATAGGCTTGCACCATGCTGCACAGTTAATCAATTTTCTTTCAGAAATCACAATATGGAATTGTGTAATATCCGAGTTGTAGAAAGCATAATATTTGTTAAAGGCAAAGTATGTGTCAAAATATCATTTTGAAATGAGTATAAAGATGTCCCAGACAACAGATCTCATTCTTCAGACATAAGGAAAATATTGTTTTATACACATCCCTGCAAAAAGAAAACAAGATCATTTAAATATTATTTTTGCATCATTTTAATTGATTATAATTCCCTCCAGTATCATAAATATTGTTGTAATTGCAATATTAGTCAAAATAATCAGATATTTTGTGCAAATTGTGCACCTAAGAATGTATTGATGTTTTTTTTAATATAATTTAGTATAGTGCCTGGCTAATATAGGATTTGAGGCTAGCAACAATTTTATAGGTGAAAAACTCCCCAATTACCAAATGTGGCAGTTGGGATTTTTTAGATACTCAGAAGGTCACTTGTATTAACCAAACCAATTTATGTTGAGTGATAGTCAGTTGCTGACCATTGTAATAAACAATTTAAAATCAAGCTCTTAATCACCCCAAGCATAGTTTTGCATTACAAATTGTGTAATTAAGTTTGATATCCAACAACATAATCTGATCCCACTAGACAAATAATATTCATCACAGAAAGGCCTGTCACAATTACATTTTTGTTGAACGATATATTGTCCCAGAAATAGTTGCATAGTGGTTTACACTTATAAAATGATGCCAATATCCCATAAATGCTGTTAATGGCTTAAAATATGTTTCACATCATGACCATATTAGTCAACCACTGTTGGGGAACCTGGGAACATTTTCATGTTTATACTGTTTAACCAACTCAATATTTTTCAATACACAGTAGAAAACATGGGCAAAGATGTAGATTCTCACATTTTAAATAATTTCAAAGAATATCTATTATTTAGCAAAGAAACAACTCATCAAAATTTTTAGGAGTCTGATCAACTAATAGTTTTAGCATTACAACAGTCACCGCTGTCACAGGCCGATTTTGGGTTTGTAATTTCTCAACCATCAGCCAAACACAATCACACACAACACAGATATTTACCTCCAGCCGTCCCATTCTCTTTATTCAGTTTGAGTTCATTTTGTTCTTTTCTGCTTGATGGCCATAGGGACAACTGTTGCTCTCTTTAAACTCTGGCTCAGTCGAGTCACATTGAAATGTGTCATCCACCCCGATGTTTGTTTATATCAGATATCCAAGTGCAAAGATCCTTTTTATGAACCAGATCCAAGGGAGGAATCTAGTGGTATGAAACACCCGTGTGGACACACGTCATGTGGTCGTCATCATCACTGTCTGGTACACAAGAAACACACTTGGGCTGTAGGAACAGTTGAATGTGCTTCCTTAAGGTTGATGTTTTCTAATTGTGATTGTCACTCGGTAGCCTAATCACTGGCTCTCAACCTTTTGTAGGCTAGGATCCCCCAGAATAATCAGGCTGGTGTTTGCGACCCTTAGACCAATGTAAACAGATGTTTACACTCTTCCCTCTGCTGATTTTGTGTGATTATACACTGATTTAATAAAATGTTTTGTTTGAGATGACGGCTTTATTAGTTTTAACAGTTAGCACCTGCGTTGTTCAATTTGTTACAAACACTGTTTTTTGTATTATGTGAATCTTCAAATAGAATTAAACAATCCCATCATTTGTCTCCTGGAAAGTGGGCATGACGAGGCATGTAACAGACTCTAACCCTTTATGGTTTTTGGTTTTTTTTTTTGAACAGCCAGAAATGTTCTTATCTTGTTTTCACTCTACATTCATAGCAAGATGAGCCTTCTGTTGATGGTGTTGGAAATTAGCATGTATTAAATGGTCACACCTCAAATCAAAACATGCAATGTTAACATGAACAGCGGGTAAAAAAAACAAATGGACATACAGTGTTTGCTGTGGATATAATTTAATTCTGAAAAAAAAACCCTCACAATTGCACTTATTAGGGTTCCATTTGAAGTTTGCAAAATGCTTAATTCAAACCTTAATGTTTTCAACGTACAGCTTGAATTTTAGTTTATTTTTTGAAAATTGCTTAATATTCACCACAATCTGGTGTTTCATTTAAACCACGTATCTAAACTGAAAATCAGACCCGAATCCTAAGTGAGGAAGTAGAAGAATTTGAACAGCGGGTAAAATAAGTTGTCAATATACATTGATTGCTTTGGATATTACATAATTCTGCAAACTTTCATTTTGAGGATTTGATTTTTAGTACCAATAGAGAGCAAACAAAATTACATTTTTGTAGGCCAACCTGGAAGTTAGCATTGCCATAGGGTCTATTGAGAATGATACTTTTTGGATTTATTGCAAAAAAATCAGCTCTGTGGCAAACCACATGTGTTTGATGCTTATGCATTAGTTGTTTACACCACTTTTATGATGTTGAACCGTTAATGCAGACGAAAGTAAAAAGCTAACGTCATGCTATATTGAACGTCGCTAATGTTATGCTTCAGACCAGCTGTTCCCAAACTTTTTAAGCCGCGCACCCCCTTCTATGTCCCAACAGGGTTGACGCACCCCCAATCCCCCACACCTTAAAAAAAACAAAATGCAATAAGCTTTTTTATAGCCATATTAAAGGCGGCATGTTTAATCATGCTCAAATGACCAGAACACACATTTAATTAAATAATCACCATCACAACAATGCGGTCTCACGTTTGAATTAATCTGAAACACTGAAACACAGTTTCAGTATAATGCAACAAAATTATGCACTAGCTTCCACTTTTAAGAGCAAATAGGATGATGACAGGCTCAGGATCAGAGGCAGAAAGCACATAAATTGGGAAAATGTTATAATAATTTGAGCCGCGTTTAACAAAGATTGCAGCAAGTTTAAATGAGCGTGGAGCTAAACAACCCGTCATCATAACACAGGTTGGAAAAATGGAAGAAGATAACTACTTCTACGCTTCAATTTAAGATGAAGTGCATTTTGAATAAACTGCATTTATTTATTAATTAATAATACAATAAGAAAAAAAAAAGCCTAGCAGCAGCTCGCACACCCCCATCAACCAGTCTCATTTGGCCACTTGTTAGCAACCGTCTTAAGGACATGTAAAAACCTCAAAATTCAAAGATGGCTGTAATTACTAAGGTATTTTATGTCGTACAACAAAACGCCTGTGTTAACCATAGACCTCATTTCAGGCATCTAACCAAAAACCCATTCAAAATCCTCATTGAGTTTGAGAGGATAGACCCCAGGATGCTAAAATGCTAACTTACTCGATGCTTTTAAAAAGTAATTCCTGTGGCACTCCATTAAGATTTGATGATAAAGGCTTAGTCTGAAAAGCTTTAGATTTTAATTTTTTCCTCAGCTGTATGAACCCTGTATGCAGATGTGAGTGTATTCCAACAGCAGTGTCACCGTGTGTTTCAGGTACATGGGAAGCCAGCAACACCGTGTGTGAGTCAGATACCCTGTGTGATCCAGCAGTCCTTGTTGCAGCCACCAACTCAGAGCCTCACATCCGCAACCGTCGCCTGTCTCCTGGCTCAGGAAACTGTGGAGGTGGTGGTGGCGGCGGCTTCATCTCTGGAGGCGACCAACAGCCCCGGCAGCTTTCCCCCGAAGGAGACCTGATCGGACCGGGACACACGCACACCTTCAGCTTCCGCAGGGAAAAGGAACGCAAGGGCCAGCAGCACAAAGGCCGCAGCGTCCGCAGGGAAAGTCAAAAGGGGGTCAGCCGAGTTAGCGAGCGGCCACAAAAGGTTAACCCAAAGGAGAGGTGGGTGGAGGACAGTCTGTCGCTGCTCAAGCCCCCACCTGCCTTCCCAGTGCAGGACAGCCCCGCCAAGCTGCAGCCTGCCGTCAGCTACGCCTCCAAGGTGAAGGCGGGAGCAGCAAGCGGAGGGCTGGAGGAGGACCGCCCTGCCATCGGTGTGCTGCTACAGAACCAGTGGGGTCTCAGTTTCATCAGTGAGGCGAGGCCGGCCACAGAGGGCTCCAGCCCGCACCCCGCTGCCAACGCCCTCCCCCCTCAGCCCACAGACGCTGAACAGTCAGCAGAACTACAGTTTGAGGCAGTTCTCACAGTCCAACCTCCTGAAGACACGCCTACTCCAGTCGCTACCTCCGTCACCCCCACCGCACGTCCAGAGGTGGACGAGAACAACGGGAAGCTGCTGCTTAGTTGTCGTCATCTAGTGGAGGCTTTGAACTATCACAGTAGAGGTGAGAGCCAAAGTTAGCTGTGAATCCTGCCACATTCTTTATTTTATTAGTTAAATTGTCATTTCAGTATGGTCATTTCATAATTTTAATGGTACTTCTCTTTTTGTCTCCTCAGAATGGAATGCTATCTGTAACAAACAGAAAAAAGGTACGTTGCCATCACACCACTAAAGAAAAAAAAAAACATAGAATGTGATGAAATGGTATTTGAAATGTGAAAAATTGACTTCATGGTAACTTCATTCATGTCTGATTCCCAAAAGTTGAATATATGTCAAGTGATTAGCAAATGATCACAGTTTTCTGTAGATGTTAAGATCCCAACTGAAATCTGTGCAAAAATTCATGTTAAACTGAAACTTGTAAATAAGCCATAAGCCAGCGTGTATTTATAGACTCTTCTGAGTGTATTCTGAATTTGATGCCCAAAGCTGGTTTCAAAGAAGTTGGGACAGGGCATTTTTGACAATGTGTTACGTCACCCTTTCTATCTTTAGGAACTGAGGGCACTAAAAGTTTTCAGCTGTTTATTATTAACTGCAGAGTTTTCTTCGGATTATCTGAATCTTTTAATGTGTATTGTAGATGGTGAAATCCCTAAACTTCTTGCAGTTGTGGGTTGAGAAATGTTCTTCTTTTGGATTATTTGCCCACGCAGTTTTTCACATAGTGGTGAACCTCGCCCCATATTGCTAGTGAACAGCTGAGCCTTTCTAGGATTCTGCTTTCATACCCGATCATCATACTATCGCCTGTTACCAATTTACCTTTACAATGTTCCCAACGGGGGTTTGGAACAACTTAACCTCTTTTGTTGCCCCTGTCCCAACTTTCTTTGAAATGTTTTGTTTGCATCAAATACGGAATAAGCATATATTTACTAAAATCCATCAAGTTGATAAAGTAAAATGGCAAATACTCAGTTTAATATATGCAGATGTCCATATTCTGTTGAATTAGTTTTACCCAGGATCCCAACTTTTTTATCATTGTTGTATATTGTATTGTGTGGATCTGAGGTCAGTGTCCTGACTATTGATCCAAAACTAGTTATTAAGCTATGTGACAGTAAAGTATACCTATCGGTCTATTAAAGACAAGATGTCTAGAAGCTACTCTCCATATAAAAATGTATTCAATGTTTGTCTGAGATCTGGGTGGTGAGGACTACAGTCTATGCTACATAGAGCAAGTATATCTCTTTAGTAACCAGTAAATTTTCATTTCAGAGACCTTATCAGTCATTCTTAATTGATTGTCATTAGCCCCTTTCCGACTGCGTTTGTGCAAAAGTCCTGCCATTTTGCTGTAATGAGCAGTGCTGGCTTTTTGCCCAAGGGCCATAAGCGCCATACCGATTCCACAACAGCTTAATATTGGCAGCAGTATCTGTACCAGCAGCGGAGAGTGCATTCAAAACAATAATGGTGGAAGAACTGCTCATCATGTGGTTTCTCGCTGTAGAGGTTCTAGAGACTCCAGCAATGCTGTTCTGCATTTTGAGGAACATGATTCGACTACTGACGAATCAAGTGAGGTGTTTGTTTGAGACATCACATGTTCTACGTCTTGCACCTTATTACCACCAAAGGCGTTAGAGCCGGGTTCCCTTGATAATGTATAGCCTGTATTGCAAATGTTTAAGTTTTGGGGTGGAGCTTCTCCTTTTGACAGTGTTTTGTCATTCTTCTTTGTTGCAGTTCCAAAAAAGGTGGTCTGGTACAAGGACACCAAGGAGCACCCAGCCTAGCAGTGTGAGCAACCCAAAGCATATATAAACACATGTACAACACACACCTACATGCACATGAAAACACGTAAAGATGGACAGATTTATGAGTCCCGTTCACACACACTGCACTCAGGATGATGTCTTCACGCAAAGCCACACTGAGACACTTTGGACTAACTCCTTTGAGATCTTACAGCAATGGACTTTTTTAACGCCTTACAGAAAGCCTGCCTTAATTAATCAGAGCTGTTTCATCGCCTCTCATTACCATTTTTAGCTTGTATGTGTAGAGCTGGTCTTTTTAAAAACAATCTCTGAGAAGCTGTAATTTAAGTTTTCCCCCCTTTTTTGAAAGCTGCAGTTCTGTCACCTTTTTTTGTCCTCTGTAAAGCGAGCGGTCAATCAAGCACTTTGTTAAAAATAATCTGTTGTGACCAATCCCTGTGTGCGAGAAACCCTCACCAGAGTGATCTATTTTTTCCCCCTTCTCGACTACAAAAAAAAGAATGTCTTGTACCTGCTTGAGTTTTATGGTTAATGTATGCAGAGGACTTATGTATCCGTGTCTTCAGTTTACAGAAGGGTGTAGTCAAAGGCACAGTAGAGTTCACCCTTTACCCGTCAGATCTTAATGCTGTGTCCCTTTTTTTGTTTTTATTTCTTTCCCTAATTGGGTGAATGTTACTCATGAATCCATAAGGAATCTCACCATGTTCAGTATGTTGATTTTTGAAAAGAAAATTTATTGAAAAAAAAATTTACACTGGAGAAAGAGGAGAATGTAAGTGAACAGTATTGCTTAATAAAAATGAATAAACTTGACAAGTTCCATCTAAGTCTTTTTTTATTTGACACAAATGTCTATCACAATGTTTCCTCTCAGCAGTGGTCCGAGCCAGAAAGTTGATCTCATGAGTTTGACAAACCTTACCTCTACAGACCAACAGAAATGTGTAAGCACTTTTTAACCTGTAGGGCATTAGACTCAATTATTTGTCTAGAAATTGCATCTTTAATAATTAGAAACTCTAAAAAGATACTTAGGAGTTTGTCATTCTAATGACTTACATGATCCTATTTTAATGACATTGGTAGAAAAGGGCTACCATTTAAAAAAAAAAAAAAAAAAACTGAAATTAGTCGGTAGCAAAATTCCCCTGAAGTTGTAAATGTAACGCCATCTCTCACTGCTACAGTATTTGAAGCCCCCAAAGAGTTGAGCTGTCTTTTGCAACTTTAAAGCAAGTAAACTAATGCAAGTAAAGGCAGAAAGGCATTTATCAAAACAAATTTGACAGAGTTGAAAGTGTCCCTTCAGTGGCGTACTATAGCAGCTGTCCTAACAGACCTGCAAGAAAATATGTAGCACAAAGATGTTCCTCAGTCTCGCCACGTCACCTCCACTTCATCTGTTCTGTACCTGCAACAGGAACAATGTTGATGGTTAACATAGACAGAAAAACTTAAATGGTACTACCCTGCCTTATTGCCATCTAACTTCTTTTTATACCAAGTCTTTTATGGTTAGTTTTACTTGATACACAAATCCTATTTAGCCTTGATGATTGAGTGCAGCAGTTAAATCTTTACTCCTGGGGCACCCTGAAAGCACACTGGCTCCAACTTTATGGACCAATGTGCCAGATAATTAAATTGCAAACAACCAGATTGGATTGCTAGTATTTCCAACAAGGAGACGGTTGTTTGATACACACAAATCAGCATAGTGTAAAAAAAAAAAAAACAACATGAAGTCTACCTCTGAGTAATCCATGAGTCTTCCAGCTCCGTCACCTGACCCGACCTAAACATCTCCCAGCCGGCTTGAGCAATCATAGCTCCGTTGTCTATGCAGAATCTGTGGCACAAAGTCAACACTCATCACGACTGAACGTGGAACACTATGTGCTGGCAGACTGAAATACTTATACAAAGGTTTTATAAGGTCATTTTGTATTGAAGTCTGTTAAAATTTCTTAAAAGGGCCATACCAGTGCATCCCATTATATTCACTCTGGTCAACCACATGCATTAAAGGTTTGGTTCTTTTAACATTTAATATGATAATCTTGGAAAGTAAGATGAGTAATTATTTACATGAAGAATTTGCCATAGTTGAAGTGGTAAAGCCTCAAACAGCATTTACACCATGTTGGGTGTTTCTATCCTGAGTTTGTGCCAGGACCTCCAATCTATTGTTCATATGTGTAAATCTAACTGTTGTCACTTTAATCCCAGAGACTGAAGCAGCTGCTTTACCGTTCATCTGTGGCAAACAGCTTGGCTCCTCTCTCTTTGCACATGATCCCCATCATCTCCTGCAGACGAAGGTTACCTGCAAAGTAAAGAAGTCAATCTGTAACTTTTGACTGACACCATTAAACAAAAAATATATCATACTATGCCATAAAAATGTCCTAATATGGTATGTATGTTGAATGTCATAAGTATATGCAATCAAAAAGTGTGTAGTATATCATTAAAAGATGTCATAGTATCACAACCCAGGCTCTGGAGCTGTCTGCATGTCTTTTTTGTGTTGGGTTGCAAAAGTCACTTGGTGAGGTCTGGTCATTAGTGATTTGGAATTCCTGGGCCTGATATTCCCAATATTAAAAGGGCTCGACATTATCCAGGTACAGAAAGAAGGGGAAATACCGCTCTCCTCACCTCACATTTATATTTTGTATTCCAACACTGACACATGATCACACTACTGATAAAATAAATCACAACTTAGCACAAATTTACAATTTTACTGTCGATGTTAGTAAACAATAAATTCATTATTTCTCTGTGCTGCCTCCATAAAAATGGAACAAAGTCACAGTATATTATATCAAAAAATAGTCATAGTACGCCATGAAAGTCAGTATGTATGTCATTTTTGTTAAAAAAAGGTAACATTTTAAAATTGTTAAAATGGGTCAATTATAGTCCGTTGATACATATTAGATATAATGTGGACAGAAATGACAAAAACACCATATTATGGGATGTCCAAAAATATATTTAAAAATACATTAGCATGTTGATTTTTGTCGAAAAATGGCCAAATGTTAAAATGCCTAAAAACGCTTAAAATGGGTCAATTATACTCTGTTGATACATGTAGTATTGTTTGCCCAAAAATAGCAAAAAAAAACACCATACTATGGGATGTCCAAAAATGACCCCCTCAAAAAAAGTCAAACTAAAGCATGTCGATTTTTGTCAAAATGGCCAAATTTTAAAATGCCTAAAAACGCTTAAAATGGGTCAATTATACTCTGTTGATGCATGTTGTAGCATTTTTTGCCCAAAACAGCGAAAAAACACCATATTATGGGATGTCCAAAAATGACTCCCTCAAAAAAAGTCATACTATAGCATGTATATATATATACATATACATATATATACACACGTATATATATATATACATATATATACACACATATATATATACATATATATACACATATATACGTGTATATATATATATATATATATATATATACACACATATACGCGTGTGTATATATATACATACGTGTATATGTGTATATATATATATATATATATATATATATATATATATATACACACACGTGTATATATATACGTATATATACACACATATATATATATATATATACACACATATATACGTATATATACATATATATACATATATATATATCTGTCCCCCCAGAGTCTCATGTGCTGCGCTAACGTCAAATTTTAAGCTACTGAAAGTGTTTTTACACGATTCATAATATAAAGTTATTTTGCATTGTATTGCAGTTGCTCAGCAGAGTGTCTGTCTCGAGTCAGTCAGTCAAACCCCAACCCACCTCTCCATGCTCCTCCAAGACACGCACGTGCATTCACACACTGTCTATCAGTGTCAGTCCCGCCCTCAGATGATCGCTCTGAATACGTGTGCGCCCGCCGAACTAAATACTATCAACCTGTCTGGGTCGGTCAGAGGTCCAAACACACTGCTTGCATGCTAAAAGTGATTTTTTTAAAAGCCTTTGAATAGTATTCCATCAAGACATCATACTACAGTATGCCATAAAATACAGGATAGTATGCAACAACAAAACGTCATAGTATGGTATGCAATAAAAAAACAAACAATCATACAGCATTCCAAATGACATTTACATTTCAACAGTGTCGCCTAAAATAGCTTCTTTTTAATCCACTCTTGGGATACTATGTCAAACTCTGCTTCCCTAACAACAGTCTGTCAGGTTAACAATGCAATCTGTAAAAAGCTACTGGTTTCAAGGCAACAAGTGGCAACTTACGAGTGTTGTTTGTCAATGACAATGCCGCAGTTTAATGTGGTTGCTGATTATTGATATATAATGAAATTAACATACAAATAGAGTGATATGCAAATAGGGTTTAAGGGTTTTTCTACATCCATCATGTGGATGTGCTGAAACGAGGCGTCCTGCTCCACAATGATCAAGGACAGAAGGCTGGCATGCATTTAGTTTTAGTTGTGAATCTCTACAGATATTTGGCATGGTCTGTTGACCACAGCAGCCTCAGCATGTGGGACCAGACAGCATTGATCCCTATCAACGCTTATCGCCCTCTGACACACATAAGGTTTAGATTCCTTATCCTGCAACCATTTGTTTGAACACCCAGTTATAAAGGGACTATTGCAAAACATTTCATAGCTTAGGCGAGACTTTACAGAGGCCTTAATATCACGGCTTGAAACAGCAGTATGACAAGGTCTACAGTCAAGCAGCAGTCATTGTCCTTAAATGACACAAAATGACTGTCACCTTTAAAGGTGTTACTCAAAATGCAATTATTAAAATTAATTTAAACTTTTGCATACAACCTCTTTGGACCTTAATTGTTGTTTATGCATTTTTTATTACATTTATAAATTTAAAAATAAATGTATTATTTAAAGACCCTGATAAATATCTGTTCCCCACTGAGGTTCATCCAAACTCTTGACACTGCATGGACACTGCTAGTATGACAGAAGAGACAATATTTGTGTTCTTGTGGAGAGTAACTTTTCCCATGTGGTCTTTCACAATAAGAAATAATGGATAACTTGTTCCTTTAAATGAGGCAAATGTTAGACTCACACCGATTTCAACGCATTTCACAACTGGGGAAACAGACTACAATAGTGTACACAATCTCTCTGACTTCTCTATTGTACATCAGTGCCTGTATGACTGATGGAGCTTTACCAAGGCAACCTCACTCTTTACACTTCATGCTGATACTTGAGGTTTACTGTGACATTTGAACTGTTGTATTGTAGCTACTGCAAATATCTGGGCATTGGGCCGCTGAATGATGACGAACACACCAGACAACCCAGACCCAGAAACACAAAGGATATCAGAAAGTATTTTTAACAGGGTTCAAATATTTTAGATTTTTTTTTCATGTACTTACAGCCAACACCACCAACTATGAGGACCTCTTGGGAGCCGCAGTGAGCCATGGCCCTCTCTGTGATCTCCACCAGCATGGAGAAAAGGGTCTCCTGCAGGGAGGGAGGCATTAGTGTTGTGACAATACTGACAAAATCTCAAAAGCCGTCTACAAATGGTCGCTTTTTAATTTGAACTGATCCACCAGTGCCATTTGTTGCTGTTATATAATTCTGTAGCTTTGCAGTAGTGTTCTTTATATTTACTAATCCAAGCATTTACATTTTGGTCTAAGTATGAGTGTTTCAGCATTAAAATGCTACTTTTCCAAGCCCTTTTCCCCACATATCTTAATGTAGGTTTCTGGATTAGGACTTTTCTATGGTCGACCATTAGTATGTCCCTGTTTACAGAAGCAGAGAACCAGCACAGGAGCTAAGCAATATACTACTGTGGACACCATGCTAGTTCCAATCAGAGACCAAAAGTCACACATTTACACAAACAAACTAACAGATCGAGGGCTCGGTCGACCAACAACTCACCACATTCTGCAAGGTAAAATTACTGTTTTTGTTGAAGCAATCTGGTGGCTTTAAGAGAGAACAATGTGTACTGCTGTGGAGGGGGGCTCAGCAAAATCTATTTTAACCATCTAATAAGACCACCCAAAAAAAAATAAAAAATTAATCAATATTAGTTTAAGTGTACGTTATGTTAAAAGGAACCAAAGACGTTATCTTTGCCATCTTCGAAGCCACAAGACTCCATTGACAAAAACAGCAATTTTATCTCAATGCAGAAGTGGCTGAAACTAACATTATCACCACCTCATTGGGTTATTTTTTTAAATATCATTTTGTGACTTTTGGATGCAAATTAATATGGCATCCGCCGCAGTATAGTCTGTGCAGCGGTTAGCAAATGTAGGCACAGCTAAGCTGTGCCTACGTTTGCTAACCGCTGTAAACCGCTAACCGCAGTAAACTGAGAACGCTAACACAAGCTGTGACAGCTTGTGTTAGCGTTCTCAGTTTACTGCTTTTCGTTCAGGCCAGAGAGGTTGTTCCATTTCAAAAACCCAGAAAAGAACGCAGATCATGTTGGCCTTTATAGACCAACTGATACTGATAAGTCTTAGTACCTGCAGGGAGAAACACAGGTCCTCTGCTGTACACTGACCAGAGCTCAGCATCTTATGAGCAGCTTCCTATGAAGAAAAAAAGAATACCATGAACCAAAAAAACAATGAAGTAGACATCTGTTGTCTTGAGTATCAGTATCAAGATTTGTCTAATTAACATCTGCAACGTGTCAATGATTAAATCATCATCTAGATGATATGGATATTGCCACTCACCTCAATATACGATAAAATCCCAGAAAATGAGACATCCATTCCTTTTACTGTATATGGCAACTCCACATACTGGCTTCCTCTAAAAACATGGGCAAGGAGCAAAGTTAAGTACTGGAAAAAAGCGCACAACAAATTCCAAAACAGTCAAGTGCCTGTTGCTCACTTTTTGGCCATTTGCTCAATGTTGTAGCCTGGACTGGGGTCATTGGAAATCTGAGTGGAGAAATCGTTTTATATTAAGTATTAACACACACCTGTCACATCCAATTGCTCTTTTGAAAACCAGATTGGACACACACCTTTATAACTCTAGCGAACCTGTCCAGACAGTTGCCAACTGCGATGTCAATGGTCTCCCCAAATATTCTGTACCGCCGCTCTGAGTATGCAATAACCTGCACAGGAAGAAATGACATTTATACCTCAGTGTATGTACAGCTCTGTCAACACCGTTTAATTGACAGCTGATCATCACAGGCTTTGTGCCAAAAAGAATCAAGTACAACACCTTTAAATAGGCCTACATACAATCATGTCGACGAGTAGTTTAATACACACCAGGGTTATAAAAGTTTGGGATTTTCATTTGTTTTAGTTTTAATTTCGTTGTGAATTTTTGTTTTCAAATTCAGTTTGTTTTAATTAGTTTTTAGAGTGACTTTGCTAGTTTTAGTTTAGTTTTTATTAGTTTTAGTTTTTTGTAATGGGCTATGTATTTTGCCTTTATTTCCTTTGGTTTATCCATCTTAGCCCCAATAAGGTTATTAACTCTTACAGTTCAAGGTGTTTGAATTTTGGTTTGTAGTGCAGACATCTCAGTCTCAGTAAACACACTAACCATGTGTTCCTACATGTTCACTAACCAGCAGATATTTAGTTGGAGCAAAATAAATCCTTTTCATATCAACCAAAAAGGATTATGCAGTGTTTCCCCTACAGTAATTTCACTTGCGCTTCTCCTGGAAGCCCACAAAGCAGGAATACACACACTCAGCAGCTGAGAAATAGAAACACTGTAAGAAAAAAGTTGACAAAGATGAAAACGAAGGACATTTTCACTATAATTTTAGTTCGTTTTGTAACAGCACAATACAGTTTCAGTTAGTTATCGTTTTTGTAAAAATTCTCGTTTTTATTTTCATTTCAGTTAACAAAAATGTTTTTTCAATTCTAGTTTTCGTTATTTCGTTAACTATAATAACCTTGGTACACACAGAAACCAACCTGTGTGTTCCCTCCACTGACATAAAGCACAGTAGGGTTGTTGGCTTGTGTGATGAGTCGACCCATCTCAATGTGTCCAATGCAGTGGTTGACACCGAGGAGCGGCTTCCCCCAAAGCTGTGCGACTGTACGAGCCACCAGAGCCACTGTCACCAGGGGAGCACCCATACCAGGACCTGAGAGAGAGGACGACGAAAATGAGAGAGGAAACAGAGAGGCATTGATGAAGATAAATGTTTTATGAGTAATTATATTATTACAATGCTGCACTAGCATCAATTTATCTTCCACCTTCTTTTCATACACCAGGGGTCGGCAACCTTTACTAACAGAAGAGCCACAAACCTTATTTTGCGCCTTGCAATGAAGATGAAACAGCCTACGAAGTCTAAATAAGCCTACCAACATCACTAATAGGTCATAATGAGCAATTATTAATGAGTTTTTGTCAGAATGTAGCGAAGACACAAGTGTAAATGTACAATCGAAAGCTATCTAGTTAAGCTAGCTTGTCATGGAAAACTCAAAACTAGACTTGAAGATGGAAAAATATAGAAGTTAATGTGCTGTGCCATAGACTTTCTTCACCTATAATGCATATTCTAGTTGACCAAATGTAAAGAAATTGTCACAGCCACAGGGAGCCACTGCAGATGACCTGAAGAGCCACATGTGGTTCCAGAGCCGCGGGTTGCCTACCCCTGTCCTATACCAAACACATAGTGAGCAGAGCTATTTGGTTAATGGCATTCATCCATCCATCCATGCATCCACACACTTTTAACAAACTATGGAGTAAATTTAGAGATACCGTCATGGAAAAAATTATTAGACCACTGTTTTTCTTCAACAACAAAAATAGCTCATGAGAGTTTAATTTAAGAGCTGATATAATAACCAAAATCATTATCAAGAAAACCATGGAAAATGTCTACATATCACCTCTTAAATTACACTCTTCTGAGCTATTTTTTGTTGTTATCATTATATTTGTCCAAACAAATGCCCCTTTAGTTGTACCAGGCATTAAAATGAACAAGATATTGAAGAAAACAAGGGGGTCTAATCATTTTTTCCATGACTGTAGTTATCACTCAATTTGCATCTTCAGCTAAATATTTGGTTATCTTTGTTCTGACAAACATCTGACAAGATCAAATCTTCCACAAGGTGAATCCCCATGAAGTTACTTTACCTTTTGTATATGCCACACAGTCGATGTCTGCAGGCTTCAGCTCCGCCTGCTCCAGTGCCTCCTTCAGGACAGTCAGTATGACAGCACGGTGGTGCCTGGCCGTATCACTGGGCAAGAATCCTGATGAGAAAAATCATTTGTTGTGAACTTCACATACAAGATTATTAGACGTGACACGTTTCTGCTGAGGGTGACATAATGGGACTTGCCTTGACCAGGGGGGGTGATGTAGGTCCGCCTGGGGTTGGAAAGCACTTCACCATCCCTGATGATTCCTATGCCAATCTTATTGGCACTGCCCTCAAATCCAATAACTACAGTCATGGCAGCTACATTTTAGTAAAGAAAAAAAAAAACAAAGTGCGATGAAAACCACATTTTTTTATTTTTAAAAGGTCCAAATTATGTCCAAACTATGAGGTATTAAAAATTCAAGATGGAAAACCACTGCACCATAATATGACAAGATTAAGCCACAATGAGGAAATTCAACCTCTACATTTAACCAATTATTTTTTTATACACAACCATGCAAGGAGCTGAAGGATGTCATGTCAAAATGTTTATCTCATGATTTTCAATTTTGTAAATCAAAAGAGAACTTATTGTACCACAACTTGTAATTTTGTCAAAGTCAAAAAGTTGATTTGTAATCTCATAATTCTGCCTTTATATCTCATACTGCTAGTTTTTCTAATTTAAAAATAACTTGTAAACTCAGTTTTTTGTTTTTGCAGAAATCTTCATTAAAAAGTGTTTTTAGTTAAATTTTTAATGTCGATTATTTTTCTTACTGGGCATGTATATTTTTTTAAGGTTTTGGTGACAAGCATACCAAAATTGCTAAAGACTTGTCAATAACAAAGTATTGAAATCTATTGGTATCATCAGAAAAAATTGTGGTTTCATATCTCAGAATGCTTTAAATATATTGTATTGTAGTTTAATTAATCCATATCTCAGTTATTGTAATATTGTTTGGGCCAGCCCTTATCCTTCTAATTTACAGAAATTATTAAATCACACAAAATAAATATGTTAGATTAGCCACCTTCTCTAACTATTTGTCTCCATCTGCCAATCTGTTTAAGAAACGTAATATATTGTAAGTCTACGATATTAATATACTTCGATCATGCATATTTACTTATGAATATATTAATCTTTCCCACTTGCTGCCCAAATCTTTTCATGAATTATTTACAGTTAACTCTCAGGTCCATTCTCACAACACAAGACACACTGATAAACTTCATCTACTACACATACTCAGTTTTCTTTTGCTTACAGAGGCTCCATACAGCAGGAATTCTTACCTGTTAAATCATGACTACTAATTTCTTTTCCAGTTTAGTTGTCATTGGATCATTATCTCTTATACATGCTCATACACTCAAATACAATTATTTAGGGCTGCAACTAACGATTACTTTCATTATCGATTAATCTGGTCAATTAATAAATTAGTTGATTGGTCAATAAAATGTTGAAAAATATCAATCAGTATCTCCCAAGATGACGTACTCAGATCTCTTGTTTTGTCCACAAAGATATTCAGTTTATTGTCATAAAAAGAACAAAGAAACCAGAAATATTCACATTGAAGAAGCTGAAATCAAAGAATTATTGTCTTTTAAAAAACTGCTCAAACCAATTATTTGATTATCAAAAGGTGTTGACGAGTAATTTAATAATCAATTATTGTTCGATTAATCGATTAATTGTTGCAGCTCTACAATTATTTTACCTTTATACACACCCATGTTTTTATTTCTGACTTTTTTTGTCTGTGCTATAAAATGGCACTTGTATTGCTTTATTTTTGTTGTTAATTGTTGTTGCTTTCTCTCATTGTTGTTGTTGATTTATTTTTGAGTTTTTGTACATTTCTTGGGGAGGTGCTTCTTATAAGCCCATATAGGGTTTTCTAACCTCTCCGGCACTTACTTTTCTTGTTTCATTTCTGTTTTTGGTAATTGTCTTTTCTTATCGTGTAGATGAATAAATAAATACACATTTAAATTAATGTCACGTGTAAGGAGATACTAAGTAACCCTCCCGACACACACTGCTAAATGCCACATTATGTCACATACATGTTGTCATATTCTGCTAACGCTCAACCAAAATAAGCAGCTGTGTAGCATCTATGATAGCAATGACAGCAAACTGTTAAACTCACAAAGACTAGTAACGCTGCATTGAGGAGGAAATGTGCATACCTAGCTTTGCTTTCCTTCGGTGGCTCACATTAAAAAGTGTTGCCAGTTAAACTTGTTAAACTAATAAGTGTACTGCTTTAGCTAACTTCTGTAACTCAACGACTCCATTTGAAGCTCCAAGGTCCCAAACACTGACAGCCGCAGACACGGCCTGACCAAAACGTTTGTCCAAATTATGTTTTACTTCAGCGACATGCCAGGATAATGTTAATGCATTATAGCAGCAACAGCTGAGTTGTTTTTCCAAGTAAATAAACGAAACAGAAATGTGCATGGTTTTTTGTTATGTTTTTTCTAATCAGGCAAATGTTTAGGCAGTCAGTACGTACATCAAGCACATGTGCTAAGAGTCTGTGCTGTGCTTTGTGAGTGTGTGCATAGATATCTATGAGAGTGTGTTTGGGGGAGTGACTGAAGAGAGTCTGGTCTGGTCTTTGCATCCTGTTGTGTGCAAGTAAGATTATTTGCATCTCTTTTTCCTGAAACGTGTTTGTGATTGAAACGAGAACGCTATTATTATTTCGCCGCTTTGCATTTATAGATTATTAAAATCAGCGGTGTAGGGAGCTGATTAGTATCTGGATCCATTCATTCAGCGCAGGCCCTCTGTGCTCTTTGTCACAGAGGGGAAGCTAGCTTTAGCATAGCTTTACATCAAACATTTTGCGTGTAAAAGCGGCAAAATCGTTGAAGCTGTTATTGGTTTTTTTATGTCTTCTAAATGCACGTTGTTAATGTTGCATCCAGTGGGTCACAAATGTATGCTTGTCTGTATTGAGTGTGCTTGGTTGTCCTCACAGCCACGACTGGCATCAAAATAAACGTGCAGCGTGCTTCCTTTGTCCGAGGGTTTATTCTCACACTGCCTTGTACAGGCTGACAACAACCATCTGTAAAATAATGTGCACTGCATTAAAGAAATTTTGTAACATTGTAATTCGGCCACCATCCGATACTGTAGCTCTTACGATGCTCTTATGCAAGCGCAGATTTACAATCGGCCACGTTGAAAATAAAAACAGACCGATATATTGACCGATATTGGCTTACTGCCTGCCTTACGTTTCGGTACTCTATATAATGGCTGATAAATAAATTGCAGTACAGTAATGCCAAATACGTTTTAAGTAATGCTACCTATATACCAGAAGACTGAAAAGATTTGGTCAAGACTCCTGGAAAACTATCAGCTCACACCTGCTCACATCTAAAGACGAGTGTTTAGAGTTTTTAGTCCCAGCCTAGTCTCACACTGAGATTTTACAAATACTGAATCTTGCAGGGTCACTATTTACAATACTACAACTAGATTATTTTAACAGTTTTCCCCCATCATGCTCTTAGTAAAAACTTTCAAATGGAGGAGAAGCAGCGTTTGGCTCCAGCTGCTTTAGTGTGTGCAGTGGTTTGTGTTGGGGAAAAGAAAAAAAAAAGTGAATACGACGCCACAAAATGCCCCCTCACAAAGCTGAAAAAGGGTTTCTGTTTTTCTGACATGAAAATTGACTATTTTACAGTAAAAATAGATATAACAATAAAGGAAAGGAACATTTAGAAATTAATTCATGATATACATTTATGTCATTTAATTATGATTTATTTAATTGAAGAATTATTTGTATCAGCTCTATCAACTTTCATTTAGTTAATCATACATGAATCATCGATTAGTTATTACTTATGTAGGCTATATATTTATTTATAAATTTTAACTTGACGCCTTACTGTTCTCTTTACTAAAAAAACAGCACCCCCAAAAATCTAAATATATGACATCACTATATTTTTATTTAGGACTGAGCTTACTAGCATTATTGTGATGTTCCTTTTTCCTGTGGAAGTGGTTTTACTGGCCGGTCTGGAACCGGGGACCTTTCCCCCGCTCATCTATTGCTTGGTGATTGTGTTACGTCACTGAGACTTGAGATAATATCAAACACGTTTGATATGATACAAACCCAAGACTAGGAAAAGACTGATATGAAACAGAGCAGATTACTACCTTAAACTTAACAATGGAGATGACTCCAGTAAAACTCCTAGATTTACTAAAGACTCTCAGCTTTTAGTCTGGGACTGTGAATCTTTTGTTGTAAGCCCAGCATAATTTACAACAGTGTCTCCATTGCCTGGTTGGACCAACCAAGCATTGACAAGTTTATTATTAAATTGCTTGTTTTGTCTGACCAACAGTATAATGATATGAAACAGAAAAATAAATTAAGCATTAACTGTCCTTCATAACACATTGGACAATCTCTGTACAACTCTTGCATACTGATGTGGCATTTAACATTTCAGATGATTACATCACTCATTTCCTCTTCTGTTTTTCCAGCGGCGCGTGTGCTGTTGTGTGTGCGTGTTGTGTGTCTGCGAGGTGTGTTTGGAGTCAAAGCGAGTTCAAGTATGAAGAGAGGCAAGAATGCAGAGGAGGCTGATGCGGACGGGGAGAATGACACCGGCTCTGGTACTACACTGTGCACGAGTGCATACTGTTCTCACATGTTACACAACTTAATACTTTTTACTAACAAACATATGTGACCTCCACTTTCTTGCCCCTATTGATTTATTTCACCTTCCAGCTTCTGCAAAGAAAACAAAGAAGACCAAGGAACCAGAGGCTCCAATACTGTACGAGGATCCTCCTGACAAAATGACCAGCAAAGATGGACGTGAAGCCAACATGAAGATCACCTCCTGGAATGTGGACGGCCTGAGGGCCTGGGTGAAAAAGAAGGGCCTGGATGTGAGTTTACAGTTAACAAAAGCATCATAAATGAAGTTTTGAGACTGGTTTTAATGGTAAACCCTTGTGCTCCTTCCTCCCAGTGGGTGCGTGAGGAGGCTCCAGATGTTTTGTGCCTGCAGGAGACAAAGTGTGCAGAGAAATCCCTTCCTGCTGAAATCACCTCAATGCCCGAGTACCCTCACAAGTACTGGGCCGGCTCAGATGAGAAGGAGGGTTACAGTGGAGTGGCCATGCTCTGCAAGACTGAACCAATCAAAGTTACCTATGGCATTGGTGAGTAGTGTAATGTTATCATTTGAAAAATCCCTAGGCCTCAATTTTTGGTCAAAAAGTCTTGAACCTAAACTGGTGGCTCTAAATGGCAAAAATACTAATTTTCTTAAAGGGAATGTATTTTGTCCATTTTCAGGTTCATATTTTGGGTTTCTACTAGAACAGGGGTCAGCAACCTTTACTAACAGAAGAGCCATTGTCTGGCAAAATAAGAGAAAACAGTCGGAATGGAGCCACAAACCTTATTTTGAGCCATAGAATGGACATAAAACAGTCTAAGTCTAAATTAACATTAATAATAGGTCATAATGAGCATTTATTTCTTTTTTTTTTTTTTAATGTATTTTTTTGGGCTTTTTCATGCCTTTAATGGACAGGATAGTTGAAGAGAGACAGGAAACAGGGGGCAGAGAGAGGGGAATGACATGCAGTAAAGGGCCGTCCGATGCGGGACTCGAACCGGGGCCAGCTGCAGCGAGGACTGTAGCCTCTACACATGGGGCGCCTGCATAACCCACTACGCTACCGACCACCCCGAGCATTTATTTCTATGATTTTGTCAGAATGCAGATGAGAGGCTGGAAACCAAAGAAATATCTCAGGAGATTTTTCGAACTGAAAGCTGTAGCCTAGCAAGGAAAAGTCAACTTTACGTTGGCTAAATTTAGAGGTTAGGGTGGCGGCCCAAGCTGTGATGCACATATTAGTGGACTAAAGTGTTTTTAAAACATTTTAACTGCCATTATAATATACACATTTTTACAGTTGAAGAATACAAATTGCTTTGGGCCTACACTAATGATAAATTCAATTTAAAATGTAAAGAAATAAATGTTTCATTTTGCCACAGAGGACAAGTTGAAGAGCAAAGTATGGCTCCGGAGCCGCAGGTTGCCTACCCCTGTACTAGAACTTATTTCCATGCGTTAATATTACAAAAGTACATTATTTTTCTCATGACCAGTCAGAACTGATTGGACTTTTTGAGTAGGGCCTTAAAGTAATTGCATTCCATTGTTAACTGAACCTCCAAACAATCCTTCAGGTAAAGAAGAGCATGACAAGGAGGGCCGCGTCATCACTGCAGAGTTCCCCACCTTCTACCTGGTGACCGTCTATGTGCCAAACTCCGGCAGAGGTCTTGTGCGCCTCGATTACCGCAAAACCTGGGACGAGGACTTCCGGGCGTACCTGAGCGAGCTGGACATGCAGAAGCCCCTGGTGCTGTGTGGCGACCTTAATGTCGCACACCAGGAGATCGACCTAAAGAACCCCAAGGGGAACAAGAAAAACGCAGGCTTCACCCCCGAGGAGCGCGAAGGCTTCAGCCAGCTCCTGGAGTCCGGGTTTGTCGACAGCTTCCGGGAGATCTACCCCGAGCAGACCAACGCCTACACCTTCTGGACCTACATGATGAACTCCCGCTCAAAGAACGTGGGCTGGAGGCTGGATTACTTTGTGCTGTCGTCCAGTCTGCTGCCAGGCCTGTGCGACAGCAAGATCCGCAACAAGGCCTTGGGAAGCGACCACTGCCCCATCACCCTGCACGTGGCTGTATAGGTCACGGTCTGTTGAGCAGGGATACTGTTTCACCTAGCCATCACTGTTTTCATAGTACTTCCATTCCGACTTGACTGAAACTGTCGTGTATGCCACTGTGTGTTAGAGTGAGGCATCGCCTATTTTTGCAGGAAATTCTAAACCTTTGTTTAAATTTCTCATGGGTGAGGCACTGCCCAACCTCACTCTTTCAGTAGGCCCAGCAGTAGCTTAGTAGTCTAGTACTTTTAACTCCTTCAGTTTGTACACAGCACAATTCATAATGTCCATTTATCCCCTTCATGCAATTGATCAGTCAGCCCAGTAATGTTCACCCCTCTTTAGCTATTGTCTAGAGATGCAACACTAAACATGAAGACCTGTGACTGGCTGTGGCACTGTGTGGTTCCTGTCTGCACAACTACTGACCTGGGACAAGCCTTGGTGCCCCAAAGCCTGCCATTTGTATTCTGTGTTACTGTTTGAAATTAAGCTACTGCTGTTAAGAAAATGTAACTTGTTCTATCACAAAAATGTTTTAAGATGCTTTTCCAAAGCATTGAATTTCCTGTTGTAAAACATGCCCACAATAAAGACTGGATTTGTATATCTTCTTCTGCTCATTTTTTGGAGACTGAGTCAAGATGATTAGACACAAAAAAAAAGCCAGTGCATGGTGTACTTTAATCGCAACACAATCTGGAAATTAAAATGCATTCAGTATAATGGAAAACATTCAACAAGAACCTATGCTTGCTAGACTTATTTTCTAGATTAGATGCAATTGCATATGAGATCAAAGGACACAAAGTTGCCTTCAGGGATGCAAGGATATCAAGTATCCAGATATATACTGACTCCAAAAGCTGGATCTGGTATTTGACAATGGGGCCAATCTATTAATTTTTATTATTTTGTCAATTCAGTAAATGTATTCATAAAAAAAATATCCCAGTCACTTCCACCAAGTGAGGCATACAGCTGACTAATTAAACACAAGTATCAAATCATTTCTCAGTCAGGGCCGATGCCAGAACCCTGAGGGTTGTTTGGATACCGATACCTGAAATGCCTCGCTTACAGCCTTAAATGGCATATCTACACTCAGCTGTACTCATTGATCTGATATCACATAATGAAATAATTTATCAACTCAACTACCGGTACACTAGTCAGAAATAACACTATCAATTGTTACTTGATTTCAGTACTGCACATGTGCAACCCTTAAAGTGATAGTTCTGATTTTTTTCAAGTGTGGTTATATGAGGTACTTACCTACAGTCAGTGTATTACTGCATTAGATGATGGTGTGAGTGTTCCCAGTTTGGAGAACCAGAACTGCTGGGGGACTGCAACAAAACAGATTTTTACCACCTCAAACAAAAATATTCCAGCATATTCCAAATGTACACATAAACTGGTCCAACACTTTTTGGGTGGACCTTTGTTTAGGTGGTTAAAATAGTTTTTGTTGCGGTCCCCGTCTGCAGGAATACATTCATTAGTTTCCTGCTAAGAGCGCGTCTGGTTCTCCAAACTGGGAACACACAGACCATCATCTACTACAGGTAATACATTGACTGTATTACCTCATACAACCCCACTTCTAAATATCAGAAATATCCCTTAAACAGAGATGAGAAAGATGCTAATTCTCACTCATTAGTTACTTCCATCATCACCTCCACAAAGAACGATCACTGTGTCCAAAATTGATTATAGAGGTAGGTAACAAGTGAGCTGTCTTGCTTCTCATCTTTGTTGGGAACAGTACATGCTCTGTAAAGTGTTTAAAAAGGGTTTGTTTCATTGAGTCTGACTAATTTTCAGCTGATTTGGTTCCACAAAACAAATTCAACATTGTTAATATGACAACTTATTCTGGGAACGTAATTAACTCTCTTATGGGACTAAATCAACTGAAAATGAGTTGGAATAAACTAAATAAGCCTGACTGATTCCGTAAACTCGTTTTATGGAACAGGCCCAGAGCCAAGCCATACTATGATTGCCATCACATCAATACGGTGCTCTTTAAAAAAATAAATTAAATACAAGTGCACATTAAGTAAGTTCAGGTATTGGTATCGAGAAGAAAAAAAGGTATCCGAACATCTCTACAAAGCTCAGGTATCGGGACTGAACAAGTGGATTCAGTGCATTCCAAATTGCCTTTATCCCATTCTAAACTAATTTATGATGATTCCATACTATTTCAATTTTACAAAACAATAAGATCCAGATCGATAATTCAAAGTCCTGACTATTTTAACTTCATGATATGTGTTCGTTGATGCATTTTCAGATTATATGACTGCCTGAATCCCTTCCCACATTCTACACAGAGGTATGGTTTTTCCCCTGAATGTGTTTGCTGGTGTCTCTTCAGGCGGTTGGCGCTGAGGAAGCTCTTGTCGCACTCGGTGCAGGAGTACGGCCGGACTCCGGTGTGGTAGCGCAGGTGGATGGTCAGGTAGCAAGACTGGGTAAATTTCTTGCCGCAGTGGGGGCACTGGAAGGGCTTGTGGCCCGTGTGAAATCGCTCGTGCTTGAGGAGCTCGGCGTGGGAGAAGAAGCCCTTCCCGCAGTCAGAGCAGAGGTAGGGCCTCTCGCCTGAATGAGTCAGCTCGTGTCTGATCAGTGTCGCCTTATAGACGAAGCTCTTGTCGCACTGCGAGCAGCTGAAAACGTTTTCCCTGGTGTGGCAGTGCTCGTGCTTCTTCATGTTACGCTCCCTCTTGAAGCCCTTGCCACAGAAGGAACACATGAAGGGCTTTTCCTCAGAGTGGATCTTCATGTGGCTCAGCAAACCCCCCTTGTAGAGGAATCCCTTGCCGCACTGTGTGCACGTATGGGGCCGCTCCTTTTGATGGATGCGCTGATGTGCGGTGAGGGCTGCCCGGTAGGTGAAGCTCTTCCCGCAGTTGCACGTGTGCACTCTTTCTTCTTTGTGAGTCTGGAGGTGTCTGCTGAGGTAGCTGGCGCAGCTGAAGCCCACGTCACAGCGAGGGCATTTATAAGGACGCTCCACACTGTCTGCATCCTCGCCGTGGGTCTTCATGTGTCTCACCAGTGCAGACTTCCAAGCAAACGCCCGGCCGCACTCAGAACAAAGGTACTCGCCGTTCTCCATGTGGGTGCTCTTGTGCTCCTTCTGAGCCACCAGGGACTTGAAGAACTCCCCGCAGATCAGACACTCGTACTTGCGTCCAGAGCTGTGCGTCTGCTTGTGTCTCTCCAGTGACTGTTTGAAGGAGAACCGCCGTCCGCACTGAGAGCACAGGAAGGGCTGCTCGCCTGTGTGGATGCGCTGGTGGGCTTTTAGTAAGGACTGGAACTTGAAGCTCTTCTCACAGTCCGGACAACTGAAACGCCCCTCTTCATCTGTGAGGGGCTGAAAGGACTGCTCCTCGTCCTCAGTCCCCACAGAGTGGACCTTGTCAATGTGCTGCTGGACCTGTGCTTCTTCTAAGTGATGGTAGGAGCATTTTGGACAGGAGAAAGCAGCTGAAGAGCCATCTGCGACACAAGCTTACAGAAAAAAAGAAAATCATTAGGGACTGGAGCAAGAAATGAGAAAATTACGTGCTTGCATTTTAGACTTCATAAGTGCAGGACTTTCAGTAATACCACAAATTAAAAATGGGAAATCAACAATTAACCCTTGTTTTTTTATACTGCTAAAATAAAAATAAAAAGTTAAAAGTTGAAAATTTTCCTTTAAAGATACAGGTGCATCTCAATAAATTAGAATATGATGGAAAAGTTTATTTTTCAGTAGTTCAAGTCAAATAGCCCCAGCCAAGTATTGAGTCATATAGATGGACACACTTTTCAGAGGCCTGGTCTTAGGTCTTCATTAAATGTAAGCCATAATCATTATAATTAGAAGATATTAAATAAATTAAGACATGAAACATGGAATGTTTCATTCTGTGTGTAATGGATCTATATAATGTGGTATGTCCACCTTTTGAATTTAACTACTGACAGAAATGAACTTTTCTATGATATTCTAATTTATTGAGATGCACCTGTATGCAGAGCTGAAACCTATCCAGTAAAAACCCTATCCTAGCTGCCTATTTAAGCATTTAAGGATGCAATTTGGCAATTTGAACAACTTTTAACTATCTTGAATCTGACAATTTTGTAAGAAAATTGATAAATGATTCATATTACAGGTTATTTGCAATAATTGCTGTCTGACTTTCTTTTTCATTTTTGTTTGTATACTATTTTACCTATATTTAAATATTTTTTTCAAACAAAGTATTTGCAATTTAGTTTAATTACTTGTCTCACAAGATATTAAGGTTCTTTGTTTTTCTAATTTGTCTTATTTGATTACTTAGATGCAGCGGGAAAGTAAAATATATACTCACTCTCATCATCGTCCTTTAATGAGACCACAGGTGAGCCGTAAGAGTGCTCTGCACTGTTAGAAAGAAAGTTAAAAAAGTTAAAAAAGTAAAGTTGAGACACTTAATCTGCCTGATGTCCCTCAACAGCCACAACTAGTGATTCGTTTAATTCTGAAGAGTCAGCTTCTTCAAAAACAACATGGCTCAGTTAAAAATTTTGTTTCGAAACCAAACTTCTCTGATTTTGACACCAGATGATTTGCTACCACCAAACTTCATAGTGATGTTTGTTCAAACAGTGAGACGGAAGTCTCATCTGTCACTGGATTTAAATTAATACCTGCATGTCTGACATGCAGAAAAATCTAACATCTGTCATTAAAGGAATGTATACAAATAAGAATGTCTTCTGATTAGTCTAAAAATCTGACTTTTACAGAGAGATTTGCAGCTTTGTGTTCAACAAAACACAAGAATAATATAGTATATTATATATATATATATATATATATATATATATAGTATATAGTATTTATAGTATATTATTAATATAGTACTATAACTGCTCTGTTTCTATGTGCTTCTAAACCCAGCACAAAGCATAATGAACCTCTTTGACTTTTCCTCACTTCTGTAGAGGTGTGTTAAAAAATTTTTAATTTCAATCTGTCAACTGCATAACAACATCAGACACATAAATTAATCATGAAAATACAACGAACAGTGGTGCCAAAGAAAAGAGGCAACAAAAACAAAACAAATATATAGCGCAAAATAAATAAATTATGCCTTGGTTGCTGTTTGTTGTGTGTTATGAATGTTGTACTCACTACCACACTGCATTATGGGTATTCATGCCGTAAAAATGTCACATACAGTTTAAGCAGTATGACAGAACGCTGCCCTGAAAGACTCAAAGAGAATTGTTGGAAATCTTTTGAGAGACCAGAATGAAAACGTGTGTTTTTACCTATTAAAAGGCAAGGGCTTCAGCTCTGGAGGGTCGGTCTTGGTGATCTCCTTCCTTCTTTTAGTTGCCATGTGCTTCTGTAGATTTATCACCTGGATCTTCATGGTTGGTTTGCGTTTGCGTCCACTTGTGCGGACCTTCACCAAGGAAATGATTTCATTGTCAAATTCGGGGACTGTTCCCTCAGGCTCCGAGGTGATCTGAACGTCTGTATTCTGATTATTATCATCCACCTTTGTCTCGGGTTCAACAAGTACAACAGGAGCCTCTCTGACATCTTCATCACCTAGAACCACCTCTTGCTCATTCTTATGGCTCTCTGTAGGCGTGTTTGCTTTGTGATCATCATTGTGTGTTTTAAGGTGCCTTGCAAGTGCCAGCTCCCAGTTGAATTTCTTGTTGCACTGATGACACACGTAAACGCCGTGTTTCATGTGTGTTTGCTTGTGCTCTGTGCGGGCTGACAAGGACTGGAAAGTTTCCCTGCAGATAACGCAGTTGTACTTGCGTCCAGTCTTGTGCGTGTGTCTGTGCCGGTCAAGAGACTGTCGGAAAGAGAAGCAGCGTCCGCAGTCATCGCAGCGGTGGGGGCGTTCACCGGTGTGGATGACCCTGTGGGCGATGAGCGACGAGGCAAACTTAAACTTCTTTTCGCAGTCGGGGCAGTCATGAGGTCCCATAGACATTTTTTGTTGAGAGGACGCCAAGTCGTCCTTAATAACCTTTGGCTGGATGAGGTTTGCTAAGCCACTTGCAGCTTCTTCTTGTGTTGCTTCTTCCACTTCTTCTTCTTCTATGGTTGCCTCATTAGGAAACACGACCAGCGACTCTTCAGCCGATGTGCTGGTGTCCGTTCCTTCAAAGCAGCTTTCTCCCATCACCACCTCGATGTCGGTGCTTGCGTCTAACTCAACCTCTGCATAATCAGTCACGGTGATTATTTCAACTGCTACGTCATCCACAAACGTTACAGTGTGTGTGTCATCACTGAGGCCCTGCAGTGGATCCGATTGGTTGGGTTGTTCTGTAGGTTTTGCCACTCTGCTGGGGGGAGCAGCAGAGAGGGAGGACAGGATGCTGTCGCCCATGCTTGAAGGTGGAACTGCACAGAAGATAACAAGAATAACATCAAGTTACTGTGTAGAGCTCTGTCACTGAAATAGAAGTTGTTATGGGAAGTGACTCACCATGTTGCTCCAAATGCCCGAGGTGTTTGTGGTGCTGGAGCAAATTTTTCAGGTCTGTAGGATCAGAGACTGAATGCACACAATCCTCCAACACAGAGCATTCAGCTCCAAGCCAGGAAACAGTCTGTGCATGAAGACAAGCATGACAAAAAATGCAATGTAAGAAAAAGATTTCAAATTTAAAAATAGGATACGGAAATTTGAGACTTGCAAATTAAAAACCTGTAAGAAACATTACCAGCAAGTAATGTTAAATGACATTATGTTTGTTGTTATGTTTTAGTTATAGTGCAGAAATTGTGAAGCACTACAATTGCAATTCCATTTCAGAATTAGGTTCTAACTCTGTCTGACTTTGAAAGTTGCTGTACAGTTCACACTACACAGCATCTTTTGATTGGGAGTCTTTTGTGGTTTTCACACTAAATGACTGACCAATGACAGGGGGTCTGAAACACACACACACACACACACACACACCCGTATGTCAGGTGGGTACAGTCTGGGGTCTGAGCTCACAGAAAATAATCACAGGTTCAGTTAGGCGGGTTCCAAATAAAATGTTAATTAGTTATAGAAATATTGTTTGCAATAATCCGTCTTCAACTTTTTTCTCACACACAAGCGTAAACACACGTGCACGCACGCACTTTAACACTTCACACATGCCTATTTGCCTCTGATCTGGGGCATTTGTTGGAGAGTTCCAAAACTGTAGGCCTGCAGAAATCAGGGCTAAAGTCTTGTAGTGTGAACTTGGCAGTGTGTAACTGTCTCTCATGGTTGACCATGATGATTCATGGTCATTCAGGTTCATAAAGTTATTAAAAGGTGATTACAATGCAATAAATAAGATGTTTAAAAGGTTTATAAATATGTCTTATGGATAAAATGTTTGGTTAAAATGTATTTCCTTTTGAGGGACTTTTATTGTGAAATATAAGGGTCTGATTTGAGGGCATTGTGGAAAATGTGAGGTCAAAATGTGAGGTCGTAATGTGAGGTCAAAATGTGAGGCTGGGTCAGTTTATTATGGTTCAGTTGCATTATGGGTCAGAGCAGTAGAAAAGGCTGTAGAGAAGAGCACGCAACTCCAGAGTGACAATTCTACATTAACTTTCCTTTTATATGTTTCACATTTATGTAAAACGCTCTTAATGTGCCCTATTATGGATATTTTGTGATGTATTTGAAGTTAATTTATTCCAGCCATTTCTGTTGTGTCTATGTGCTTCAGCCATTACAATGATACTGAACAGTGAGTGGGAGTTGCATGTGTTTTCAAACTCGTCTTGTCTTTATTTATTGTAGTTTTCACAGTGTCTGCAGAAGTACAGAGAGAGAGAGAAAATAAACCTTCAAGACATCTGTATGAATCGTGGCCATTCATTTCGTTGGACCAGTGTTGTTACACAGTGTATAATCATAAAGCATTATCATGTAGCCATTAGGGGCTGTAATGGTTACAACTAGTGATGGGACGGACTGTGCCGAGGCTTCAGAGCGTGTCAAGAAATCCAGAAAGCCTTTTATGAAGCGCATATCGAGGCTTGTTACTTTAAGGGCGAGTGATGTCATTGATGACGATTGAAGCCTCGCTGGTTCAGGGAGTGGTTGGAGTATTGGTGTGATTTATGAACATATATAAAGCGCAACGGATTCCCGCAAAATTGAGCCACACAGTGGCAAAAATATAATTTCTTAATAAAAATGAATAAAGTCATCATCATCACCCCAGTATTCACCAGCACAATCAGTTTTAACATAAACATCTCATGTCCTATTAGATTTATTCAAACACTGACTTAAATCATATTGACACTTTTTTTTGGCATTAACAGACTCTTACCATTACCAAAACATTAATCAAAAACAGATTAAATGAATGAATCACACAAAATCTAATGAAATTGTTCTTGGCATTAGTCATCACAACTTGTTGTAATGACAATAAAGGTTTTGACCAGCAGGGGGGGGGGGGGGGTTTGTGAGCACATGAAGCCTTGAAAAATTCACTTTTTTTATAACCAATTGGATGGAAAGCTTCAAGGCTTCATGGGCCTTCATCTGGTCATCACTAGTTACAACAATCTGTATCGTATATCGAGTCAATGAGCAATGATCCAATTTTCTTGATGCAAAGTGAATATATTAAGATACATCTTTATTTTGAAATTCTTACTGTATATTTATTCTTGTTATTAAAACTAATAGATTGACTTTCATTTGAATGTCTGGAAGACATATTTTAGCGAGTTTAATGCAAAGACACTTTCTCCCTGTTATTGAATTCAGTTTTATGAGTATGGTAGTTATTCTTCAACTGTGAGATAATGTGAACTTTTTATTAAAAGTAAAAACAAAATGTCTTCTCTCACCTGCTCAAGGTCAGGAACTGGTAACAGCTGAGCCAGCCGACAGAGGAACTCTGAAAACAGCATCTGTAAATCACTGTCATACTGAGCTCCATACTCAGCAGGGAAGACCTCCTTTGAAAGACAAGAGACTGGTTATAACTTTGCCTTTTTTTATACTCTGCATCAGTCTCTCTTATTTTCATTTTGAGCATGTTTCAAAACCCCTGCCAGATTCAACAACTATCTGAATGTGTGCAGCTGCAGAACCCAGCTTCATGCAACTTATAACCTATTACAGTAACTAACATTTACAGATGGATCTGACTCCAAAGAGGTGTAAACGCCTCACCAAGAAAAAGTCTCGTCTCTCTTCTGGATCTTTGAGCAGAGTCTGGATCAACTCAAGAAACGTAACCACTACTTCTTCTTGTGATTCCTTCACCTGAAATAGGAGCAGAAAGTTTGCATATGTCAACAGGTCACCACTGGATAACTTCCTGAGTGGTGTTGATATGCTTGTTGTCAAGCCATTAAGCATTTATGTTTACAATAAACAATACATAATTATCTCAGAGGCAGAGATGTTACTAAGACGGTTGGAATGGTGTGTGAAACGTAATCAACTAATCTCGATTTTGAACACTTACATCTGCCAGTGTGGGGTGTTGGGATTTAATCTGGTCCAGATGAGACAAGATGACATCAGGTTCCACAAGCTGTTCACAATGGCACAACTCAAGAATATACTGATGAGGAGAAAAAAATAAACATTACATCAAGACACTCATATACTTACTACTATATATCATAAGCTGTTTATAGCTATCCATAATTCCCTCCATTTTAAAACACAAACAAACATTACATTATGAATGCAATAAATGGCAGTGCGTCCTCCACTGGTGTGGTACCCACCCTGGCTCTTAATCCCAGGTTTAGTTGCGTTCTGTGCTCGTACATTAGCAGCTCTGGGACCATGTCCACCACCAAAGTGACAAACTCTGCCACTTTCCAGTAGTTCCTGACATCTTGGTTCTTCAAAACCTGCCACATAGAGGCTGCCATGAGCTGGAAAGGTGGGACCAGGAGGCGCAGTGATCCCAGAGGTAAAGGGTCACCTGAAAAATAGAAAAGCACACAGACTGAAAGTGAATGCAGCCGACCTAGCAGTCTGTTAGAATAAGTTATTCTGTCTCTGTGCATGGGGATCACTATCTGTTGATACGGGTCACTATCCATGAGTGCGTAATTCACTATCTGTGTATGTGCCCTCTTTGTGCATTTATAGATTAATCATGCAAGATGCTTTGCACAATGTGCTAATATTGTTTTTAAACTATGGTTAAACTAAATACATTTACTCCATCTGCTTAAACTTACTCTGCCCTACTTAGAGTAAGATTCTATAATCACAAAAAGATATTTTATGTTTTATTTTTTGTTGAAAAATCTGTATCTCCAATAATATCTCTGCAGGTCATATCAAGGCAGGAGTTCGTGTTTTGAAAGTCTTGTTACAGGTCAGGTCACGGACATGATGTGCTGAGCAGAAAGATAACTGTCTTCTCTGCTGGGTGACATGACGTGTCCACATATTGGATAAACTGACAAATCAGCTGATCGAGAGGAGGAGACTTCTGGAGAGATCTACCTACATTCTTAGAAAACTTGTGTCAGGCTATAAACTGGGTTTAGGGGAATCAGACTGCGTCCAGCCTTCATGAACTGACCAGCCTATGTGTAATCAGGGAAGTGAAGTTTGAACCAAGAGACTCTGTAAACTGCACATTTCTTGACGTATTGTAATAAAGTGAAGTTAAACTGAGAACTTGGACGTCTCCTGCTCATCATTCCCCATGAAACGATCAGCGCAGAGAAATAGGTGAGGATTTTGTGTTGGAGTCAGATAATTTAACTTTAAAGGTTTCCTTAATGTATTTTCAAGTCAAATTTATTCTAATTATATTAGGCTGATGTGTTATTTTACAACAAAGAGCAAAATCTCCTGTCAAGTCAGCACTATATGAGGATGAGGAGTCTGGGACTATTTACCGTTATTCCTAAAGTCATTCCAGGGTTCATTTGGTGAAAATTTGTTTTTCAAATGTTTTAAATTACACAATCAAATGGTGTGCATATCAAGGTTATTATAGTTAACGAAAACTAACGAAATAACAAAAACTAGAATTGAATTTTTTTTTTCGTTAACTGAAATAAAAATAAAAATGAGTTTAAAAAAAAAACAATAACTAACTGAAACTGTATTGTGGGGTTACAAAACTGAATAAAACTAACTGTGTGTGTCTGTGAGTGAACATGCAGGAACACATGGTAAATATGTTTACTGAGACTGGGATGTCTACACTCCAACCAAGATTAAAAAAAACTAACTGTAAGAGCTAATAACCTTATTGGGGCCAAGATGGATAAACCAAAGGAAATGAAGGTTACATTTATTATGACCTTTTTGAATCTCGCACCCAACACAAACTAACACTTAAACTAATAAAAACTAAACTAAAATTAAGCATTGTCAAAAAAAACAACTAACTAAAACTAACGGAATTTGAAAACAAAAATTCACAACGAAATTAAAACTAAGACAAATAAAAAATCCCAAACTATTATAACCTTGGTGCATATAATGTTTATTACATTACAACCCCACGTTTATTAGGCCACTAAATGTTAGCCCTCTGGAGTCTCCAAAAGCTTCTTCATCACATCCAGACTAGAAAACAAAGCAGCATTAAACATTTTTAAAGTAATGCATACAGGCAGGATGAAAATGATTCAAAAATGGACAAAATAGCCCAAGACTCCATAGAGTTAAGAGAATAGCAGCGCTGCCCATCTTTAATTCTAGTTAGGTTGGAGAATCGTGCTTCTGTTTATTATCTGACTGTGAGAGGAACAGCAAAGTGTTTTGAATGCAACCTTAGTTTAAGTGCATGTTCAATATCAACAGTGTTGCTTAAACCCGGATACTTTCGCCAAGTTTTTATAGTCCCTACACGCAGCACATGTATTCCTATGATAACATGCATGCAGAAAGATTTGAGCTTCATAAAAAACACATGAAGTTGACGTTATTATCCGAATATTGTGCTAGTTTACTAAGCTAACCTGGCTACTAAGAAGGAATGATAAAGTCTAACTTCAACTTTTTCCACAAATTAGCCTTTAGTCGTTCTCTGTTAGTGATTACCATCAAACAAACCTTTGGAAACAGCCGTGAAGACACTTGAGTCCATCTTCTCACACCGGTGTGGAAAATGAAGAGTAGCAGTGATTAGCTGCTGTTAGCCATCCAGCTAGCTAGCTAGCTAGCGTCTGAGCCACAGTTGGCTGCTATTATAGTAACTGAATGACCAAGATGGGACCGAGGAAGTTTTCCTACTGAAACTACAACACTTCTCCTCTCAATAAGAGACGGACTCTAACTAAATGTATCGTTTAAATATTCAAAACAAGCAGTTGCATTGTTGGTGGAATTGATTTGTTGTCAGTGGCCTCTTCTTCTCCACATTTTATTTTAGTGCAGGTGACATTTTTGTTGTTGTTATCGCCATCTGTTGGAGGTTCTTTGCCCCGCACTGTTCTGTTATATCGACACACTGTTAAAATAATCGCCTAAGTAATTTTTTGTCAAAATTGTTTTGTTTTTTTTTGTTTTTTTTTTGCCTAAATCATCTCTTCATGACGCCGGCCACCTATGGTGAAATCACCTACATCCTCAGTTGGTCAGATCATGTGATTTTACCCCTCTAAGATCATCACTTCTTTGACAATTTGCCACATTCATAGGCATCAGATAAGAACCAGCAAAGAAGAGTCAGAGGGAGATTGTTTAGTTTATCAGTGTTTTATTGTTGACATTAATATTTGTAACACTTTATTTTGAAGGTGTCTACATAAGAGTGACATGAGCGTGTCATAAACATGACATGGGATGTGTCATGAACATTAATGACACATTGAAGTAACATTGATGCTAATGATACTTGTCTTGTCATGTTTCTGACAGGCTTGTGTGACTCTTATGTAGATAGGTTCATGGGTGGGTGGGGAAAGAGATTGTGCTTGAAAAACAGGGCAGTGACTGTGCTTGTGTCACTTGTTATGAATTTTTATTTAGAAACAACAGTTTTTCCACAGTTTTGGGATTCAAGCGGTTTCTTCTTTTCAATACAATTTCCCCAGCCTTGGAAATAACCTGTTCACACGGCACGGATGAGGCTGGGGTGCATAAGAAATGTTTAGCAACTTGATAAAGATTGGGATATACATTTTTGTGGTTTGCCCAGTATGTGAGCAGTTCTGAAGTTCTTTCTAGTGGAGGATCAGCGAGGTAGCGGTTCACTTCCACTGTTGGTGATTCGGTGACGTTCGAAGCACTTTGCTGCTTCGAACGTCACGAGTCACGTGATCAAACCACGCCTCGGCACAGTGCTTCGGGACGTTTGCTTCATGAGCTACCGCGCATGTGTCGGAGCTTCAAGTGTCAGCGGACCATCACTACTTATGTGTGACAAGAGAACGTCAATCATATTCTTAATAATGGGAGGCGGTGGGTGGAGGTCGTGCGGCAGGTGGTGGGCGAGGACCATCTCCCAGGCATCAATCAGATGAACATTCAGTCCTTTGAACATGGTTTTCAGCACATTGTTACACTGCAGTGAATGCCAGTCACTGTTGGTTAATGACACAGGAAGCGGCAAAGCTTTGAGGTTTCCTGTACGGATAACGACCAGTGTACCTGGAGACCTGTTCAGCAGCCGCACCACCGCCCTGCGGATGTTCTGCAGCCGCCGGATGTAGATCTCCATGGGGAAAGTGCCAAAGTGAGCCCAGACGCCAAGAACTACAACAGTGTTGGTGCCTCCGATGACACCATCCAGTTCATTGGCAATATATCGAAGCTCACTGGTTGAGACAACAACGATACGGATCGGAGGACCATGGAAGCGGGACGTCACCAAGATGTTGTTTGCATAGTCCAAGGAAATGTAAGGTCCAGCTTTTTTTGGGCTGTGCAGGTCAAACTCCTTAAGATCTGAAAGTATTACAGAGAGGACAGATGAAGCTGCAGTGGTAGAAAAATCAAAGTGTTTCCAGAAATCCCTGTGGGAGATACCTGGTAGTGCTGTGTTGAGGTATTCATAAAACTGCCTGACAGTGGAGTCTCCATACATGTGGACCACTTTGCCTTTCAGACACTGAGTGATGGCAGAGGCGTTGTTGAATTGGTGAACTGTGGTGCCATCTAGTGCTCGCCACACACTCTGGTAGTAATAGCCAGAGGGTCCAGATGTCACAATGCTGCTCTTTACTTCTGATTGATCTGACAGGGAGTTAAAGGGTGAAGTCATTTTACATTTTTGTAATTGTCAACATTAAAACACTAAAACCAAGCCATAACATTATGTATCCAGATGTATTTATTTCTTATGGACTATCCTTACTTCTGAGAGTCTAGATTCACTTCTAACTGAGGGTGCCACATTCATGAACTTTTAACCTTATGCTCCATGCTCCCAGCAGTCTTGTGCCAAACTCTTTCTATAAAAAATGCTACCCAAAAGTGGCATCCACGATTTATTTCTTCACGGCTTACTTCCATTGTATGTAGCACAGTCAGTTTTAAACTATTATTATCATATGATAGGTCTTGGTGGCAGGAATCATGCTTTACCTTTCGTTTTTGGCAAAACTATGAAAATGGCCAGTCCTGAAGATTGTATGGAGACTTTCAAGTTAACACCACTGAAAAAAAGCACACATAAAATATCTCTCACACACAACACTACAACGGTGATGGTAAGACCTATGTGAACCCAATCCAATAAACACAGGATCTCTGGAGCTCAGCCAGAGTGACAATGAGATTCTTGGTCACCTCTCTCACCAAGTTCCTTCTCCTTGGGGAGACTTGGGGACTTTCAATGCAGCAGAATTGTTTTGGCAACCTTCCTCAGATTTTTGCCTCGACACCATACTGTTGCTGTGCTCTGCAGTACATTTAGCCTCATGGCTTGGTTTTTTATCTGATATGCATTCTACCTTTATAATATATTAGCAAAAAATGTATTACGGTGTATTGAGTGTGGATTGATGAGGGGAAAAAATATTTTTAAACGATTTTAGCATGAGGCTACAAAATAACAAAACGTGAAAAACGTGAATTGGTTTGAATACTTTCTGAATGCACTGTATGTATTTATTAGAAGTCAGACAATATGCCAGTCCTGTCTTTCTAAGACCTCACCTTTGAAAGAGTTTGTCCTCGTTGGCATTGAGGTCTTGGTTGAATCCTCCCATAGCATGGTTGATCCTGGCATCACAACTCAACTTTTTTGGCTTGTAGCAGAACCAAGGTTCGCCTGTACGGAGGTCAGTGTAGTTGCACAATGGCTGAGTTGGACGTAGGCACACGTTACAGAAAGTAGTTTCAGAAAGTGAGCCTGATTGGAAGACACTTTTGAAGTAAATCCTGTCAGGCTGTTCACTGTTCAACCTATTCAGCACTTGAATAGCCTCATGAGGGTGAACCAGCATCACCTGATTGGAAAGAGAACCAGAGTTGTCAATAAGACCAATGACATTCATTCACATACTCATTCACTCACTCACTCACTCACTCACTCACATAGACAAATAAAGACATTTATAAAGATTTACTTCAAACTAGATTGGTGTTTTATTTCTGGAGAATTGTATATTCACTAAACCCCTCTCCCGAAAAGTGATTGTTCAATCATAGCAGCTGACTCTGGGCCTGACCAGCGAAGCCATATGCTTGAGAACATGTCTACCGTATGATTGATGGGTTACTGCCACTGGGCACTGTGTGTTTTCGTCTTTACTGTTTACAGTATATTTTTATTTCATCAAAGTTAACTGTAACATCTTGTTTGGGGGACAGGGTTAAGTGATTAATCAGGTAAAAGATATATTAAAAACACAATTTTCAACATAATAATTGAAATCACCTCAACCTGTGCGTCTCCTTCCCAGAGTAAAGAGAAAACAGCAGAGTAGCTGCCATTGTGATGATCCACCACCTGCCCAACCACACCTGCACCAAGCTTCTGATTGTGCAGGCGGGCCACCAAGAAGTCCCCCCCAGACTTCTTGGGACGGCCATGGAAATCAGACATTTTGATCATAACCTCCAGCTGATCGCCGACATGCCACTGTCCTCCTGTCCTCCCTGGGAGAATGGTGAAGGTGCTGTGAGCTGGATCACTGGTCTGATCCAGAGAAAGAGGATCTGACAGAGGTGGAGTTTCAGGCCAAGCAATGGAGTCTAGTAGGAGGCGTTCCTCCAGAGCATCCTCAGGGGATCGTGGCTGGAAGGTGCAGAAGCTGTGATGCATGTCAGGCTCAGAGGAAACTTTCGGGACAATGACGGTGGAGTTCACTTTATGCTGAGACTAGCAGGAGATAGATGGTGACAAAGACACATCAAACAAATGCACTGAGAGCAAATTAACAACATAAAGAAAACAGAAAAGCACAAAATGGGTAAATAAGAACTGTTGATCTGTTAGCTGCAGGAATATACCTTTTTATAACATGTGTTGCGTTGGAACTACTATGCACATACAGTATCATTCATATAATGTAGATATAAAGGGGATATACTATTTGTCCTCAAGTCACATGAAGTGGGGAATCTGCGCTGTATCATGAGAGCATGGTGCAGTTAGCAAACTAGGTTACTAAGCTAATTAGCCTACGCCAAATAACAAAAATATTAACCACTAAATGCTTAATCAGGACACTATTATAGCAACAGAAAGCACATTGCTCTCGCCAGATGAATATCCATTTTGCTCTACTCATTTATTTTCTGCTGTAGTACAAAAGCATGGTGCAATTAGCAAGCTAGCTAGTATCGTGGCAATTTTGACAACTGCACTAAGTTAATGGGTGAGCTGGCCAAACACAAAGTACTCAATACTCTGTTCAGCAAGTTTTATGAGCACATTCGTATTCCATACACCACACAATTCCGAATGGCTATTTTACAATACAACAAAGTCCCGTACACCGCTCGACTTATGATTGTTGCACTTTTCAGCATGGCTTTTCAGCAAGACTCAATGCGACCCTATCTTCCTGCCCAATACAACACATCAGGACAGAGCCACCTAATCTACATGTTCCCCTCAGTCATGGTGTTATCAGAGTTCAGGCCCGAGTGAGTTCCCACAAGGCCTTGTGTCTTGAATATCAACTAGGTCGCCGCCTACTTCTTGTACCAGCATTAAGCCTGATTTCCACCGGGCGCGTTACAGCAGCGTCACGTCAGCGCCGAGGTCGCCATTGCAAATAGGTAACACTCTAATCAATGAGGGCATTTCCATTGGGCGCCCTGCGGAACGTTACAGCAACGTCTCAGCAGCGTCTCTCCGCGAGCATTAGGTAGGACTTCTATTTCTCCGCGAGACGCTGCCATACCGCGTAAATCTCAACAGAGCACATCGCACCAGACAGGAAGGCCTAAAACTACTTCACATCAACATTATGTTATGACCGGGGCACCAGATCAGCAATCAATCAATCAAAGGGTCTCAGAGGATCAGCGACACGGACGACAAGAGACTGATTGTTGAAGTGGAACATCATACAATAATTTTTATAATAACATATTGTTTTTATAAGGATAGATGGTCAGATCAATAGATCTTTCACGTCAGAGAAGCAAAGTAAGCTGTTGGTTGTTGTTGTTGTTTACTTTATACACACAGTTTATCCATAGACTGTATAAATAGAGTTTAGAGTTTATCACTGGATCTCGCGGTCTCCCGTATGGTCAGGATTATCGTGTGATCTTGTGATCTCGCGTGTATACGACCGGCTGGCTAAGCTGACGTCCCGCTGCTGTAACACGCCCGGTGTGAATTGACGCCAGGCAGAAGACGCAGCAAAACCGCGGTGGAGCCATGCCGCTGCTGTAACGCGCCCGGTGGAAATCCCCAGTAACAGGAAGTACCAAATTTCCTTCACACTAGCCAGATGCTATATGAGTAAAATATTACCTAGTACTTCACCCACACTCTTATTAAAGTGTAGAAAAACACATTTCTAAGCAGCTAGCATGAAAGCATGGTGGATTAGCAGGTAAGCTAACAAACTGTGGTCTAATAAACAGTAAATTCATCAATGCAGTTGTCGAGGCTTTTGTCATACTGCCATGGCTGTGGTTTAATCTAAGGTGGGTTGGAAAACTGAAAGACAGTTGTATATGCAAACCAACCTTGTCACTGGACCCTGCCTCACTGCTAGTTCTACTGCGAGGACTCTCTTTTTCCTGTGGACAGAATACCTTGTTAACACAAAGCTTTTTGCTTCTTAAATACTTGCAGGACTGTGTTGTGGAAAATGCACGGAAATCCTCAGCTCCAGTTTAGTAGAGTAGGCTACCAGTTTTTAATTGGGGAAATATGACGTAGAAATCAAGTGATACATTCTATTATCATCAGCAAACTCAAAAGACGGCAGAAGATGGCAGAGCAGCACAGCAACAGAAACGTTGTCTGCTCTGGTGCCAGTGCTCATGTATGGTGTGTCCCAATGGACAAGATGTATTTGCACATGGCAGGACTGTGAGTATTAAATTTAAAGGTATTTTTATCTGTGTTTCAAAGTATTGTTTGCCAAAAATAATATCTTGAGATATATTATGCCATAGGCCCAGGGACTAGAGGCTGTTTGACACCTGGTGGTTTGACATGACAGAGAAAGATTTTTAAGGCTGAAAGATTAATTGAATGTTGATGCATTCACATTGTACCACACTGAAAATACAAAACATCAGGGACTTTAAGTTAGTGAGCATTAAAAGTAAATCACCATCCCCTCAGTGCTCATCTGATTTGGGACATCATTTGGCTTTTTGAAACTACATCTGTGTTACCCATTTGTCAAGATTTGAGCCTTCAGTAAGAATGAATAGGAATACATGGATCATTTTGGTCTAAAGTATAGGATATTTCTATTCCCTATTCTTTAACTAGAGTCAGCAAGTCAAGCTGTAAGATTAAGAAGGAAAATATCATTTAACACTAACAACCACGCCCGCCGATAGGGGGGGACAAACGGGTCTGCTGTCCCGGGCCCAGGGTAGGGGGGGGGGCCCAGAACTGGGCCCTCATTAAATTATGGAATGATTAAAAAAATAAAATGAAATAGGCCTATTTGTGGAAAAAATATGTAATATTTATTTGAGTTAAAAGCTTTTTATTTGTTTTCTTCCTAATTGTCCTTGAACTAGTGGTCAAGAACCCCCCCACCCCCAACACAAAAATGGTTTGGCCACTGATCAAACTTTGATGTTGCCGTTTGATTTGAAGTTCGCTCAAAATGTCCGGTAAACACAAGTCCGGTGCTCAGAAACGGAAAGAAAAGAGAAGACAAGAAGAAGAAAATGGAGGCCTTATTTTATGAACAAATATTTTTTAAAAAGGTGGTGACGGTGAAGCTGGGACTAGTAAAGTGAACGTAGAGCAAGGTAAGAAACAGCGCAGCCAATGTTTACAGCCTTGTAACGTCACCTAACAAGCTCGCTCTAATGTTAACGTCCATTAGCTTGTATGAAAGCCTGACACAACACGTTATCTTTGACAGAAACAAAGTTTGGTAGCTCCGTCAGAGAGGATGAGACAGAGAGGGGAGAGATCCAGCAGCTGTCAGGTGACAGAGAGAGTGATGCGGGAGGAGAGGAGGGACAGGCTACCGGTGAGAGAGAGAGAGAGAGTCATTTATAGTTTATTTATTTATTTAGTCAGTTATTTTCCTGCTAGTGTCAGAATTCCAATACATATGAAGAGTGTATTTAGCAACAACGCATGTGTAGTTTGTTAATCTTAACCATTATTGTCTCTTGTCAAAGAGAGATGTGAGGAGAGGAAAGGAGAGGAGAGGAACAGGAGAGAATGTTTTTGCTTGCAATGTTTTATTAAATTAATATTTAATTTATTTTTTAAGTATAAAATAGATTCATAAAGCTCATTGCACAAATAGGCTATCTGCAAAAAAGCTTTTTGTAAATCAGGGATATTATACTTGAAAGATGGGAATTAGCCCCTTATTTCAAAATATATACTCATAATCTACAGGGTAAATAGCTGCACATTTAGTCATGGCTTATAAGGAAAGAGGAGAGGAGAGGAACAACGAGAAAAGGAGACATCTGGGCGCGGGGGGCCCATCTAAGATAATCTCGTCCTGGGCCCAGGCAAGACTGTCAGCTGGCCTGCTAACAACATTACTGTTTCTGAGCATTGTGTTTGAAAAAATATCTTGAAAGATGACTGATAATAAATGTTGTCGCACTAAAACCAAGTTCTCACCTTCAGATTGTCTGTGTTACGTAGCAGCAAGGTAAAGACAAAGACAGCCAGAAAGACAAAAATGGCAGAAAACTCCTTTCTTGTACAGACTCTGGCTTTCATGATCGCCGTCATCTATGGCTGCAACATGAAACTTTGGCCACTTCCTCTGGTGCTGGATTGAAAAAAAAAAATGAAACTTTGTTGTACAGGAGAATATTTCTGTCTGAAACCTTAACTTACTTAACGGAAAATTTTAGCTACACAGACAGTGTAGCAAGTCACTGAACTATTCAACCTGACCTGAAATTGACTTATTAACCATTAACCAGTGTCACAAACACAGAAACCAGCTTCTCTCTGTGTATGTTTAGCATGATTTGAGGACATGGAAATTCGGCTAAACCCACAATCAGAATACACATTGTTATGTCAAAAGCTTTCATCTTATTCCCCTCAAAAAGTCTTCCTGTAAGTCAACTCACCAGACTGAAGAATATGATCCAGAAGAATGCAAAAGAAAGATGTTCTCTAAATTTATGACCTGAGGCAGGGCTATGGCAAAGGTTTACAAATGAGTGAGGTCCCGTTTTTTTCTCTTAATGTATCGTATTTGAGGCATTTCAGGGCATGCATAATACATGCCCAAATGACACCTACAAATGCAACCCAAGCTATACACCGACACAGGTTCATCATACATTATTGATTACATCATGTTCATTTGCTTGAAGATCATTTCAAATACTTTGAACCAATTAATGCATGTAATTATTGTCAAAATACTATTGCAATTACAACTAATGAAAAAAACACAGGAAAAACAGCACATTCAGGTTCTATTATAAAAGGCTTGTTAAATAATCTGAACACTTAGTGTTTAGGTTGTTTTTTTAAAAATACTTTTAACTTAAAGTTGTAAGATTAGTTTTTAAATCTGTGGAAGTGACTTCTTAGGGCAAATAATATTTGCATTGAAAATCCACACTTAGTCTGTCCAGTCTTTTTGCTGTTAACTTGTGTTAATAACGTTCTATTGGCTTAAAGGTAGCTAGCCCTACTTGAGTATGGTTCCATTCTTGAAATAAGTGAACAGTGCTATCTACATAATGTATCAATATGATGCTATAATAATCGCTGTTCAAGCCACTGAAAACTGGCCTTAAAATAGTTTAATCCATGCATGCAAAACTTATGCAAAAAGCACAGCCCTTTCCTTTGAAACTTTTAGTGTGAAAGAGGTACTCCTCCTTCAATGCAGTCTGGAATTTGTTGGTGTAAAGGTCTCAGGTTCATACACTGGAAGCCCATAAGTAAACACACACTGGAGAAAAAGTACTGATCTCAATGCAGGCTTTTTATTTAGGTCACAGGCGAAGTTATGCAGATCTGGACTCAGACTGACACAGCTCTCGCAGGATCCCAGTCAGAATGAGCCCCGATTTTTTGTAATAATTTACATTTTATTCTTCTTGGGCTGAGCCTGCCCCATACAGAAAATGGACGTACACGCAACCGAGCCAGTTACCAATAACAACAGCTGTTCACGATGTTTGTTTTACACAATGTTTGTGTGTGTGTGTGTGTGTGTGTGTGTGTGTGCGTGTGTGTGTGTGTGTGTTGTTCTTACAGGCACGTATCAATGATTTACCAAGCCTAAACATGACAGCTTGTAATCACAATTTATTTCTGTGAGAATGAGATTATAAAATTACTGTGGTGTAACAGTGATGTACTTTACTTCTTTTTTCCCCATTTAATCACAGTGACAAAATGTATACATTAATGAGTAAATAAAACAGGAAAAGGTTTAAAGAAGACACTTTCCACCAATTTATCAGTTAAATCACTTGGTAGTAACAAGGATATAACGTGTACACTCACCATGTCCTTTAATACCCCCACCCACCAATCAACCCCATCTAGCCGCCCTTTTGTGGGCATATGTGTGACAAGAGAATGTTCACCATATTCTTAATAATGGGACGTGGTGGGTGGAGGTTGTGTGGCAGGTGGTGGGCGAGGACCATCTCCCAGGCATCGATCAGATGAACATTCAGTCCTTTGAACATGGTTCTCAGCACATTGTTACACTGCAGTGAGAGCCAGTCACTGTTGGTTAACGACCCATGAAGCGACAAAGCTTTGAGGTTTCCTGTCCGGATGATGACCAGCGTACCTGGAGACCTGTCCAGCAGCCGCACCACCGCCCTGCGGATGTTCTGCAGCCGCCGGATGTAGATCTCCATGGGAAAAGTGGCAAAGTGAGCCCAGACGCCAAAAACTACAACAGTGTTGGTGCCTCCGATGACACCATCCAGTTCATTGGCAATATATCGAAGCTCACTGGTTGAGACAACAACGATACGGATCGGAGGACCATGGAAGCGGGACGTCACCAAGATGTTGTTTGCATAGTCCAAGGAGATGTAAGGTCCAGCTTGTTTTGGGCTGTGCAGGTCAAACTCCTTAAGATCTGAAAGTATTACAGAGAGAACAGATGAAGCTGCAGTGGTAGAAAAATCAAAGTGTTTCCAGAAATCCCTGTGGTAGATACCTGGTAGTGCTGCGTTGAGGTATTCATAAAACTGCCTGACAGTGGAATCTCCATACATGTGGACCACTTTGCCTTTCAGACACTGAGTGATGGCAGAGGCATTGTTGAACTGGTGAACTGTGGTGCCATCTAGTGCTCGCCACACACCCTGGTAGTAATAGCCAGAGGGTCCAGATGTCACAATGCTGCTCTTCACCTCTGATTGATCTGAAAGCGAGTTAAAAGTGGAGTCATTTTAAGTTTTTGTTATTGTCAACATAAAAAGACCAAAACCAAACCTTAAAATGGCTGTATTTATTTCTTATGGACTATCCTTACTTCTGAGGGACTAGATTCACTTCTAACTGTGGTTGCCACATTCATGAACGTTTAGCCATATGCTCCATATACTAAGCACACTTGGGCCAAACTCTCTCTATAAAAGAATTCTACACAAAAGCAATACTTTTTCCCCATGTGTTTTTGCCTGTCTAATTCCATTGTATGTAGCACACTCCATTTTTAATTATTTTGACTATAGGCACTGGTGGCAGGTAGAAAATTATGCTTTACCTTGCTTTTTAGGCAACACAGTAACACTGGCCGGTCCTGAAGTCTGAATGGAGACTTTCAAGTTGATGCCACTGAAAAAAAAGCACATTTAATAAAATACCTCTAACACACACACTACCTCCTATCACAGGAGCTCAACATCACTGTTGGTTCTACGTGACAGTGGCCTTTCCCCAGTTCTACCACATTTCAGGAAATTAAAATGTACCCGAGCCAATCTGGGACCACAGCACAGACCACAGCAAAACTGGCCAATCAGGGACTGTGTTGTGGATGATGATGCAATATATAAAGGATGCTGCTTGCCAAACAGAAATGGAAGCTCCCGAAAAAACAAACGTGAATGCTAGCTTTAAAAAAGGCCAAGCTCTATGTGATAGGATGGTCTTACCAGGCTACAACATCAACATACAGTGGCAAGAAAAAGTATGTGAACCTTTTGAATTTACCTGGTTTTCTGTTTTAATTTCTCATAAAATGTGATCTGAACTGAATCTTAGTCCCAAGTAAAGACAAGCACATTGCGTTTGTCTTTACTTGGGACTGATAAACTTGGGAATACATTTTCCCCTCAATGATGGCAATGATGCTGCCTGAGGCAGCGAAGCAGCCCCAAATCAAGATGCTCCCTCCATCTACTTCACCGTTGGGATGATGTCCTCATGTTGGTAAGCGGTGCCCGTTTTATGCTATGCATAGTGCTGCATGTTCTTCCTGAACAATTCAACCTCAGTTTCATCAGTCCACCAAACATTTTCCCAGTAGCGTTGTGGAGTCTAAAGGAGTTTTTTTGGCAAACTTCAGGAGTGCAGTGATGCCTTTTTCAGAAAGCAGTAGCTTCCTCCGTGGTGTCCTGCCATGACCTGTTCAATCTTTTGCGTATAGACTCATGAACAGATATGTTAACCACTGCCGATGATTGCTTAAAGTCTTTGAGTGAACTAGGCTTGGCACACACTTGTAGGGAGAGTAGCCACAGTACTTGTCATCTCCATCTTTGGACAATTTGTCTAACTGTGGACTGAAGTCCGATGCAAATGAACAATTCTTGATCGTAGTTCTTGGAGATCCCCTTTTTACGAGGCATGGTTCACATCAGCAGATGCTTCTTGTGAACAACAAACTCATAAGTTTCTGGTTTACGATCCTCCAGAACCGTTTATTGGGCGCTATGAATGTCTATCAAAAGCGTCTGTAAGTATCTCTTAGCCAATCGTATCAGTTATACCAGATAACGTGTGTAGAGCGACAGAAATGGATGTTTACATAGCCGGACTAGCCCTCTAGCATCTCTACTTTGAGACAAAAATGGGCTAAGAAACGGCCCTGGTTTCCAGACTGCCTGGAGGTTCGAAATGAAATCGAGCGCGCAAGGCAGTATGGGTATACCCAGGCTAGCTCTACACCTCACTCAATGACTCAAATCTTGTTTCATTGATTGGACTCCAGGTTTGCTAACTCCTGACTCCAATTAGCTCTTGATGGAGTCATTAGCCAAAGGGTTCACTTAATTTTTACAACAGAAATATGAATGTATCATGGATGTGTTCAATAAAGACATGAACTATTAGAAATGGTTGTGTGGTATACTTGGGACTGAGATGCAGATCAGATCACATTTTACAAATAAATGCATAAAGCTAGGTAATTTCAAAGGGTTCACGTACCACTGTACATACAAGATAAGAGCAAAGAACATGTTAAGATGCAGTGAGTTGCAGGCAGTGATGAACCATTAGATAATCATCAGCTGACTTTGCAGCTGCCCTCAGCTTTACAGATATTGCAGCAACTTTCTGCTCATTGTCCTGGTTTTACGCCCCACTACTTCACTGTTTTGGACAGATATTCTCCTCTTGACTTGGTTGAGACCAACTAGAGGTTAGAGGAGAGTGAATATTATACACAACTGTACTACTACTACAACTACTACTACTACTACATAAATAGATAACTGTTTGTGAGCACTTTAGCCAAAGCTTGCTGTGCTGCCTTGTCGTGGCAAAAAATGTGTCCATCTTGAAATTTCCGAAAAACCCAGATCCAAAATTTAAAAAAGGAAAGAAAAATTCATTTACAACAAAATTTGATTTGTTTTATCTCTAAAAAACTTCCCACCAAGGAGATACACACTGGTATGTATTTATTAGAAGTCCCACAATATGCCAGTCCTGTCTTTCTAAGACCTCACCTTTGAAAGAGTTTGTTCTCATTGGCCTTGAGGTTTTGTTTGATTCCTCCCATAGCATGGTTGATCCTGGCATCACAACTCAAATTTTTTGGCTTGTAGCAGAACCAAGGTTCGCCTGTACGGAGGTCAGTGTAGTTGCACAATGGCTGGGTTGGACGTAGGCACACATTACAGAAAGTCGTTTCAGAAAGTGAGCCAGATTGGAAGACACTTTTGAAGTAAATCCTGTCAGGCTGTTCACTGTTCAACCTGTTCAGCACTTGAATAGCCTCACGAGGGTGAACCAGCATCACCTGATTGGAAAGAGAACCAGAGTTGTCAATAAGACCAATGACATTCATTCACATTCTCACTCACAGACAAATAAAGACATTTATAAAGATTTACTTCTTTGTAAATTAGATTGGTCTTCTATCACTGGAGAATTGTCTATGGACCTGAACAGTGAAGCCAATGAGGAAGTGCCTTAAACCTGCATTCTTTGTGATGGCCATCAGGGGGCGACTTCACTCGTTCCATACAGAAGTCAGTTTCTATGTAAGTCAATAGGAATATGATCCAAATTCTCACTTGATTTATTATCTCACCACATTCTCATAATGAAATCACTCGTGAGTTTCAAATCTTCTTCATTACAGCATGATGCTCATTTAGTAAATTATGGTCCCATTTCAAGTAAAATAGATGATAAAGCAGGGTATGGTTTCGAACATGGCTACCATATGATTGATGGGTTACTGCCACTGGGCAATGTGTGTTTTCGTCTTTACTGTTTACAGTATATTTTAATTTCATCAAAGTTAACTGTAAAATTTTGTTTGGGGGACAGGGTTAAGTGATTAATCAGTTAGAAGATAAATCAAAAACTAGTTTTCAGCATCACCTCAACCTGTGCGTCTCCTTCCCAGAGTAAAGAGAAAACAGCAGAGTAGCTGCCATTGAGATGATCCATCACTTGCCCAACCACACCAGCACCAAGCTTCTGATTGTGCAGGCGGGCCACCAAGAAGTCTCTCCCAGACTTCTTGGGACGGCCATGGAAATCAGACATTTTGATAATAATCTCCAGCTGATCGCCGACATGCCACTGTCCTCCTGTCCTCCCTGGGAGAATGGTGAAGGTGCTGTGAGCTGGATCACTGGTCTGATCCAGGGAAAGAGGATCTGACAGAGGTGGAGCTTCAGGCCAAGCAATGGAGTCTAGTAGGAGGAGTTCCTCCAGAGCATCCTCAGGTGATCGTGGCTGGAAGGTGCAGAAGCTGTGATGCATGTCAGGCTCAGTGGAGACTTTCGGGATGATGATGGTGGAGTTCCCTTTATTCCTAGCCGGAGACTAGCAGGAGAGAGATGGTGACAAAGATACATCAAACAAATGCACTGAGAGCAAATTAACAAAATATGGAAAACAGATAAGCACAAAATGCATAATTAGGAACTGTTGATCTAGGCCTGGGCAATTCTATGATCGTGATTCGTGAATGCAATAAATTTTAAATATAGTGTTTTTTTTATTTTTCCATATCTGTTAGCTGCAGGAATTTCGACCTTTCCAACTTCCCCTGTGGCCCTTACGACAGGACACAGAGGCTGCATGAGCAGTGGGGTGGTATGTGGTGGTGGAGGTATAGACTGTTTTTTTTAATACACTGAAAAAAGAAAATAGTTGAACCAACTTAATTGAATTGTTTCATTTGGTAACACCTAAATGAATTAAGTTCTTTCAAATTAATTTAAAATCAATTGTGTTAATCTAACTTATTAAATTAATTTGAAAGAACTTAATTCATTTAGGTGTTACCAAATGAAACAATTCTAATAAGTTGGTTCTTTTTTCAGTGTATAAAGCTCTTGTATGGATCTTTTCAAAACAAACTGCCATCTGCTGGTGGTCATTGACTTACCCCAAAACTTTTTATAACACATGTGCAATGCGTAACTACTATGCACATACAGTATCATTCATACAATGTAGATATAAATGGTATATTTTGTTTCTTCTCAAGTCACATGAGGCATAGTCTGCGCTGTAGCATGACAGCATGGTTGAGTTAGCTAAGTTTGCTAGGCTAAGTAGTGTTGTGATCCCGCACGTGTGAATCTTGGTTTCATTTGTGGGCTTGAACTGATGTGGATTAAAATGCATCAGCATTGTCATCCAACTCTCAAAATGGCATGTCCCCTCCATTTTGATCATATGGGAAGGAACACAGCCAGAGACCCTTCCTGCCAGGATGCCTCTCCACTGACCTGCCAGAGGGACACAGAGGTCTGCGTCCCCCAGAGACCCCTCCCCCTCTTCCTCAACTCCTGCAGAGCACCTCTGCATCTCAGGTTGGAGGCCCTTCTGCATACATTTTCATTTTTCAACAAGGAATTCTGAAACAACTCCCAGTCTTTATCTGCGCTAAAGGTTAGACTATTAAACATACGTTCATTGCAACTGCCAAAGAAGACTTCCTCAACAAACAAGGACAAGCGAAACTTAATATATTATTATTAATTAATTATTGAAACCAAACCTTCTTCCTGCGCTGTCTCTGAAAGGATGTCATCCTTTTCTCAACTGGACTGTGAGTAATGTAAATGGGATTGGATAAGAAAATCAGCAAGGACTTAAGTACAAAGTATTTGACCTGTAATCAATGATTTGGTTATGTGTGTTTCAAATATAATTGAGGTCAAGTTCTTAGGGGATTTCACTTTACTTCTGCCCAAACTTGAAAAAGGCCTTAACCATCTACAGGGTGTAACGTAATCAACTCAAACGCTTCTTCTGTCTTCTTTCTTTTATTTAGTTCTTAAGTTTCAATTAAGCAATTAAGGTTGAAAAATACTGTAATTACTCAAACTGCCGTACATCAAATATACACAAATATAAAGTTACCATTAAGCCTTAAATTAATTTCACTAAGCCAACATTACTCCAAACAGTTATTACAGTGATGGCCCTTGGGCTGCTGCTGTTGCTTGCCCTGCCCGTGTTTATCTCTTGCAGATGCTGCTGGCCAGCTCCTCCCACCTCGTTGGGGGGATTTACTTCACCTGCTGCTCACCTATATAGGCTTGGTGGATCCAAGATGGCGGCCTCTTTCTCCCTCTGGGATGGCTGGTGCTCCCAGGGGTGGCTTTGTTTGGTTTTGGGTTATATTTGCTTGGTTCTTTTGGTTCCTTTAAGATTTTCATCACTGTTGTACACTTAAAAGTTGGTTGTTTTTCCTTAAATAAATGTGTGAATTACTTTACCTGGCAGCTGCGTGGTCCTCCCTTTTGTTTGGTTGTGCCCTCTAATGTGCTGGGCATAATAAATGGGGGCTCGTCCTATGTTGCATCTGGGGTTTTTGGTTAGTAGTTTGTGTGAAACTGAGTTTGTGGGAGGCCTATGGTAGCTGGTTGTTTCTGTGTTTGGTTGCTGTGGTCTCTGGTTCTTGGGCCCGGTGAGTTGTGGTAGTGCATGGGGCATGTGGTTACACAGAGTGTGGCTGCAGGGAGGGTTGTTGATGGTCAGTTCTATTCTGGCTGGGGCATCTGTAGTTCCTCCACATAGGCTGTAGCAGCTTTTCCTGGTTAGAGGGGATTGCTGGGTTTGTTATTTTCCAGGGCTCTTTGCTATTTTTGTGTGTTGTCCGTGTGGTTAGTAGCAATTGTCTCGGGGGCACCATCCGTAGCTTTGGCTGAAGGCTGTTTGTCTTCCCCAAATGCAAGCGGGCTCTAGGTGTATAAGTTCCCGCCAGCAGTACAACACATGAAGACTAGGGTTCAGTTATTTAGCTTATGGTTAGGCAGTTAGGGAGGAGGCTCCTTTTCATGTAAACCCTCTCTGTGGTGGTGCTTTGGGTGACTACTGCACTGTGGTTCGTTTCTCGGGTTGTGCTGTGGGCACGGGGTCTCGACTGGTTGAATTGTTTGGTTGTCTGCATCATGTCGAAGGAGCACAGGAATCCGTTGGTTGCTGAGTTTTTGAAGCGGCCAGGACGCGGTACGTTGTCTCAGTTTGCTAAGACGGATTTAGTTGACTTAGCTGTGCATTTTGGTTGGGAGAAGCCGGAGCATGTGCCTAAAAAAGCTGATCTGAGGGTCATTGTTGAGGGGCTGCTAGTGTCAGGGGGGGTTTTAGAGCTTGAGCAGAGTAAACCTACTCCTGGTGGGAAGCTTCCAGAGGTTTTTGAGAAGCTGTCGTTTGACCAATATATGCAGCTGGAGAAGGAGAAGGCAGAGATGGAAAAGGAAAGGTTGCGGTTTCAGTTGGAGCATGAAAGGCTGCAGGCAGAGTAGACACAGAAGGCAAGGGAGGCAGATGTGCAAGTAGCCTTGGAAAGGGAGAGATTAAAAGTTGAACAAATGAAACTGGAGTTGTTAAGAGAGGGGAAGGCTAGTGCGTCTCTCTTAGGGGCTGGTGTGCCAGGCCAAGCTGGTAGTTTTTCTGGTTTTGATGTTGCTGGTAATTTGAGTCTGTTGCCCAAATTCAATGAAAGGGACCCGGACACGTTCTTTTCTTTGTTTGAGCGTGTGGCTGATGCCAGGGGGTGTCCTGACATTGATAGAACTTTGATGCTGCAGTGTGTGTTCACAGGTAAGGCTCAGGAAGCATATTCTGCCCTTAGTCCTGTGGATGGCAAAATTTACTCAAAAGTGAAGGCTGCGGTGCTGAAGGCTTATGAACTGGTCCCGGAGGCTTATAGGCAGAGATTTCGGGGCTGGAAGAGGGGTGAAAGACAAACTCATGTTGAGTTTGTTCGTGACATTTCGGGCCATTTTGCACGTTGGTGTTCAGCCTCTGATGTGGATAGTTTTAATGGTCTTTGTGATCTCATTGTGTTAGAACAATTGAAAAACTCTGTTCCTCATCACATTGCCGTATACATTAATGAGTGCAGGGTTAAGTCAGCTTCGGAAGCTGCCGTTTTGGCAGATGACTATGTGCTGATTCATGCTGGTAGTTCAGAGTGGCGTAGGTTTGGGGCTAATGGCGTGCAGGAAGAAAGTGGGAGGTCGGGTCCGGGCAAGTTTGTGGGGACTCAGCAGGTCTCTCAGGCCAGTGTCAGAAGTGTCCCTGGCACAGATGGGGAAATTTGATCCTAATAAGGTCTGTCATTTGTGCAGGAACAAGGGTCACTGGAAGGGAGAGTGTCCACTGTCCAAGCCAGAACAAAGGTCAAATGGGTCTGTTGGTTCTGTGTATGCGAAATCTGTTGGTTTTGTTGCCTCAGCGTCGTCATTTCGGGACCAAAGGTGGCCCTGCAGACAGGCTATGGGGGGACCCCAGGAAGTTGATGAGTCTTATGCTCCTTTTATGAGGGATGGGTTTGTGTCTATGGGTAAGGGGGAGAGGAAACCAGTTAGGATTTTGCGAGACACAGGAGCGAGCCAGAGCTTTGTCCTGGAGGGGGTGTTGCCGTTTTCATCGGGGTCAGACACCGGTGATACAACTCCTGTGCTTGGTATTAGTTTAGTTCCTGTGTTGGTGCCGTTGCACCGCCTGAACTTATTTTCTGACCTGGTTGAAGGTGAAGTGGTCATGGGGGTGCGTAGTTTTTTTCCTATGGATGGGGTGGATGTTGTCATGGGCAACGATTTGGCTGGCGCACGAGTGTGGGGAGATGTTGCACCACCGCTGGTGGTTACAGAGTCGATGGGGTGCTCTGGGTCTCTGGATGAGTGTGCAAGGCAGCACCCCAACATTTTCCCTGCGTGTGTTGTCACTCAGGCAATGAGCAGAGTGAACTCACGAGAGGAGGTTGGGCCTGCTCAGTCTGATTCCTCACAGGGGTGTTCTCAGGGCGATGTTCCTGGAGAGGTTGGGGTTCAGGCGGGGGGGTGTGTGTGATGGCCCTTGGGCTGCTGCTGTTGCTTGCCCTGCCTGTGTTTATCTCTTGCTGATCCTGCTGGCCAGCTCCTCCCTCCTTGTTGGGGGGATTTACTTCACCTGCTGCTCACCTATATAGGCTTGGTGGATCCAAGATGGCGGCCTCTTTCTCCCTCTGGGATGGCTGGTGCTCCCAGGGGTGGCTTTGTTTGGTTTTGGGTTATATTTGCTTGGTTCTTTTGGTTCCTTTAGGATTTTCATCACTGTTGTACACTTAAAAGTTGGTTGTTTTTCCTTAAATAGATGTGCGAATTACTTTACCTGGCAGCTGCGTGGTCCTCCCTTTTGTTTGGTTGTGCCCTCTAATGTGCTGGGCATAACACTCACTACTACTATCATGCCATCACATTAACCTAACATTAACATAAGAACACAGAATTTAGAAATGAACTACAATAGCATTTTACAATCAAATACGTATTCAACTTGCAACAAATAACAACATAAAACCATTTTCGCTCAAGTGGCATCCCTGGAAATGGCCAGCAATCAAAGTCCCTCTTGAAATCAGCTTCTGTCTCCAACAGCTGCAATATGTCCTTCTCAGCCTCTCACCTCATGCAGGGATGCGCAGTACTTCTTGCTTTCAAAATAAAAGCCTCTCTCCATTTCTTTGGTTTAACAGCACAATTGTTGTAATATTTGTGTAGCCACATCATTTGAGGTTGTATGTTTTTTTTTTTTTTTTTTTTTTTACATGTATGACATTAAGTCATACATGTAAAGTAACTTTACTAACTTCTTTGATTGGCTCACACACTGATTTACATACAATATACTTTTAATTGGCTCTTAACAAACACACAGGTTTGTAGAAGCTGCCCAGCAGCACATGGCCATTGTCCTCCACGGCAGGAAAATGCCATTTCTCCCCCAACACTACCTTGTGGTATTTACGACATGTAGCTTCACACACACACACACACACACACACTCTCACTCACTCACTCACTCACTCACTCACTCACTCTTCCTTTTTCGCAGAGCTTACACTGTAGATAATTTCAGATTACACTTTGTAGCTCTCTATACTCCATAGATTGTATGCTTTTCATTTGCTTTACTTGTTTATTTAGAATAAATATCTTTCTGGAATATAAATGCTGTTCATTTAATGTTGTACTCTGTGAACGATATGTCAACCTATTCTATGAAAATTCAAACACTACTAAATAGAAATGTGGTAATTTGATATAATTATTAAGTTAATTAATAATCAGTGTTTCAAATTGAGAATTTAGTAACTTTATGAGACTGATTTAGGTGAATTGGCTATATTTTTCTGTTTTACAGAGTGGTGCCCCTTTCCGAGGTGACTTAGAGTAAATCAAGTCATATCATTTATTATAATCAATAATTATTCATGATAATTATTAATAATTCTGATAGCTATCTAATCACACTTTTGAACCATGACATACACAAATGTTGCTCAGGTTCATCCTTACATATTTGATATCCTTATGGGAGGGATAGCATTTATGATAACATACTTTTTAATTTTTTTTTACATATTTGACAACCTGTGCAAGTTATCATTTATTCATAAAAGAGGCATCCTAAATACCCAACAGTAGCATACGCTAAATGAAGAAAATACTAACCAATGCTTCATCAGCACACTATTGTCACAGCAGAACTTTAACCCAGGAGAACGGGGTTCATGTGCCGTGTGAAAACAAAAGTAAATACATTTTTACATAACTTACGGTAGTCACATCATCCTCGTAACTGCTTCACTTCTTCCATTTATGTACATTTATTTACTGTTTAAACTGCATTTTATAACGTCTAATCACAAGGTTTTTGCCCTAGACCTAGGTCAGTGGTTTTGCAGCCTTGTAGAACCTGATAATGTAATAAATTCCCGTTAATGTAATAACCCTGTTAATGTAATAAAAATCTGCACTTGCACTGAAAATGTAATAAAACCTGATAATGTAATAACTTCCCAATAATGTAATAAAGTGCATTTCCCAATAATGTAATACACTTTTAACCAATAATGTAATAAAGTATTACATTAATGGGAGGTTATTACATTATCAGGTTAGCCTTCATTTCGCAAGTCCTGATAATGTAATAACTTCCCTATAATGTAATAAAGTGCAGCAGACCACCCATTACTTGAGTTCAAGTGGTGATACTGTGTAGGCAACACTAGCTCAAGAGCTCTAGCGCCACCAACAGGTCAAAGTTGAATGTTTATTAACTTTTGACCCGTTCATCCGTTTTTCACAAACGAGGTATCCATGACACACGAATGCATTCAACAGCTTCTTGAAATCTAAAGGTGCTTGGCCGTGACAACCAATCAAACTTAATGGCTATGTCGCCAAACAGGAAGTTAGCCCATTTCTCAGCAACCCTTTAACATATCTTAACCAAACTTGGTACATAGAGTCATGGCATCATCCTGGGAACACTGAAACAATTTGGTGAACTTCGACATCTAGGGGGCGGTGCAATATCGAAAATGTGTTTTAACTCCTATATCTTCACATAAGTGGATTGCAAACTTATTTTTCAATGTCTGGTGATATTGCCAGACCTCTCCAAATAGCTCCAAAACTATTTTGCACATCAGAATTTGGCTGACATTCTGATCTTTGAGCATCCTGGTGTTAAACTTGAACTCTTATTGACATTAAACCGGCTTAAAACCTAGGAAAAAAACCTGGTCTCAACCAGCCTTGGTGCCATCCACTATACATGCCCTTTCATCATTGCTTGCAGCTTTTATACGTTTTTGGAATGGTTTATTTTGTATTTCAAACCATTATTATTATTAATGTTAATGTTAATATTAATTATTAGGCAAGTTGTATTTTTGAGGATTAATTTCATTATTGAACAACAACCATGTTCTTAATGAACCCAAAAGACTCATTAATATCAAAGCTGAATATTTTTGGAAGTTGGAGTGGGGCTTTTTTAGTTTTAGTTATTTTAGGAGGATATATGTGTGTGCAGGTGACTATTACTGTGCATAATTATTAGGCAACTTAACAAAAAACAAATATATTCCCATTTCAATTATTTATTTTCACCAGGGAAACCAATATAACAGCTCAACATTCACAAATATACATTTCTGACATTCAAAAACAAAACAAAAACAAATCAGTGACCAATATAGCCACCTTTCTTTGCAAGGACACTCAAAAGCCTGCCATCCATGGATTCTGTCAGTGTTTTGATCTGTTCACGATCAACATTTCGTGCAGCAGCAACCACAGCCTCCCAGACACTATTCAGAGAGGTGTACTGTTTTCCCTCCTTGTAAATCTCACATTTGATGAGGGACCACAGGTTCTCTATGGGGTTCAGATCAGGTGAACAAGGAGGCCATGTCATTAGTTTTTCTTCTTTTAGACCCTTTCTTGCCAGCCACGCTGTGGAGTACTTGGATGCGTGTGATGGAGCATTGTCCTGCATGAAAATCATGTTTTTCTTGAAGGATGCGGACTTCTTCCTGTACCACTGCTTGAAGAAGGTGTCTTCCAGAAACTGGCAGTAGGACTGGGAGTTGAGCTTGAGTCCATCCTCAACCCGGAAAGGCCCCACAAGCTCATCTTTGATGATACCAGCCCATACCAGTACCCCACCTCCACCTTGCTGGCGTCTGAGTCGGACTGGAGCTCTCTGCCCTTTACTGATCCAGCCACGGGCCCATCCATCTGGCCCATCAAGACTCACTCGCATTTCATCAGTCCATAAAACCTTAGAAAAATCAGTCTTGAGATATTTCTTCAGTCTTGACGTTTCAGCTTGTGTGTCTTGTTCAGTGGTGGGCGTTTTTCAGCCTTTCTTACCTTGGCCATGTCTCTGAGTATTGCACACCTTGTGCTTTTGTGCACTCCAGTGATGTTGCAGCTCTGAAATATGGCAAAACTGGTGGCAAGTGGCATCTTGGCAGCTGCACGCTTGACTTTTCTCAGTTCATGGGCAGTTATTTTACGCCTTGGTGTTTCCACACGCTTCTTGCGACCCTGTTGACTATTTTGAATGAAGCGCTTGATTGTTCGATGATCACGCTTCAGAAGCTTGGCAATTTTAAGAGTACTGCATCCCTCTGCAATATATCTCACTATTTTTGACTTTTCGGAGCCTGTCAAGTCCCTCTTCTGACCCATTTTGCCAAAGGAAAGGAAGTTGCCTAATAATTATGCACACCTGATATAGGGTGTTGATGTCATTAGACCACACCCCTTCTCATTACAGAGATGCACATCACCTGATATGCTTAATTGGTAGTAGGCTTTCGAGCCTATACAGCTTGGAGTAAGACAACATGCATAAAGAGGATGATGTGGTCAAAATACTCATTTGCCTAATAATTCTGCACTCCCTGTATGTAACTACTTGTGCCTAGTGCTTTCAGAACATTTTCACATAATCAACAGCAATATTAGGCTACAAAGCACTGCTCAAACAGTGCAGTAACACTTTACTTTTTACTAAGTACATAGGTTGGATACATTGTATTAGGGACCCTGTAAAATAAAGTGTTACCAACTGTGTTTTGAGCTCGTTAAATATCACTGGCAAATTGCAGTGAACTCCAAATGCAACAATTTTGTATTTGTTTATTTATTTAATTTCAACACACAACAAAAGTAACCTATATCAAGAAAAGCCAGTAATATATAGTGTTACCAACAGTGCTCTGAACTTTTTAAATATCACTGGCAAATGGCAGTGGACTCCAAATGCAACAATTTTGTATTTGTTCAGTTAATTTCAACACACAACAAAAGCAACCTATCCAGAAAAGCAACCTCATTTTAGAGCCACCATTTTAGAACTTCTTTATGGTTGATATCTTCATCATGGCTATTTTCAACATGGATTTGAACTTTCTTTCGGCATCCATATACTGAACTGGTGTATAATCCATAAACCAATAGCAAATAGACAATGTATTATCGTTATTGAATGTGAATATTATATGAAATAACTTCACTAACCAAAGCCTCATTTGCCCTCCATGTTTTAGTAGATAGACTAATTGAAGTAAATATAGAATATAAAATACATTTATAATAAAACAAGGGACTTTATACACTGGACAGCTATCGATGAGTCTTTGGTACCAGCATGTAGTTAGAAAAACTATGTAGGTAATGCAATACTTGTAATGTAATACTATATTTTTGATTATTTGTATTAGTAGTAATAATATATTACTGGAGATGATTAAAGACAATAATAGTAGTAATAATAATAACAACTAGAAACAACTAGAGTGGATGCAATATACTGGCTAAAATGTTGCTATGTTGCTGAGCTCACTGAGCTAGCTGCTTAATTTGAAACATGTGCATCAAGGACATATACGGAGAGACCTTTGACCTTCGTCATCAAATCAATTAATCTTTAAGTCCCTACAAACACTCATACCAAATTTGAAGCACTTTTACCAATGCATTCTGGAGATACTGCACTCAAGATTATCATGGCTGTCAGAGAGCCAAATGGTTTTGATTTTGAAAAAGCTGTTTGACACATTTGTTCAACTTGGTCTGAAGATCATATGCTAAGTTTCATGAAGATTGGACAGAATATGTGGCCCCCTAGAGGTCAAAGGTCACCAGATGTTTTGGGTGTCCCCAGGATGATGTCATGAGTCATATGATGATGTCATGATGTCATATGTACCAAGTTTGGTTAAGATATGCTAAAGGGTTACTGAGAAATGGGCTTACTTCCTGTTTGGTGACCTCACCATCAAGTTTGATTGGCTGTCACAGCCAAGTGCCTTTGAATTTCAAGAAGATGTTGAATGCATTAGTGTGTCATGGTCTGAAGATCATCTGGGCCAAGATTAGAGAAGATAAGACAAAATTTGTGATAAGAGAGGCCTTTTAAAGGTTTTTGATCAAATCAAAGATGCTGGAAAATCCAATATGGCCGAAAACCCCCATTGAGGATGCATTGAGTTCGGATTGGCCCAAGCGTTCCAGTGATATCTCGTTTGTGAAAAACGGATGAACAGGTCAAAAGTTAATAAACATTCAACTTTGACCTGTTGGTGGCGCTAGAGCTCTTGAGCTAGAGTTGCCTACACAGTATCACCACTTGAACTCAAGTAATGGGTGGTCTGCTGCACTTTATTACATTATCAGGACTTGCGAAATGAAGGCTAACCAAATAATGTAATAACCTCCCATTAATGTAATACTTTATTACATTATTGGTTAAAAGTGTATTACATTATTGGGAAATGCACTTTATTACATTATTGGGAAGTTATTACATTATCAGGTTTTATTACATTTTCACTGGACTCAAGTGCAGATTTTTATTACATTAACAGGGTTATTACATTAACGGGAATTTATTACATTATCAGGTTCTACAAGCCTTTTTTTTTCAACATGAACCATGTGTGCTAGTTTTAGAATGCTCTGCACTCATGGGTTATTTCAACAAACACTCATATGTGTCATTATGTGTCAACGGTCTATTCTACCATTCAAGACTGTGAGTGTTACATATGAAGTACTCATGTTGTTGGCCCAGGGCAACAAGAATTTTAAGGCTGACGGATTAATTTGATGTTGATGCATTTACATTGAGCAAAAAATTACATTTTTAATTTTAATTAATTTTTAAGTCAATAATCCATTAAAAGGTCATCACCATCCCCTCAGTGCTCATCTGTTTTCCTTCAATTAACTTTTTTCAAACTCCATCTGTGTTACCCATTTGTCAAGATTTGAGCCTTCAGTAAGAATTAATAGGAACACATAGATTATTTTGGTCTAAAGTATAGGATATTTTCAGCCCTATTTTATAACTAGAGTCAGCTGTAAGATTGGGAGAGAAAATATAATTTAACTGTAAGAACATTACGGTTTCTGAGCCACATTGTGTTTGAAAACAATGTCTTGAAACCTGACTAATAATAAATGTAAAGTCACATTAAAACCAAGTTCTCACCTTCAGAACGTCTGTGTTATGTAGCAGAAAGGTGAAGACAAGGACAGCCAGAAAGAGAAAAATGGCAGCAAGCTCCTTTCTTGTACAAACTCTGGCTTTCATGATCGCCTTCATCTATGGCTGCAGCATGACAGTGTGGCCACTTCCTCTGGTGCTGGATTGAAAAAATAAAAATGAAACTTACACCTCGTTGTCTCGAAGAACCTTATTTCCTCCTTATGAACTCCTCTTTACACTAATAGTGTAACATGTCTGGCTTTTAATTATTAGGACTGAACTTAACTTGATACATTATCACAAGTATGAGAACATTTCTTATTGTTTATATGTTACATGTCTCCAGCTAAATGCAGAGAAGACAAAGGTTATAATTTTCGGCCCTAAAAATGAAAGATCTAAGATCAGCGCTCACCTTGGCTCTATGTCATTGACAGCTACAAATCAAGCCAGAAATCTTGGTGTAATTATTGACTCAGACCTGAACTTCAACAGCCATCTAAAGCTTATCACTAAATCTGCCTATTAACACCTGAAAAACACAGCTAGAATTAAGGGGTTTCTGTCCAAACAAGACATGGAAAAACTTATCCATGGATTTATTCTTAGTAGGTTGGATTATTGCAATGGCATCTTCACAGGTCTTAACAAAAAATCAATCAGGCAGCTGCAGCTGATCCAGAACGCTGCCGCCAGAGTCCTCATAAACACGAGGAAACTGGACCATATTACACCCGTCCTTGAATCACTACACTGGCTTCCAGTGAGTCAGAGGATAGATTTTAAAATCTTACTGCTGGTCTACAAAGCACTGAATGATCTCGAACCAAATTACATGCTTGATCTGCTACCTCTCTATAAAGCATCCAGACCCCTTATCTGCTGTACTCTACTGCCCTTACTTTTTAACTACGCAATGTTTGACTTGTGCTTTTTATTATTTTATCTATTTTCTTATCCTGCTGAATCTTATTTTATCTTATTTCTATTTCTATTTCCCTGTTTTAATTGACTGTTTTTACTGTTTTCAGTTGTGTCTTGCTGTTTTTAATGTTTATGTAAAGCACTTTGAATTACCTTGTGTTGAATTGTGCTGTACAAATAAACTTGCCTTGCCTTGCCTACATAAATATCAACGAAAGCCTCGATGCTTCATTAGCCCTCATTTGCCCCTCCTTAAGTTCATAGAACAACTGTACTGTTGGCCTTCAACAGGATCATCATTAAACAGACAAAAACCAACCAATAAGATTCACCTTCAAAAGTAAAACATTTTTAACGACATACAATGCCTTGAGCAAATAGATTTTTTCAACACACAAATGGCGTCCTCTCTTGTTCCCTTTACACTAAACCAACCGATCAGAGTACACGTCATCATGTCCAACGCTTTCATCCCATCCCCATCAAAAAATCTTCCTGTAAGTCAACTCACCAGACTGAAGAATATGATCCAGAAGAATACAAAAAGATAGATGTTCTCTAAATTTAGAGAAAGAAATTATCCAGAAGATTGGCTTGTACAAAAGACAATAAGGATCCACAGCATAGACGAGGAAAAAAAGTCACGCCTATGTTAAGGTTCAAGGTCCGTGCAGTGTGCTAATAAAAATGAATGGTTTATAGCCCTTCTAGCCAGCTAGACAACTTCCTGTAACAGTTCGGTATCTTTACTGTTGTGATGATTGAAAGGTTTACTGTGAGCAGTTTTGAGCCTTTTGGAGGCATAGCATCCATAGCATTGGATCCATAGCATCCAAATCAAAAGTCACGCCTACTTTAAGGTTCAAAATTGCACTTCCAGCCGACAACCTCCAGTAATAGGTCATCCTTTAATAGCTATATCCTGTTAAAGGCCATATGTTTCCATCTCCCAGGCAGTGGTGATATGATTCACTAAGTCTATTTACTCTGTGATTGAGAATATTTTTTGGTGCTGTAGTGTCTCCAATTCATATTACTTTATACTCTTAATTTATTTCAAAGTTATAGGTACTACACAGAAGCAGATTACTGCAAAATATAATCCACAATGCAGTGAAAATTAGCTGAAAGGACAAAGTGATACTAACAACACTCAGTACAACATTGGTCTAGACAGTCGATACACATTTACATCTCTCATGCACCCTATCAGTGCAATGACAACATGACACAGGTAAAAAGCCAAAGACTCGCCAAGGACAACACCTGAGAGTACTGAAGCCACTGTAGAGTCGGAAAAGTGAAGATATGGAGTCCAAATGTTCCTAATGTCCCTCTGAAGAGTGAAGCAGACAGGTGAGGTACTCAAGGGGGAAACATTCCATAATTATCTTATGCCCATTTGATTGAGTAGGGGGTTTATCACTTATCACTATGATGTATAGTTCGGAGGAAGCTGACATTTTCTCGACAAGAAGGATACAGTGTTTTAAGACCCCAACTCATACTGGTGGCTTAAGTTGGAAAATATTTTTTTGTTTGTTTTGACACAGAAGTGATAATTGAGTGTTTAACAGTGAAAGTGTCATTGAGAGAGTAGCAGGCAGGTGGCGTTCTTCACATCCTATTCCTTCAAACAAACAAGAATTTTTTACTTGTTGTAGGAGTGCTACTCCTTGATGTAAGTCAGAATAGTTATTATGGAATAATTTTGGTTCAATGCATGGGTCAACGATATTGCCTTGACCTGGGCACCCTCCCCGCTGTGGGTAGCAGGTGACCTTTGCTGGTTGGGTTTCCACGTAGCAAAGTAACCTATTAATAAATGTTATGAAACTAAAATATACATTAAATAATAACAAAACATATCACTACTACCCTAGGGTACATATCACAACTACTATTTCATGTTATCTTAATCTAAATGGTTACAGGTCACTAATATGTGCTTACATTGTCAAAATGCTACAAAATGACAAAACTATAAACAGCTAAAAAAAATTTGTTTCTTGGATAGTCTGTAGTGTGTCAATGTAGGCAATAGCTTATATTTTTCCTGCATGAATGCTCAAGCATGTATTGAGCAAGTTTAAGTTTTTTTTAAATATAATTTAATAAATTAAGTTTATAATTTTCAGGAACAAATAATTACATCTAGAATATGAACAAAACGTTTTTATCAAAATAAAAAATGTACAGTCTATGTGCAACAAGATCCAAGTTACAAAAATCAGAGCGTTTTATCAGATTAATGTCAACGATGGAGGAAACAAAAGACAGCGCTCAGACAAACATATTGGACTACATTGCTCTGTGTGACATTTTGCAAACTTTCAAGTCAAGGCAATATATAGCACCAAATCACAACCCATGTTCTTCAGGCATTCAGGGCTGTGAGATTTGTCCTGTTTGTCCTAGTGGAGCTGCCTTACCTTGCTGTCTAATCAGCGAAGTCACTCAACCAATCATATTTGGTACAATGGTGATTGGCATGACCACCATGTGTGTTAATATGTTGTGAACAAATAAAATATACATAAGATCATCTCAGCGCTCTGTGTGTGTCTCTGCTGAAAGAACCCACAGTGGCATCAGAGTACGCCACAGTTATCATAGTTTTAAACTGGTCCATAGTTATAATTGTGTTGAGTTTGAGTGAATGTTGTAAGATGTTCCAGGTAGATGCAGCAGAAAAACAGAAAGCAGTTTTTCCAAATTCAGTATTTGTCCGGGGAACATTGAGCATTGAGCTATCACTTGATCACTATGTGATCAGTTTAGTAAAGTGCTGAGGTATGGTGGCGTGTTGCCTATCATATAAATTAAAATTAACCGATGCATATCTCTCCTCACAGGTAAAGGTTCCCATCCCATCATGTTGTTAGTAGTAGTAGCAGTCTTGGGGTGGTGCTGCCCTGCAGTTTGGGGGCCTGTTTGGCTGAGTGTCACTACAGAGCTGTAACACAAATCAGAGACAGTCCTACCAGTGTTTGAGGAAACTTCTTGAAATGATCAGATGTGAACTGTACATATGCTAAAGTAATTGTATTTCTATTGTTTGATTTCTCAATAGATTGTATATTAATCTGCTCATTATGTGTGTGAGTGTGGTGCAGTACCTTCTTCCGGTCTCACAGGTTGGTTTGGCTTGTCAGCAGGAGTCCATCCCTCTCCGACAACCCCCATCCATTTTCAGTCCGATTTGTCCATTGTGTTTGGTGAATTATTGGGACATTCATGTTTCCAATGTCCACGATGACCACAGAATAAGCAAACATCCTTTGGAATTTTCTTTCCCCATTGCTTATGTCGGCCATGTCCTCCTCTTCCTTTTTGTCCATGATTTGGTTGTCCATATTCTCGTACTGTGTTGGGACATTCACGTTTCCAATGTCCACGTTGGCCACAGAGGAGACAGGTATCCCTTGGGAATTTCTCTTCCCATTGCCTGTGTCGACCACGTCCTCCTCTTCCTTTTTTCTTTTTCTTTGAGAGCATTTGGTCATGTGCATGTATGGCGTGTCTGCGAAGTTCAGGCAGACGTGCATCATTCCAACCAATGCAGGAAATTTTGACAGCTGAAATAATGTCTGGTGTTAGTCCGTTTAAGAAATAATTACAGAGATGAATTTCCCACACATCTGGAATGTTGGTTAATTCATCAGGCAGTTGAAGGCCACTGTAGGTGTTGAAAACCTCTGCTGTTGTTGGGTCAGGCAGATGTTGTGAGGCTGCTGTGATGTCAGCAGAAGTACATGGGCGGAAAACCAACGTTACACCTTCTGGTCCTGATACTTCAACCATGGGCATGTTGAAAACTGCATCTTGGTTTGGATGGCGCAGTCTATGTGCTATTGGAGAAGGTGGGGTGGTCGTAGGTTTTTGTAGTGAAGCAGACACGTCAGTGGCACAGTGAGCTGCTTCTGAACTTGTCTTTTGTTGTGGCATGGTGGAGTCGTCTTTCCTTCTCGAGCTAGTGGGTGTTACATTGTATGGTGGTGGGGCTGATGGATGAATGGAGGGGTTGCCATCAAGGTCTGGATCCAGCTTCAAAGCCGCCAACTGTGGAAACAGAGAAGAAATCTGCGAGTCTGGTGTTCTTTGTACTTCATTGTTTTCAATTTTTTCATGTGAAAAAGGGAGTTGTTTCTGTACAGTTTTTCTATTTCGCATCTCTGCTTCCCCCTTCCACAACTGAAAACATTCTTTCTGACCTTCCATATCTTCTAATTTTCTTACAGAAATCTTATTTTTCTTCTCATTTGTTGTTCTTTTTCCTTTAGTTTTTGTTCTAATATTGATATATTTTTTAAACTGAGGGATCCCCCTATTGGGAATCCAAACTCAGCTGTCCAGACATTTAAATATTTTAGACTTTTATCCCCACATTTCTTTCTCATAATATCCACAATCACCCCGGAGGTCCCACCTCCAACCGCGCGACTGAACAATACAGACGTCTCTATATTGCTTCGCTCTGTTTATGCTACAAGCGAAGAAAAAAGCAGGGATATTTCGTAAGGAAAGAATCAGTCGCTTTATTTATGTTACAAGCGGCAGATTATTTCATAAGGAAAAAAACAGTCACTTCGAATTCAGGGGACCAGTGATAAAAAACCCAATGATATTTCGTAAGGAAAGAATCAGTCGCTTTATTTATGTTACAAGCGGCAGATTATTTCATAAGGAAAAAATCAGTCACTTCGAATTTCAGGGGACCAGTGATAAAAAACCCAATCGCTTCGTTTTGATATGCTACAAGCGAAAAAAAGCACGTATTGTGAATAAGATGAGAAACAAAAATGTTATGCCAATTTCAAACCCAATTTTTAAAGTCAAGATTCAATATTTCAGTGCTCACCAGATGAATTTAGCTGAATTGCGTTCTTGGAAATCCCAGCGGTGACGATCCGGGGCGTTTGCGGTCAGCTCTCCCTTCTCAGAAGATTTTTGAGGTTGGAGACTGAAAGTTTTTCTTCCAGGATGGCCCGTCACTGTCCGCGTCCCGTCCCAGACGATCACTCGAGGGATCCCACTCATGACACCAAATTGTTGTGGAAATTTTCCTTTGCTGCTGGTGAAGAATGAAATAGAGACTTCTGCCGGCCGACAAATGTTTTATTTCTTTGCAAAGAAAGGTCGATCAACACACGAGCGGTCAAAGTGGAGAAAAGACCCCGAATGAAGGAGAGACAGCCCAATTTATAGCTGGAGAATGCCCACTAGGGTGTGGGGCATCTCACAATATACAACATAAAGAGGACCTTGCTAGGTGTGAGAACTTCGTCTGAACATCCCATTTGAAATACAAAGGGGACCTTTTCAGGTGTAAAATCTCATCTGCATATCAACTTTGAGACACAAAAGGGGACAAGGTATCGGCAGGAAAGGGGGAAGGGAGTCTTGCATTTCAAACGGGCTGAGACGAAAATCACTATTACACTGTTCTTCTATTATTCTTTATTAAGGACTCTGATGGCGATGATTCCTTTCACGACCTTGACATTGGAATACTTCTCACTGAGCGTGATGGTACTGTGCTCACATCTTCCCAGCATCTCAGTCCAACCTCGCTGAAAATCATCATTGAGGGACAACTTGTGAAGGACAACATTCAAGATCTGCCAAAAGCAATGTGCATTCTGTTTGCACTCCATCTTAACTACCCCAAGACTATGAAGCGTACATTTCAGTTCATCCAAAAGGTATTGCTCTCGTTGGGCCACACTGACCTAAAGCCAAAGCTACAGACTTTGAAAAATCAGCTTGCAATGTAAAGATATGTCAAGTCTACTGTAAGAAGCTGTTGATTACTTTTTTCTTTTTTTTGCCACACCAGCAAAAACACTTTCTGACCTGTGGGGTAAACTTTTTTATTTTCAGAGAAGAGAAGTTTTTTTTGTTTTTTTTTTCCTAAATTTGTGATTTTTTTGTAAATGTTTTTCTTGCACATTTGAGTGGGGTTTCTTGTGAATTTAAGTGTAATGTATTTACCACTTTATTCTCCGGGGACAACCAGGTTTTTTTCTTGTAAGTTTGTGACACATTCAATATTCAACACCCACACACTCAACACACACAAACAACACTGGCACATACAACGTCCACACACACATTCAACACACAAACAACACAGGCACATACAACACCCACACAAAACTGTTTAAATTATTTGAAATTACCTTTTTCAGGTTTATCTTTTTAGGTTGAACATGTTGAGGTTTACGGAGCCCCAGAGATGACATGGGGAAAAATAATAATAATAATATTTCGTGGCCACGAGATACTATTTCGTGGGAACGAAATAAGTATAACGTGCAGCTGTTTACAGACAGGCTGGATGACGTGGTTCACATAGTGGTGAAGATCGCTGGCTTAAATAGATGGATTAATGTGAGGAGATCATTGCAAAAGTTTTCAATTTCATCAGAGTCAGATGTGCTACATGTGTTGATAACTGGACGGAGTTAATTATGGACTATTTCCCCGCACCGGTAGGTGAGGACACGAGAGGAGAGAGACAGCCGGACCTCCAGCTAGGACGCTAACGGTCCGGCTAGTTAGCCAAGATAATGCCGGAGAGAGTGAGTTGGAGGAAGATGAGAAGGAAGATATTGCGCTCATGGATGAGCCGATGGTAACATACAATGTCTCTGACTGTAGTTATCTAAACGAGGACAATGTTAAAGATACTTTGATAGCTCGGGAGTACAAGTCGAGCCGCAAGCTTCACAACAGCGGGCCTGCTAGCTGCTGTTCACCGGAGACGTGAGAAGACGTGACCTAGTTAAAGAGATGACTGATGGTACGTGCTTATACTTTATCTACACAATCCTCTTTTTTCTGGTAATAAGGGCTAATAAAATCACTAGAGCAGGCTAAGAAAGCAGCTAATAATGCTGTGTGATAACAGCAGTGTGTAACGTTAGCCCAGGTGTGGGTGTGTCTCAGGTGTCTACTGTCTCCTATAAATTACATTTATTAACATAATGAGGAAAATCAGTGTTTGAACATAATCCAGGCAGTGATTACTTTATCACCACACAACTGAGGCTAATTATTTAACAGTAATATACAAACATAATTTGTAGGAGACAGGTTTGCTGTGAGACACAAAGGTGAGGAGATCTTTAGGCTATAACAAAATAAACAGCCTAAAGTATAGTAAAAGTATAGTTAAAGTATTGTTTAAAAGATCTGATATGGTGAATCATAAACTGTGTGGTAAATATGTTATGTTTATGAATATGGGGCTGTATTAATTCCTGTGCAGTCTATCAGTTTATACACTGATCATATTGAAGCAATAATACAGAAATGATCAGGCCTCATTCAACAATGATTCAATATGATTTAGCCAGCCCAAAATGTTTGTGATGACTGGATTTTTCATTTTTGCTATCTTATTTTGTAGATGAGAAACATTTGGTCCATCTTGTGGAGCTCCATACGACTCTATGAGAGGATGCAGTGTGAGAAGCAGCAACACCAGCAGACTGCCTACTTCCTTGATGCATGTGACAGTTTAATTATGAAATAATAATAAATAAATATGAAATAATATAAAATATATTCTGTATTATTATTATATTAAAAGGGTCATTGTCTGTATATATATTTTTAATTATATGGATATGCACTTGTAAGTAAGTGTAAGTACATGTGTGCACGTGGCTCGATATTTAATATTTTATAAATATTCTTGATATTGATATTTTTTAATTACTATTATATTTAAATACCCATCATATTCTGTATTACGTCATATGTACAGTATATTTGTTCATATTTTATCATTATTGTATTCCATATGTTTTGGATACTTGTCTACATGGGCTTCTAGGCCTGTACTGTGTTGTGTATTGCTTTGATTTTTGAATTTATTGGTGTGTTATGTTGTTTAAGAGAGGGTTTTTTTGCTTTGATTTTTGAATTTAGTAGTGTGTTATGTTGTTTAATAGAGGGGTTTTGCTGTGATTTTTAATTCAGTTATTTCTTATTTTTTAAATATGTTATCTTTGATTTTTAATTGTGTTCAGTTCAATAAAGATGATGTTAAAGTCACCTCAGTCTTTGATCTCTTACGTAAGTGGTATAACCTTATGTACAAAGCACATTCACCTTGTCAGTGTGTCTGACAGAATTTTTCTAGTACAAGTAAAATGTTACAAATGACACATCATAATAGCATTATAAATTAGGATAGATAAAGTTTTAACATTTATCAAAATAAACAATGACCCATATTTTACTAGAATTCACTAAAGGCAAAAAAAAACTCGACATTAGACTTCAAAAGGATGCAAACTATTTTAGCATGATGAAAATGGGAATGACAACAGCTTTTTAAAGTTTTAATGCCGCTTCAAACTCCCTTATTTGTCATTTGGTGCATTTCTCACATCAATATTAACATTTGGACAACAGTTAGTTCAACCTCCTCAACATTTAGTCATTTGTGCTCATCATAGTAGCAGTTTCTCCTTACAACAAATTATAAATGCTTTTGGACATGCATTAATTGCTTTCATACAACTCTCTGCTGTCTTATAACATTATCATTGCTTATGTCAAGTCAGTCAAAATTAACTATACTTGTGAATGCTGAATAGTCATTCCATATAAAACTAATAGTCCTCATTTCTTTACTTGAGTCATTACATACAAAAATATAAATATATATATGCTCCTTATTTGTTTATATGCGGCCAATAATAACAACCGAACGGTGCTTCACGGCTGTCATCAATAAGTGGTGCCGTTGAGTAAATCTAACATACTCCTCCAGCTCTACGTTTGACTCCACCCACCTCAACGTCCGTTGAGCTCCGCCCCGATCTGCAGGCTGCAGCCAGGGGCTTCTCTTAATATGTGACCTGCTCCATCAATGTGAGTCACATTGACCCCGAAACACATTTTGAGATTTTGATGTGTATGTAAAGAGGAGACTCTTAGCTTCATGTCAATACCAAAATTATGTTTCTACGCCAAATATTCCATGAGATATGATCATCCAAAATTCGACTGTTCAAAAGTTAGTTTTGAGAAAAAGGGCTTTAAAGAAAATGATACAGATTCCTCCATGTTTCACATTAAAACACATTTATTAAGACTAGACTCCAAATGAACACAATATTTTTGGGTCAAAGGTGATACCCCACATCTGTATGTGTAGTCTACTCATACTGTCACACATACACGTGCACGTGACCTCGTGCACGAGCACATACACAACACAGTACAGGCCTAGAAGCCCATGTAGACAAGTATCCAAAACATATGGAATACAATAATAATAAAATATGAACAAATATACTGTACATATGACGTAATACAGAATATGATGGGTATTTAAATATAATAGTAATTAAAAAATATCAATATCAAGAATATTTATAAAATATTAAATATCGAGCCACGTGCACACATGTACTTACACTTACTTACAAGTGCATATCCATATAATTAAAAATATATATACAGACAATGACCCTTTTAATATAATAATAATACAGAATATATTTTATATTATTTCATATTTATTTATTATTATTTCATAATTAAACTGTCACATGCATCAAGGAAGTAGGCAGTCCGCTGGTGTTGCTGCTTCTCACACTGCATCCTCTCATAGAGTCGTATGGAGCTCCACAAGATGGACCAAATGTTTTCATCTACAAAATAAGATAGCAAAAATGAAAAATCCAGTCATCACAAACATTTTGGGCTGGCTAAATCATATTGAATCATTGTTGAATGAGGCCTGATCATTTCTGTATTATTGCTTCAATATGATCAGTGTATAAACTGATAGACTGCACAGGAATTAATACAGCTCCATATTCAGAAACATAACATATTTACCACACAGTTTATGATTCACCATATCAGATCTTTTAAACAATACTTTAACTATACTTTTACTATACTTTAGGCTGTTTATTTTGTTATAGCCTAAAGATCTCCTCACCTTTGTGTCTCACAGCAAACCTGTCTCCTACAAATTATGTTTGTATATTACTGTTAAATAATTAGCCTCAGTTGTGTGGTGATAAGGTAATCACTGCCTGGATTATGTTCAAACACTGATTTTCCTCATTATGTTAATAAATGTAATTTATAGGAGACAGTAGACACCTGAGACACACCCACACCTGGGCTAACGTTACACACTGCTGTTATCACACAGCATTATTAGCTGCTTTCTTAGCCTGCTCTAGTGATTTTATTAGCCCTTATTACCAGAAAAAAGAGGATTGTGTAGATAAAGTATAAGCACGTACCATCAGTCATCTCTTTAACTAGGTCACGTCTTCTCACGTCTCCAGTGAACAGCAGCTAGCAGGCCCGCTGTTGTGAAGCTTGCGGCTCGACTTGTACTCCCGAGCTATCACAGTCTCTTTAACATTGTCCTCGTTTAGATAACGACAGTCAGAGACATTGTATGCTACCATCGGCTCATCCATGAGCGCAATATCTTCCTTCTCATCTTCCTCCAAAACTCACTCTCTCCGGCATTATCTTGGCTAACTAGCCGGACCGTTAGCGTCCTAGCTGGAGGTCCGGCTGTCTCTCTCCTCTCGTCTCCTCACCTACCGGTGCGGGGAAATAGTCCATAATTAACTCCGTCCAGTTATCAACACATGTAGCACATCTGACTCTGATGAAATTGAAAACTTTTGCAATGATCTCCTCACATTAATCCATCTATTTAAGCCAGCGATCTTCACCACTATGTGAACCACGTCATCCAGCCTGTCTGTAAACAGCTGCACGTTATACTTATTTCGTTCCCACGAAATAAGTATCTCGTGGCCACAAAATACTTATTTCGTTCCCACGAATTAGTATCTCGTGGCCACGAAATACTAATTCGTGGGAACGAAATAATTTTTTTGTTCTTTTTTTTTTTTTTTTTTTTTCCCATGTCATCTCTGGGGCTCCGTAGAGGTTGACCTGATAAGTGTGTCATAACAAGTTTGCCTGTCTTTTGCCATTTTTCTTAAAAATAAAATGCATTGGAACATTAAGAGGTGTTTTTTTTTTAAATTTCCATCCAATTTAATTGAAATAATTTTTCATAGGGTATTTAAAAAAAATTCAAAACTAAATTAGAGGAAAATACAGTAATTGTAATAAATGATAAGTATCAATAACTAGTCATATTAGCTAGTTTTAGCTAATGATTTTGAGTACACACTACTAATAAATATAAATAATAAACTTAAGGTTCCGTGTTAATACAACTCAACATATTTAGTTTTAGCTTGGTAAAAGGTTAGAGTTCCATGTTAATACAATTCAACATATTTAGTTTTAACTTGTGTAAAAACTAAAGTGGTATAGGGCAACGGGTTTCCACACGATTTGCGAGTAAAGTCAACTAATCCGGGTTAACAGTGTGTGACATTCCTGAACTCTACCCCCCTCTCTCTCACACACCTGCCCTCCTCCTCAGAAGCCCCCTTGTGCAATGACAATAAAGATTATTCTATTCTATTCTATATCCTGAAATAGGCCATGATCATCTAATGAAAAAACAGTTCATATAAAATAAACACATAAAAGGCACCTTTTTCTTATTACATTTTAGTTTGTGTTTTTGACGAATACAGTAACACAGTAACAAAATGTATACATTAATGTTTATATAAAACATGAAAAGGTTTAAAGAAGGCACTTTCCACCAATATATCGGTTGCAGCACTTGGTAGAAACAAAGATATAACGTGTACACTCAGCGTGTCCTTTAATCCCCCACCCACTAATCAACCCCACCAGCCACCCTTTTGTGGGCATATGTGTGACAAGAGAATGTTCACCATATTCTTAATAATGGGAGGAGGTGGGTGGAGGTCGTGCGGCAGGTGGTGGGCGAGGACCATCTCCCAGGCATCGATCAGACGAACATTCAGTCCTTTGAACATGGTTCTCAGCACATTGTTACACTGCAGTGAATGCCAGTCACTGTTGGTTAATGACACAGGAAGCGTCAAAGCTTTGAGGTTTCCTGTTCGGATAACGACCAGTGTACCTGGAGACCTGTTCAGCAGCCGCACCACCGCCCTGCGGATGTTCTGCAGCCGCCGGATGTAGATCTCCATGGGGAAAGTGCCAAAGTGAGCCCAGACGCCAAAAACTACAACAGTGTTGGTGCCTCCGATGACACCATCCAGTTCATTGGCAATATATCGAAGCTCACTGGTTGAGACAACAACGATACGGATCGGAGGACCATGGAAGCGGGACGTCACCAAGATGTTGTTTGCATAGTCCAAGGAGATGTAAGGTCCAGCTTTTTTTGGGCTGTGCAGGTCAAACTCCTTAAGATCTGCAAGTATTACAGAGAGAACAGATGAAGCTGCAGTGCTAGCAAAATCAAAGTGTTTCCAGAAATCCCTGTGGTAGATACCTGGTAGTGCTGTGTTGAGGTATTCATAAAACTGCCTGACAGTGGAGTCTCCATACATGTGGACCACTTTGCCTTTCAGACACTGAGTGATGGCAGAGGCGTCGTTGAATTGGTGAACTGTGGTGCCATCTAGTGCTCGCCACACACCCTGGTAGTAATAGCCAGAGGGTCCAGATGTCACAATGCTGCTCTTCACCTCTGATTGATCTGAGAGGGAGTTAAAAGTGGAGTCATTTTACGTCTTTGTTAGTGTCAACATAAAAAGAAGCCATTTTATGGCTTGTATTTATTTCTTATGGACTATCCTTACTTCTGAGGGACTAGATTCACTTCTAACTGCGGGTGCCACATTCATAAACTTTTAGCCTTATGCTCCATACTCTCAGCACACTTGGGCCAAACTCTCTCTATAAGAGAATTCTACACAAAAGCAGGAAGAAAATCATGATTTACCTTGCTTTTTAGGCAACACAGTAACACTGGCCGGTCCTGAAGCCCGAATGGAGACTTTCATGTTGACACCACTGAAAAAAAGCACATCTAATAAAATATCTCTCACACACACTCAAGCTCAACATTACTATTGGTTCTACGTGACAGTGGCCTTTCCCCAGTTCTACCACATTTCAGGAAATTAAAATGTACCCGAGCCAATCTGGGGCCGCACCACAGACCACAGCAAAACTGGCCAATCAGGGACTGTGTTGTAGATGATGATGCAATATATAAAGGGTGCTGCTTGCCAAACAGAAATAGAAGCTCCTGAAAAAACAAACATGAATGCTAGCTTTAAAAAAGCTCTATGTGATAGGATGGTCTTACCAGGCTACAACATCGACATACAGTGGCAGGAAAAAGTATATAAACCCTTTGAAATTACCTGGTTTTCTGTTTTAATTTGTCATAAAATGTTTTCTGATCTGCATCTTGGTCCCAAGTAAAGACAAGCACATTCTGTTAGTCTATACTTGGGACTGATAAACTTGGGAATACATTTTCCTCTCAATGATGGCAATGATGCTGCCTGAGGCAGCGAAGCTCCCTCCACCTATTTCACCGTTTGCATGATGTTCTCATGTTGGTATGCGGGGCTTTTTTGGCTCCATACGTAGTTCGTTGTTCTTCCCTAACAATTCAACTGTAGTTACAACAGTCCTTCTTTTTTCGGAAAGCAGTGGCATCCTCCATGGTGTCCTGCCATGACCTGTTCAATATTTTGCGTATAGACTCATGAACAGATATGTCAACCACTGCTAATGATTGCTTAAAGATTTTAGCTGTGTCACAACGTGGTGAGGTCTTGGGTTTTTTATGTTTTGGTCTTGTCACTGCTTTTATTTTGAAAAGTAACTCTCCTCTCGTTTCAGATCACCTGCCCCTCCCTGTGTGTGTCACCTGCCTGAGTGTCTCCCCTAATTACCAATTGTGTTCACCTGGTGCTCCCTCCCTCATGTGTTAAATAGTCTGTGTCTCCCTTGTCCTGTGCCAGTGTGTCGTTTTTCGTCTCGCCAGCATTACCACAGTTCTTGTCATCGCCACAGTCATCTGCCTTGCTTTGTTTTCAAGTTTGTTCTCCTCGTAAGAGTGATTTTCTTTTGTAAATTTTCACAGCTTAGCTGCCCCCTTAGTTTGTTAGTTGTTTAGAATGCCTTTTGTTTTTCCTCCTTAAGAGTGATTTTGAGTTATTTAGTTTTTCTCCCTTAGATTGTTCCTCCATTTTACGGAGTGATTTTTAGTCTAGTCTTTTTCCCTGTTAGGTCATTTCCTCCCTTTTGGAGCGCCTTTTGTTTATTAGTATTTTATTTTGTCCCTTTTTCCCCCTTCCCTTGTCTAGTTGTTTGTTCCTTATCCCGTAGGATAGTTTGCCCTGAGTTTCAGGATAGTCAGGAGTTTTGTGTTTTTCCCTCTTTTTAGGGATTATTAGTGTTAGGTCTTTTAGACTGTTAATGTTCATAGCCCTTTTGTTTCCTCTGTTCGGGGAGTTCCTCTTGCTGACTAAGTACCAAAATAAAGTGCTTTTGACATACTCTATCTCTGCGTCTGAGTCCTGCTTCGAGCCCGGCCTGACAAGCTGTTACTCTGGGGTTCTCTTTTTATTTTTTATTTTATTTTCTTACCTCACTGAGCATTCTGTGTTGGGCCTTTGGAGTCAACTTGTCGGGGCACCCACTTCTATGGAGAGTAGCCACAGTTATCTCCATTTGTGGACAATTTGTCTAACTGTGGACTGAAGTCTGATGCAAAATATCAATTCTTGATCGTAATTCCCGGTGATCTCTTTTTTGCCAAGCATGGTTCATATCAGCAGATATACTTGTGAAGAACAAACTCCCAATTTTTTACTCAAATCTTGTTTCATTGATTGGACTCCAGGTTTGCTAACTCATGACTCCAGTTAGCTCTTGATGAAGTCATTAGCAAAAGAGTTCACTTACATTTTCCACCAGAACTATGAATGTATCATGGATGTGTTCAATAAAGACATGAACTATTAGAAATTGTTGTGTGGTATACCTGGGACTTAGATGCAGATCAGATCACATTTTAGAAAAAAATTCAAAGGGTTCACATACATTTGTTACCACTGTACATACAAGAAAGGAGCAAAAAACATCTTAAGATGCAATGAGTTGCATGCAGTGATGAATCATCAGATAATCATCATCTGACTTTGCAGCTGCCATCAGCTTTACAGATATTGCAGCAACTTTCTGCTCATTGTTCTGGTTTTACGCCCCACTACTTTACTGTTTTAGACAGATATTCTCCTCTTGACTTGGTTGAGACCAACTAGAGCTTAAAGGACAGTGAATATTATACACATCTGTGTATAATACCTTTTCTACTACTACTACACTACTGAATATAAAAAGACAACTGTCTGTCTGCGACCACTTTAGCCTAAGCTCACTGTGCTGCCTTGACGTGGCAAAAAGTGTGCATCTTGAAATTTCTGCAAAATCCAGATACAAATTTTAAAAGAGACAAGAAAAATGAGTATACAACAAAATTTGATTTGTATTATCTCTTAAAACTTTTGATTAAATCTTAACTGCCTGGAATTAAAATAAATGAAACTTCCCACCAAGGAGATACACACTATCAGTCCTGTCTTTCTAAGACCTCACCTTTGAAAGAGTTTGTTCTCATTGGCCTTGAGGTTTTGTTTGGTTCCTCCCATAGCATGGTTGATTCTGGCATCACAACTCAACTTTTTTGGCTTGTAGCAGAACCAAGGTTCGCCTGTACGGAGGTCAGTATAGTTGCACAATGGCTGGGTTGGACGTAGGCACACGTTACAGAAAGTAGTTTCAGAAAGTGAGCCTGATTGGAAGACACTTTTGAAGTAAATCCTGTCAGGCTGTTCACTGTTCAACCTGTTCAGCACTTGAATAGCCTCACGAGGGTGAACCAGCATCACCTGATTGGAAAGAGAACCAGAGTTGTCAATGAGACCATGACGTTCACTCTCATTCTCATTCATAGACAAGTAAAGACATTTATAAAGATTTACTTCTTTGTAAACTTTTGGTCTTCTATCACTGGAGAATTGTCCATTCAGTAAACCCCCCTCCCGATAAACTGACTGTTCAATCATAGTTTAGCTGCCACCTCTGGGCCTGACAGGTGAGGCCAATGAGGAAGTGCCTTAAACCTGCATTCTTTGTAATGGCCAGCAGGGGGCGACTTCCCTGGTTCCATTAGGGTATATTTCAATGTCAATAGGAATATGATCCTACTTCTCACTTGATTTATTACCTCACCACATTCTCAAAATGAAATCAATCGTGAGTTTCAAATCTTCTTCAATACAGCATGATGCTCATTTTGTAAATTATGGTCCAATTTGAAGTAAAGTAGACGATAAAGCAGGGTATGCTTGAGAACATGTCTACTGTATGATTGATGTGTTACTCCCACTGGGCACTGTGTGTTTCCGTCTTTACTGTTTCACAGTATATTTTAATTTCATCAAAGTTAACTGTAACATTTTGTTTGGGGGGCAGGGTTAAGTGATTAATCAGTTAGAAGATAGATTAAAAACTTCACTTTTAACATGATAATTGAAATCACCTCAACCTGTGCGTCTCCTTCCCAGAGTAAAGAGAAAACAGCAGAGTAGCTGCCATTGAGATGATCCACCACCTTCCCAACCACACCTGCACCAAGCTTCTGATTGTGCAGGCGGGCCACCAAGAAGTCTCTCCCAGACTTCTTGGGACGGCCATGGAAATCAGACATTTTGATAATAATCTCCAGCTGATCGCCGACATGCCACTGTCCTCCTGTCCTCCCTGGGAGAATGGTGAAAGTGCTGTGAGCTGGATCACTGGTCTGATCCAGGGAAAGAGGATCTGACAGAGGCGGAGCTTCAGGCCAAGCAATGGAGTCTAGTAGGAGGCGTTCCTCCAGAGCATCCTCAGGGGATCGTGGCTGGAAGGTGCAGAAGCTGTGATGCATGTTAGGCTCAGTGGAAACTTTTGGGACGATGATGGTGGAGTTCACTTTAGTCTGAGACTAGCAGGAGAGACATGGTGGCAAAGATACATCAAACAAATGCACTGAGAGCAAATTAACAAAATATGGAAAACAGAAAAGTACAAAATTGGTTTGTGGCACCTTACAACCAGGACACACAGGGTGCCGGGGCAGTAGGCTGGTATGTGGTGGTGGAGGTTTGGACTGGGTTTGAGCCTTCAGTAAGAATGGATAGAAACACATGGATCATTGTGGTCTAAAGTATAGAATATTTTCAGCCCTATTTTATAACTAGAGTCAGCTGTAAGATTGGGAGAGAAAATATAATTTAACTGTAAGAACATTACTGTTTCTGAGCCACATTGTGTTTGAAAACAATGTCTTGAAACCTGACTAATAATAAATGTTAAGTCACATTAAAACCAAGTTCTCACCTTCAGAACGTCTGTGTTATGTAGCAGAAAGGTGAAGACAAGGACAGCCAGAAAGAGAAAAATGGCAGCAAGCTCCTTTCTTGTACAAACTCTGGCTTTCATGATCGCCTTCATCTATGGCTGCAGCATGACAGTGTGGCCACTTCCTCTGGTGCTGGATTGAAAAAATAAAAATGAAACTTACACCTCGTTGTCTCGAAGAACCTTATTTCCTCCTTATGAACTCCTCTTTACACTAATAGTGTAACATGTCTGGCTTTTAATTATTAGGACTGAACTTAACTTGATACATTATCACAAGTATGAGATCATTTCTTATTGTTTATATGTTACATGTCTCCAGCTAAATGCAGAGAAGACAAAGGTTATAATTTTCGGCTCTAAAAATGAAAGATCTAAGATCAGCGCTCACCTTGGCTCTATGTCATTGACAGCTACAAATCAAGCCAGAAATCTTGGTGTAATTATTGACTCAGACCTGAACTTCAACAGCCATCTAAAGCTTATCACTAAATCTGCCTATTAACACCTGAAAAACACAGCTAGAATTAAGGGGTTTCTGTCCAAACAAGACATGGAAAAACTTATCCATGGATTTATTCTTAGTAGGTTGGATTATTGCAATGGCATCTTCACAGGTCTTAACAAAAAATCAATCAGGCAGCTGCAGCTGATCCAGAACGCTGCCGCCAGAGTCCTCATAAACACGAGGAAACTGGACCATATTACATCCGTCCTTGAATCACTACACTGGCTGCCTGTGAGTCAGAGGATAGATTTTAAAATCTTACTGCTGGTCTACAAAGCACTGAATGGTCTCGAACCAAATTACATGCTTGATCTGCTACCTCTCTATGAAGCATCCAGACCCCTTATCTGCTGTACTCTACTGCCCTTACTTTTTAACTACGCAATGTTTGACTTGTGCTTTTTATTATTTTATCTATTTTCTTATCCTGCTGAATCTTATTTTATCTTATTTCTATTTCTATTTCCCTGTTTTAATTGACTGTTTTTACTGTTTTCAGTTGTGTCTTGCTGTTTTTAATGTTTATGTAAAGCACTTTGAATTACCTTGTGTTGAATTGTGCTGTACAAATAAACTTGCCTTGCCTTGCCTACATAAATATCAACGAAAGCCTCGATGCTTCATTAGCCCTCATTTGCCCCTCCTTAAGTTCATAGAACAACTGTACTGTTGGCCTTCAACAGGATCATCATTAAACAGACAAAAACCAACCAATAAGATTCACCTTCAAAAGTAAAACATTTTTAACGACATACAATGCCTTGAGCAAATAGATTTTTTCAACACACAAATGGCGTCCTCTCTTGTTCCCTTTACACTAAACCAACCGATCAGAGTACACGTCATCATGTCCAACGCTTTCATCCCATCCCCATCAAAAAATCTTCCTGTAAGTCAACTCACCAGACTGAAGAATATGATCCAGAAGAATACAAAAAGATAGATGTTCTCTAAATTTAGAGAAAGAAATTATCCAGAAGATTGGCTTGTACAAAAGACAATAAGGATCCACAGCATAGACGAGGAAAAAAAGTCACGCCTATATTAAGGTTCAAGGTTCGTGCAGTGTGCTAATAAAAATGAATGGTTTATAGCCCTTCTAGCCAGCTAGACAACTTCCTGTAACAGTTCGGTATCTTTACTGTTGTGATGATTGAAAGGTTTACTGTGAGCAGTTTTGAGCCTTTTGGAGGCATAGCATCCATAGCATTGGATCCATAGAATCCAAATCAAAAGTCACGCCTACTTTAAGGTTCAAAATTGCACTTCCAGCGGACAACCTCCAGTAATAGGTCATCCTTTAATAGCTATATCCTGTTAAAGGGCATATGTTTCCATCTCCCAGGCAGTGGTGATATGATTCACTAAGTCTATTTACTCTGCGATTGAGAATATTTTTTGGTGCTGTAGTGTCTCCAATTCATATTACTTTATACTCTTAATTTATTTCAAAGTAATAGGTACTACACAGAAGCAGATTACTGCAAAATATAATCCACAATGCAGTGAAAATTGAAAGGACAAAGTGATACTAACAACACTCAGTACAACATTGGTCTAGACAGTCGATACACATTTACATCTCTCATGCACCCTATCAGTGCAATGACAACATGACACAGGTAAAAAGCCAAAGACTCGCCAAGGACAACACCTGAGAGCACTGAAGCCACTGTAGAGTCGGAAAAGTGAAGATATGGAGTCCAAATGTTCCTAATGTCCCTCTGTTATGACAAAGTGCCATGCATATGCCTTTTCACATAACTCTCTGAACATTTTCACATGACTTCATATCCCTTTTAATTAATTTTATATCATTTTCATGCGAACACAATCCGCCCTGTTCATCCTGTAAGATAACATGTCACAGTTGCTTCTACTTGTTCTTGCGTAGGATGCCTGCTATCTCAAGTCCTCAAGGTTGTAAGGCTGTACCTCCTTGAACAATACACACACACTCATTGTAACGCTATAAAAACTGTTAGCTCTCTTTGTCTGCAGATTCACTCTGTGCAGACCTTTTTGACTGTACCTTGTGTTCTCCTAATTGCAATTGGAATAAACCTTTTTTGCTTATACTCCAACGACTCAGTGATCTTTCCTCCTTATAACGATTTTTGCCACTACAACTTGGTGTCAGAAGTGGGATCGCCCGGGAGTCTGTCGGGATCGTCGGGACATCGGGGGTGGCCACCTGATCTACAGGATCATCCTCTAACCTCCAGTAAAAAATTCAGAGAAGGGAGGACCGACGTCCTGGGGTCGACTGACTGGCTCCGGCGCGATCCCCAACCAAACCTACACTCTCCTGATTCTGGTGAGATGTTGAATTTCCATTTTCTAAAATTGTATGATTACCAATTCTGATAATTTTGGCAGTAATGATGAATTGAATGACATTGGTAAAGTAGTATTTCTGAGTCTTTGGAGTAAGGCATTTAGAATTGGTCTGGTGTACTTTCCGTTCACTAAAACAATTTACTGCAGTCTAAGATTTACTCCTACTGAGACCAGGTTAAAATCCTGTGAAGTAGCCGGGTGTGATTCATATTAAGACCAGGTCAAAATCCTGTGAGATATATGGTTATATTAAGACCAGGTTAAAAAATCCTGTGAGATATAACAGATATATTTTATATCAAAGACCAGGTTAAAGTCCTGTGAGATATAAAGTTATATTAAGACCAGGTTAAAGTCCTGTGAGGTATAACAAAAGCAGTTTGAAAAAATAAAATAAAAACTAAATAAATAAATTAGATTAAATAACAGAAACTGAATAAAATAAAATAAATTTAAGCAAATTAAAAGAGTAAACAATGGGTTCCCAAGGCAGTAAAGTTGAACAATGTGATCCAAACAGTCCGATAATACAACAAATGAAAAAGAAATACGGCCCTGAATGTTGTGAATGCTTGCCATATTGGATAGAAAAATACGGGTTCCCCAAAGGGGGATCCTTGAGCAAAAATCAGTTGGAACAATTACGAACAAATTTACAGACAGAAAAAGATGAGTTGATGAAAAAAGGCAAAGTTAAAACTGAAAAAATCAAAGAACTTGAGAAACGTGGAATGTCTGAATGTGTGGGAGGATGAATGTGAGCACAGGGAAAGAAAGCAGGGCTTTAAAACCATGACACTGTTAAAAGCTGAAGAGGGATCACAAACAGATAAAGTTGCAAAATTAAAGATTAAATCCAAGTCTTCTCTGTATCCTTCTCTAACAGGTCATGGTGGCGGGCCTCTGAGCAGCGACACTCTCCTCGATCTGCCCCCCCCCCACAACCCGCCTGCTGACGCCGCCTCCCCTCAAAGACAGCCTCCTCCAACCCCTCCAGTGACATCACCACCAACCAGCAGTGCCCTCAGCAGCGCCAGAGATCCACAATCACCACAGCTGCCTCTGACTTTGACTCCACACCCAGGCCCAAGGCTAGCTCTGTGGGACCCCAACAACCCACTCCCACAGCCTGCCTTCTCCCCAATCGCTGACCACACTAGGTCCCACGACAGGAAGGATGACATCGGCAGGGGAGGAGAAACATTCACACTCCCAATGGTCCAAGTGATGGGACATGAAGGCGCAGCTGGTTATGTCTACCGCCCGTGGACTGTAGCCGACCTGCTCCAAGCAGCTGAACACCTCCCTAAAGCCACACAGGGAGGTCAAGTCCTCGGTGATGCAGTGATGGCCTTTATCAGAGACTTTACACCAACTTCCAGTGAAATGGGCCGCGTTATGATGAGGAAGCTGTCCGGAGCAGACTTTGTTACAAGCATCAAAGAAGCTTTCCCTCTTCACAGCGATCTCTCCAAGGTCAACGCCTGCACCCAGAAAGCTGATGAGACCCCTGAAGACTACGTCCACCGCCTGCAACAAGTGTTTGATGACCACAGTGGCATCCCTAAACAACGTAACTTCCCAGGGGACCAGATGTCAGCATATGAGAGCCTCCTGAAGCAGCAGCTCCTGAATGGACTTTCAACTGATGTCTGCCTGGCTGTGAGAGATTCCTGCATTGGTCATAATGAGTCCTCTGTCCGACTGGCCGATGTGGTAAGACATGCTAACCACGCCTACAAGCGCCTGCAAGAAAAGACTGAAGCTGAGAAGAAGAAAAGGAAAGATACTGCCCATCGAGCCCAGCTGCAGCTTCTCCACCAGCAGACCCAGCAGCCACAACGTGGACGTGGTGCACAGCAGGGTCATGGACAAAACCAAGGCCAGCGACCAGGGCCTCAGAAGCAAGGCACCTACGACCCCAACATCTGCTTTAACTGCGGTGGGACTGGACATTGGGCTAGAGAATGTCCCCATCCCAAGGCCAAGCGTGGACGCGGACGCGGAGGACCGCCTGGAGACAACGGTGGACACCTGAGCCAGACACAGGCCTCAGACTGACCGTCCGGGGGTAAGGTGGAAGGGAGGGTGCCCGCTGACCAGACGCCCAGCCAACCTGCTCCACAAAAGGGAAGTGAAAACACACACATGCACGCTTACACCACAGCAACAACACAAGATATTGACAGATGCTATCACTCATTTAGAAAAGAAAATACAAACACAGCCTGTTGGTACATATATTGCACACTTTCATCTTACTGATGAAAGTGTGCAAAAATTACCTACCATGACTTTAGAAGTCCAAGGCCAAAATATTGATTCCATTGTTGACTCAGGTGCTACTCACTCTGTTTTAAAACAATCTGTGTTTCCACACATAAGGTATAGTGGCAGAAACATAATTTCCATTGGTGCATGTGGTAACAGGATCAGAGAACAGTTCACCATTCCCATTTCATGTGTACATCCCGTACCTTTAACCAAAATTAAACACTCTTTTCTCTTCTCTGCTGTCTGTCCTTTCAATCTGATGGGACGAGACCTGGTGATGACTCTGGGAGTGGACCTCATCTCGACACCAGATGGCGTTAAAGCCGTGCGGAGAGGCTCCTCCACCTCCCCTCTGCAAAGTGACCCCGTGGTAACGTACCAATTAGCCAGTTGGCTACCTGACAACCTGCTCTATGTGTACCAATGGAAAATCCCTATTGATGTAGCACAGCCACTGACAGCACGTGCACGTGCACTGGTTAACCCGGCTTCGCAGTTTTTGCGGGCTGAGGCTCTCCACTGCACGTCACACGTGACTCATGACCATGACCTCGACTCTGAGCATGTTTTCTTTGCTGACGTCAATGACAACCTCATGACTGACACCCTCTACTGGTCGCAGACAAGATGTGCACTCTCAGTGACGTTGACTGACAAACAGTTACCCTTTTACCATGTACCAGGTTCACATCCACACATTTCACTCTCCAAACCAAATTCTGATCAATGGAGAGACTTGGGCCCATGGGTAAACTTTTGTGCGACTCTTTCCGATTGGACACAAACTCCTGACCCTGCTGTGATGTATTCATCAAAAGGGGGGGTTTACAAATCATTTTGCAAACTCAGTTTCCCCTGCCTCAGATCAGTGCGTGTACTGACTGACGCAGACAGGGTGGAAGGGGAAACTGCTGTGTTAATGTCTGCTACTGAGGTTCACCCTGCTTTAAAGGAAGTCCCTGACTCCTTATGGGCAAATGGCAAATATTAATGATTAAGAACTGCGAGCCTGTTGTCGTTACACCTAAATCTGATTACAGACCAAAGCGCTCACAATATCCGCTCAGACAGGATGCTACTGATGGCATCACTCCAGTTTTTGAGTCGTTACTAGAAGCTGGCGTAATTATTCCATGTGATAACTCACCCGTTTGCACTCCCATTTTTCCTGTCCAAAAATACAGAGAACCCCCCTCGAAACCCGAGTGGAGGTTCGTGCAAGATTTGAAGGCAGTGAATGCAGCCATTCATGCCAGGACTCCAAATGTCCCAAATCCTTACACTCTTTTGTCACAAGTGCCGCCCACCTCTCAGTGGTTCTCTGTCGTCGACCTCTCCAACGTGTTTTTCAGTGTCCCTATCGACAAAGATTCCCAATTTTGGTTTGCTTTCCAGTTTAACGGTAAAGGCTACACTTTCACACGACTTTGTCAGGGCTTTTCTGAGTCCCCCACCATCTACAATGCTGCACTTTGCACGTCTTTAGCTCCCCTGGAGCTTTCAGACGGAACCGCGCTTCTGCAGTATGTTGATGACCTCATGATCTGTTCCCCCACTGAGGAACAATGCATCGCTGACACTGTGAAACTCCTTAAACACTTGACTCAGGAAGGCCACAAAGCCAGCCTTTCTAAATTACAGTTTGTCAAGGAACAGGTGACCTTCCTAGGACATGTCATTTCAAGTCATGGTAAGACAATGTCTTGCAAACACATTTCTGCCATTCAAACCATTCCCAAACCTGTCACAGTCAAACAGATGCTCTCACTTCTTGGTGTGTTCTCATACTGTCGCACCTTTGTTCCCAATTTTTCTGAACAGGAAAAACCCCTGAGAGCTCTCTGTTATGGTACGGGAAAAACATCTAATTCACCTGTTGAGTGGACACCGGAAGCAGAAGAAGCTTTCTTGAGTCTCAAGCTCCAACTCCAGTCTCCACCGACTTTAGGTCTCCCTGATCCCTCGAAACCTTTCACCCAGACTGTGGACGAGCGTTCAGGTTGTATGACCTCTGTTCTTTTGCAGCCACATGGCGACAAACTTCGCCCAGTTGCATATTTCTCAGGCAAACTTGATCCAGTGGCTGTCGGTATGCCTAGATGTCTTAGGGCAGTTGCAGCAGCTGAAAAAGCCCTAGTGGCTTCACGGGACATAGTTGGCTATGCCCCCCTGACTCTCCTCGTGCCCCATGCTGTCACTTTGATTCTCTCTGAGCAGAAAACATCTCATCTCTCTGCCGCTAGACATCTGCGCTACCACACGTTTGCTGGATATGCCTAATGTCACTATTAAGAGATGCAATGTTCTAAATCCTGCCACTCTTCTCCCCCTCTCTGAGGACGGAGACCCTCATGACTGCATGGCCGAGCTCACATCTGCCTGCTCACCTCGACCTGACCTTTCCGACACTCCTCTGCCTAATTCTGACCTTGTTTTCTACGTTGATGGCTCTGCCTCACGAGACCCTGACACTGGTCTTGGTAGAGCTGGTTATGCTGTCTGTTCTGATCATGATGTTGTGACATCATCTCCTCTTCCTCCACACATGTCTGCACAGGCTGCAGAACTGGTTGCCCTTACTGAGGCTTGTCATTCAGCTAGAGGTAAAACTGTCACCATTTACACTGATTCTAGGTATGCTTTTGGTGTTGTTCATGATTTTGGTGCCTGTCTGCAGATTCACTCTATGCAGACCGTTTTGACTGTACCTTGTGTTCTCCTAATTGCAATTGGAATAAACCTTTTTTGCTTATACTCCAACGACTCAGTGATCTTTCCTCCTTATAACGATTTTTGCCACTACACCTCTGAAGAGTGAAGCAGACAGGTCAGGTACTCAAGGGGGAAACATTCCATAATTATCTTATGCCCATTTGATTGAGTAGGGGGTTTATCACTTATCACTATGATGTATAGTTCGGAGGAAGCTGACATTTTCTCGACAAGAAGGATACAGTGTTTTAAGAGCCCAACTCATACTGGTGGCTTAAGTTGGAAAATATTTTTTTGTTTGTTTTGACACAGAAGTGATAATTGAGTGTTTAACAGTGAAAGTGTCATTGAGAGAGTAGCAGGCAGGTGGCGTTCTTCACATCCTATTCCTTCAAACAAACAAGAATTTTTTACTTGTTGTAGGAGTGCTACTCCTTGATGTAAGTCAGAATAGTTATGGAATAATTTTGGTTCAATGCATGGGTCAACGATATTGCCTTGACTTGGGCACCCTCCCCACTGTGGGTAGCAGGTGACCTTTGCTGGTTGGGTTTCCACGTAGCAAAGTAACCTATTAATAAATGTTATGAAACTAAAATATACATTAAATAATAACAAAACATATCACTACTACCCTAGGGTACATATCACAACTACTATTTCATGTTATCTTAATCTAAACGGTTACAGGTCACTAACATGTGCTTACATTGTCAAAATGCTACAAAATGACAAAACTATAAACAGCTAAAAACAATGTGTTTGTTGGATAGTCTGTAGTGTGTCAATGTAGGCAATAGCTTATATTTTTCCTGCATGAATGCTCAAGTATGTATTGAGCAAGTTTAAGTTTTTTTTAATATAATTTAATAAGTTAAGTTTATAATTTTCAGGGACAAATAATTACATCTAGAATATGAACAAAACGTTTTTATCAAAATAAAAAATGTACAGTCTATGTGCAACAAGATCCAAGTTACAAAAATCAGAGCGTTTTATCAGATTAATGTCAACGATGGAGGAAACAAAAGACAGCGCTCAGACAAACATATTGGACTACATTGCTCTGTGTGACATTTTGCAAACTTTCAAGTCAAGGCAATATATAGCACCAAATCACAACCCATGTTCTTCAGGCATTCAGGGCTGTGAGATTTGTCCTGTTTGTCCTAGTGGAGCTGCCTTACCTTGCTGTCTAATCAGCGATTATCATCAACCAATCATATTTGGTACAATGGTGATTGGTGTGGCAAGGAGCGGAGTAATCTAGAGAGTTTGGAAACCCGACAACGCCACCTGGGGACTTCCACCCCAGGATATGAAACTGAAGGTATTAATTACTATAAGGACACAGGTAAGGGACTGAGGAGGTGTGGCTGGATGGCTGCGTAATCTTCTCTACACTCTCTAGCAAAGTGACCTGGCTTTTGGCACCTCCTACAAATCACTGTTCTCCTACCATGCCCCGACTGGATTCTAGGGCCCCCCTGAAGGGCTGTAAGGCTCTTAGTAAGGTGAGTCAGCTGCTCTTGCTGGTGCTTAAGGATTTCCTTCAGTTCACTCAACTCTGAACTGAAAGGTGAGTTACCTGGCCCCTGGTGGTTGGACCGATTGCCTTGTATGGCGTGCTGGTAGCCAAAGGCATTGGGAACAGAAGAGCTTCTACCCCTTGTGCCCCCAGGCATCCCTTCTTGTTCCCATCTAGTGGCCTCAGTGCGGACATCTAACAAGGTGGCGGTAGGGTGGCCCCGAACAAACTGCTTGAGCTCTTTGCGAAGGGAACAATCAGACACATGTTCAACAAATTGATCTCTCAACAACACCTCCTTATTAAGTGAATTATGAGGGGATTTTTGTACAACCTTCTCCATCAAACACAGTAATGCAAGAGAGAACTCTTGTAATGTTTCACCATCTTGTTGCTTCCTAGAGAAGAAGTCTTCCTGCAGGGACACATGATTTTGTACACCCATAAAGTTATTTTAATATAAGCAGGACCTTGTTGGGATCTCCCCTCTCCTCTGGAGGCCGATACTTGATTTCTTCCCTCGCTTCTCCCTCCAGGTGATCATAGATGAAGAGCGCTTGGTCTGCTGGAGACAGGTGGCGAGCCCGTATGCAGGCATGGACCTCTTCCGTCCACTCCCCAATGTTTAGTCCTGTTTAGTCTTTCAGTGGCTGGGGCAGGAACTGAGGAGAACCCAGGAGCTGACGAACCGGCGGATGTGCCGGGCCCAGGCTGGTTAGCCTCCCGCTCCCGACGCATCTGTCGGTTCTCAGCTTGCAGCTGAGTAATCAAGTCTCTTAATTGGTCGATCTCCTCCTCCATGAGGAAAATAAAAAAAATAAAAAAAGCGGTGAGAGACAACGAATCGGGCCAGGAGCCACCCAGTTCCTGCTGCTGTGCTGTAAAACAAAACAAACTTGTGCGATGCAATTGGGTTGTGGGAACAGAAAAAACAAAACTACTAGTCTCTGCCTTCAGTCATCCTGCCGACAATGCCAAATGTGGCAAGGAGCGGAGTAATCTAGAGAGTTTGGAAACCCGACAACGCCACCTGGGGACTTCCACCCCAGGATATGAAACTGAAGGTATTAATTACTATAAGGACACAGGTAAGGGACTGAGGAGGCAGAGACCGTAGGATAAAAGGAAACAAATATTTTTATTGGAATAAAGTGCATGAATGAAGCTTAAAAATAATACTGCTGCGGAGAGGAAAACAAGAAAAGGTTAAACACAAGGTGGGTCATAAGAAATTATTTTATTAACAGAATAAATGCTAAAAGGCCGGCTAACAATACTAAGATTTAAGGAATGATAACAGAAAACTAAAATCAGTGGGCTGGGGCCCCAGAGGGAGGCATACTACAGTGTGGGGGTGCTCCTCCTTAAGCTGGGGTTGGAAAACACAAACTACACACACACACACAAACTACGAGTGCCCCAGTGACTACTTGCATGCACGGCGATGTGAGGTCCTCACCACGGTGCCTAGCCCCCCACCTGATGACACCCAGGCCACACTGAAACTCAAAAGAAATGACAAAAAGTTAACAAAACCCACAACCCAATCAATAAACAATTATATTGTAAAGGTAAATTAACAAACAGCAACAAACAGACTTAAACTAACCAAACTAAATTGTCAAGACTTTTATTATTTATCATTATTTGTAGCTCTAAATAATTATTTAAGGGTTTTGTGCCTCTCCGTTTTATTTTGAAAAGTCTGTGTTGCTTCCTGTGTTGCATCCTGTGTTACTTCCTGTGTTATTGATTGCAGCAGTTGCATCCAGGGTTTTGACAGGAGCACATAGTCCATTGGTAAGCTGCAGCTAGCTAAGGAATAGACTGCTATTAATGTGTGTCTTATAAATATAATGTATTGTTGATGTGTACTGCACTGTTAGGCAGGCTTGAGAGTGTTATTTAGCGCTCGCGGTTAGCGTTAGCATCGCCGCTAGCTCGCGTTAGCATTGTCGCTAACTCCCGTTAGCATAGGGCTAACTTCATTAGCTTTCAGGCTAGCTCTTAGTTAGGTGTTGCTAGCAGTTAAATGCTAATGTTTAGCTAAGACACGGTTTAAGTTTTGGGTTACTATGTTACTGCAATTCATTACTTTAATTCATAAGAATATGTTTGTATTTAAAAAGAGTAAATGCTTTTTTAATGTAAAAAGTAAGTATAGCTATTTTAAAGCTACAATTTCATTAATATTATTGTATGTAACTTGTTGTTTTTGTATTAATCATTTCAGGTTTATGACCTGTGGTCACCTGTGGTCATTTTGTAATAAATAAAAGAAGACCAAGGATAAAACACGAGTTATTGCTTCAGTGTGCTTACTGTCAAGCCTTTTCAGAGGGCTGAATTTTTAAAATCCGAACATAAATAAACAAAAAGCAACACAAAGAAAGCAAAGCAAACAAAATGATACAACAGAACTGCACCAAAACAAACTAACAAAACAGCACAGCAGCAAGTAAACCTAAAAGACAAAAGAAACACATGTTATTGCAAAATCAAAACTAAAATCACTCAAGCAGGAAAAAGGGGACCCTACTCACCACCAGCCATGCCAGCTCAGAAAGAGGCTGGAGGAGGCCATTTTGAAATCTTATATACCCGCCCAAGCAGGGGAGGAGCTAAGGGAGGTGCTAATGGGAGTGGGTTGCGTTCAGACCCCACTACATTGGCATGCCCACCATGTGTGTTAATATGTTGTGAACAAATAAAATATACATAAGATCATCTCAGCGCTCTGTGTGTGTCTCTGCTGAAAGAACCCACAGTGGCATCAGAGTACGCCACAGTTATCATAGTTTTAAACTGGTCCATAGTTATAATTGTGTTGAGTTTGAGTGAATGTTGTAAGATGTTCCAGGTAGATGCAGCAGAAAAACAGAAAGCAGTTTTTCCAAATTCAGTATTTGTCCGGGGAACATTGAGCATTGAGCTATCACTTGATCACTATGTGATCAGTTTAGTAAAGTGCTGAGGTATGGTGGCGTGTTGCCTATCATATAAATTAAAATTAACCGATGCATATCTCTCCTCACAGGTAAAGGTTCCCATCCCATCATGTTGTTAGTAGTAGTAGCAGTCTTGGGGTGGTGCTGCCCTGCAGTTTGGGGGCCTGTTTGGCTGAGTGTCACTACAGAGCTGTAACACAAATCAGAGACAGTCCTACCAGTGTTTGATTGACATGATACCATAACAGGGGAGTATTGTTATATTTGGATAATTATAATGCTGTGCAGAGAAAATGTAACTTTCCACTATAACCCGCTAGTGATATATATGTATTATGACAAGAAGGCAGAATAGCCAATGTGTTTTATTCCATTGTAGCTCTTCTTTCCAGGCCTTAAACAGTATAGTGTGGTTCTTACAATATGTTTTCTTGTTTAGGTTTTGTAGCTCATAGATACACCTTTAATACAAACAACACACAACAGTAAGACAACTGGCTTTGATTCTGTGCTCATGCTGTTTATTCATCCCTCCCAGCAGGGTGTGGAGGAGTTTTGCACCTTAATTTTAAATTAATATATTGGCAGCAAGCTCAGGTGGCGTGTGTGATGTCATAGGTGAGACATGTTAGCTGTATGTGACATGAATGACATGGTGAAAGACCTACATGGACGAGGAGTGGCAGATGGAGGTCTTGATCTATGGCCCTGGATGATAAGTGGTGGGTGGACAGCCACCCTCTTGAAATCAGTAACCTCACTGATAATCATATTTGTTATTTGCATAGTTCTTATGTGTTGCTGTATCCCCTGTCCTAGAGGTTTAATGAATAGAATGGTAACCACAGACATTGGTGAACCTCACCACCTCATCACTCTCCCTCTTGGTAGGAGAAGGTAACCAGAGAGGCTCTGATGAAGAGATTGGTCCCCTAGAGACCACCTCCTCAGACATTTTCCCCATTTCCGAGTGGAGCAGAGAAGACTTAGATAAAGAAGATTATACCAAGGTGTAGAGAGATACCAGTTGGTCATCAATAAGAAGGTAAAAAGCTCCAGGTCGCAACGGATGGTTTGAACAGAGAATACAAAGCATCAGCTGAGGAAGCCTGACCTTAGCCTAGGGTGTCATCAAGGGCAGGCCGAGTCTAAACCAGGGTGCTGACCAATTAGATAGTTGCACATTCACATTATAAAACTCTGTGTAAAAGTAAGATAGACATCCTTTCTCTGACGGTAGTTGAAGCTAACTGTCTTACAGACTGAGTTCTGATCAGATTAAGGTCCAGATACATGATTCACTCTGTCATTGCTGGCTTAATAAGTAGTAAAAGGGATATTACTCTCCTCTCTTCTGTTCTGCAATAAAAACAACTCTAACAAGGCCAACACTGTAATAAAGTTTGCAGATGACACCATTGTGGTAGGCAGGATCACGAGTAACAACAGAACAGAAGTAGAGAAACTGGTGAGCTGGAGCTGAGAGAACCACCTGATCCTCAATGCAGCAAAAAGAAGGAGATGATCCTGGACTTCAGGAGGAGATCAAAGCCATCACCCTCAACGGCGAGACACTGGAAGCTGTGCAGAACATCAGTAACCTCAGGTTCAACATCAGCCACGACCTGACCTGGACCGACAACGTCACGGCCAAGAAAGGTCTTCAAAGGGTTAATTTCCTGAGTTGTTTGAAGAGGGCTCCCCAGACTGGAGGACATCTACCAGCAACGCTGCATCCGGAGGGTCAAAGGCATCATCAGAGACAGCACATACCCTGGACACTGCCTCTTCACGCCCCTGCCCTCAGGAAGACGATACAGGACACTGAGAGCTGCATGACAAGACTGAAAAACAGCTTCTCCCATAGAGCTGCACTGTAAACCCAGATTTTGTTTCTAATTACACTTCCGAGTGGTCGGCGCGGCCGTTACGCGCCCGGTCGAAATCAGGCTTGAGGACTGCTCACATACTCGCAAGTTTGAGCGATTGTATCATTTATATTTCCGTTACTTTACGTTTATTTTTACATAATTTATTTAAAAATATCTATTTTTAATATATATTTCTGTCATTTTACGCGGTAGAAAATCGGTTCAACCGCTGTCAGGGTAAAGGAGTGTAGCAGGCGCCATGGAGGTATTTATGTTGAGGACACTTGACCGCTCCTTGACCACGCTCTTTTTCCCCGCTCACTCACTCTCACACACAGGCTTGTTTACATACTGGTTTTCACTGTAACACTGACCTTGGTTCGGTTCTATTACCACAACCCGTTCTCATTCCCAAAGCGTAATATACCGACGATTTGTCACACCCCTAGACATATCATACTGACGCAAAGGGTACCCTTCCACGTCTGTGTGAAACGCTCTGGGTTCTCAATTGACTCCAATATAAACCCGCTGGCGGCGCTGAGAAACGCTTAGAGCCGAGGCTACAGCCGTCTATTCACTCCAATGATATCCCGACCACGGCCCTACATGACGCTGCGAGCAACTGTTGTTGAGGATTGTGGGTAATGTAGGCCTTTCCGCTATCCAAAACAAACGAATAAAAGTTTATTTCTCAGAATGGAAGGAGAAAAAAATGATACTGAGAGCCACAACATGAAGCTATATTATTGTTGAATTATCAGTGAGACTTTGATGTGTTTGTGTTGAGAAATGTTGACGATGTCATTAAAAGAAATCCTTAAAATAGTGAGAAAAATACTTCCGTGCACAGGGTCCTCGGTTCTCCAATCAGATTGTCGCTCGCTGTGTCATGTAGGGCCGTGGTCGGGATATTATTGGAGTGAATAGACGGCTGTAGCCTCTGCTCTAAGCGTTTCTCATCGCCGCGAGCGGGTTTATATTGGAGTCAATTGAGAACCCAGAGCGTTTCACACAGACGTGGAAGGCTACCCTTTGCGTCAGTATGATACGTCTAGGGGTGTGACAAATCGTCGGTATTTTACGCTTTGGGAAGGAGAACGGGTTGATTACCAACAGTGACATTGTTGAGCTGAGTTGTTGAGCTAAAAGTTTTCTTGTTCTCTATTTTTCCAGATCCTTGTGTAAAGATGCAAGGTCCATATGAGAAGTTGAGGTAATGACTTACAGACTGAACATTTCAAATCATAGAGTGGACAGTCATGGATGTTTTTCAGCACTAATTTGCAGATGGCTTAGCTGCCTTGTATAGTTCAGTTGAGTTAGTTTTTTTTGTTCTCTGTATTTTTCAGGTGTTCATGGAGTTCAGCACGATCATGGGCAAGAACCTCAAGCAGGAATTCTGTGAGAGCATCGATCGGCACGGTCCCCGTCTCCTCGAGTTATTTGGATCGAAGAGAGGGAATGTTTGGCAGTTGTTGACACGGATTCCACAACAGACCAGGGTTGGTCCATACACTTTATGTACTCATGTCACAGTCCTACTCCATTAGTTGTGTAATTCAATCCAAACATTGCTTGGTTGGTTAAGCTTTCTCATAGATCATTATTAGCTATCTAACTTGTGTTATTGTGTTTAATTCCCAAAAGACTACAGAGCCAACTGCGATCTGGACAAAGGAGCTCAGGGGGCTTCCTATCATCCTTGAGGATGACCCCACAAACTTCTTCAAAGCAGGTTTTGTAAGTAAGCTCTTGCTTTCTTATAGTTTTCACCATTATTTATTTTTCACCATGAACCTCTTATATTGATTAAAGTTGTTTTTCAAATGAGAAATCTAATGTAATGACTGTTTTTCTATTATTCTTTATTAAGGACTCTGATGGCGATGATTCCTTTCACGACCTTGACATTGGAATACTTCTCACTGAGCGTGATGGTACTGTGCTCACATCTTCCCAGCATCTCAGTCCAACCTCGCTAAAAATCATCATTGAGGGACAACTTGTGAAGGACAACATTCAAGATCTGCCAAAAGCAATGTGCATTCTGTTTGCACTCCATCTTAACTACCCCAAGACTATGAAGCGTACATTTCAGTTCATCCAAAAGGTATTGCTCTCGTTGGGCCACACTGACCTAAAGCCAAAGCTACAGACTTTGAAAAATCAGCTTGCAATGTAAAGATATGTCAAGTCTACTGTAAGAAGCTGTTGATTACTTTTTTCTTTTTTTTGCCACACCAGCAAAAACACTTTCTGACCTGTGGGGTAAACTTTTTTATTTTCAGAGAAGAGAAGGTTTTTTGTTTTTTTTTCCTAAATTTGTGATTTTTTTGTAAATGTTTTTCTTGCACATTTGAGTGGGGTTTCTTGTGAATTTAAGTGTAATGTATTTACCACTTTATTCTCCGGGGACAACCAGGTTTTTTTCTTGTAAGTTTGTGGCACATTCAACATTCAACACCCACACACTCAACACACACAAACAACACAGGCACATACAACGTCCACACACACATTCAACACACAAACAACACAGGCACATACAACGTCCACACACACATTCAACACACAAACAACACAGGCACATACAACGTCCACACACACATTCAACACACAAACAACACAGGCACATACAACACCCACACAAAACTGTTTCAATTATTTGAAATTACCTTTTTCAGGTTTATCTTTTTAGGTTGAACATGTTGAGGTTGACCTGATAAGTGTGTCATAACAAGTTTGCCTGTCTTTTGCCATTTTTCTTAAAAATAAAATGCATTGGAACATTAAGAGGTGTTTTTTTTTTTTAATTTCCATCCAATTTAATTGAAATAATTTTTCATAGGGTATTTAAAAAAAATTCAAAACTAAATTAGAGGAAAATACAGTAATTGTAATAAATGATAAGTATCAATAACTAGTCATATTAGCTAGTTTTAGCTAATGATTTTGAGTACACACTACTAATAAATATAAATAATAAACTTAAGGTTCCGTGTTACTACAACTCAACATATTTAGTTTTAGCTTGGTAAAAGGTTAGAGTTCCATGTTAATACAATTCAACATATTTAGTTTTAACTTGTGTAAAAACTAAAGTGGTATAGGGCAACGGGTTTCCACACGATTTGCGAGTAAAGTCAACTAATCCGGGTTAACAGTGTGTGACATTCCTGAACTCTACCCCCCTCTCTCTCACACACCTTCCCTCCTCCTCAGAAGCCCCCTTGTGCAATGACAATAAAGATTGTTCTTTTCTATTCTATATCCTGAAATAGGCCATGATCATCTAATGAAAAAACAGTTCATATAAAATAAACACATAAAAGGCACCTTTTTCTTATTACATTTTAGTTTGTGTTTTTGATGGATACAGTAACACAGTAACAAAATGTATACATTAATGTTTATATAAAACATGAAAAGGTTTAAAGAAGGCACTTTCCACCAATATATCGGTTGCAGCACTTGGTAGAAACAAAGATATAACGTGTACACTCAGCGTGTCCTTTAATCCCCCACCCACTAATCAACCCCACCAGCCACCCTTTTGTGGGCATATGTGTGACAAGAGAATGTTCACCATATTCTTAATAATGGGAGGAGGTGGGTGGAGGTCGTGCGGCAGGTGGTGGGCGAGGACCATCTCCCAGGCATCGATCAGACGAACATTCAGTCCTTTGAACATGGTTCTGTCACACCGTGGTGAGGTCTTGGGTTTTTTATGTTTTGGTCTTGTCACTGCTTTTATTTTGAAAAGTAACTCTCCTCTCGTTTCAGATCACCTGCCCCTCCCTGTGTGTCACCTGCCTGAGTGTCTCCCCTAATTACCAATTGTGTTCACCTGGTGCTCCTTCCCTCATGTGTTAAATAGTCTGTGTCTCCCTTGTCCTGTGCCAGTGTGTCGTTTTTCTTCTCGCCAGCATTTCCACAGTTCTTGTCATCGCCACAGTCATCTGCCTTGCTTCGTTTTCAAGTTTGTTCTCCTCGTAAGAGTGATTTTCTTTTGTACATTTTCACAGCTTAGCTGCTCCCTTAGTTTGTTAGTTGTTTAGATTGCCTTTTGTTTTTCCTCCTTAAGAGTGATTTTGTGTTATTTAGTTTTTGCCCTTAGATCGTTCCTCCATTTTACGGAGTGGTTTTTAGTTTAGTCTTTTTCCCTGTTGAGGTTTTTCCTCCCTTTTGGAGCGCCTTTTGTTTATTAGTATTTTTGTTTGTCCCTGTTTCCCCCTTTCCCTTGTCTAGTTATTTGTTCATTACCCCATAGGATAGTTTGCCCTGAGTGCCAGGAGTTTTGTGTTTTTCCCTTTTTGTAGGGATTATTATTGTTAGGTCCTTTAGACTGTTAATGTTCATAGCCTTTTTGTTTCCTCTGTTCGGGGAGTTCCTCTTGCTGACCAAGTAGCTAAATAAAGTGCTTTTGACATACTCTGATATATCTCTGCGTCTGAGTCCTGCTTCGAGCCCGGCCTGACAGGTTCTCAGCACATTGTTACACTGCAGTGAATGCCAGTCACTGTTGGTTAATGACACAGTGAGCGTCAAAGCTTTGAGGTTTCCTGTTCGGATAACGACCAGTGTACCTGGAGACCTGTCCAGCAGCCGCACCACCGCCCTGTGGATGTTCTGCAGCCGCCGGATGTAGATCTCCATTGGCAAAGTGCCAAAGTGAGCCCAGACGCCAAAAACTACAACAGTGTTGGTGCCTCCGATGACACCATCCAGTTCATTGGCAATATATCGAAGCTCACTGGTTGAGACAACAACGATACGGATCGGAGGACCATGGAAGCGGGACGTCACCAAGATGTTGTTTGCATAGTCCAAGGAAATGTAAGGTCCAGCTTTTTGTGGGCTGTGCAGGTCAAACTCCTTAAGATCTGAAAGTATTACAGAGAGAACAGATGAAGCTGCAGTGCTAGCAAAATCAAAGTGTTTCCAGAAATCCCTGTGGTAGATACCTGGTAGTGCTGTGTTGAGGTATTCATAAAACTGCCTGACAGTGGAGTCTCCATACATGTGGACCACTTTGCCTTTCAGACACTGAGTGATGGCAGAGGCGTCGTTGAATTGGTGAACTGTGGTGCCATCTAGTGCTCGCCACACACCCTGGTAGTAATAGCCAGAGGGTCCAGATGTCACAATGCTGCTCTTCACCTCTGATTGATCTGAGAGGGAGTTAAAAGTGGAGTCATTTTACGTCTTTGTTAGTGTCAACATAAAAAGAAGCCATTTTATGGCTTGTATTTATTTCTTATGGACTATCCTTACTTCTGAGGGACTAGATTCACTTCTAACTGCGGGTGCCACATTCATAAACTTTTAGCCTTATGCTCCATACTCTCAGCACACTTGGGCCAAACTCTCTCTATAAGAGAATTCTACACAAAAGCAGGAAGAAAATCATGATTTACCTTGCTTTTTAGGCAACACAGTAACACTGGCCGGTCCTGAAGCCCGAATGGAGACTTTCATGTTGACACCACTGAAAAAAAGCACATCTAATAAAATATCTCTCACACACACTCAAGTTCAACATTACTATTGGTTCTACGTGACAGTGGCCTTTCCCCAGTTCTACCACATTTCAGGAAATTAAAATGTACCCGAGCCAATCTGGGGCCGCACCACAGACCACAGCAAAACTGGCCAATCAGGGACTGTGTTGTAGATGATGATGCAATATATAAAGGGTGCTGCTTGCCAAACAGAAATAGAAGCTGGGGTGGTCTGTAGCGTAGTGGGTTACACAGGCGCCCCATGTGCAGAGGCTACAGTCCTCGCTGCGGCGGAGCCGGGTTCGAATCTGGCCTAAGCTCCCTTTGCCGCATGTCCTCCCCTCTGTCACCCCCTTTCTATCTGTCTCACTATCAATAAAGCCTTGAAAAATGGCAAAAAAAAAAAAAACTGAAATAGAAGCTCCCGAAAAAACAAACATGAATGCTAGCTTTAAAAAAGCTCTATGTGATAGGATGGTCTTACCAGGCTACAACATCGACATACAGTGGCAGGAAAAAGTATATAAACCCTTTGAAATTACCTGGTTTTCTGTTTTAATTTGTCATAAAATGTTTTCTGATCTGCATCTTGGTCCCAAGTAAAGACAAGCACATTCTGTTAGTCTATACTTGGGACTGATAAACTTGGGAATACATTTTCCCCTCAATGATGGCAATGATGCTGCCTGAGGCAGCGAAGCTCCCTCCACCTGTTTCACCGTTTGCATGATGTTCTCATGTTGGTATGCTGGGCTTTTTTGGCTCCATACGTAGTTCGTTGTTCTTCCCTAACAATTCAACTGTAGTTACAACAGTCCTTCTTTTTTCGGAAAGCAGTGGCATCCTCCATGGTGTCCTGCCATGACCTGTTCAATATTTTGCGTATAGACTCATGAACAGATATGTCAACCATTGCTAATGATTGCTTAAAGATTTTAGCTGTGTCACACCGTGGTGAGGTCTTGGGTTTTTTATGTTTTGGTCTCGTCACTGCTTTTATTTTGAAAAGTAACTCTCCTCTCGTTTCAGATCACCTGCCCCTCCCTGTGTGTGTCACCTGCCTGAGTGTCTCCCCTAATTACCAATTGTGTTCACCTGGTGCTCCCTCCCTCATGTGTTAAATAGTCTGTGTCTCCCTTGTCCTGTGTCAGCGTGTCGTTTTTCGTCTCGCCAGCATTACCACAGTTCATGTCATCGCCACAGTCATCTGCCTTGCTTCGTTTTCAAGTTTGTTCTCCTCGTAAGAGTGATTTTCTTTTGTAAATTTTCACAGCTTAGCTGCTCCCTTAGTTTGTTAGTTGTTTAGAATGCCTTTTGTTTTTCCTCCTTAACAGTGTGTTCAGACCGGACGCGTAGCGAATATTCGCGTCGCGTTACTCGCGCGAATTGATACGCGCGAGAATTGAATTTAATTCGCGTCACTCGCGCGAGTAACGCGACGCGAATTTTCGCCCAAGAGACTATTTAGCGCCAAATAATTGCCTCCATTTCATTCTGTCATCAACCATGGCTGACATTACAAGCATAGCGTCCCTGTACCTGCTCTGCCGTCTTGTCTGGGTGAGTGACATCATCCGGAGGCACACTCAGCACGGAGAGAGGACCGCAGAGTACTTCCACCTTTTTCCTGTCCCTCCTGCCGACCCACTCCTCCTTCCTGCCTCTTTTCTCCTCTCTCTCATGTATGTATCTCGGACACTGTCGTCCAGAATCTCAACGCTGATAGGCTGTCCCGACACAGCGTCACGCGAATATTTCGCCAAAGTTGAATTTATTGAACTCACACGAATTCGCGTTGTTTCATTCGCGCCGCGAAATTCGCGTCAATCGCGGCATTCGTGTCGCGCGAAACCCGCGATTCGCGCCGCCGGCAAAAATTTGCGTCTATTCGCGTGTTTGCATTGACTTTGTATGTAATCTTGTCGCGCGAAATATTCGCTACGCGTCCGGTCTGAACGCACCGTAAGAGTGATTTTGAGTTATTTAGTTTTTCTCCCTTAGATTGTTCCTCCATTTTACGGAGTGATTTTTAGTTTAGTCTTTTTCCCTGTTAGGTCATTTCCTCCCTTTTGGAGCGCCTTTTGTTTATTAGTATTTTATTTTGTCCCTTTTTCCCCCTTCCCTTGTCTAGTTGTTTGTTCCTACTCCGTAGGATAGTTTGCCCTCAGTTTCAGGATTGTCAGGAGTTTTGTGTTTTTCCCTCTTTTTAGGGATTATTAGTGTTAGGTCTTTTAGACTGTTAATGTTCATAGCCCTTTTGTTTCCTCTGTTCGGGGAGTTCCTCTTGCTAACTAAGTACCAAAATAAAGTGCTTTTGACATACTCTATCTCTGCGTCTGAGTCCTGCTTCGAGCCCGGCCTGACAAGCTGTTACTCTGGGGTTCTTTTTTTATTTTTATTTTTATTTTTTTTACCTCACTGAGCATTCTGTGTTGGGCCTTTGGAGTCAACTTGTCTGGGCACCCACTTCTATGGAGAGTAGCCACAGTTATCTCCATTTGTGGACAATTTGTCTAACTGTGGACTGAAGTCTGATGCAAAATATCAATTCTTGATCGTAATTCCCGGTGATCTCTTTTTTGCCAAGCATGGTTCATATCAGCAGATATACTTGTGAAGAACAAACTCCCAATTTTTTACTCAAATCTTGTTTCATTGATTGGACTCCAGGTTTGCTAACTCATGACTCCAGTTAGCTCTTGATGAAGTCATTAGCAAAAGAGTTCACTTACATTTTCCACCAGAACTATGAATGTATCATGGATGTGTTCAATAAAGACATGGACTATTAGAAATTGTTGTGTGGTATACCTGGGACTTAGATGCAGATCAGATCACATTTTAGAAAAAAATTCAAAGGGTTCACATGCATTTGTTACCACTGTACATACAAGAAAGGAGCAAAAAACATCTTAAGATGCAATGAGTTGCATGCAGTGATGAATCATCAGATAATCATCATCTGACTTTGCAGCTGCCCTCAGCTTTACAGATATTGCAGCAACTTTCTGCTCATTGTTCTGGTTTTACGCCCCACTACTTTACTGTTTTAGACAGATATTCTCCTCTTGACTTGGTTGAGACACACTAGAGCTTAAAGGACAGTGAATATTATACACATCTGTGTATAATACCTTTTCTACTACTACTACACTACTGAATATAAAAAGACAACTGTCTGTCTGCGACCACTTTAGCCTAAGCTCGCTGTGCTGCCTTGATGTGGCAAAAATGGCAAAATTGCAAAAAAAAGTGTGCATCTTGAAATTTCAGCAAAATCCAGATACAAATTTTAAAAGAGACAAGAAAAATGAGGATACAAAAAATGGATTTGTTTTATCTCTTAAAAGTATTGATTAAATCTTAACTGCCTGGAATTGAAATAAATTAAACTTTAAATTAAACCCTCTAAGGAGATACACATTGGTAACACTGGTATATATCTATTAGAAGTCTCACAATATGCCAGACCTGTCTTTCTAAGACCTCACCTTTGAAAGAGTTTGTCCTCGTTGGCATTGAGGTCTTGGTTGAATCCTCCCATAGCATGGTTGATCCTGGCATCACAACTCAACTTTTTTGGCTTGTAGCAGAACCAAGGTTCGCCTGTATGGAGGTCAGTGTAGTTGCACAATGGCTGGGTTGGACGTAGGCACACGTTACAGAAAGTAGTTTCAGAAAGTGAGCCTGATTGGAAGACACTTTTGAAGTAAATCCTGTCAGGCTGTTCACTGTTCAACCTGTTCAGCACTTGAATAGCCTCACGAGGGTGAACCAGCATCACCTGATTGGAAAGAGAACCAGAGTTGTCAATAAGACCAATGACATTCATTCACATACTCATTCACAGACAAATAAAGACATTTATAAAGATTTACTTCTTTGTAAATTAGATTGGTCTTCTATCACTGGAGAATTGTCCATTCACTAAACCCCTCTCCCGATAAATTGATTGTTCAATCATAGCTTAGCTGCCACCTCTGGGCCTGAACAGTGAGGCCAATGAGGAAGTGCCATAAACCTGCATTCTTTTTAATGGCCAGCAGGGGGCGACTTCCCTGGTTCCATTGGGGTCTATTTCTATGTCAATAGGAATATGATCCTACTTCTCACTTGGTTTATTACCTCACCACATTCTCATAATGAAATCAATTGTGAGTTTCAAATCTTCTTCATTACAGCATGATGCTCATTTAGTAAATTGTGGTCCCATTTGAGGTAAAGTAGACGATACAGCAGGGTATGCTCGAGAACATGTCTACCGTATGATTGATGTGTTACTCCTACTGGGCACTGTGTGTTTCCGTCTTTACTGTTTCACAGTATATTTTAATTTCATCAAAGTTAACTGTAACATTTTGTTTGGGGGGCAGGGTTAAGTGATTAATCAGTTAGAAGATAGATTAAAAACTCCACTTTTAACATGATAAATGAAATCACCTCAACCTGTGCGTCTCCTTCCCAGAGTAAAGAGAAAACAGCAGAGTAGCTGCCATTGTGATGATCCACCACCTTCCCAACCACACCTGCACCAAGCTTCTGATTGTGCAGGCGGGCCACCAAGAAGTCCCCCCCAGACTTCTTGGGACGGCCATGGAAGTCAGACATTTTGATCATAACCTCCAGCTGATCGCCGACATGCCACTGTCCTCCTGTCCTCCCTGGGAGAATGGTGAAGGTGCTGTGAGCTGGATCACTGGTCTGATTCAGGGAAAGAGGATCTGACAGAGGTGGAGCTTCAGGCCAAGCAATGGAGTCTAGTAGGCGGCGTTCCTCTAGAGCATCCTCAGGTGATCGTGGCTGGAAGGTGCAGAAGCTGTGATGCATGTCAGGCTCAGAGGAAACTTTTGGGACGATGATGGTGGACTTCACTTTAGTCTGAGACTAGCAGGAGAGAGATGGTGGCAAAGATACATCAAACAAATGCACTGAGAGCAAATTAGCAAAATATGGAAAACAGAAAAGCACAAAATTGGTTTGTGGCACCTTACAACCAGGACACACAGGCTGCCGGGGCAGTAGGCTGGTATGTGGTGGTGGAGGTTTGGACTGGGTTTGAGCCTTCAGTAAGAATGGATAGAAACACATGGATCATTTTGGTCTAAAGTATAGGATATTTCCAGCCCTACCCCTAAAATATAATTTAACTGCAAGAACATTACTGTTTCTGAGCCACATTGTTCTCACCTTCAGAACGTCTGTGTTACGTAGCAGAAAGGTGAAGACAAGGACAGCCAGGAAGAGAAAAATGGCAGAAAACTCCTTTCTTGTACAAACTCTGGCTTTCATGATCGCCTTCATCTATGGCTGCAGCATGACAGTGTGGCCACTTCCTCTGGTGCTGGATTGAAAAATAAAAGTGAAACTTACAACTTGTTGTCTCGAAGAACATTATTTCCTCATTATAAAATCTTCTTTACACAGACAATGTAACAGGTCTGGCTTTTAAACATTAGGACTTAACTTGACTTAAATCTCTTTTAACATGATGAATGAAACATCTCTGTAATGTTACATAAATATCAACCATGAAGTTAAAACCCCATGAGGCCCACAGTAAAACTGAGCCACACTAATAAGGTACGTTGAAATGTTTTATACATGGGATTTATATGTCATGCGATAAATTATTTTACTCTAACATATAGCCAATACTATCAACAGATTTAATAATAACACACAGGCTTGTTCAACTTCTATTGCATATAAACACTCTTAGAAATAAATTTAAAAAAGAAAGAAAGCCTCAGTGCTTCATTCGACCTCATTTTCCCATCCCAAGTTAACAGAACAACTGTATTGTTTGCCTTCACCAGAGGTGGGGGAGTGCCCAATAAAACATACTCTGCTGTATCGTCTATTTTACTCTAAATGGGAGCATCGTTTTCAACATGAACACATTATGAGAATGTTTACTGAGGTAATTTATCAAGTGTATGTCTCATCGCCACACACATTCACAGCAAACACCTGATTGAGCCTTTGTTTCTGGAATTAGAAATCTAACAGAAACAACACCAAGTTCTGTAGACTTTGTTCAAGTCTAACATTACAGAAGAGTAATTAAATCAAATGTGGCCACATTCACCTTAAATATTAAGTCTTATAACACACCAGATCAATGAGAATGCACTCTGTCGCTCTTTTGTTCAAATGTAAATATTTTTTTATTTATTTTAAACGACATACAATGCCTTGAACAAATAGATTTTTTCAACACACATATGGCGTCCTCTCTTGTTCCCTTTACACTAAACCAACCGATCAGAGTACACGTCATCATGCCCAACGCTTTCATCCCATCCCCATCAAAAAGTCTTCCTGTAAGTCAACTCACCAGACTGAAGAATATGATCCAGAAGAATACAAAAGAAAGATGTTCTCTAAATTTATGACCTGAGGCAGGGCTATGGCAAAGGTTTACAAATGAGTGAGGTCCCGGTTTTTTCTCTTAATATATTGTATTTGAGGCATTTCAGGGCATGCATAATACATGCCCAAATGACACCTACAAATGCAACCCAAGCTATACACCGACACAGGTTCATCATACATTATTGATTACATCATGTTCATTTGCTTGAAGATCATTTCAAATACTTTGAACCAATTAATGCATGTAATCATTGTCAAAATACTATTACAATTACAACTAATGAAAAAAACACAGGAAAAAACAGCACATTCAGGTTCTATTATAAAAGGCTTGTTAAATAATCTGAACACTTAGTGTTTAGTTTTTTTTTTTTTACATACTTTTAACTTAAAGTTGTAAGATTAGTTTTTAAATCTGTGGAAGTGACTTCTTACGGTAAATAATATTTGCATTGAAAATCCACTCTTAGTCTGTCCAGTCTTTTTGCTGTTAACTTGTGTTAATAACGTTCTATTGGCTTAAAGCTAGCTAGCCCTACTTGAGTATTGTTCCATTCTTGAAATAAGTGAAGAGTGCTATCTACATAATGTATCAATATGCTATAATAATAAATAATAATAAAAAACTGGCCTTAAAATAGTGTAATCCATGCATGCAAAACTTATGCAAAAAGCACAGCCCTTTCCTTTGAAGCTTTTAGTGTGAAAGAGGTTCTCCTCCTTCAATGCAGTCTGGAATTTGTTGGTGTAAAGGTCTCAAGTTCATACACTGGAAGCCCATAAGTAAACACACACTGGAGAAAAAGTACTGGTCTCAATGCAGGCTTTTTATTTAGGTCACAGGTGAAGTTATGCAGATCTGGACTCAGACTGACACAGCTCTCGCAGGATCCCAGTCAGAATGAGCCCCGATTTTTTGTAATAATTTACATTTTATTCTTCTTCAGGGTTCGTACACTTTTTTAGCAATGGTTTTCCATAACTTTTCAATGACTTTTCCATAACCTTTCAATGAATTTTCAAGACCAAAAAATTAACGCATTTCAGTCGGACCACTGTAGTCGGTGCCTCTAAATCAAACCACAGACACATTTTGATACACCTTGCTATGTTTTAATTTCAACTTAAATTCTTAACACATATTTACCATAGCATACATCTCACCAAACACACCACAAACATGGAGTGTTAACAAGAATAAAGGGATAGTTCAACATTTTGGCAAATTGGCCCATTGCCATGATTCCTATAGTCATAGCAGTAGGTTTGTTACCTTTATTTGTCGGTGTAAGTTTTTTTTTAGAACGGCGGAGCAGAGCCGTGAACTGCTCAGAGCTATGCTACGGAGGCTCATGGGATTTCTTGGTTTCCCTCATTAAACTCATCAAATACAGAATCCAACAACTCCAAAACGCTCTGGTGGACAAGTTGTGACCTACACATTCATCACGCTATGAGATAATAACAGAATGTTACCAGACGGAGTTGTTTTAGAGGTAAATGCAAAGACCGCTTGCTGAAAAACTGTCCCTGAAGGCAACATGCATCAGCAGTTTTACATAAATTTACCTCTAAAACAACTCTGTCTTGCATTCCTTCTTGATTTCCAGTGACTGCCTCTCCGATATCTTGTTGGTGGATTTCAGTTGATTCAGACAGGTTTCAGCTGAAAATCCCACACTGACCTTTAGGGGAATGACAAAATTTGGTTATAAAATATTGCAACACAAAATGGTGAAATGATTAGTGAGTGTATCATGAAATAATCCGTGATTCTTCAAAGATATATTTTGTTTAACATTTCATTGTTAGTCATTAATCAAATGCAGAGTTAAGAGTATGAACTCACAGGGGCAGTACACTGAATCTTGAAACACAGAGTGCATAGAATTGTAGTAAAATAATAAAAAACATTACAAACTAAGGTCGTTAGCATTTGAATCCACATGCCTCATTTTTATCTCTACAAATGTGTCCCCGTTACAGGGACACATTTGTAGAGATATTTTCAAGGTTATGGGCTCGGAGGGAGTAAAGCACTGAGAAACACTAGGTATAGTCAGAGAGGGCCAGATAAGAAGAAATGTGTGTGGAACATATTCCTTCAACAGACGCCGACCGGAAGCTCTAACACCAAGAGGCTAAGGACTTAGCCTAGGGTGTCATCAAGGGCAGGCTGAGTCTAAACCAGGGTGCTGACCAATTTTGTACATTCACATTATAAAACTCTGTGTAAAAGTAAGATAGACATCCTTTCTCTGACGGGGGTTGAAGCTAACTGTCTTACAGACTGAGTTCTGATCAGATTAAGGTCCAGGTACATGATTCACTCTGTCATTGCTGGCAATGACAATAAAGATTATTGTATTCTATTCTATATCCTGAAACAGGCCATAATCATTCCTCGCCTCTGGAATGCACTTCCACTGACCTTACGCAGCATAGAGTCCACTGACAGTTTTTTGGTTTTTTTAGATTATTTTTTTTGGCATTTTACTGCTTTATTAGATAGAGACAGACCCGGTTCCGCTGCAGCAAGCACACGGCCTTCATGGTAAGCGCTCTACCAGTGTGAGCCACCGGGACGCCCCCCACTGACAGTTTTAAGATAGAACTTAAAACATATCTCTTTAGGCAGGCTTTCCCCTGATGTTGATGTTTTTCCGGGCATACGTGAAGTTACCTGTTGTTGTGCTATTGTGTGTTTTTTCTGTTAACTCTATATTTTACTGCATTTTATCCCTGATGTAAAGCACTTTGTGATTGTATCTATGAAAAGTGCTCTATAAATAAATTTTACTTACTTACTTACTTACTAATAAATAAACAGTTCATATAAAATAAACACATATAAGGCACCTTTTTCTTATTACATTTTAAATTGTGTTTTTGACGAATTACAGTAACACAGTGACAAAATGTATACATTAATGTTTATATAAAAGATGAAAAGGTTTAAAGAAGGCACTTTCCACCAATATATCAGTTGCAGCACTTGGTGCAAACAAAGATATAACATGTAAACTCAGCTTGTCCTTTAATCCCCCACCCACTAATCAACCCCACCAGCCACCCTTTTGTGGGCTTATGTGTGACAAGAGAATGTTCACCATATTCTTAATAATGGGAGGCGGTGGGTGGAGGTCATGCGGCAGGTGGTGGGCGAGGACCATCTCCCAGGCATCGATCAGACGAACATTCAGTCCTTTGAACATGGTTCTCAGCACATTGTTACACTGCAGTGAATGCCAGTCACTGTTGGTTAATGACACAGTGAGCGTCAAAGCTTTGAGGTTTCCTGTTCGGATAACGACCAGTGTACCTGGAGACCTGTTCAGCAGCCGCACCACCGCCCTGCGGATGTTCTGCAGCCGCCGGATGTAGATCTCCATGGGGAAAGTGCCAAAGTGAGCCCAGACGCCAAAAACTACAACAGTGTTGGTGCCTCCGATGACACCATCCAGTTCATTGGCAATATATCGAAGCTCACTGGTTGGGACAACAACGATACGGATCGGAGGACCATGGAAGCGGGACGTCACCAAGATGTTGTTTGCATAGTCCAAGGAAATGTAAGGTCCAGCTTTTTGGGGGCTGTGCAGGTCAAACTCCTTAAGATCTGAAAGTATTACAGAGAGAACAGATGAAGCTGCAGTGCTAGCAAAATCAAAATGTTTCCAGAAATCCCTGTGGTAGATACCTGGTAGTGCTGTGTTGAGGTATTCAAACCACTGCCTGACAGTGGAGTCTCCATACATGTGGACCACTTTGCCTTTCAGACACTGAGTGATGGCAGAGGCGTCGTTGAACTGGTGAACTGTGGTTCCATCTAGTGCTCGCCACACACCCTGGTAGTAATAGCCAGAGGGTCCAGATGTCACAATGCTGCTCTTCACCTCTGATTGATCTGAGAGGGAGTTAAAAGTGGAGTCATTTTATATCTTTGTTAGTGTCAACATAAAAAGAAGCCATTTCATTGCTTGTCTTTATTTCTTATGGACTATCCTTACTTCTGAGGGACTAGATTCACTTCTAACTGAGGTTGCCACATTCATGAACTTTTAGCCATATGCTCCATACTCTCAGCACAACTCTCTCTATAAGACAATTCTACCCAAAAGCAATACTTTTTCCCCATGTGTTATTGCCTGTTTCCTTCCATTGTATGTAGCACAGTCCATTTTATAGGGCCACAGGGAAAATGCACCGAGCACTATTGTTATACTGTGGATTTTTTTCTGCTCCTTCTTCTTCCGGACACAATTTCGTCCCGCTACAAATTATAAATCAAAACGTGCAGTTTGATTGGGATCTGTGTGCAATTACTTTTCTCTACGGAATAGGATTTTTTTGTGTCGCGAAAAACAAAATTTTGCATTGAAGTGAATGGGACGGCCCAAAAAAAAATGAGCGAAAAAGAACAATAATTGGAGATTTTTAAACGTCTACTTCTCCGGCATAATTTCACCTAGAGACTCCATTTAAACTTTAAACAGTAGACACAAGTCTTGTTAATCGGTGTATTAATCCACGTTTCGATAAGTCATATAGTTTTATATCAATCCCTGTTCAATTACCATGATCATTTTTGGAGAAATTCTGAGATTATAATGGGTGTGTATTGCATGGAATGTTCGTGTCACAGTGTGTGACAGGGAGAGAAAATATTGTCAAAAAATAAATTTGAAAACTGCGCTCCAGGCCGCAAATTCCACTCTACAGAAATATTTTATACATAGAAACTTAGTAAAATTTGTCTTCTCACTCACAACCCTCTGGTAAAGCTGTCAGAGTTATAGTTTGGGCGTAGGACGCACAGATGCGCCACCAACACGCACCAACAGCCTCATTGGCTCCCATATTAAAAACGCAGGAAGATTTCTGAAAAAGGGAGATGTAACAGTTTTTTTAGATAGCTCTAACAAAGCTATTTTTTCATTTTTCATTAAAAAAACATATGTAGACATTCAGAAAGAACTCAGGACGCTCAAAGTGAAGTCGAATCAATGATAGGTATTATGGTTTTGCCAAAAATGCTTTCTGTTCGAGGCCAGAAATTCCAGTCTGTCCACCTCTTGCTGCTGTCACTGTTCCTGGACATTCAGGTGGCAGTTAATTATGTTGATTGCTCTGCTCTGATTGCCTTTGATCTTTGCTCTGATTGCCTTTGATCCTTTGATGTGATTACAGTTACAGATACACGCATACACACATGCGCGTAAGCGTGCACACTCCTCCAGATACACAGGCTTCAAACACACACACACACACACACACACACACACACACAGGTAACCTTATGTGATTTTAATTACACACACACACACACACACACTCAGGTAACTTTATGCGATTTTTCTTACACACACACACACACACACACACACACACACACACACACATTTTGAGGTTAAAGGGCATAGGTTGCTGTATAAATAAATACTTGAAAAGGAATGCTTGTTGTAGGTGTGCTCCTTGTATATAATATAGTATCAAAACATTACTAGTATAAATTGTTTGTAATCTCATCATAGTGTACACACACCGGCAGTAGCCCCTGTGGCCCTTTCAGAATTTCCCCAGAGGAAATTTTCTAGTTATTATTACTAAAGGCACTGGTAGCAGGAAGAAAATCATGCTTTACCTTGCGTTTTAGGCAACACAGTAACACTGGCCGGTCCTGAAGCCCGAATGGAGACTTTCATGTTGACACCACTGAAAAAAAGCACATCTAATAAAATATCTCTCACACACACACTACCTCCTATCACAGGAGCTCAACATTACTATTGGTTCTACGTGACAGTGGCATTTCCCCAGTTCTACCACATTTCAGGAAATTAAAATGTACTCGAGCCAATCTGGGACCACAGCACAGTGTTGTGTTGTAGATGATGATGCAATATATAAAGGGTGCTGCTTGCCAAACAGAAATGGAAGCTCCCGAAAAAACAAACATAAATGCTAGCTTTAAAAAAGCTCTATGTGATAGGATGGTCTTACCAGGCTACAACATCAACATACAGTGGCAAGAAAAAGTATATAAACCCTTTGAAATTACCTGGTTTTCTGTTATAATTTTAATTTTAAAATGTTTTCTGATCTGCATCTTAGTCCCAAGAAAAGACAAACACATTGCGTTTGTCTATACTTGGGACTGATAAACTTGGGAAGACATTTTCACTTCAATGTTGGCAATGATGAACCTTTGGCCGAGATAATCAGACAAGATTCAGAGATAAAGGGTGTGAAAGTGGACCAGACGATACATAAAATTAATCTTATGGCAGATGATATAATTCTGTATTTAACAAAACCATCTGATTCCCTTGCTAAACTAAAAACCGTTTTGCATGCATTTGGATCTGTCTCTGGATATAAGGTCAATTATGACAAATGTGAAATTCTCCCACTCTCAAATTTTGACTACACTGAAAATCAGCAAAGAGGTCCATTTAAATGGTCTCCAAGCGGGATAAGATACCTTGGAATTATGGTGGATAACAACCTTAAAAATGTGTACAAACTCAACTACTTACCACTAGTTAATCGAATAATAGAGGATTTACAGAAATGGATGAATTTACCTATCACTTTGATCGGCCGAATAAATTGCATTAAAATGAATATACTACCAAGGCTGCAGTACCTCTTTCAGTCCTTACCGATTCCAGTGCCATCCAGTTTTTTTAAAAACCTGAATAAACATATTAGACAATTCATATGGAATGGTAAGACTCCAAGGGTCTCAATGAAAAGCATTATTTGGCTGCCCAAATGCGACTCGTTTCTTTTTTATTTGAAAAGGAAAATGTCCCACCTTGGGTCTCAATTGGAATGTATGCTCTTAAAGAAAAGTTTCCTGCAGACTTTATTTATAAATGGACACCTACAACCATCTCCAGAAGAACCGACAACCCTGTCTTGACTCATATCATCAAAACATGGCATGAAGTCCGGAAACATATTGGACTAAGAAATATATTTTCACCCAGAACACCATTGAAACAGAACAAACTCATACCTATGTCAGTGGATAATAAGATCCTGGAAACGTGGCACCAGAAAGGGATTCATCATTTGGAGGACTGTTATAAGGATGGATACCTGATCTCTTTTGAGGACCTAAGGAGGAAATATGATCTGTCCAGCAGAAACTTCTTTTGTTATTTACAATTAAGATAATTTCTTAAATCTGTTTTGGGACCTGAAATGACTTTACTCATGCTCAGTGATCTGGAAAGACTGCTTCATGAGGGTAACACACCTCGTTTTATTTCAAAAGTGTACTCCCTCTTAATGGTTGATGCTCCAAAACCAGGTTTACATAAATCAAGGGCGAAATGGGAGTCTGACTTGGGTGTGGCAATGGGTACAGAGCTCTGGGCTGAATTGTGTCAAAAAAGTCTAACTGCCACTCTTAATTCAAGATACAGGTTGACTTATTATAACTTTCTTCATCAAACCTATCTTACGCTGCAGAAATTACATAAATATAAACCTGAGATATCCAACCTGTGTTTTAGATGTAGTATGGAGGAGGGTTCATTCCTACACTGCACTTGGTTATGCACAAAACTTAACACATTCTGGCATGACTTATCTGACATCATGACAAAACTCCTAGGACTACATTTCCCATTAGATCCTCAAACCTGCTTATTAGGAGATACTACAAATATTGATGCACGATTAAAAAAAGCTCAAAAGAGGTTTCTCTTACTGGCCTTGTGCGTTGCCAGGAAGTGCATCGCCATCACGTGGAAATCTGATTCCCAACTTTCTATAGGAAGATGGGTTTCAGAAATGAATAGCTGTGTTCCACTTGAAAAAATTACATATACACTCAGGAATGATTATAATACTTTTACAGAGATGTGGCAGCCCTATTTAGCATCTATGGACACATTGCCAGCATCTATGGTGGACGGGTTGTAGTTTTTGCATTCCATTTGTTGTCAGAGCTTACTCTTGTCTTCCTTGCCTCTCGACCGTTTTTTATTTTATTTTATTATTATTTTATTTTTTATTTTATTTATTTTTTATTTATTTATTTTATTTTCTCTTTTCTCTCTCGCTTTTCAGTTTGTGGGTGGGTTGGGGAAGGGGTTTGGAGTTGTGTGTTTGTGTTTTCATGTATTTCTTGTTGAATTGAAAACTGAAAAATAAAATATTCTAAAAAAAATGTTGGCAATGATGCTGCCTGAGGCAGCGAATCAGCCCCAAATCAGGATGCTCCCTCCACCTACTTCACCGTTGGGATGATGTCCTCATGTTAGTATGTGGGGCTCCATACAGAGTTTGTTGTTCTTCCCAAACAATTCAACTTTAGTTACAACAGTCCGTTTTTTTGGAAAGCAGTGGCTTCCTCTGTGGTGTCCTGCCATGACCTGTTCAATATTTTGCGTATAGACTCATGAACAGATATGTTAACCACTGCTAATGATTGCTTAAAGATTTTAGCTGTTACTCTGGGATTCTTTTTTTTTTTTTTTTTTTTTTACCTCTCTGAGCATTCTGTGTTAAGCCTTTGGAGTCAATTTGTCTGGGCACCCACTTCTATGGAGAGTAGCCAGAGTTATCTCCATTTGTGGACAATTTGTCTAACTGTGGACTGAAGTCTGATGGAAAATATAAATTCTTGATTGTAGTCCTTGGAGATCTCTTTTTTGCGAGGCATGGTTCATATCAGCAGATTCTACTTGTGAACAGCTAACTCACAAAGGTCAATGTAGCTCTACACCTCACTCAATGACTCAAATCTTGTTTCATTGATTGGACTCCAGGTTTGCTAACTCATGACTCCAATTAGCTCTTGATGGAGTCATTAGCCAAAGGGTTCACTTACTTTTTCCAACAGAACTATGAATGTATCATGGATGTGTTCAATAAATTCATGAACTATTAGAAATGGTTGTGTGGTATACTTGGGACTGAGATGCAGATCAGATCACATTTTACAAATGGATGCAGGATACTAGGTCATTTCAAAAGGTGCACATACATTTGTTACCACTGTACATACAAGAAAGGAGCAAAAAACATCTTAAGATGCAATGAGTTGCATGCAGTGATGAATCATCAGATAATCATCATCTGACTTTGCAGCTGCCCTCAGCTTTACAGATATTGCAGCAACTTTCTGCTCATTGTTCTGGTTTTACGCCCCACTACTTTACTGTTTTAGACAGATACTCTCCTCTTGACTTGGTTGAGACCAACTAGAGCATAAAGGAGAGTGAATATTATACACAACTGTACTACTACTATTACTACTACTACACTACTGAATATAAAAAGACAACTGTCTGTCTGCGACCACTTTAGCCTAAGCTCGCTGTGCTGCCTTGATGTGGCAAAAATGGCAAAATGGCAAAAAAAAAGTGTGCATCTTGAAATTTCAGCAAAATCCAGATACAAATTTTAAAAGAGACAAGAAAAATGAGGATACAAAAAATGGATTTGTTTTATCCCTTAAAACTATTGATTAAATCTTAACTGCCTGGAATTGAAATAAATTAAACTTTAAATTAAACCCTCTAAGGAGATACACATTGGTAACACTGGTATATATCTATTAGAAGTCTCACAATATGCCAGTCCTGTCTTTCTAAGACCTCACCTTTGAAAGAGTTTGTCCTCGTTGGCATTGAGGTCTTGGTTGAATCCTCCCATAGCATGGTTGATCCTGGCATCACAACTCAACTTTTTTGGCTTGTAGCAGAACCAAGGTTCGCCTGTACGGAGGTCAGTGTAGTTGCACAATGGCTGGGTTGGACGTAGGCACACGTTACAGAAAGTAGTTTCAGAAAGTGAGCCTGATTGGAAGACACTTTTGAAGTAAATCCTGTCAGGCTGTTCACTGTTCAACCTGTTCAGCACTTGAATAGCCTCACGAGGGTGAACCAGCATCACCTGATTGGAAAGAGAACCAGAGTTGTCAGTAAGACCAATGACATTCATTCACATACTCACTCACAGACAAATAAAGACATTTATAAAGATTTACTTCTTTGTAAATTAGATTGGTCTTCTATCACTGAAGAGAATTGTATATTCACTAAACCCCTCTCCCGATAAACTGATTGTTCAATCATAGCTTAGCTGCCACCTCTGGGCCTGAACAGTGAGCCAATGAGGAAGTGCCATAAACCTGCATTCTTTTTAATGGCCAGCAGGGGGCGACTTCCCTGGTTCCATTAGGGTCTATTTCTATGTCAATAGGAATATGATCCTACTTCTCACTTGGTTTATTACCTCACCACATTCTCATAATGAAATCAATTGTGAGTTTCAAATCTTCTTCATTACAGCATGATGCTCATTTAGTAAATTGTGGTCCCATTTGAGGTAAAGTAGACGATACAGCAGGGTATGCTTGAGAACATGTCTACCGTATGATTGATGTGTTACTCCTACTGGGCACTGTGTGTTTCCGTCTTTACTGTTTCACAGTATATTTTAATTTCATCAAAGTTAACTGTAACATTTTGTTTGGGGGGCAGGGTTAAGTGATTAATCAGTTAGAAGATAGATTAAAAACTCCACTTTTAACATGATAAATGAAATCACCTCAACCTGTGCGTCTCCTTCCCAGAGTAAAGAGAAAACAGCAGAGTAGCTGCCATTGTGATGATCCACCACCTTCCCAACCACACCTGCACCAAGCTTCTGATTGTGCAGGCGGGCCACCAAGAAGTCTCCCCCAGACTTCTTGGGACGGCCATGGAAGTCAGACATTTTGATCATAACCTCCAGCTGATCGCCGACATGCCACTGTCCTCCTGTCCTCCCTGGGAGAATGGTGAAGGTGCTGTGAGCTGGATCACTGGTCTGATCCAGAGAAAGAGGATCTGACAGAGGTGGAGCTTCAGGCCAAGCAATGGAGTCTAGTAGGCGGCGTTCCTCTAGAGCATCCTCAGGTGATCGTGGCTGGAAGGTGCAGAAGCTGTGACGCATGTCAGGCTCAGAGGAAACTTTTGGGACGATGATGGTGGACTTCACTTTAGTCTGAGACTAGCAGGAGAGACATGGTGGCAAAGATACATCAAACAAATGCACCGAGAGCAAATTAACAAAATATGGAAAACAGAAAAGCACAAAATTGGTTTGTGGCACCTTACAACCAGGACACACAGGCTGCCGGGGCAGTAGGCTGGTATGTGGTGGTGGAGGTTTGGACTGGGTTTGAGCCTTCAGTAAGAATGGATAGAAACACATGGATCATTTTGGTCTAAAGTATAGGATATTTCCAGCCCTACCCCTAAAATATAATTTAACTGCAAGAACATTACTGTTTCTGAGCCACATTGTTCTCACCTTCAGAACGTCTGTGTTACGTAGCAGAAAGGTGAAGACAAGGACAGCCAGGAAGAAAAAAATGGCAGAAAACTCCTTTCTTGTACAAACTCTGGCTTTCATGATCGCCTTCATCTATGGCTGCAGCATGACAGTGTGGCCACTTCCTTCCTTCTGAAAAATAAAAGTGAAACTTACAACTTGTTGTCTAGAAGAACATTATTTCCTCATTATAAAATCTTCTTTACACAGACAGTGTAACAGGTCTGGCTTTTAAACATTAGGACTTAACTTGACTTAAATCTCTTTTAACATGATAAATGAAACATCTCTGTAATGTTACATAAATATCAACCATGAAGTTAAAACCCCATGAGGCCCGCAGTAAAACTGAGCCACACTAATAAGGTACATTGAAATGTTTTATACATGGGATTTATATGTCATGCGATAAATTATTTTACTCTAACATATAGCCAATACTATCAACAGATTTAATAATAACACACAGGCTTGTTCAACTTCTATTGCATATAAACACTCTTAGAAATAAATTAAAAAAAGAAAGAAAGCCTCAGTGCTTCATTAGGCCTCATTTTCCCATCCTTAAGTTAACAGAACAACTGTATTGTTTGCCTTCACCAGAGGTGGGGGAGTGCCCAATAAAACATACTCTGCTGTATCGTCTATTTTACTCTAAATGGGAGCATCGTTTTCAACATGAACACATTATGAGAATGTTTACTGAGGTAATTTATCAAGTGTATGTCTCATCGCCACACACATTCACAGCAAACACCTGATTGAGCCATTGTTTCTGGAATTAGAAATCTAACAGAAACAACACCAAGTTCTGTAGACTTTGTTCAAGTCTAACATTACAGAAGAGTAATTAAATCCAATGTGGCCACATTCACCTTAAATATTAAGTCTTATAACACACCAGATCAATGAGAAGGCACTCTGTCGTTCTTTTGTTCAAAAGTTAATATTTTTTAACGTCAATGCCTTGAGCAAATAGATTTTTTCAACACACATATGGCGTCCTCTCTTGTTCCCTTTACACTAAACCAACCGATCAGAGTACACGTCATCATATCCAACGCTTTCATCCCATCCCCATCAAAAAGTCTTCCTGTAAGTCAACTCACCAGACTGAAGAATATGATCCAGAAGAATACAAAAAGATAGATGTACTCTAAATTTAGAGAAAGAAATTATCCAGAAGACTGGCTTGCGCAAAAAACGACCCACAGAGCAGAGGGAAGAAAGCAAAAGTCATGCTACTTTAAGGTTCAAGTTCTGTTGTCATGAAAAAATGATTGGTTAATTGCAACTGCCAACCAACTGGACAACTTCCTGTAACAGTTCCTCCTTTAACAGTATACTGATGGGATGATGGGAAGTTTTACTGTGTGTAGTTTTGAGCCTAACATAATTCTGTAGAAGACAGCCCTTTTGCATTGCAAATAGCCAACACCGAGACTGACCTAAAAGTGGTGGAATAATTCAGTTCTTAGTCTGACACAATCCTCTGTTAACTGTGTTTTAATTTCATTATATATATATATATATATATATATATATATATATATATATATATGTATATACACATATATATATCTGTTAACTGTGTTTTAATTTCATTATATATATATACATACATACATACATACATATACAGAGTGCACAGAGTAAACGTACTTAGTTATTCATTCACCACTGCCTGGGAGATTGGAACAAGCCCTTTAACAGGATATATTTACGCATATAACAGGATATATTTACGCATATATATCCTGTTAAAGGATATATATAAAACCTAACAAATACTGTTTTAAGGTGCCTCCATTGTAGTGTTTCCATTTTGTGTTACTTTATACCTCTATTCCACTGCTTTTTAGAGGAAACAACTGTACGTTTCACTCTTTATTTATGAAGTGAAAATTAGCTGAAAGGACAAAGTGATATTTACAAATATATTTTGATGTTACAAGTAATACTATATATTGTTAGTGATCCTGTATTTTTAACTTTCAATCTACAGATGAGTACAAAATAAAATATTTCCCTCTGAATTGCTGTGGAGCAAAAGTAAGCAGTCACATAAAATAGAAGTAGAATTTAAGAAGCCTACCTCAGAATACATTTTCTGCTTACACAGCTGTTTGAATCAACACAAATAACCCCCTGAATATGAACTTATTAACGGCATACGTCTATTGATTCACACTGCTACTCTGCCTGTGTTCCTGTTTCACAACACGCAGATCTCCCTTCTCGCAACAGAGGGCGGAGAAGAAGAAACAATAATTACACGTCGTTCATTTATTTTCGTCTGTATCTTTCCTTAGAATATATATTTCGCAAGAACACAGTGATGTAATCAAAGTGTGAGCATTTCGTTTTTACTTTTTCTCTAAAGTGGAACTTCAAATAAAGCTGCTTTTAGCGGAGAATGTGTCTTATCTTAGGAGATATATTAAGTGAGTACATGTTGAGGAAAACCTAACAAATACTGTAAGAGTTGTTAGAAAAACAGCCTCGTGAGGGATTTAATGAAAAGATATTAAAATACAGATTGACAACATAATCAGAATAGCGAGAGCGCCCACCTTTCTATTGTCAGTTCTTCTCCACCAAAAGTTCCTGCGTGCTTCTCTCATTGTCTGTTCAGGTCTGACACACTGAGGTGGCTTGACACTGTATCTCAACCCACCCATACCAACAGGATGTGTCTTTGTGAACTTGTGAAGTTTCCTGCGAAGGGAGGGTCCTTTCCTGTTGCGTTTACTACTCCCATAATTAAATGCGTTGCAGTTTCGCAGAACCGTTATATCTCTGATATTTCAACATTCTTCAAATACATTTGTCCAACAAACAGTGAGGAAATGTTAGTGTGCTGCTTTCTCTTCCTCATTAAAATTAAAGTGTGTTCTGTTTGCTCAAGCTATTTGAAAATAATAGTCATTTTGTTTCATTTATTTTTTCTTATTCAATAATTTATTCATTTATTTCTTTATTTATAAAAAAAGACCATGTACAATATTAATCATAAATGTTGCAAATAATGCAAGATAGAGGATTAAATATTTAGATACAATGGTTCATCACTGTTTAAAATCTTATAGGCATACATTTGAAACATTGGCGTAGCCACGGGTGTGCCGGTGCCACCCACAGAGGCAGCTGGCACACCCAAAAAAACTGCTGTCAGATGATGCGTTGTGAACAGGATTAAATCCACCAGCAGAGCTACAGTGATCACAGTGAGACTTAACAGCATTTCGTTGCTCATATTTGAAAAAGAGCTCGCGGAGAAACTGGACTCCGATGAAATAATAAATGCGTTCAAGGCCAAGCCATGCCGTCTTGCCCTGTACATTGAGAGCTGCGCAGTGCGCACAGGTGAGCACAGCATCGTTGTATCCTTTACTCTGCTGCTAAGCCCAATGTGTTCAGATGGTTAAATAGTTTTTTGATCACACGTAATGTGGATACGTTATGGCTTCGTGCATGAGTAAGTGCATGAATGTTATATTTCACTATGTTCATCTCATTGGGCACGCAATGTCTGTGTGTGTGTTGTGTTTTTGCGGTGTTATTTTGAGAACACAAAGTGTGCTTTTTCTATTACTTTGTTATGCTGGGCTTACACCAAACGATTTCCCCAGTCCCAGACTAAAAACTGAAAGTCTTTACTAAATCTAGGAGTTTTACTGGAGTCACGGCGTTCCTGTCATCTCCATGGTTAAGTGTAAGGTAGTAATCTGCTCTGTTTCATATCAGTCTTTTCCTAGTCTTTGGTTTGGATCATATCAAACGTGTTTGATATTATCTCAAGTCTCAGTGATATAACAAAATCACCAACCAATAGATGAGCAGGGAAAATGTCCCCGGTTCCAGACCGGCCAGTAAAACCACTTCCACAGGAAAAAGTAACATCACAATAATGTTAGTAAGCTCAGTCCTCAATACAAATATAGTGATGTCATATATTTACAGCCACAAGCGGGATTTTGGGGGCGCTGTTTCTTAGTGAAGAGAACAGTAAGGGGAAATGTATAAATAAATGTAGGCCTATACTAGCCTGGGTATACCCAGACTGCCTTGCGCGCTCGAATTTAATTTCGAACTGCGAAAGGGTCTGGAATCCAGGAAGGATTCCTAGCCCTTTTTTAGGGATCCAATAACAGAGCGGGGAGGGACGGCAAGACGATGACGCGTACTACTCGGCACTTGGAAGCTTGTAGTTTTCCGGATCCAACATGTCTGCAGCAGACGCGAAACTCTCTTTAGCTGTAGATGATGTTTTAAATAGTTTAGAGCGAAAGTTGAAAGGCGAAAGGTCTCTCGGCGGCTCCGCTGAGATCACCGGCGTTATGGTAGCGGGGCTATTAGCGTCGCTAGCGGCTATTAGCGCCGTTAGCGGCTAATAGCTAATAGCCGCTAATAGCTAATAGCCGCTAACGGCTAATAGCCCCTCTACCGCGGACAGCGGAGCCGCCGAGAGGCCCGCAGCAGCTTGTTTATTGCCCATAAAATCAGTGGATGTGTGTGGCTGAATGACATGAGGGGGAATAAAGCGTGAAAATAAATAATCTTGCAGAAAGCGAGAACTGGAGAAGCAAATCAGCAAACAACACTCTCTCACAGACACACACACAACAAACATCCATTTCTGTTGCTCTACTACGTCATCTGTTATAACTGATCTGATTGGCTAAGAGCTACCTAACATTCTAAGCGTCCAATAAACGGCTCTGGAAGATCGTAAACCACACCTCCTCTACGGAAAAATACATTGCTAGTTGCCAGACTAGACCTCATTTGAGAATAGTCTGGTGTTAGCCAGGCTAGGCCTATACATAAATAAGTAATAAATAATCGATAATTAATGTATGATTAACTAAATGAGAGTTGAAAGAGCTGATAAATATAAATATTCAATTAAACACATAATTAAATAGGGCATAAATGTATATCATGAATTCATACATGTTCCTTTCCTTTATTCTTCCTTATATCTATTTTAACTGTAAAATAGTCAACTTTTCATGTCAGAAAAACAGAAACCCTTTGTCAGCTTTGTGAGGGGCATTTTGTGGCGTCTATTCTTCTTTTTATTGTTTTTGTTTTTTTCAACACAAACCACTGCACACACTAGAGCAGCTGGAGCCAAAAGCTGCTTCTCCTCCATTTAGTCAATTTTTACTTAGAGCATGATGAGGGAAAAAAATGCATGGTAGGTAAAAAATGCTAAAAGAATCTAGTTATAGTCTTGAACATAGTGACCCTGAAAGATTGACAGTCTTTGTAGAATCTCAGTGTGAGACTAGGCTGGGACTAAAAACTCTAAACACTTGTCTTTAGATGTGAGCAGGTGTGAGCTGATAGGCTTGCAGGAGTCTTTTCAAAATATTTTCAAACTCTTCTGGTGTATAGGTAGCATTATCGATTTATTTGAGAGCACGTCACAAGTGAATGTTTAGACCTGCTGTGAACTAACTGTTGACTATTACTGAAGAGAATGTGTGGATATGTTGTTGTTGTGTTAATAATGTTGTATTCCAGAGACACATTCTTTTGAATGTTTGTGGAGGTGTAATACTCTGTTGAAATTTGGCACACCCAGTATTGCTGGTGCACACCCAATGTCTTTTTTCTGGCTACGCCAGTGATTTGAAAATAATCCAAAATTCTCAAAGCTTAAAAAATATAATAAAAATAATGATGATAATATTTATTATTTATTTATTTATGAATAAATAAAAAAAAGACCATGTAGAATATTAAACATAAACATTGCAAATAATGCAAGATAAAGGATTAAATATTTAGATACAATATAAGATCATTGTTTAAAATCTTATAGGCAGAAATTTTAAAATAATCCAAAACTCTCAAAGTTTAAAAAATATAATATTAATACAAATAATGATGATGTTTTTTTATTTATTTATTTTATTTTATAAATAAAAAGACCATGTACAATATTAAACATAAATGTTGCAAATAATGCAAGATAAAGGATTAAATATTTAGATATGTCATCATCACTGTTTAAAATCTTTTAGGCATACATTTGAAAATAATCCAAAATTCTCAAAGTTAAAATAAATAAATAAATTAAAAATAATAATAATAATAATAATGATGATGATGATGATGATGATGGTAATATTCATTTGTTCATAAATAAAAAGATTATGTACAATATTAAACATAAATAATGCCAGATAAAGGAATAAAAATAATTCATCACTGTTTACAATCTTATAGGCAATAAATACATTTAAAAAGAATCCAAAATTCTCAAAGCTTATATATATATATATATATATATATATATATATATATATATATATATATATATATATATATATATATATATATATATATATATATATATATATACAATTTTAACATGAAATGGAAAGTTCATGTTGAATCATGGCATTCATGAAAAATAATTCCAGTTGAGCTATCTGGGAAATGTTCAAGGCTAAAGCTCCCACAAGGCCTAACTGAAAGACAACAACCAAACAGAGGAGACTGAGAGGAACCTTAAATTAGAAATATGTATTGTTTTCTGGCAGTTTGCACCTGTTGCTCACTTCAAGTCACAGCAGCACACATCCTGTTTATTAATATTTTGCAGAACTACTGATCTGTATCAAATTGCTGTTAGAAAACAGCCAAATTGTGACAGTAACATTCTGTTTTCCATTAAAAAGGTATTATACTGTAGAAAAGAAAAACATTCTGGGCAATATTTGCAGGTAGTTTGCAGTTTCCCATAAAATACTGAGACTTGGAACATCCATTTTAATCCTGCAATTCTTGAGCATATCGCAGGGTAAGTTGAAATATATTTTATTTGTTAGAAGATGTTTGCTTACTATTATACTATTATTTTATTTTAGTTAAACATTGATTAATCAGTCCGTTACTTTGGCAGTAAGGCAGATTTCTGTTTTAAATAAGTTTGGTTCTTATTTGTTCAGTAGGTTGTTAGGTGTTTGTTCGTTTTCGGTGAGACCATTGAGAAGCTGAATACAACCTGTTTGATCTCATGTGCAGATGTTAGCCTACAGAGAGAGTTAGCCAATATTAACAACGCAGTGAGGCTGTTTGAACTACTTAGCTCTTTCTTTTAATGTTTGCAGTACATATTACATTAACAAGAATCACACTTAAATGTGAGCTTATCCGCTTTTTGGTGTGTGTATTGTCAGTTTTTTTTATTTCATCACTGTTGGATTTACTGTCAAATATTTCTATGTCAGGTCTGTTCTATTGAATATACCACTCTATCCGCATATGTAAGGCACATGAGAATTCATAACAATATTCCAAATTCAGTTTTCAAGTGTGTTATGTGTGTTCGAAAGTTTAATTACAAAGATAAAAAGTCCAGTAAAAGATGAGACCAGAAGTAAAAAAAAAAAAAAAAGTGAAAAAACTCCATTACAGTAGTTCTTACAAAACTGTTCTCACTACAATTATATCGTCTGTGCCCTACAGTTGTCTGCCACAGTTGATGACGTCGAGAATACCCTCACCTTACCCCCAACTCCTCGTCTAATCATCCTCTGTATGTATTCAGTAAATGGACATCCTGTTAATACTGATCATTTTTAAATAAAGGTTATATAACTGATATTTTCTAAGTCTCTTCTTGTACACTTTTTCAATGGCTGTATTTTACTTAACTAACTCATTCAGTATTTGGTATATTAAAATTACTGAGATTACAGAAAAGACAGCGCTTAATTCATAGTAATTGGCTTTCATTGCAACTCGCTTCAGCACTTTTAGTCTACTGTAAAAATCAATGAACTGCAGGACTTTACTGTAATTCAGTTTGTGGTTTTATCACAGTAAAATCCTGTAAAGTAGATAACAGTAGGGGAACTGCCAAATTAACAGTAGAATGCTGGCAACCCTGCTGCCAGTATTTTACTGTTAATGTACAAGACAATTGTTTACAGTGTTGCAACTGCAGCCAACACTTGTCTGCAGCTCTTGAGCAGTCTGACAAAGTCCCACAGTGAAAGTTGAAACCACTTTTCTGTACCATCTGGGCATGTTCCAGGAAGTGGGTGGGTATTTCAACCATGATATGAGGGAAACTTCTAGAGTTTTCGTTACAGAAAGACAGATAACTGAAACCGTGCTTCTCTTTCCCCTTCCTTTCAGAGACAGACATGCCATATCATTTCCACTTTGATTCAAATCACACTTCAAGACACATTAATCAGCCGGTTACTTGCATGTCACAAACACTGCACATTGAAATAGCCACTGAATTATATTTACTTAAATCAGTCAAATATGAATACAATGAAATACAGCCATGAACCTGTTAAACCTATGTACCTGTTATTTAATTTTTAGCTGCTTCCACATCAGGATTACAACTAAATGAAATAAAGTTTAGGTTCAATACCATTTTGCCAGTTTTAACTTGTAATATTATACTTGGGAATAAATCTGAAATAAATAAATTCAAAAACTAAACTAAATTCAAACTTGACGCATTGACTCAAGCAGCAATTAATTCTTCTCTTTTGCAGCTGCAACCGTGTTTCTTTTTCTTCTAAAAATGTGTTCACGTGAGGATTTCCAATTAAACGATTTGTTTTAGCTGTTGCCATGGTGAATCGTAATATTGGGTTAGGGCAAACCCTAACCCTAACCCTGACCCTGTCAGGCCGGGCTCGAAGCAGGACTCAGACGCAGAGATATTTCAGAGTATGTCAAAAGCACTTTATTTAGATACTTGGTCAGCAAGAGGAACTCCCCGAACAGAGGAAACAAAAAGGCTATGAACATTAACAGTCTAAAGGACCTAACAATAATAATCCCTGCAAAGAGGGAAAAACACTAAACTCCTGACTATCCTGATCTCAGGGCAAACTATCCTATGGGGTAAAGAACAAATAACTAGACAAGGGAAAGGGGGATAAAAGGGACAAACTAAAATACTAATAAACAAAAGGCGCTCCAAAAGGGAGGAAAATCTAAACAGGGAAAAAGACTAAATTAAAAATCACTCCGTAAAATGGAGGAACAATCTAAGGGCAAAAACTAAATAACACAAAATCACTCTTAAGGAGGAAAAACAAAAGGCAATCTAAACAACTAACAAACTAAGGGAGCAGCTAAGCTGTGAAAATTTACAAAAGAAAATCACTCTTACGAGGAGAACAAACTTGAAAACGAAGCAAGGCAGATGACTGTGGCGATGACAAGAACTGTGGAAATGCTGGCGAGACGAAAAACGACACACTGGCACAGGACAAGGGAGACACAGACTATTTAACACATGAGGGAGGAAGCACCAGGTGAACACAGTTGGTAATTAGGGGAGACACTCAGGCAGGTGACACACACAGGGAGGGGCAGGTGATCTGAAACGAGAGGAGAGTTACTTTTCAAAATAAAAGCAGTGACGAGACCAAAACATAAAAAACCCAAGACCTCACCACGGTGTGACAGACCCTAACCCTTCCGTTTTAACCCGAACCTAACCCTCGGTTAGGTTAGGTTAGGTTAGGGTTACCATAAAGAATACCACCTAAAAAATATATTTTTTAGATATATTTTATAAACTCAGATCAGATCTTAATAGAATTGCACTTAATTCTGTTGTACAATGTGTGACAGTAAAAGGTATTATATAAAATGTATTATATAATAGTATATGTGTAAAATATTAAAAATTGTTGGGTTATGGGTTGCATATAATCAGATTATTTGTTACTGCTTCTCCTGCAGGTACCCCCCCCCCCCCCCCCCCCCATTAATTTATTTTTTCAAAAGTATTTTCATTTTTTTTCACTGCTGATCAGTATATTGTAGGCCACAAAAATGCACAATGTACAGGCCTATAAAGAAAAAAATATCTGCCCCCCCTGACAGTGAGGTTAAGATACCCAGAAGTCAATAACCCACATAAAAAAACCCAAATCATACGCCTCTGTAGGGTCCTATGTATCAAACTAAAGTCTTCTCCTCTGTAGTTCATTGGTGGTGGAACGACCTTCCAAACTCCATCTGATCTCCTGACTCCCTCAATCTTTAAGAAGAGACTACTGAACACCTTAAAAAAACACTTTTATTACTATGTGCACTATCCTTATGCCTGATAGCACATACGTCCTAATGGACTCATACTTAACCCATGGCACTTACTCCTGTGTTGTCTTGTGACTTCATATTTGCTTGTATTGTATGAACTCTCAAATATTTGTCGATTTGGATAAAAGTGTCAATTACAAAGTGATTGCAATGTTCTCATCTAAGCCCTGACCAGTTATTAAAATGATGATCCTACCAGAATATAATTTATCACTGAGACTTACTCACACAACCACTATGTCATTATCATCATGGACAAGGTGGAACATGTCTCTGTATTTTCCTCAATGTTCTCATAGATTTCACATGGTCTGATTCATGAATCTAAGTCTAATATTTTAAGGCATCCCCCTGCAGCAAATATTTCACTCCCTCAGAAAACAGAAGTCGACTGAAGATTCATCCTTGTTTTATTTGGCTTTTACTGGTGTGCCACTGAGTACTGAAATATTTCAGAACAATAAGCTGCTCTAATTAGACCATGGTGTGATCAACCACAACTCCCAACATTAGAAGACATTAACAGAACCCATTGCTTCCGGAAAACCCTCAAGGGTCCAACTTATTCCAGCCATCGCATGTTTATCCCGCTGCTGTCTGCACAGTAATACAGAAAATTAGATTTGTAACACGCTCTCTCACAGTCTGCACACCCAGTGTGCCTTGCAAATGGTTATTTAATTTGCTTAGGCTGCATCAACAACCAGTTATTACCTTATTGTATGTAAAAAGGTATTTCTAAAAATCACAGGCAGTTTAATGTCCTTATCAAGTTTTTCATCTTTTTTAAATTGTCAGCAGCAGCATCTAGCAAACTAGAAGAATATGAAGGTAGATGAATTTGAAAAAGGCAGCAGCAAGAAACCAGGGAGAAAAACAAAGAAATAAATAAAATTTAATGGAGACAAGGACAAATTTGGAGATCTATAGGACAAACATGGAGTCATGATTAAGGATCAAACTTGCTGATGTACTTGATGTTAAAAGTATTTCCTGTGCCTTCTTCAGTGACACACATCCGGAGTTTGTTGTTTACTAATTGCTTCCCACGTAATGCATTGTAGAATGGTTCCAGTAAAGGGTGCTGTTGATTGCAGACCATATGGTGTGATGAGCAAGGCTTTCAGGCCCTCTCAGAGCCTATTATAAGGCGAGCTTTATTAGAAAATGAGTAAAATGTCTTCTTTCCTTTCCCCCCAAATAAGATTAGATGAGAGAATTGAGTCCTAAATGTTAATCCAGTGGAGGGAGGGCAACAGTTCATTTCGCCTGAAGACAGTAAAAAAGTTGAAATGAAACAACATCTCTTTTGGTCTTAAACCTATACTCATGTACATTCATAGCATATTTGTCCATAACTTGTCCACATTTTGCCTCCAATTTTCCCAAAAAATGTCTAACTTAATACTAATTTCATTTAAATGTACATGTAGGCTGTGAAACCAAGAACAACTGAGCCTACACAAGATTATTTTCTGTCTCCCCTTCATATCATGGTGAATTGTGAGTGTAAAGGAAAGTGGATAGAGACCTGTTGATCTTCTGCAAGTGGTAGGTGCACTCATTTAAAAAAAATGCCCTCCTGTGGGTTGTAAATGAGATTAGAAACAACCGCATGTCGCTGTAACTAGCGTAGCGTATAGAAGCACAGCCCCGTCAGCAAGCAGAGGAAAGGCTGCAGCCTGATATTATATTACACCAAAACATTAAAAAGAAACCTATAAACAGTTCATGCTGGCCTTTATTAATCCTCCAGTCTGTAGTCATTTGGGACTGTTTTATGCTGGGTTTTGGTACCCGTCCCAGATATGGTATTACATGGAAAAATAGCATTGCACAAGACCTGGATTCACCCCCTCTATTCATGCATGTAACATAGGCTAATTATCCAATTATCTCTGGATAAAAAAAAAAAAAAGATTGCAAGCGCTGCCTTTCTCAGCTACCTTGATAGTAAACTTTTCGATCTTTAAGCTGTCATTTGGTCTGTTTTAATGCTTCTGAATGCTGTCTCTGATGTTACAAAGTGCTATAAAGCATGCCACCACACAGAAAAAAAAGAAAAGAAAATACCACCACATTGAGATGGAAAAACATTTTCTTTTCTCAAGAAACCCTGTAATAAACACACAGCAAACATTTTAAGTCATACCAGCAAACAACCTTTGGTTTTCTCATGATAAGGAGTAAATAATTATATCTTGGGATAAGAGAGTTGTCTTTTCTCTACATACTAGGCTAATTATCTAATTTTCTCAGGATAAAGGCAATAAAAAAATAACTGCAAGCACAGCCTTTCTCAGCTTCCATACACATCTACGTTAAAAGTAATATTTTTGGTCTTTAAGCTGATGTGGCTGTTATGTTCTTACATGAAGAATCAGATAGAACTTTCTGCTAGCTTCCAGCTAGCTGTTTATTTGCAGAACTTGTTGAACACACCAGCACTTACTTCTTCTTGTAACCTTTAACCTGACGGAGCCCCACCTTGAGGTTGCACTGCCCCCTACTGGCACTACCTATCACTACAGTGGCCTGTTTCATGCTTCTGAACGCTGTCTGAAGTGTTACCAAGTGTTACCAAGTGCCACCATACAGCCATGATTTTGACTGACTGGTTCAAATTAAATAGAAAATACCATCACATTGTGAGGGAAATTTATTTTATCCTGGATTTTGCTTGATCATTTTTTTTTTTTTTTTTACACCCTGCATCCGTGAAAATCTTTAACCCGAATACTAGCCGGACGTCCCCGAATAGAAACATTTCCAATCGATGCTGCCACACGCTCCTCTAACTGGGACTGAATTATTACTAAATGTAAAGAAGTGAATAATATCTCTCCATCATAGTAATAAAATATTTGCATATTATATATGCAATTAGGCTTAATATATCACAATGTATAAATGAAATATTCCAACCTCACCAGGAGTTGAATGGCCCACTGCTACTCTGCTGACAGCACCACTGATTTCCTTCCTTTTCACTTTTTATGCTGCCAAACAAAACCATTTTGATGTGTTGCAGCTGTTGGACGTCAGAGTTTCACTTTCTGCCTCTGAGAAATTCCTCTACTTTTGGAAATAAAACTTACTTTAAAACATTGTTTAACCCCTGGCTGCAACCAAAAGGCTGTGAAAACGTTTAAGTCCGTGCTCCACATGTAAAATATTCAGTGAACTTGTGGAGTGGAGTTTATAACTATAAGTACTTTTATTTCATAAACCTCTGTTACTGCATATTTCTGTAAAGTGTGTATTTCGCTCCTGTTGTTATTTGTAACGGTGCACTTTGCTAATAAAGCTGACCAACCTTAGGGGGAAAAAAATCTTCTTTTTGGTTGTATTGCATCCTTCGGTGACGTAAACTCTGGAGGCGAGCCTTCTGAATCGGGTATATATCATATATATATATATATATATATATATATATATATCCTTTGATATATATATATATATATATATATATATATATATATATATATATATCCACATTTATCAACAGCCAATCATTCTTACGCTGTGATTGGAGAGATACGATCATTTGATAAATCACACGTTGTAAGATGAAATATACACTCAGATCTGCGCTCGTTTCTACACTCCTTTGATAAATGAGGGCAATTTTTTTTTCCAAGAAACCCCAAATTAAACACGAACCAAATGTTTCAAGTAATACAAGCAGACAAACTTTTGTTTTCTCAAAAGGAGTAAATAATTATATCTTGGGATAAGAAAGTTGTCTTTTCTCGAGGTAACATAGGCCATTTATCTTATTTTCTCAGGATAAGGGCATTAAAAAATAATTGCAAGTGAGGCCTTTCTCAGCTTCCATACATTTCTACCTTAAGAGTAAACTTTTTAATCTTTAAGCTGTCATGTGGCCTGTTTCATGCTTCTGGAAGCTTTCTGAAGTGTTACAAAGTGCTGTACAAAACGCCACCACACAGCCCTGATTATGCCCGACTGGGTTGTATTGAACTCAGGTCTTCATGGATCCCTCTCGGTGCGGATCCACGGTTCTAGAGCACTTACTTTTCAACAACATCGCGCTGAAGAAGCTGCCGGTGGATGACTCGGAGGAGCCCGGTTGCCGAACGGTTCCAGCAGCATGTTTTTCCAGGATTCGGGCTCTTCAGCCTCTGGTACGGCCGACCTTCGTGGCCCTGTCCCAGTCAGCGCTGGCCCTGCTCGGTCTCAGTATACAGGATGTGTTGGGTACCCCCCTGGGACCGGAGTATTTGAGTGGTTCCAGGCTGTTGCCGGGCTCCGAGCCGGCTGCGCACTGTTACAGCGGGCACCAGTTCGGCTTGTTTGCGGGACAACTGGGAGATGGAGCTGTGATGTACCTGGGGGAGGTGGACACGGGTACCAATGGGAGATGGGAGATTCAGGTGAAGGGCGCAGGAGTCACACCTTACTCCAGGTAATTTTACCATCTCATACAAAACACCTGAGGCAGTTTATGTACTATGATCCAACCCAGAAATAAGTTATAATATATGTATTGGTGCAACTGATTGATACATTTTCCAAGTGAGAATATCTCCATCCCAGCAGGTCACACAGACAGTCTTTCATAAGCCTTGCTATCCTCAGTCATGTGAATGCTTTAACCCAAGGAGAGCTGCTTAAGAGCTTAAGTGCTTGGCACACATTAAATGTGTCCTCTATTGCTTAACAACTGTGTGTGAGTCAAACCAGTAAAGACTTAACACACATAGTATAAGATATCTAGGATTGTCTTTTATCCTTGAATTACAGTACCAGTCATAAGTCTGGAAGTTTTTCTTTAATATCTCATTACATTTGTGACATTGTAGATTGATATTAACAACATCAAACTATGATGAAACGCATATGGAATTAAGTAGTAAACATAAAAGTGTTTTATATTATATATTTTCAAAGTAGCCACCTTTTGGTTAAGATGGCAAGAAAGGTGCAACTGTTAACTGAAAACCATTCCAGGTGAGCACCTCATGAGTAACAGAAGTGTGTAAAGTAAATTTAAAATTAAATTATCTGACTCCAACAGTAAATCCTCTTACCAATTCTCTGCGCAGATCATTTGATGGGGAATGATGAGCAGGAGACGTCCAAGTTCTCAGTTTAACATAATTTTATTACAATACGTCATGAAATGTGCAGTTTCTGTCTCTGGGTTCAAACATCACTTCCCTGATTTACAAAATTAAGGCGGATCAGTCCATGAAGTCTGGACCCCCTTTTGTCCCTTGAACCCTTTTTTATAGCCTAACAATGTTTTACTAAGGATGTGGGTAGAACTCTCCAGAAGGTTTGTCCCTCTCGAACTGTTGATTCGTCAGTTTTAATCAATATTGTGGACACGCCATGTCACCTAACACATCATGTTCGTGACTTGACCTGTTACCAAAACATTCAACACAACCCCCTGCCTTGTTATGACTTGCAGAGATATTCGTGGAGACACAGATTTTTCAATGTCCACATATAATATATCCTTTTATGATGATAGAATCTTACTGAGTTTAAGCAGTTGGAATAAATGTATTTAGAGTAATCATAGTTTTAAAACAATATTAGCACATGATCATTGTATCAAAGCATCTTACATGATTAATCTATAAATGCATAGAGAGAGGGCACACACACAGTTGAATGACGCAGGCACAGACAGTGACCTAGTCATTCAGATAGTGATCCCCATGCACAGACAACAGAGACAGAATAACAGATTATTTCTAACACTGACACAAAATCTGTAACTCACTGTCTCAGAGATGGTGATGGCAGGAAGGTGCTCCGCTCTAGCATCAGAGAGTTCCTGTGCAGCGAGGCCATGGCCGCCCTGGGCATACCCAGCACCCGTGCAGCCTCCCTCGTGACCTCTGACCTCTATGTCAGCAGAGATCCACTCAACAGTGGCAGGCGCGTTCCTGAGCGCTGCTCAGTCGTCCTGCGTCTCGCCCCTTCCTTCATCAGGTACAAAACATTTTAGACACAAATGTTATCTGTGGATCCATGTGCTTTATTATGTCTCTGTCTTGCTTTAGATTTGGATCTTTTGAGATCTTTCTGGGCCGAGATGAGTTCTCAGGTCTGCAGGGTCCCAGTGCAGGCCGGCATGACATTCGTGCTCAGCTGCTGGATTATACCATTGAGACTTTTTATCCTTGGATCCAGCAGACTCATAGCAACCGTAAAGAGAGGAATATGGCTTTCTTCAGAGAGGTGAGAACAGAATGTCAAACATTAGCTCTGCACTGATTTGTCCCCCATTAGGTTGTTTCATTTCATGAAGGTGTTTTTTCATTTTGAGGCTTCTTTTAGGGCTGCATGATATTGGAAGAAACTGAAAATGCGATGTTTATATATAAAGGCTTTATTGCAACAGGAACAGAAAATACAGGATTTTTTTCAGATTATTTAAATAGCTCTTTTTGGAAATAATCATTTTAAAATTAATTTTATAATTATAATTATTGGGTGGATTTTGAACATATGATACTCGTGTTTATTTAGCTTTTTATTTTATTTGTATTTATTCTTTATTTTCTCATTGTATATTCTTAGAATCAGTTGACAATGTTATACATTGTTTGCATATTGTATAAAAGTGTATATTCATGTTAAATATTCTTAAATAAAGTTAGTTGTTTAAGATAGCAGCCTTTGCAGAGTCACATAGATGCAAAATCAGTGCACAATCCACACAGAAAATGTCTTATTCATTGCAGCTCAAAAATTCTCTTTATCAACTGGCATTAAGGTAATTTATACATTTTTTCCTGTAAAATTAATATCGGTATTGGTCTCAAAAATCCCATATCAGTAAGGCTCTATAGATTAGTGTTTTAACCATAGATGGGAGACCTCTGGCTTCTTTCACTCTATTAGCTTTAAACAGGCAACTAGCTTTTGTACTGCAGCAGCTCTGCTGTGAATAGTTGAGCTGGATTGTCTATTCTTAACAGTTATGATACAACCCTGGTTCCAGGAATTCCTCCCCCTCCTCTCTCTTCCTCTCTCTGTTTTCTCTTGATGCAAGTTTACCAACATGTCATATCCTGCCTGGTCTGGCCCTCCCCCTTAACATTCTTGAGCCTATCTTTGGAAATCCGTGGTTCGGCAAAGCAGCAGACCTTCAGCCCTCTTGTGAGAAAGGCTAAAAAAAGAAATTGTTTACACAAATCACTGTCTGCTTCAGAGAGAAGACAGAACCAAGAATCAAGATTATTACAGAAAATGCTTTTAAAATGCTCAATAGTAAATTGGAAAATCTTATCTACATATAAAATGTGTGACATCGACATTATCTGAAACATAAATAAAGCAAAATATGATCATTTGATTTATGCATTTGGCCTTGATGAACTTTAAGATTTGTCAATATAAACTAGAAACTATACATTTTCATTACATTGAACACATCGTTCCAACTTCTTTTGACTTTGGATTGTATAGACCCTTATCAGAATATGTCACTCTGGCATCCCACTCAAATGTGCATGCACGTTGGTTGCACTTTAATCACAGGGAGACTTTTTGAACATGTTAATTATAAAAGATTTATAAAATCTTAACTGACCGGGGGGGGGGGGGGGGGATTACAAGTATTCGCATTTCGCGTTGGTGGAACATAACCAGGTTGTAAGTAGAACTTTGAAATGCAAAAACAATACAGGAGCAAGAGACAAAAAAAAAATAGAGTTCAAGAGTGTTCATTGCATTATATAATTTCACACAGTTACATATACATTGTTTTACACTTGCCTATCCCAGAGTGACAACTTCATATCATTTAGACAGTAAAATAAAGAAAAAGGTCAATGTTTGTTTGTTGTTTGTTTAATGTTTTAAACATTAAACAATGTTTGTTTAATGTTCGTTTACACATAGAGGTACAGGTCTCACAGAGTCTCACTTCCCATTACAACACCAAACGGCTGGTAACATTAGTAATAGAAAATGGGAACAGTTTTTTTTATTTTCACACATCACACATAGCAATGACGATGCTGAAATGATATGTATCGTAACTGTGATCATCATATCTGCAAGTAAGCTAGCCAATCTCTACCCTGGTTTAGACCCGACCTGCATCAGATGCAGACAGGACCCAGCTACCCTCAGTCACATGTTTTGGTTCTGCCCGAAACTGGCTCTATTTTGGACACGTATATTTGACACTTTTTCATATATGTGTAATAAGGTTGTCAGTCCCAACCCACTGACTGCATTATTTAGGGTCGTCCCTCAAGAGACACCATAGGCACCAGGCTGAGGCTATAGCATTCTCCACTGTATTGGCTCGGCGTCTGATACTTTTTAGTTGGACGAAGGTTACGCCCCCCTACGGCGTTGGGTGGAGGAGGTGATGTCCCATCTCAAACTTGAACAACTTAAATACACTACCCGGGGCACTACCCATAGATATTGCAAAGTTTGGCAACCATATTTAAAGTATTTTGAGGAGGAACTCCCATCCCTCAGTGTAGGGTCTTCTTTTGAGTTTGAGTTCAGTACTACTGTGAGTGTATAATGTGAAAAGCAATAAAAATATTTGAATAATAATAACTGTAATAATAATCTCTATCCCCAGGTGATGAGGCGAACTGCTAAACTAGTGGCCCAGTGGCAATGTGTTGGCTTTTGCCATGGCGTCCTTAACACAGACAACATGAGCATCTTGGGTCTTACTCTGGATTATGGGCCCTTTGGTTTCATGGACAGGTAAGATGCTTGAAGTGGAATTTATTTATTTCACCAGTATCTTATACATTTACCAGTTAGATCACTCACACTCTAAGAAAAATAGTTCTTCTGCTCCACTCAATAAGGGCAAACTCAGTAAAATGGTTAAAAAATTGAGATCACAATCTGTTTAGACATACAGTAACTAGAAAGAGGACTTCATATTGTAACCTAAAATATATTTTGTATGAAAACTCTCCTACGTGTGTTAGATTTGATCCAGATTTCGTTTGCAACAAGTCGGACAAAAGAGGGCGCTACTCTTACCAAGCCCAGCCATCTGTGTGCCGCTGGAACATGGCTCGCCTGGCAGAGGCGTTGGGCTCTGAGCTGGATGCAGCTGAGGCAGGGGCTGTGCTGGATGAATTCGAGCCCACATACGACGCATTCTACCTGAGTATCATGAGGAAAAAGCTGGGCCTTGTGAGAAAAGAAGAGGCAGAGGACCGAGAGCTCATATCAGACCTACTGCGCCTCATGCACAACACTGGTACAGAATAACAGTACATAGTAGGCTGGTCCCCCCCTCAGAAAAGGTCATCTGTAGAGGTAGAATTTTTTTTTTTTATAATTATTAATCATAATAAATGAAATGGGGCACCACTCTGAGAAAAGATTGCCAGTTCACCTAAATCAGTCTCATAAAGTTACCAAACCAAATTACCAAATTTCAAACTCTGACTAATAATTAACTTAATACCTATAATGAAATGACCATATTCATATTTAGTAATGGTTGAAGGAATTTGGAATTCTTTTCCTAGAAGAGGCTGGCATCTCACTCATACAAGCACAACAATAAAAGGACAGCATGTGTAATCCAAAAGAAGTATTTATTCAAAAAACCAAAGCAAAGTAAAGCAAACAAACACACAACGTCTAATCTAAAGGGACAGTGTGGAAATGTGAGAAAGGGTGAGTGTGTGTGTGTATGTGTGTGTCAATATGGCTGCCAATTATGAATTATTGAGTAAATTGAGTTTGTAAAGTAGAGTTGAATTGCACAACCTTCTGTCTGTGTAAAATGACTAACATTCAACTTCAAGTGGTGTGGCTACACAAATATCACAATAATAGTACTTAACAACACACATAAAACTAAAACCATCAATTACAGGTTAAAATGTGCTTAGCCTTGTGTTTGTTTCTACCTTATTTAAAGCCCAGTACTTTACGACCATCCCATGAAGGGATTAGGGAATCCTTTGGTGAAGAAGGCAGGGAACAGCTGGAAGAACTGTCTTGTTGGGTACATTCCATTGCCACAAACAGGCTCAAGCCTGTCCTATACGGTCTTCTTTCAAGCTGGAGGCCTTTTTTTCTGGAAAATCAGGTTCTGTGTCTCCTGGGAGAGACTGCAGGAGAAAAGAGAAGCTGAGATGGAGATATGTGCATTAACCCTGAAAAACAGTTCAAAATCCCATCTGTGACTTACGTGTGATCCCAACACATTTATGTAGAATAGAATAAAATAGAATAGAATAGTCTTTATTGTCATTGTACATAGCACAACGAAATTAGAGTGCAGCTCCCATAGTGCACAAAACAAATTTAGAACAACAACACACAAACACTTAAGGGCAATAAGGTATAGAGGTATAAAAGGTATAAAATATCACAACAAGAATAAATAATTGAATGGCAAAAATGTTGAATATAGAATAAATAGGTTGGGTGGTGATAGAGGATGAGTGGTACCATGTAGAGGTATTTATTAGATAATATGAATATAAATATAAATATATTGCACTATAATATTATTGCATTTAAGAGTATTTATGGTGGTGATAGCTCGAGGTAAGAAGCATCCTTCAGTCTGTTTGTCTGTGTTTTATGTGACCTGGAGCGCCTGCCGGAGGGCAGCAGGTCAAACAGATGATGACCGGGGTGGTGGTGTCCTCCAGGCTGGGCAGAGAGCAGCCAGTGATCTTCTGTGCAGTATTTATCACTCTCTGCAATGCTCTTCTGTCCGCTGCTGTGCAACCAGCATACCAAGCTGAGATACAGTATGCCAGGATGCTCCTGACGGTAGCACGATAGAAGGCAACCAGCAGCTTCTCGTCTGTTTTTTTTTTCTGAGTATTCTCAGGAAGTGGAGACGCTGCTGTACCATCTTCACTGCCACAACACTGTGGTGTTAGCAGCCCAGGAGAGGTCGTCAGAGATGTACACCCCGAGGAATTTAAAGAGTCTTTCTACACAGTCTCCGTTTATGTAGAGTGGTGCTGGGTCTGCCCTGCCTTTCCTAAAGTACATTTCTTTACTTTTCAAACTCTTTTATTATGCCTTACCAGGAAGTTTTTTGCCCTAAACCTTGATTAGAGGCCCAAATTCAACAAAACTGAAACCGCAAATTGTATGTGTATGTATAATTACATGTATGCTATTTTTAAAACGATCTGCACCATACCAGCGAAACGCTCATATGGGTTGTTATGGGTGGTATCTACCAGTGGTGGAAGAAGTATTCAGATCCCTTACTTAGGTAAACATACTAATACCACACTGTGAAATAACTCCACTACATGTGAATGTCCTGAATTCAAAACTTACTGATCTAAAAGTACAAAAGTATCAGCATCAAAATGTACTTAAAGTATCAAAAGTAACAGTACTGGTTATGCAGAATAGACCCACTCAGATTTTTATATATTCCAAATATATTGTTGTATTGTTGTTATTGATGGATTTATGTTAGCAGCATTTTACTGCTGTCCAGATAGGGCTCGCTCATTTAAACTAGCTAATATACTGTTAGGAGGTTTAATTAAAAAAAAAAAAAAAAGTTGACGTGAAAAGTAACTAAAGCTGTCAGCTAAATGTAGAGTAGTAAAAAGTACAACATTTGCCTCAAAATGTAGTGGAGTAGAAAGTTACATAAAAATGGAAATATTCAAGTAAAGTACAAGTACCTTAAAATTATTCTTAAGTACAATATTTGAGTGAATGTACTTAGTTACTTTCCACCACTGGTATCTACAAACGACCTATTCTGTCATTTAGGTGGGTGATCTTATTGTACATTTTACATTTTGGTAATGTGTAATATTATAGAAATGTATAAAATTTTACATGCTATGTTTTAGCAGTCTCGGTACTATAACATAATGTGTTTCCAGGTGCAGATTTCACCAATACCTTCCGCCTGCTGAGCCGTGTCCCCTGGCCTGAGGAGTGCGTCAGTGAGGGGGCCACAGTGGGACCAGTAGTGGACCTCATCCTAGAGCAGTGTGCCTCTATTGAGGAGCTAAAGGTGGCTAATAAGCCAACTATGGAGGACCGGTAAGGGAGTGTATGGTGGTTGGATACACATGTTTCTTCACTGAGCAGCTACTCTAAAACAAGGATATAAAGTCTAGCTGCCCCACCATATACTCCTCATAAACAGACATTTAATTCTCAATGAGCAGAGCACTGTTTTCCAATGACTTAATCTCTCTCATTCTCTAATTTGTTATTTCCTTTTATATGCTAGCATTTTGGGGAAAAAGCTAACCAAGACAATATGTAAGTGAAATGTAAGGATTTATGTGGAGACAGTAGCAGGCCAGCATGAAACATCATCTACGACAAGAGCTATATCTGTTATCAACATCACTTACTTCTGACTTTGTCTCAATTTCTAGTGAACTGGCGATGATTCTGTCCATGGCACAAACCAACCCAGTCATGTTTGGGATGGTGGCAGACACGCCAGCTGTGTCCCAGCAACTGGAACGCATGGGACGACTAAAGGAGCTGCTCGAGACGGACGAGTATGAGCTTAAGAAGAAGCAACGTGATGACTGGATTCGCTGGGTTAGCCGATACAGGTAAAAAAAATATTTTTTTTAACCCTATGTGTATTAAGAATTTTTCTTTCAATAAAGAGGATCGGATTCAGAGTATCAGAGTTTAAGTTGAATTTATTATTCTTGTACAAGAAGGAGCGTTTCACAGTGCAACACAACAGCTGAGGTTACAGAGTAAAAGGCTCACCCTCAAGAGCCCCAACAGTTAGTTTATATGCTTCTTACAATGGGCGGTCTCTGTCATAATTCTAGGCAATTCAATCATGTGGTTACACAGATGTTCAATCAAACGGCATCTTTCATAAACTTTCTTGTTTGTAGGCGAGGGGAAAACCTCTCGGCCCTTCTCTGACCCCACAGGTGTCTTGAGTGTCTCTCTTCTCTACTAAGTTTGACCCTTCCTTGACCCATTCATCTTAGAACAGAGAAGTCATCAGTGTAACACTGATGTGTACCCCGGACATATAGAAGGCTGGCAAATGTCCAATTACTCTTTAAATCCAATTTGCCCATCCTACAGATCATTTAACATGTCAAATCATATAACAGACATTTCCTAGAACATTTAAGCATGTTAATGACACACAATGCATGTGTCCTAAACATATAGCCATATGAGGGACATCTGAACCACATAACTAAATCATCCTATATGACTAGGTTACACAACACAATACATTATGTGAACAGCCCAGTATAATGTAATTTTTATAACACTATGACTCTGCAGATACCCTCAGCTCAATGGCGTTGTCATTGGAAATCGGAAATAAAGAGACTGGACTCCAACCCAGTCTTTGTGATTATTTATTAAACCCTTTATAAAGGATACAGTACAACACAGAGCAAAGCAGAAGCGGATGCAGACTGATGTCTTTTGGTCAGGCATGACTTTCACACAAACGGGTATTTCTGTTAACAAAAATTAGGAACTGCCACTGAAACACTTCTCACAGGGGTGACAAGGGTTAATAACGGACATGCAGTGGTGTCAACACCCAGTACAGATACGGTTACATGAGTCAGCAAAAACCAACTGAGTCAGTGTGTGACAGCTGCCTACTGGTGTCAGATGCTGTACGCCGACCAAAAAAGAGGCGCAGAGGTGTAAAAAAACCCCCAAAAACCTGAGCGACTTGGCAAACCTCCAGCCTCAAGGGTTTTTGTTTTTTTGTTGTTTTTTTGTAACATTTTGTTAGCTGTTGGGACAATATCTTATTACTCAATTGGCCAAGAAGTCTATGAAAATTTGCGTTTACACTACCCACAACAAGGCAGCTGTTTTTAAAGGCAAACAATGTACTACACACTTGCAAACGTAGTTAGGCAGACCACACTGGCAAATTCTGACTTACATATGATGGGCAGCCAAAAATATAACTTATGCTAATGCCAATTTAATGCTAATGTTATCATTTTAAATAGTTACATATATGATAATGACATAGAAATGTATATTTATTCTACACATAGTGGCCCTCATTTATCAAGCGAGCATTGAAACGAGCGCAGATCTGAGTGTATATTTCGTCTTACGACAGGGTCCACGTGTGATTTATCAAACGATCGTATCTCTCCAATCACAGCGTAAGAATGATCGGCTGTTGATAAATGTGGCGGCTCGAAACAAGCGTCATTTAAATACCACGCCCTAATATATACCCAATTCAGAAGACTCGCCTTCAGAGTTTACGACACCGAAGGACGCAATACGGCCAAAAAGAGGATTTTTTCACCCTCCAAAGTCAGCTTTATTAGCAAAGTGCACCGTTACGATCAACAATAGGGGCAATATAGACATATTAAAGAAAAACGCAGCGACGGAGGTTTATGAAATAAAAGTACTTATAGTTATAAACTCAAACAAGTCCAGTGATTATTTTACATTTGGAGCACGGACTTAGAAGTTTTCAGCTTTTTGGTTGAAGGAGGTAAACAATGTTTTAAAGTAAGTTTTAATTCTAAAAGAAGAGGAATTTCTCAGTCAGAAAATGAAACGCTGACGTCCAACAGCTGCAACACAACAAACTGGTTTTGTTTAGCAGCATAAAAAGTGAAAAAGAAGGAAATCAGTGGTGCCGTCAGCAGAGTAGCGGACTATTGAACTCCCGGCGAGGTTTGAGTAATTACATGGTGATATATAAAGCCTAATAATCTATATAATATCCGAATATTGCTATTATTATGATGGAGATATATTATTGACCTCTTTACATTTACTAATAATGATGTCCTAGTCAGAGGAGCGTGTGGCAGCGCTGATTGGAAATGTTTCTATTCGGGCAGCACCGCTGGTGAAGGAGACGCTGACGCTCCGGTGTCGGAGCGGGATAACAGTAAACAGCAGAAGACAACAACATTTAATATCCTCGGCTGGTATTCTGTTTAAAGAATTTCACGATCGCATGGTTTATTTATTTATGGATTATGTTTTAATGATAAATTATGTAGTCTAAACATGTTTTGCTTTGTCACTATTAAAAATCAAAACACCACAGAGTTTTATCAGCTCCAGGCATCGATACTATAGTCTAAGATCAATTCTCCAACTCAGACCTGTGGACTTCACGCTGACTCAGATTTGCGTACACGAGCTGAGAGCAGACGTGAGATCTGATCGTACCGTCCGCTCACGTCCATATTGATAAATGCCGAGGCTTGCGTAGAAATCATCTTACGCCCACTTTACGCACACTTTCTGACGTACGCTCGTTTGATAAATGAGGGCCAATATGTTTATCTCATATATGTGATAGAAGTGAGTGTGTTTCTGTCTCTATCTGATAACCTGTCCAGGGTGTACCCAAGCAGAAACCTCTGGGCCTGATGAGTGAAGCCAAAACACAAGAGCCTTAAACCTGCATTCTTTTTATTGGCCAAAAGGGGGCGACTTTACTTAGTCAATAGGAAAGTCAATAGGAAAATAGGACTTGATTCATTACCTAAGTATTCTCATCACGCTCATTTAAAGTCTTCTTTAATACAGCACATTTATTTTGTAGATCATACTGTTTAAAATGATATGAATGATAATGTTTACTGAGGTAATAAATTAAGTGAGAAGTATGGTCATTTTCCCATGGACTTGCATACAAATTGACCTATTGGCACTTGTCAGACCTGGAGGTGGCGATTCATTCCACATATATCATGTGTGAATCCAACATTGTTACCTACTGTATATACTGTATATGCATACTATATTCCATATGGCATAAATAATCAAATTTACTTTTCTTTGAAAAACTTTCCCTTGTCTTGAAATACCAGGAGGCGTTTAGCCAGTGAGTGTGGTGGCACAAGTGACTTGTTTCTCATCAAAAAGGAAAGGCTCAGTGTGATGAACAGCACCAACCCTCAAGTCGTACTGCGCAACTACATCGCCCAGAATGCAATTCAGGCTGCAGAAAAGGGAGACTTCACAGAGGTTCGGACACCTATAGTAGTTTTCTTTTCCTTTTACTAAATATCCACTGGGATATGTAGACGCATTAAGACTGGGCTGAAATGTAACATGCAGTTCACAAAGTCGTGAATATAGAATGAGTTAAAGTTAAGGTGGCCACTAGGTGGAGACAGACACAGATTAATGGTACAGATACATTGGTAAGGCCTGTTATGGTATGCGGTCTTGGGCTGTTTTGTCAGTTTCTTAATACTTTTCATTCTAACGCATAAAATGTTTACCATGCTAGGAGGCTATCCATTTTTTCAGCACAACCTCTTCTATATGACCTGATAAAAAAATAATTAAAAAAAACCCTAAAAGAAACAAAAAAACAAAACAAAACTTAAAATCTGATTTAGAAAATTTGGAATTTTTATATTATTTCAAAACACAGTCATGCTCAGTGAAGATGTTTATGTTGTTTACAAATGTAATATACACGGTCACCTATAAAGTTGTAATAATTTTTGTTTTCAGACACAATCCCCTGTTAATTGTGCTTTTATCTCCATTATGATATGTTTAGAATAGATTGATTAATAAAGATATTGATCAAAAATATTTAATTACAACTTTATGAGCGACCATGTATAAGAAGTAAAATGAGGATAACATCTAGTTCTATATTTTTATACTAAATATATATTGACCCTATCTCCGAAAGATTTGAAGCCAGGGCTTTAGGCAGGGCTCCATTATGCTTAGTTTTTATGTCATGATTTCATGAAGAAGTAATGTGCCGGCACTTTCATGGACTCCAGAGGGTTAACAACCTGAGTTGTCTCAATAGAGGTTGTAAAGCAATGTTTGTTGTAATTATATTAGATTTAAATGATCAATAGTAGTCGTCTAATCTGTATGTTTTCCTGCAGGTCAGCACGGTCCTCAAAGTTCTGCAGAAACCATATTCTGATGAATTTGGGCTGGAGCTGCTGGATGGACCCAGTACATGTGGCGAAAAGGAGCAGACAGAGAGGGAACTAACTGCTGCCTACATCAGGAGACCTCCTGCCTGGGCACAAAGGATTTGTATCACCTGATCCTCATAGAGCCTTCCAAACAGGTCAAGGAGAGAGGTCTGGTTCCACTGGTGGATCATACAAGCTTCAGTTTTCAAAGCAAACAACACTGTTGTTCCTATGAGAACTGTACTGCTGCTGCTATTGTCTGCCACCTCAGACTTTTGTCCTGCTTCCTGAAAGGATGTTATGTTACCCAGTGTATTCCAGTTTCATCAGTGATTATTATCAGTGATAGATTATTGTTTGTGTGATCATGATGTTTTAAGCTCTTGAATACATAGACTGTTAGACTGTAAATTTAACAGAATGATCACCCTTACAACTAGTCTGTGGATTTGCTGATGATGTATGATGGCTCAGATAACCAGTCACACAGTGACCTTTCTGGGTCTGAAACACCAGGAGCACACTGACTGGAGATCAACCTGTCAATCACAAATATGAGCAAAATGACTACCATTCATTTCTCAAAGCTCCTGTAGATAGAATAGATCAAATGATTGTTGGTATTTTTCCAACTCTTTATAAAAGTTTGAAATAAAAGATCATGTTGTTTAAAATAAAGTGTGTTCATTAATTATGTGTCTGTTTTAAGCCTATACATACTAGGTATCTTAAAGGGCCTGATTTCTTACTATAAACAATTAGCTCCTACATTTTTTGTGCCAAAAAGAATTTTTTTTTTTTTTTTAAACAAAAGGATGTCTGGATAGGTGTGTTCGTTCAGACTTTTGTCACTAGTTTCGAAAAAGGTGATGTCACTAATTTTGTTGCAATGTTTAATCAAATTATAGCAGTTGAGTTTTTTTAGCCGCACCATTGTCATCAAATCTGATCAAACCACACCCAGACAGTGCTGATGAAGCAGATTATCCGAGGTATTAAATGTTAGACTCTTTATAAATAATAACCCAATCTTTAGCTTACAGGTGCATCTCAAAAAATTAGAATATCATGGAAAAATCTATTTCCAGTCGTTCAAGTCAAACAGCCCCAACCAAGTATTGAGTCATCTAGATGGACATACTTTTCAGAGGCCAACATTTCCATATTAAACATACTTTTTAAAACTGGTCTTTTGTAATATCATTTTTTTTTTTGAGACACTGAATTTTAGGTCTTCATTAAATGTAAGCCATAATTATTATAATTAGAAGAAATTAAATATATTAAAATATACAATGTTTCATTCTGTGTGTAATGAATCTATATTATGTGTAATTTACATTTACATTTAGTCATTTAGCAGACACTTTTATCCAAAGCGACTTACAGGAAAAAAAGGGGAACAATCAAGGTATAGTGCAATAAATTTCCATTTTTTGAATTGAATTACTGCTTAGCTTGGCCCCCCGGCAAAAATTATTTAGTCCTTGACAAAAGTTTTCCCTCCATAGCATCAAAGCTCTGGAATTTAAAAAAACATTTTTTTTTTACATTTTAGTTTGTAGGTGTTGAGGCTCTAGCCAGTGCCTGTTCATTTAGCCCCAGGGTCATCAGCAAGTACTTTAGATGACGTACAGTCCGTCTATGCAGCAGGTCTGTTTTTGTAGCCTTCCTCTGCCCCTGTGGGACTCCCATGACATTTAATACCTGCTTTAATTTTGCTTTTTCTCTTTCTCTGGTGTTGTTATGAATAGATCAGTATACAAACTGCTATCATGCCTCATATCTGTTAAGTTAAATAGGTGTGGTAGCAGTCATGTGAACCACAGCAAGAATGAGTATATACATCTATTTTGTTTTCTACGTATGAGGCTCATTTAAAATTCTGCTCTCACTCTATATATTTTTTTTATTTTCTTAAGATGAGTGTATTCATGTTAATTGATAATTATAAGCATGTTTAACTTATTGAAAGTTGTGTTTTATCTGTGGGGAAAAACAAAAAAAATCCTAAAATTGAGACGATGATGATAATGGCCAACAGTTCAATCTATAAGTGTTTTGTGTGGTGTCTGAGTCTGAGAAACAAAAGGAGGGTAAAAAATAATTCCATCATTCTTTCCTAATGCCCTCTAACCTGCTGGTTCCCTGAACTTAAAACTAGAAGCTGACCTGCTTGAGTCAAAAAGAAAAGATGCTTCACTAACCTGTCTGTGGTTTAATACAGTTTGATGCCTGCAAAGACAAATTAAATGTTAAATTTCCATCGTCAGGTATGTCACCCCCTTCTCCTGTTTACACACACATTCATACAAAGATACACACATAGAGACACTCACACAGGCAGTACATCCAAGGACCTTCAATAATCTAATGAGCAACACAACACCCCCACCTAGTGGACACACAAGCACACAGCAAACCTACAGTGTTTATTGAATCTATTCTCAGACATATAAAATAAACACAACCTCGACTTTATCCAACTCACTGCTCTCTACTTTAACACTGTTTTGTTATACCTCTAAAAAGTGTATTTTAAATAATAGTAATTAAAACATGTAGTATATGGAGACCTAAAGTTTATGACAGTATACAGTCGACCAAAGATCCCCACAAAATATTTCAAGCAGTTTAATAGACTATGCAACAAATTCCTATGGAACAATAAACGACCCAGATTAAACTTGAAAAAATTCCAGAGGCCAGTGGATCAAGGTGGACTGGGGGTCCCGAAATTGCTTTTCTATCATTATGCATTCAGCCTGAGACACTTCTCCTGAGAGAGCACCCCCGTGGTTCGGCCTGTCAAGCCTGTCACTGTCACGCTGGATATATTGATAAGGATGAAACTCAATTTGTGGGCTGAAACACTAAAGAACAAGTATGATGAAGGTAAAACCTCTAAAAAGGACAAAATCTGACTGTTTCATTAGTTTTAAGGCTAAAACTAGCTTGGCCACTTAACAGCAACAGTATCTCTTCTTTGTTTCTTTATCAGTTCCAAGCAATCAAGCGGGCAAAGGTAAGACAAAAAGGCACCCACACACAGTCATGGCAACAAGTTCAATGTCTATACTTGTATGGACACAATATTAAAGGTATAGGTATTTTTTTTCTTCTTTGAGCAGAAATCAACCACCACATAATCAGAGAAAAACTTAAATCCACCCTGAGGAGAAAGTACCAAAACATTTACGAGGGGAATGCAGATGAAAGAGACACCGTCTACTTGAAAAAAATCTACACAGAGCTGCACGTGATCGAAGGAGCCCGGGGAGGCTTCAATGAGGAACATGAGGTCCGACAGCAGAGGTCCAACCATGTGATGACAGAGGAAACTTCCATTGAAGTGAGGGACATCAAACCCAAGCCCAACCAAGAGAAGCGAATCAGAACTGTGCTTACCCAGGGTATACCTGGATCGGGTAAAACTGTCTGTGCACAGAAGTTCACACTGAGCTGGGCAGAAGGAGAGGAAAATCAGGACATCGCCTTCCTCTTCCCGCTTTCTTTCCGTGAAATGAATCCCAACATTGGTGAGAAGGACTACAGTCTGATGCAGCTGCTCCATCAGTTCTTCCCAGAGATGAAGCCCCTTGAGACTTTGGGGACAGAATGCAAAGTCCTCTTCATCTTTGACGGCCTGGATGAGACTCTCCTCCCCCTGAACTTCAAGCACAACAAGGTCTTAAGAGATGAGACGGAGCCGGCCTCGCTAGATGTGCTGATCACCAACCTCATCACGGGCGATATGCTCGGCAATGCTCTCATCTGGATCACGTCCAGACCTGCGGCAGGTAGCCGGATCCCTCGAAAGCACATCCACCAGTGGACAGAGGTGAAGGGCTTTGCTACTGAACAGAGGGAGGAATACTTTAAAAAGCGTTTGCATGATGATAACCTTGCAGTCAGGATCATCAACCACGTGAAGTCGTCAAGAAGCCTCAACATCATGTGTCAGATACCAGTTTTCTGCTGGATCACAGTCACTGTAATGAAGAAAATGTTGCACAACAACGTATCAGGAAGCATGCCCAACACCCTGACCGAGTTGTACGCATATCTCCTTCTCTGCCAGACAGACCTGATGGTTGAAGGACACTACCCAATGGGAAGCGACAATGTCGTCTTGAAGCTGGCAGAGCTTGCGTTCCGTCAACTGGAGAAAGGCAAACTGATCTTCTATGAGGCTGACTTGAAAGAATGTGGCATTGATGTCAAAGAGGCTACTATCTACTCAGGAGTTTGCACAGAGATCTTTGTAATGGAGGGCAGAAGGAGGAGAGAAGTTTTCAGCTTTGTACATTTAACCATCCAGGAGTTTCTGGCAGCTGTATATGTCCATCACTCCTACATGCAAAGAAAAGAAAATGTTCTCCTTGGATATCTGAAAAGGATCTCTACAAGATGGCTCCCCAAGTCTGTGTTCAGGTTTCACAAGATTGCCATTGAAAAAGCCTTGGAGAGTCCAGAAGGCCGATGGGACCTCTTCCTTCGCTTTCTCCTAGGACTGTCGCTCAAGTCGAACCAAGAGCTCCTGGGTAGAATATTGTCTTTGGAAGCCGAAGGCGAGGAAGCCGAAAGCGAGGAAGACTTGGCGAAAACCATCCAGTTTATCAAGGAAAAGATCAAGGAGGAACCAGAGTCCAAGCTCAACCTCTTCCACTGCCTGAGTGAGCTGAAAGAGTTGTCCTTGGTGCAGGAGATCCAGAGCTTTATGAGTTCTGGGAGGCTTGAAGCCAAAAAGATGGATCCGGTCCAGTGGTCTGCTCTTACTTTTGAACTGATGACATCGGAGGCAACAGGGGAAGAGTTTGACTTGAAGAAGTACATTAGATCAGAAGAAGGGGTAGTGAAGCTGCTGAGCGTTATTACTTCCTCCACACGTGCTCTGTGAGTTTACCTACATGATAATGCGTTCCTCTTGCTTGTTGGTTTTAGTTGCCCGGCATGATGAAAATAAATTTATTTTTCTGTGTAGTTCTACATTGTTGGACCTTGGTCCGAGAACTTGTCACCCTGCAATAATAGAAAATGTTTTGTTTGTTTGTTGTATGATTTTGTTTTTCTAGGCTAAATCGCTGCAACATAACTGAAAATTGCTGTGAAGTTTTGGCCTCTGCACTGAGCTTGACCTCGTCTCACCTGACAGAACTGGACCTGAGTGACAATAAGCTGAAGAATTCAGGGGTGAAGCTGCTTTCTGTTGGATTAGGGAGTCCACATTGTAAACTGAGAAGTTTAAGGTCTGTAACAAATGTTAACATTATTTTCAAATTAACCCTGTATGGTTGAAAGACTTTTGGTTAAGGTTTACTGTTGTTTGCTGTCCTAATTGTTATGTAATTGTATAGCGCCTGCCTGCTATTCTTTAGTTCAGATTGTTCAGAGGTGCTTTCTTTTATGTCCCTTTTTCAGATTACATAAGTGTAAACTGGAAGGAGACTGCTGTAAGGCACTGGCTGTTGCTGTCAGCACAGAGTCTAACAGACTCAGAGACCTGGACCTGAGTGCTAATGACTTCCAGGAAGCAGGAGTGAAGGCTCTGTGTGTGGGACTGAGAAGCCCCCACTGCAAACTAGAAACAATGAGGTTAGACCCTTTTTGCTGACAAACCCAAATCACTTGCTTGGACTTAAATTTAAGTTTTTATTTATTTTTTGTGTATAAACTTTCGCAGGTTAAATGAGTGCAAGCTGAAAGAGAACTGCTGTGCTGATTTGGCTTCAGTCTTGAGTGCAAGCACATCACAAATGAAAACTCTTGACTTGAGCAACAACAGCCTGAAGGATTCTGGTGCATCTCTCCTCAATGCTGGACTAAAGAGTCCACACTGTAGACTGGAAACACTGAGGTCAGTGAAGATTATCACTCACTCAAGGGCTAGAAGATTGTTCCTTTAGTGCATAATGAATCTTGCACATGACATGTTTAATGCTGATATGTTTTATATTAAAATATATTTTAATGGTGCACATTTTTAACCTATAGGGGACAGAATAGTTATAATAAAGCAAGCCAAATAACAGATATAGAGCATCACACACATTCTACCGGATGGAATTTTCTCTTCAGCTAGCTGCTAAATGTGACCTGCTCCATCAAAATGAGTCACATTGACCCCGAAACACATTTTGAGATTTTGATGTGTATGTAAAGAGGAGACTCTTAGCTTCATGTCAATACCAACATCATGTTTCTACACCAAATATCCCATGAGATATGACCATCCAAAGTTCGACTGTTATCAAAAGTTAGTTTTGAGAAAAAGGGCTTTAAAGAAAATTATACAGATTCCTCCATGTTTCACAGGGATTTAAACACATTTATTAAGACTAGACTCCAAATGAACACAATATTTTTGGGTCAAAGGTGATACCCCACATCTGTATGTGTAGTCTACTCATACTGTCACACATACACATGCACGTGACCACGTGCACGTGACCTCGTGCACGAGCACATACACAACACAGTACAGGCCTAGAAGCCCATGTAGACAAGTATCCAAAACATATGGAATACAATAATGATAAAATATGAACAAATATACTGTACATATGATGTAATACAGAATGTATGATGGGTATTTAAATATAATAATACTTTAAAAATATTAATATAAAGAACATTTATAAAATCTTAAATATTGAGCCACATGCACACATGTACTTACAGTTACTTACAAGTGCATATCCATACAATTAAAAATATATATACAGACAATGGCCCTTTTAATATAATAATACAGAATATATTTTATATTATTTCATATTTATTTATTATTATTTCATAATTAAACTGCCACATGCATCAAGGAAGCAAGTAGTCCTGGTGTTGCTGCTTCTCACACAGCATCCTCTGACAGAGTCGTATGGAGCTTCACAGGATGGACCAAATGTTTTAATCTACAAAATAAAATAGCATTAATAAAAAAATGCAGTCATCATCACAAACCTTTTGGGCTGGCTAAATCACATTGAATCATGAGGCCTGATCATTTCTGTATTATTGCTTCAATATGATCAGTGTATTAACTGATAGACAGACTGCACAGGATTTAATACAGCCCCATATTCAGAAACATAACATATTTACCACACAGTTTATGATTCACCATATCAGATCTTTTTAACAATACTTTTACTATACATTAACCATACTTTAGGCTGTTTATTTTGTTATAGCCTAAAGATCTCCTCACCTTTGTGTCTCACAGCAAACCTGTCTCCTACAAATTATGTTTGTATATTACTGTTTAATAATTAGCCTCAGTTATGTGGTGATAAGGTAATCACTGCCTGGATTATGTTCAGAAACAATAACAACAATTTTTTTGAGTGAATGAAACACTGCTTTTCCTCATTATGTTAATAAATGCAATTTATAGGAGACAGTAGACACCTGAGACACACACCTGACACGCCCACACCTGGGCTAACGTTACACACTGCTGTTATCACACAGCATTATTAGCTGCTTTCTTAGCCTGCTCTAGTGATTTTATTAGCCCTTACTAACAGAGAAAAAGATGATCGTGTAGATAAAGTATAAGCACTTACCATCAGTCATCTCTTTAACTAGGTCGCGTCTTCTCACGTCTCCGGTGAACAGCAGCTAGCAGGCACTGCTGTTGTGAAGTTTGCGGCTCCGCTTGTACTCCCGAGCTATCGCAGTCTCTTTAACATTGTCCTCGTTTAGATAACTACAGTCAGAGACATTGTATGCTACCATCGGCTCATCCATGAGCGCAATATCTTCCTCCTCATCTTCCTCCAACTCACTCTGTCCGTCACTATCTTGGCTAACGTTAGCCGGACCGTCCGCGTCCTAGTCGGAGGTCCCGCTGTCTCTCTCTCCTCTCATCTCCTCACCTACCGGTGCGGTGAAATAGTCCGTAATTAACTCTGTCCAGTTGTCATCACATGTAGCACCTCTATCTCTGATTAAATTGAAAAGTTTTGCAATGTTCTCCTCACATTAATCCATCTAGTTAAGCCACTATCTGAACCACGTCATCCAGCCTTGGTCTGTGTGCCGCGAAAAACTTTCTGACAACGTTACATTTAAGAGCTTAAAAACTATACTTATCATTTGAATTTCATATAAATGTTAACATTGTCTTAAAGCTGAGACTTTATTTATTCAGAAACGCATAAAACCCCAAAACAGCCCAAAATCACTTTTTTCATGTTTAAACGTGTTTTTACAAGAACGGGCGGTTGCGACTTCCGACTAATTTTGATGGAGCACAAATGGTCTTTTATTTGGTGCTGGGCTGGTAAAGTGAACAGTGCAGTGGTTTAATCAGAGCCTCTTTGTAGAAATGAGTAGTAGACTGAAGCATACAACAAATGTGTAGATCATGAAACCATAATAAGCTGCTAAAAGAGGCTAAAAAACGTATGTAGCTACATGTAGAAACTCCTATAAAATATGAATATAATAAAAATGTTGATTAACTCCAAAGCTGCGCTAACTTGAATTTATGATACAATTAAAACAATAAAACAAGTGGTACTGAAAGGTAAGCTAAATTGCTATCAATTTAGCTTACCTTTCAGTACCACTTGTTTTGTCTATTTTAAATAAAAACTTCAAACTCCTGGTCTCCTCTGGAAGGTTGTGAATCTGGATTTCGGAACCACCACCTCAGGGCTCGTAATGGCAGATTGGTTAAAGAGAGTTAATTGGTATAACGATAACGACGATCTAATTTAAAATCACTGTCCATCTTAAAACCTAAATTTGACACAGTTGGTCTTATAAAATCTGCCAGAGGGCCCAAGTCAAAAGGAGGGGTCACACAAGAGCCACTAGGGCCAAACACTATCACTTCTGTCTTCTTCTCATTAAAATTTAAAAAGTTCAAGGCCATCCAGGCCTTGATGTCTTTGAGACATGACAGGAGCGGTGTGAGGGAGAAAGCATCTTTTTTCTTCAGTGGCACATATATCTGACTGTCGTCAGCATAGCAATGGAAAGGGATAACCTATGACCTGAAAACTTCAAACACTCCAAAGGGAGGAAAAACTACACTGGTGTTAAATGTGCAAAATAACACACACTCCTAAAAATCTGAAGCAACACTAAGCTATGAAAAGGTACAAACAAAAAATCACACATATTGAGGCAGAGAATAAAGACTTATGCTGGGCTTACACCAAAAAATTTCCACAGTCCCAGACTAAAACCTGAAAGTCTTTAGTAAATCTAGGAGTTTTACTGGAGTCATCTCCATTGTTAAGTTTAAGGTAGTAATCTGCTCTGTTTCATATCAGTCTTTTCCTATCAGTCTTGGGTTTGGATCATATCAAACGTGTTTGACATTATCTCAAGTCTCAGTGACGTAACACAATCACCAACCAATAGATGAGCGGGGGAAAGGTCCCCGGTATATTTACCGGTATATTCCCCCATATATTTATGGCCACGAGTGGGGTTTTTGGGGGCACGGTTTCTTAGTAAAGAGAACAGTAAGGAGACCCAGTTAAAATGTATAAGTAATGGATACATAAATAATCAATAGTTAATGTATGATTAACTAAATGAAAGTTGATAGAGCTGATACATATATTTATTCAATTAAATAAATTATAATTAAATAGGCTATAAATGTATATCATGAATTCATTTCTAAATGTTCCTTTCCTTTATTCTTCCTTATATCTATTTTTTATTGTAAAATAGTCAACTTTTCATGTCAGAAAAACAGAAACTCCTTTTCTGCTTTGTGAGGGCTTCTTCTCCTTCTTCCTTTTTTCTCAACACAAACCACTGCACACACTAAAGCAGCTGGAGCCAAAAGCTGCTTCTCCTCCATTTTGAAAGGTTTTACTAAGAGCATGATGGGAAAAAATTGCATGGTGGCAAAAACATGCTAAAAGAATCTAGTTGTAGTCTTGTAAATAGTGACCCTACAAGATTCACTAATAGTGCAGCAAATAACCAAAACAATCGTTCAGTTTGTGATAAAAGCCTGAAATTTGGTACACATATAGCCAAAGGCATACCGAAAAGATTTGGATATGGAGGCATCATGAATTTTCAACATGGCGCCCATGGCAGCCATTTTTCAAAATGGCCACCAGCAATGCCTGTTTTCTTATGAGTGACAGACATAATGTGATATTTTAGACATATTTACCATATATTGTACTTGGTAAATGTCTATAGGATAATTGAAAAGTATCATTTCATATTCAAGATGGCCGCCATTTCCCAAGATGGCAGCCGTCACTTGTATGACGGTCTGATATGTATGATGGGGGAGGTCTCCGACTGGGACAGAAGAGTGATCTGCTTCCATGCCTGGAACAAGTTCACAGTGCATACTCAGAAAGTCCAAAGGATACCTGTGCCATTGTAGATGGGGCAGCCATCATCCAGATGCTGAAACCAAGTTCAGTAAAAACCTTCAATGACTATGCCCATGGGATCTTCATTCCATATCTGACCAGAAAACTTGAAAGTGTGTCCAGGCTTGATCTGGTGTGGGACCTCTACTTGTCTGATTCTCTGAAAGCTGCTACAAGAGCAAAGCATGGAACTGGGATTCAGAGACATGTGGTAGGTGATGTAGCCATTCCCAGGAACTGGCCAAACTTTCTGAGTTGACAGCAATAAGACAGAATTGTTTGCCTTTCTCTCAAAAGCTCTGCTCACATCGTTACTGCAGGAGGATAGACAGCTTGTTATCACTAGTGACATAGAAGTCCTTAGCAAGCCACCACTCCCAGATAGGTCTTCGATTGCTCCTTGTACACATGAGGAAGCCGATAGTCGCATGTTATTACATGTAGCCCATGCAGCAAGAAATGGCCATCATAAGATCATGATTCAAACAGTTGATACTGATGTTGTGGTGCTAGCTGTGGCAGTGGCTCAGACTCTACAACCAGAAGACGAGCTTTGGTTGGCTTTCGGAACTGGAAAGAGTTTCCGATACTTAGCAGCCCATGAAATTGCAGCAGGGCTAGGACCTGAGAAAGCACGTGCGCTACCACTGTTCCATGCAGTGACCGGTTGCGACACTGTGTCAAGCTTTGTTGGCCATGGGAAAAAGACAGCGTGGGCTGTATGGACTGTGTTTCCTGAACTTACGCATGCCCTGTTGAAACTGTCTTCAGCCCCAACTGAGATACCACAAGAGGTAATGGCCACAATTGAGAGGTTTGTTATCCTACTCTATGACCGAACCAGCACATGCACAGAAATAGATACGGCAAGAAGGAAGTTATTCGCCAAGAGGCACAATGTAGAATCAATCCCTCCAACCAAGGCTGCCCTGGAATAGCATGTCAAGAGAGCAGTATACCAAGGAGGTCATGTGTGGGGTCAAGTGCTGGTGTCAACACCAGAACTACCTTCACCGTGCAAATGGGGTTGGTCAAAGACATCTGAGGGAGACTATGAACCCTTCTGGACATGCCGACCAGATGCAGGCCAGTCCAGTTATGAACTTGTCTCTTGCAAATGTAAGAAGGGTTGTGTTGGGCATTGCAAGTGCAAAAAAGCTCAGTTGCAATGCACTGCCCTCTGCTTCTGTGAAGGCGAGTGTGAATAGTCTTCCTTGTGATAGACCCTAGATTTGGCCTCACTTAACATATGTCTTGTGAGATAGAGCAAATATTCTCAGAAATTCTACATTTACTAATTCAAATTATGCATCAAGAAAAATGTATAATTTGACACAGAGTTTATGCGTATCTAACCAGTCTGGATACAATGGCGGCCATTTTGAATTTTTAATGAAAATGTCTAATCCAAAAAACACATTAGCAAGCACTTATGGTAATTAATTAATCGAATTCTGTGTACAATGTCACATTATATCCATCTCTCATAAGAAAACTGTTGTTTCTGGTGGCCATTTTGAAAAATGGCTGCCATGGGCGCCATGTTGAAAATTCATGATGCCTCCATATCCAAATCTTTTCGGTATGCCTTTGGCAATATATGTACCAAATTTCATGCTTTTATCACAAACTGAACGATTCTTATACATATTGGAGTTAAGCTGCTGGACTATAAGTCTTTGTAAAATCTCAGTGTGAGACTAGGCTGGGACTAAAAACTCTAAACACTTGTCTTTAGATGTGAGCTGCTCGTCTTCCAGGAGTCTTTTCCAAATATTTTCAGAGTCTTCTGGTGTATAGGTAGCATTTTGTAAAGCAAAAAGCAAAACAAGGACCACACATGGACTATGGCTGGGGTGCACACGAAACAAAGGGAGAAGCAGACTATAAAACTATAACAGGAAGTAGTACATTTTCACAATAAAACCAGACAAAAACCCAGGACAAGACAAAACCTCACCACGGTGTGACAAATTTATTATAAAACCTCATAATGTATTTATTAATATGTGTATTTATATCATCCTTTCTACAGTGTGGAACACAATGCAGAGTGCTACCTGAAATCAACACTGAAAAACTGTAAGTAGAGTATTTTATATTTATACTATTTTATATATACTTGTTTTTAACTTGACATGTTGTATTTTCATTAGTCCAGCAGATGGCAGGATAGACATCTATTTACAGCTGATATCGTGAGCTCTGTTATTCTGATTTCTTTCTTTCTGTAGTTCTTTGTGTCTTTCTTTCTCTCTCATCAGACCCTGGGATCTGTGTGGTAATTTGTGATAGTTGAAAAAAATACAATTGTGTTTTTTTAACACAATATGCACCACAAAAGCACATTAAATGAAAGGGATCTTCACCTTATTATACTGTTGAGCATAGGTGTCATTTAAGCTTCTCCCCATCACTTATTTAAATGGCTGATGTGATCCTCATCATTTGTTTGAAAAGTTCTGAAAAACAAAACACAGATAAAAGTGTGGGATATGTTTTGAATGTGCAAAAAGATTAAAACATGAGCAGAAATCTTGGTCAAACACATATGAGCTATTAGTCCAGGGATTATAAATGCTATAATTAATTAATGTACGTACATAACTGCCATGGACACTTCTGCTGTCATTCTATTTTTACTTCTGCTATGACTATAACCATAATTCATGTTACTTCCATCACTTCTGCTACTACCACGGTCATTTGACTTAATCTACCAGCTTCACATCTACCTTCATTCATCACAGACTGTAGGGTTAGTGCTATTAGTTGTGTTTCCACTAGGGAGAAAAGTCTCAGGCCACACCCTCTCAAAAGTCCTCTCACTCAGCATGTCTCCATTACAAAAAGGCCCTCAGAGGGATTTACGAGACTCCAGAGGTTATGTATGGTTTTCGACTGTTGCGTAATCGCTTAGCGACAGTTTCGTCCGTGACGTCACATACACGGTGGATTAAACAGGGGAGACAACTTTGGCCGGCATTGCTAACTGTGCACAAGCTGATCATAAACAAACCAGCATGGCTAATTATGCACAGCGTCTCTGCTGATCATAAACATTGTGATCTTAATTAACCGGCATCGCTAACTGCACAGAGTGTCTGGTGCTTGTTGTAAACCAACAGAGATCGCTAAGTGAACACCTCCTGCAGCAGCAGCACATACACACTGTACTGCTACAGAGCTAACTGTTAGCCTATTAGCAATTTGCAGACTGGATGCTAAAGGGTCAACATCCCCTCTGGCTCTGCAGCTGGGAGAGACTGCTGCAGGAGGACTGTGCCACTTCAACTCGGTCTTACTCTTCTTAACGAGCTGCCGGCCCGCAGCACAGTAAGAAGGAGTCTACAAAAATCTCCAATAATACCAGAAAAAGTCGCTGGATTTGTCTCCAGGCGCTTTCTTGAAAAATAGTCGCTAAGGGGGTCTGAAAAGTCGCTAAATATAGCAACAAAGTTGCTACGTTGGCAACACTGCTTTGCCGGCTTTTACAAATGGCGTGTGTTGTTGTCATGTAGAGTACTACGTCATATCCCGCTTAGTGATCTATCCAATCAGTAACCAGGCTTTTTTCAGGGGAGAAAAAAGAGCCTGCTCTTCGACAGGGACAAAGAAAGTCCCAACAAAAGTCTGCTCTAGACGGCTCGTATTCAAATTAGGGGCGTTTCGGCGAGTGAGACCCGCCTCGTTCCGAGTATTGGGCTGTAGTGGAAACAGCCCTAAAATTGTTGTCCTTGTTCATCTTGTTCTTCTCTGTCTCCCCTCTCACAATCTCTCTACTCTATTCTACTATGTTGTTCTATTCTGTACAAACAACATCTATTGCACATCTGTCCATCCCTCCTCTGTTGCTCTCCCTGAGGTTTCTTTTACTGTTTCCCTGTTAAAAGGGCTTTTGGCCGCATTGAGGGTCAAAGGACCCTGTACAGTCTGTAAAGCCCTTTGAGGCAAATCTGTGATTTGTAATTCTGGGCTAAATTAATAAAATAAATTTGAATTGAATTGAAAGAGGTTACTTCCCCAGAGACAGGACACAAAAGAGGATGGAACAATAAATCCTTCCTACGTACGTGTGGACTGGAATAACATGAATCTACTGGAGAATATATATTTGAAATGCCTTACAGCCTTACTGCAAAATATTTTATTATATATTTTTTATGTTGAACTGTCACCTGGTGTTAATATTTTTTTCTTTGCATTAAAAAAAATATCTCCACCATAAACTGATGTGGAAAGATTCACCAGATGTTAAGTGTTTAACGCTCAATTTCACTCTTATGGGTTATATGGTCTTGGATCTCATATTTTTCTGATATAAGAAAAAATGCTTCAAAGAAAACCTAAATAGACATGTATGTGTTACAGATGCATGCACGCTGGCGTTGGACACAAACACAGCTGCCAAGTCTCTCTATCTGTACGACGATGGAAAGCGGGTGACGTGGGTCAGGGATAGCCAGCAGTACCCAGATCACCCCGAGAGGTTCGAGAGTGTCTCCCAGGTGCTGTGTCACCAAAGCCTCACCCAGCGCCACTACTGGGAGGTGGAGTGGCGGGGACGCTGGGTGGATGTGGCCGTGGCGATGAGGGGGATCCGTCGGAGGGCGAGCTCTCACCTCTGTGGGTTTGGCTCCACTCACCAGTCCTGGAGTCTGTACTGCTCTGAGGATCACTACAGCGCTCAACACGACCACCAGCCTGTGGAAATACCAGCACCTCCGTCTCGCTCTCACAGGGTTGGGGTGTACCTGGACTGGCCGGGTGGCACCCTGTCCTTCTACAGCGTCTCTTCTGGGACCCTCAGCCACCTTCACACGTTCTACAGCACCTTCACTGAGCCCCTCTACCCCGGGTTTGGGATGGAGGAAGATGACCGCTCGGTAACTATTTGTACAGTGGAGAGTTTGTAAGAACTCATTCATGGATCAGCTTGTGCAGAAAGAACTCACAAACTTTGAGTGTTGTTTGATTTTCTGCTCACAGAGTGTGGTAGCAGTGCTGGGGAATGACGTGATGAAAAGAGTGATAAAAGAGAATTTTGAATGGTCTCTTAGGCTGCTGTTAGGACAGCATATGCCAAAAATGAACTTAGTTAATTTATTTATATTGGACAGGTTTTTAATGTAAAAACAACAGCATTCTGGACACTTTTGATCTGTGAAATAGGGCTGGGCGATTTGGACCAAAAGTCATATGCCGATATATTTAGGCTGAATATCGATATATATCCTGATATTTTTAGTGCAAAGTGAGAGCAAATGTTCAGTCAAAGTCAAAGCCAAAAATGAAATGTCATAAGTAGTTTTATTAAAACCTTTTAAGTGAGCATTATTACTGTATAAGAACAGGAGTAACTTAAAAAAAAAAAAAAATCAAAGCTCCATAAAGTGCACATTTGAATAAAAAAACATCTTAAATAAAAATAGCCTATGAAAGAAAATAGGCCAATCTGTGTCTGTTCCAGCCCCTCCCCTCTCTGTGCATGAAAGAGGAGGGGCAGGGGCTCGAGAGCATGGGGAGCTGCTCGTGATATGCACAAGTGTTGCTCAGGTTCGAGGCGTATGATAACCCCGACACGGCCTAACTCATTCATTCATTCATTCATTCATTCATTCACTCATTCGTTATCCTTAATCGCATATCTGAACTCGGGTCATCTAACCCAGGGCTGTGATTCATATATTTAAGACTTTCTTTTATACTTATCAAACATTGAAGACAAAATATATATTTCTATATTGATTTAAAAAAGGATCATGTAATGGTAGCATCTTTCATTAAAAAGGTTTCTGTAAAAAACAGCCAATTGTAAAAAGGCATCTGTCTTCCAACCTGTACATAAATGTACCACAGTGAGACACACATATGCGCTTTTCGAATGCTGCCAGTAAGAAGCATCAAATATCATCAACCAGTGGACAAAAAACATTTTAGAATTTTTGTGCTACAATGATTTCCTCATCATGACGAAGGAAATAATGGACTTATACATCTGATAACTAGAAAAGGCACTCCCTGGATGTGTCTCCCTCTCTCCTCTCAAAGAAGAGTTGAATCTCACTGAGTTCTTCTCACAGCCAAACTGTCTGGTCATGATGGTTTGTCTCGCTGAACTGCTGCGGCCTGCCTGCCAACCCTTTTCTTTTTACACTGTGTTTTCCTTTCATAATGATCGTTAATAAAATGTTTTATATAATCTTATTGTAAATGTTGGTTATGTTGCTGGTGTGATGCTGAAATGACTATCAACACATTGTTTTTAGGGTCTATCTTTGCTTGGAAAATCACATGGGGGAAAAAAGAGTTACCTGGTGAATCTCCTCATGAGGTACCTGAGCCACTGTGTATGCTCTAACCTGTTGACATGGGCACCTGATTGACAAGCAAGAGGTGCTGTAATGCACATGTGCTGTCAGACAGCACTGTACCACATCCATTCAAGATAACAGCAGAGATAAGAAACACACCTTGTATTCTGGTACTTTTGCGGATCAGAACAGTGAGGAGTCAGCAGTCAATGACAGTATAAAACAGCAAATAGGTTTTTCAAAAAAATTGAAAAACACATTCTCATCCCAACTTGTCAGATACTGACGAATTGTCAGGTCCTTGGTTGTCTGATACAGATGCACAAGACTTTTGGTGGGTGTGTCACTTTCAAATGTTATCTTTTTAAATCTTGTTATCTTCAGGAAATAAAACAACCTTTCTAACATTTGGGTAAAAGAACACTTAAAAACAAACACTTCTGCACCTAAAAACTGGATGCAGTTAGACAGGTTGACCCCAAATAACAACAGTGCCTCTTGGTTTCACACTTTAAACCATTCTTCTGGGTCCAAATCTGGGTTTAGTTTGAAAAAATCCATTGCCACTCCCACCCTAAACAGACTTTCCCACTCTTTGTATTACACCCATTATCAAAGCATCCAATATTGTCGTGAATGGGTTTACATTGGACCTAATAGAAACTTGGTGTGTCTCATACAGAAGCAAAAGGGTCCCTTGTGCAGTTGTATCAGAGGCTGGGGCATGACACAATGTCAATATCTGACGAGTTGGTAGTAAGACCGTACTGAACGGCAACTACAGCAGCTGTTTACAATCCAAAGTTTAGTCTGTTTCGATCAAACTCTGGAGCAGACTGAGGCCGCGTTCAGACTGCAGGCGAATCTGATTCAAATCAGATTCCTACTCAAATCCGATAGCGACAACAACAACAACAACAACAAACATGATGGAGGCAGGTCACCTCAGTATATTGGCCTTATCACTGTCCAGTCGAGGTAGACGCACCAGGGGAGAAACTGGGCGGATGGACGCCCCCGTCGGGCCCGCATGAGTCAGGCGCGGCTGCCGGTGGACTCCTCGTCTCTGTGATGCCGGCGCTATGCGTGCCGCGTAGAGTGACGTCACGGACAGTCAAAACCGATCTGAGTGTTTGAAGCGGTTCAGACTGAGACACATCTGTCCAAATGCGATCTGAAACTACCTCCCGAAGGTGGTTTCCATCCAGTTTGCAAAAATCGGATTTCATGTGATTTGTGACTGTTCAGACTTCAAAAGAGCCATGCAGTTCCAATCTGGATGGGTTAAAAATCGGATTTTGGCTGGCAGTCTGAACGCGGCCAAAAACAACTGGTCTGAGACCAGTTGTACACAGAGCGACAGATGCAACATGACTACGAGAGGACTGACTTGGACTTCTATCCGATGTTTGCTTGACATCTGGGCCGTGTTCAGCTTCATGTTGCTTTGTTTATTTCCGTGTTTACATTTTCTTCCGCCAACTTTCCAACCTATAAGAAATAATACTGCAAGTATATTTCTAGCCCTCTGAAAAATTTTTGCACTGTGAAAGCAAACCAGACTAAATACAAAACGAACCAAAAGTATCAATTTTTACTCTGATTTGGACTAACCAAACGGCAAATTTTTCTTTTAGGTTGATTGGTCCAATAGCATAAGAGATAAGCTGCGGACAGACGGACAGACAGATAACACATGCACTCATGCGACCAAATGTATGACCCCCAACAAGCTTACACCTGCCAGGGATAATAGTTAAAAAAACAGAGCAAATCCTTATTCCCACCACAGATACTTGTAAATGAGGAGAGAAACAACTTTAACCTAACAGCAGAGATAAGAAACACAGGTATTTACTCACCTTGTCTTCTGGCACTTCATCAGAACATGTCAAGGATTGATTTAATCTGCAGATGCCCTGCTTCAAAATGAGACCACATTTTTCTATGGATGTCAGTTTCTGAGTCATGACAAAGGCCAAAATGTGGCCTGCAACAAACTAGGTAAAGCTTGTTTTAAGAGTGAGTGAGGAGTCAGCAGTCAATTACAATATAAAACAGCAAATAAGTTTTTCAAAAATTTTGGAAAACACATTCTTATCCCAACTTGTCAGATACTAACAAATTCTCAGGTCCTTGGTTGTCTGATACAGATGCACAAGACTTTTCTTTGCTTCTGTTTTGGACATGTCACATGGTGTTACATGGTGGCTTTTCATAGTAACACTTCCGTGTTCACAGCAAATGTTATCTTTTTAAATCTTGTTATCTTCAGGAAATAAAACAACCTTTCTAACATTTGGGTAAAAGAACAGGGTTGCACAAATACTTCCAAACTTAAAACCTGGATGCAGTTACACAGGAACTGTTGTAATTTGACCCCAAATGACAACAGTGCCTCTTGGTTTCACACTTTAAACCATTCTTCTGGGTTTGCTGGCACTGTTTAACATTTTAGAGAACCATGAAGTCACTGAAATTCATCCTCTGGACCCACAATTGCCAAGAGAAACAGCCTTTCTATCCTGCATGAGGAAACGGTGAGTAAATGGCATGCAGAACAGGCTTCTTCCAGTTCTGGCACTCTATCATGTTTTCAACAAGCAGCAGGTATTTCTTGTTTGAGTCAGCCTTGGAATCTTGTTTGACTTGAGCTGTTTAGTCTGATGGTAAAAGTCTGAGTAAGATGCCCATAAGCACTGCCGGCCACATTTTAGCACAGCAGTGTTTAAAAGTCACAGCTGTTAAGAAAAAAGCCGTGTGACATACTTTGTAAGAAAAAACAAGTTACTTTAGAGGAGTAGGGGGAGCTAGATGACTGGCTCTGTTGTTCAGACTTTGGTCCTGCTCAGTGTGCATGGCAGGAAGTGACGGCATCTGTCGTAAACATGAAGGAGGTGTGGTGGTTTAGTTGATGAGAAAGTCTGCCTTTCCTGTTGTGGAATTTGAGTTAGCATACAAGGTTCACCTAACACACAGGTAAGTGCTACAAAGAATTATTATATTATTGCTGGCTGTTAATGGTAGTATCATGAATTCAAGTAACACTGTTGTGGAAGTTTAGTGTTGACTAAAAGATGACATTTCTGTATAGAATGTTTTAAAAGAAACATTAACTCTTAAAGTTGACACGTCACTTTTAAATTCAGGTCAACATGAAGATTCCTGTTGGGTATTGTATGTTCATCTTGGCATTTCTTGTGAGCTGCACAGAACAGGCTATGGTAATAAAAACTACCTGCTATTAACTCTTCTCCTCATAAAAGCATAATGCTTTCACTTGAGAAACAAAATATTTGCCCGGATTTTCTGAATTAATGGAATAATTATTTCTGAATTCTAAGTGAAAGGTTTTCATGGAATAAGACTTCTGCTCTTGTTTTTCTACATTAATTTAATAATTATGTCAGATATTTTTTTCATTAAAAACCTTACTCAGAATTATGAAATAATTATCTAAATTTTTCAGAAAAACGGGGCAGCATTTTCAAGAAAAAAAAGAATTCACAAACACAACTAAAAACTTTTTTCAAAATTCTGAGTTAACTAACATTTTAATTCAGAAAACTGAATTCTGAATTAATGAGATTATTATCCAAGTTTTTCTTAATGAGACTATCTCTCGAATTCATGAGATAATTATTTTATTTATTAAGAAAAACAAGATTTTTTTTTTCCTCATTAAAAACATTGACAGGATTCTGAAATATTTATCTCATCAATTTAGAAAAACTGTGAAAATATCCATTTTTCTACGAAGAAGAGCTTTGTCCGCTTTTTTTGTCATTATTTTATTTTTTCCTTTTTTTCCTCAAGTGAATGCATTACTGTCCTGTACCTCTTCACCCTCTTTTCTCTTCAATATGTTTCAGATAATTTAGTATTCCCCTCAGTCTTGGCTGTATTTTATAAATCCCTTTTTACAATTCACTTGTGAAGTCTCACTTTAACTCCTTTTCTACGGTTTTACTAGACGAAACCTTCAAGACTTTCTTCTCAAGGTACGGTGAATGTTATTATTGCACACATTCAGATTTAATGTTGCTTATGTAACTCATGTTTTTTTCTCATGCTAACCTTAGGAACAGACTGCACACAGATTAAGGCTCTCTCACCACAAGCATCCAGTGGGGTTTATGTTATCCAGCCCTCCAAATCCAAGGCTCCATTTAAGGTAAATAAAACATCTGAATTAAAAGTAGAAAGCATGTATTGCTTGTTATTGACTTTCTAAGCTACACCCCTTTATTACTGTTGTCACCTTGTCAATACTACCACAAAATATTTTCTGTTGTGTCATGTTTTACTGAAATGTATTTCATTTTGCGTCTCTTTGTAGTTGTTTTGTGACTCATTGTAATTGTTTTGTATCTCATTGTAGTTGTTTTATGTCTCTTTGTTATTGTTTTATGTCTCTTGTAGGCATTTTGTGTCTCTTTGCTATTGTTTTGTGTCTCTTTGTAGTTGTTTTATGTTTTTTGTTATTGTTTTGTGTCTCTTGTAGGCATTTTGTGTCTCTTTGCTATTGTTTTGTGTCTCTTTGTAGTTGTTTTATGTTTTTTGTTTTATGTTTTGTGTCTCTTTGTAGTCATTTTCTGTCTCTTTGTAATTGTTTTGTGTCTCTTTGTAGCTGCTGTGTGTCTCTTTGTAGTCATTTTATTTCTCTTTGTTATTGTTTTGTGTCTCTTTGTAATTGTTTTGTGTCTCTTTGTAGTTTTTTAATGTTTTTTGTTATTGTTTTGTGTCTTATTGTAGTCATTTTGTGTCTCTTTATAATTGTTTTGTGTCTCTTTGTAGTTGTTTTCTTTCTCTTTATAATTTTTTTGTGTAGTCGTGTTTTATCTTTAGGTCATTATGTTTTTCTGGTAGTGTGTGAAAAGAATGGAAGCTGTTTTTCTTCACATGTATGTTTACTGGACTGCCTGCTCAGGTGTTCTGTGAGATGAGGACAGATGGAGGCTGGACGGTCTTCCAGAGGCGGAGTGGAGGAGCACTTTCCTTCAACAGGAAATGGACAGCATACAAAAAGGGTTTTGGAAACTTGACACGTAAGTAAAAAAACTGGCTATGTTTGTTGATGGGTGTGGGGCAAAATCTAACTCGGGACGAAGGTGACACACCCTTCTTTACACAGTGATTATAAATGCCCAGAAGGGTCTTAGTCTTCGGTCTTAACTCATAATGCATATGAAAGCTCTCCTCCAGAATGTCAGAGTGAAGAGTCGTAGGCCAACAGAATCCAGCTCAGTTAGATTTGATTACACTGTGATATCCGTGATAAACATGCAAATATTCTACCGCAAACAAATGTATGCAAATCCGGTTGTGGTGTCAACCATTGCTGAAGGAAATCACTGTGTGAACTGACTCACTTGCATTGTTGAATATTGATGCAGCCATGATGCACATGCACTATTTGGTATGATCACACCTGTCTTATGCTGCCATCTCCTGGTCACAGGCCTGTAGGACAACAAAACAAACACTCAGCCGAGTGTTTAAAGCTCATACAGCTTTGAAATGTTCTGTTTATGACCACTGTTGTTATTTGTATGAGATACTGCATGATTAAAAAATGTGTTTTAACAGCACATGGTGAAAAAAGATTTTAAAAGTTCATCAACAAGCGGGACAGTTACATCAAACACAACAAAACTACCTTTTCAGTTACAGAAAAACAGTAGAATACCAGTCATACAAATATGAGTTTCATATTTGTATCAGAGTATCAGAGTATCAGATTTACTAGGTTTAAAATGAATAACAAATGCTTACTGGCCGGTCCTACAGATGCATTTAAAACATTTTATTAATGTATTTGTTTGTACTTATTAATTAACTTATACTCAATTAGCATTGAGCTATAGGACTACCTGGTGCAATACAGTGTCCCTGTTTTACACCAATAAACCAAATTCATAGGCGACTTGACTGCGTTTGGTTTTCCATTTTATCTGACACAGTAGGTATAAAGTTCCCTTTATAAATCCAGGGCGCAAAGCAGCAATAGTGGTTATTTCGACCAGGGCTGATGACACAATGTAACGTTAATGTTTACACTGGTATCTATAGCAAGAGGTTTCACAATGTAGAGCAATGAACACATGTTGGAATAGACCAAAATGTGGCCTACAACAAACGAGGTAAGACTTGTTTTTAGCCTGGCTGATTGCAGGAAATGCCTTAGCTATATAAACTCAGCAGTTGCTGATGACTTACGGCCTCTACTGGCCGGTAGAGTGTAGAGTCGGTTAAGGGAAGTACAAAAAAAAAAAAACCTTTAAAAAATAAAATAAAAAAATAGATAATTAAAACAGAAATTATCTTCTTTTTTTTTTTTTTTACCCTCCTGTACTCCTTTTGACCCCAAATCATTTTCAACATATAATTAATATAGGTTAACTTTCATAGAATTTTCAGCATATGTGCCCCTCTGCATCCTTTATAGATAATATGAATTTCAACTTTCTACATACATTTTTACGTGTTTTATACATTTTTATAGCACCTATCTTCCTCACCCATGACATCAGACTTGTTTTAGGACATGTAGAAAAAAATGATTACAAACTTTTTTTTTTCACCTTTTAAGGCAACTCATGACAAATTTTTTTGTTTTTTTGTTTTGAAAACATTGTTCATTTTTAAATTACAGCAAAAAAAAAGTTAAAAAAAATTACCTATGGTCCTCAGGGGTCAAAAAGGACCCCAAGACATTTGACTGGTTTTAGGACATGTAAAAAAATAAAATAAAATAAATATATATATATATATATATATATATATATATATATTTATTTTATTTTATTTTTTTACATGTCCTAAAACCAGTCAATATATAATTTATTATTATTGGTCAATTGTAGGTCAATTTTATTACTTTTCATGTAATACAAAATTAAGGCCTCATTTTTAGGTTTGACTGTGTGCATGCATGTGTGCTTGTGAGTGTGTTTGTGTGTCCTTGTGAGAAGATATGTACCTGTGAGTGTGTGTTTTTGTCTGAGTGTGTGTGTGTCTATGACTCTGTGTGCCTGTGTGTGTGCGTTTGTGAGTGTGTGCATGTGTCTATTTGCAAAGACAAAAAAACCTTCAATCCTTTCCTTGTGCTCTACTGATTCCCTCAGATGACCACTGGCTCGGTCTGAAGAAGGTTTTCTCTCTGACCAAGAACAGGACCAAGAAGTGGACCATGAGAGTGGACCTGTGGGACCACGACAGTTCCACGAGTTTCGCAGAGTACAGACACTTCAGACTGGGAAATGCAAAAAATGCTTTCAAACTGCATGTTGGGAAATACAACGGAAATGCAGGTACTGATGCCTTTTCTCACTGTTCCTCTTTCCATTATGCTTTTACCAGACACACTAAGGCTATCCCATTTATTTCACTTTCATTGATAATTTTAATAAACGTAAAGTAAAGATACGTAGTGCAGATATTCCTAGCATAAAGACAAGTCTGTGAGCACAAGCCAATAATAGAGGTTTTATTGTTTCTTGTTGTTACCTTGTAAATTACTTGTCCTGGACTCCATAATTAAAGGCGTCTTGTGGCTTTTTAAGGCCTCAGTAATTTTGTTTGAGCTTATGCTTCGGACAACTTTTTGCCTTCCTTTAAAGACCTTTGCTCCTTGAATCACATATAATGTGATCTTCTCTTTGACTCGAATTTCTGCCACTATATCTGCTTTCAACACAAACTCTGTTTAAGGTCTGTTTTCTCTGAAACAATAGCGCCCTCTTGCTCTTTGTGGTGTACAGCAGCTTCAAAATCAGCCTTCATACCAAAGTGTAGAGCAGCTTGAGGCTGACAGTGCTGTACTATCATTCTGTTTCATTTATATTTTAGACAGCATCCCAACTTTTTTGTAATTGTGTTTTTAAAATGACCTAATTTGTAATGTGTCTATCTTCACTTACAAAAAAAGATGCGTCCATTTGTATTGATGTAACCTCACCGGCCACATACTTTCATATATCCTTTACTTTGGATTGGATGTTAAGCAATTTATCCACTGAAGAGCAGCTCAGCTCAGCAGTTCCTAAAGACAAACACGGCGACAGTGGAGGAGGTCATAAGACTGTACCTCGAGGGCCAAAGCGTAGACAGTGTTGAAGACAACTGTTGTCTGTGAGGCCAATAAATAAGTCACGACATGTGGACGGGTACTTTTTTTCCACTAATATCTGCTCAAAAAGTTCCACGACGATCTGTGGTTGTGTCTGACCTGAACTATTCTAGTGTTGGGAAGTCTTTTCACTGACTCAGGTCACTGACTCTGGAACGGTCGATTGAACAAATCTTTTCTTAAGTCATTTTGTTCATTTTTTTTTTTGGCCATTTTTCAAGGCTTTATTGATAGTGAGACAGATAGAAAGGGGGTGACAGAGGGGAGGACATGCAGCAAAGGGAGCTCAGGCCGGATTCGAACCCGGCTCCACCGCAGCGAGGACTGTAGCCTCTGCACATGGGGCGCCTGTGTAACCCACTACGCTACAGACCACCCATTTTGTTCATTTTAACTAGTGCAGCACCCACAGCCCTTTGGCTCAGCTACCTGTCACATGACAAATGAACGGCAGACACAAACCCGACAATCTATTATGAGACGAGTCGACTCATTTGTGCTGCTCAGCCCACAGCCCTGGGGCTGATGACAAATGAACGAGAGATTGAAATTTGAGGACGCATAGTTGAGTTCAATTGTTTCCTGTCCTGACTGAGCCGATGCAGCTGCCATGTGATGACGGAACGTACTGCGTGAAAATGAACGAATCACTCACTGAGACTAGTGATTACTCCCCAGTCATATAAAAGATTTGTTCAAAGAGAACGAAATGTTCACAAACAAAACACTAAACTATTTGTTACACTCGCCGCATGACTTCCAGTCATATTGCTGTTTCTTTTGTGTCCGTAAGCTTTTAAAGAAAACATGCAGAAATTCAGATGAAATGAATGCAGAGCACAGACAGAAGGCTCCCTCCACACCCGTATATATATCTAGTGTAACTGTATCCCAAATTGGACACCGTTCAGCTAAGATTCTATCAAAATTTCGCATTAACTACCAATATAAATGACCATGTTATGCTTCCAATTAATTAAATGGTGTGAAACTAAAGTCTAACTTCTTATCTTTCGAACCATGTATGTTAGATTGGGTTTAGCAGAGTCGGCTAAAGGACGCTAACGCCGGTAAATTAGCCGTGCGCTTTAAAACAGTGGGGGCTGCTGAGTTTTTAGGGGGAATTTGGATATTTCTGGGTAAGCCAAATAAATATCACCATCATCAATCATCGTGTGTCAAAACACACCCAGACTGTACTTCTGTCCTTCACAATAAAATACACTAGAGTAAAAATAAAGATGTACTTTTATGATCGTCGCCTGAGTGTCACCCAGGCGTTCTCACTGCTTTCTCTCATCAGAGTTATTTTGGTATTGTAATTAGACATGTAAATCTCCATGTAAATAAATTAAATTTCACATGTAGATTGTTAAATATGTATATATCAATTAAACCTACACTGGTGGTGGCTATCTTATTCAAAATGACCGTGAAAACACCAGAAAGTGCGGCATTGCAGATGTGTCCGACTTGGTCTGGTATGCCCAGTAGCTTATGGTGGCTAATGTTAGTTAATGTTGTTAAACTTAAACTATTCTTGCTGACCTTATTACTCCTGTGTGCTTGTACTGGAAATTCAAATTGTCTTCATCTTATACCTGTCGAACATTTTAAAGGCACTCTTTGAATCCTAAACTTACTTTGTCCAAAGGTGATGCTATCCGTGGAGCCTACACAGGCATCAACCAGAATGGCTTCGGCTTCAGCACCATCGACAACGACAATGACGGCTGCAACCCTGAGTGCATCTTCGGTGATATTGCTGAGAGGGAATGTGCCTCTGCAGACGGTGGAGGTTGGTGGTACAGCCGCTGTGGCTCTGCCAGTCTGAACGGCGACTGGCATCCTGCTGGGGACAACATCGGCTGGGCGTCAGGCCTCCACTGGCACACCTGGAAAACTGTGCCTTATTCCATGAAGGCCACCAGAATGATGATCAAGTCGGTGTGAGAGGAGTCAACCCACAGTTAACTCTGTTCTCATTTTTTATATGAAAACCATTTTGTTTCTATGTTTGGATACTGGTAATAATGTTTATTTTACACTTCTTTGTGCCTTTAGAGAAGGATTTTTCTTTATTATTTGCTCGTTATTGAGGTATTCCTTTTTAAAAAAAGAATAAGGATGATGATAATGAAATGACTTGCAGGTATGCCTAAAATAATTGAATTCTTACAGTTTATTGTTACATAAATCAGCAAAATATCTGAAGGGTGAACAAACATGGAAAACCATGGAAGGCGCTTAACGCTGGATGCTAGGGCTCTGTCATATGTTTTTATTACTTTTCATGTACTACATCACTTTGCAAAGGATTTTATTGAATAGTGTGCATTGTTTGTAATGGCTAAATGAGTATAAATACATCTTCACTCAATGCTTTTCCTTGTGTTACTTGTGCAGGTCTGCATATTACCGCAGACAAACTACTAGTATTATGAACAATTATCTTTATGCGTTCATTTGTTGCGCAAACAGTGAACAAGTTACTGCCTGTTTGACAGTTGCATCATGTGTGATTCTGATGAGTAAGTTACACCTCAGACAGGACATTGCTTCCATCGCTTCCTGCTGTCTATTCAGCTTAGTCTTCTGAATGCAAATTTTTATTCAGTTGGTAGATCAGTCACCCATTGATCGGAATGCCAGTGGTTCGATCCCTGACCATGGGTATCCTTGGGCAAGATACTGAACCCCTAATTGCTCCCGATGCTGCGTTCATCAGTGTGTGAATGAACTCCCAATGGTGGCAGGTGGCACCAGTGTGCCCTGGTAGCCTCGGCCACCAGTATGAATGTGTGTGTAAACAGGTGAATGAGCGCAGTCTGTAGTGTAAAGCGCTTTGGATAAAAGAGCTATATAAGTGCAGTCCATTTACCATTTATTTTAGCCAAGTCAGAAAGCTGCTCATAGCCAATTATGTTTGCCTTACAGTGTTTGCACTAACTCCCAGTGATTTTATCCTCTACATCAGCACTTATGGACAGCCGCTAGACCAATCAAATGACTTGGTTGGAAGCAACATTAAATGTCAGAATATACAGTAGATGAGTGAAACATCGTATCCATCATGGTAAAATCAGTTTTAACAGACTCCACTGTGCAGCCTGTGTGTACAACTGATTATTTGATACATCTGCAGGTGTTTTATACACCAGACAGCAAGGTTAACAATAATCGAATAACAAGACATATAAGCAAATGGGAAATTTACAGTACAGTAGCCTTACACAAACTGACCAAAAAACAAACAGAACTCACAAAAAAAACTGATAATAGTGAATATTAAAAGTCTATGGAAGCTGCAGCAGGTGAAACAAGCATTGTCAAGCTACAGTGAGTAACTAGCCTGCCACTTGTCATAGAATTAACAGCAGAATAATACATCCATGCAGAGAACAGCCAAAAACGTGCATATTATAGAAAAAGAGAGAAGGCACAATTTAAAAAAAATTTTGTACACCATTTTATATTTTTAAAAGACCACCAGGGATTATTGTCACAAACAGCAGAGAGAGCAACCACCTGGATCACACAATGTCGTAGATGTGTTTGATACGGATGATTTTTAGTGTTCTTGTCTTGCATTGAATAACTGGTTAATTAAGATATCTTTTTTTAAACTGCGCTGAGGTACCATAGTGCTGACCATAACCCATAATGACGTGACCCACTTTAATTCATTTTCATGCATTTTTTGTACTTGTCACTAGATGCTGACCACACCCGAGTGCAACTCCTAACGCCCACTCAGGCAGAATAAAAGAAACATCAGAACATGTATCTTTTACAATATGAGCTTCAAGGAACTCTGTACTCTTGAGGCCGCACACACAGCAGCAGTTTCTCCTCTGCTCTTCTCTGCTGCAACTACTGAATTATCACCTCTGTTTAGTTCCATTCTCACAGTTTCAGGACTTCCATATAACTTTTGTTTTATACTCTGTAACTGACTTGAAATATATATAGGCTAGAAAAGTCCCTGGGATAAAAAGAATACTTAAAATGAAATCAATTAGCACATGGAGTAACCAGACGCACGGTGAGATCGCTCTCCCAGACAAACCGCAATTTACACCCAAACTAACTCAAAATCCAGTATTGGTAGATAAAAAGGACAGATGGATTGGGGAAGATCACTTAGAAGCCAAAAAACCGAAGAAAAAGAATCTACAAAACCGAAAAACACGACGACAGCCAGAGAAAGTGTCGACAAAGCGGACCAAGCTGCGATGGCGCCCGCAGACATAATTAAGGCGATTAACGATCTCAAAATGGATCTAAAAGGCGATAACAACTCTTTGCGACAAGAATTCACACATCTTGGACAAGAAATCAAAGGTAAACTGGATAAGCTCGGCGCCGATGTACGTAACCTATCGGACCGGGTGGAGGAGGCTGAGTCCAGGGTGGAGACGGTCGAGAGATGGGCAGCTGAAGTGACCGAAGCTCTGAGCTCCTGCTTAAAACAGCAAAAAGCCCTGCAATATAAACTAAATGACCTAGAGTCACGCTCCAGACGCAACAACATCCGTATCTTTGGAGTAGCAGAAGGAGAGGAGGGAGAAGACTCGGTGCTGGAGTTTGTGGAGGCGCTCATCCGGAGCAAGCTACCGATCCCGGGCGGCATGGAGCTAAACTTACAACGGGCACATAGAGTCGGCGCGCACAGACCGGCACCTGACAAACCCCCTAGAGCAATCATAGTCAACTTCCAGGAGTTCGCAACCAAAGAACGGGTTCTAAAAGAGGCATGGGGGAAAACCAAGACGGAAAGGATCCAGCTGAATAACAAGCCTCTCTACTTTGATCATGACTACACTGCAGAGGTGGTCAAGAAACGCAAAGAATACAACGGGATTAAGAAGGCTCTGAAAGTGAAGGGAGTCCGGTTCCAAACACCGTATGTAAACATGCGCATCCACTGGGAGACGGGAGCCCGACTTTATAACAGTACGGAGCAGGCGAGAGCGGAGCTGAGGAGACGTGGGATCAAGGTGGAAGACGCGACGCCGGCCGAGGGGGAGACCGACTGGGGAGCACACCTGGGAGAGATGCTGGGTTCGTGGCAGAAGGTAACGGGACATCGCGAGGCAGAGGACGACGTCACCCGGAGAGCGCGGCTTAAACTTCAGAGTTTCCAGAGTGATCATACTGCTCAGAGTTGATCACCAGCACAAGAGAGGTAAAATGAAGAAAACATCACAAACTGGTAAGATTACTGCCACTACGAAACTGGAATACAAGATTTGAACTGGACTGGCTTTGGCTTATTATCAACAAATGTCTGGGAATGACGACTTCATTTCCTATAGCTTACGTTGGACTTTAGGATGGTAGGGCTAGTCCTAGCCACCCTATGTTTAGGGCCCTATCTTAGTCATAGGATTTCCCTTAGACCCACCAACGGGGTCTCAGTGAGGAGTTATCTCCTCCCAGTTTGGAGGTCTGTTCTTTACTATGTTCAGTTGACCTTGTTCTGTCTTTGTTCTTGTTTTACTGTGTTATTTGGGGGGCAACAGTATTACGAAGCCATCTACATTTTTCTGTGTTTGAGTAATAATGTCACATAATCTGAAAATAGCCTCTTTGAATGTTAACGGCCTGAGTAACCCGGTCAAGAGGAGTAGGATGCTAATGAAAATGAGGAAAGATAAGTCCCAAATAATATTTTTTACAAGAGACACACATGTCGAGACCAGAACATGAAAAACTAAAAAAGTTTGGATACTCCAACACCTATTATAGTTCATGTAAAAATAGTAGAAAAAGAGGGGTTGCGATAATGATATCTAATTCATTGAATTTTGATCTGATTAAAGAAAAAAAGAGATGATGCAGGTAGGTACATAATAGTTAAGGGCAGGGTGGATAATATCCTGATCACATTTGTGAATGTCTATGCTCCTCCGGAGAGTGACAGATCATTTTTCAAAAACCTATTTGACCTGATTATGTCTGAGAGTGAAGGAATCCTTGTCTGCTCGGGAGATTGGAATACAATTTTGAACCACCAATTAGACACAACAAGCAGGAGCAGACATGGATCCTCAAAATCAAAAGACCTAAATATTTTGATAAGAGAAACAGGCTTATTTGATGTGTGGAGAAGTACCCATACAAGGGAGAGGGAATTCACACACTACTCAGCTACATACAAAGTACACTCTAGGTTGGATTTTTTTCTGATGAATATTACAGATAGACATAGGGTACATGAGTGCACAATCGGAACAGCGGATCTATCCGATCACAACATTGTTTATCTAAATATACATCTAAACAGCAAGCCAAGGAACACACTATGGAGGCTGAATACTGGTATTCTAAACAATAAATCCACAGTGGAAGAAATTAAAAAAGAAATTGGTGAATGCATAAATGATAATAAGGATGACCAGGTCGATCCAACTATTATCTGGGATACAGTGAAAGCAGTAATGAGAGGGAAGCTAATATCAAGAACAGCTCACCTAAGGAAAATCCGGAGGTTAAAATACGACCAATTAGAGAAGGAATTGGAAAAACTAGAGAAACAACGACCCAAAAATGACAATAAAGATACAATAGGGAACCAGATTAAAGATGTAAGGAAACAAATAGAAAATTTAATGAACGATGAAATTGAAAATAAGTTAAGATTCATGAAGCAAACCTTCTATGAGTCAGGCCCAAGGGCAACACGAATATTAGCGAGGCGTCTACGAACGCAACAAATAAAGAATTCAATCCATAAAATTAGGGACCCTTTATCAAATTCATTAAAATATGATCCAGAAGAAATTCATAGAATCTTTAAAAACTACTATGAGGCTTTATATTCACAAGCTGAGACGGTTGACGAAGAGAAAATAAAACAATTTCTGATTTCACTCGACCTCCCTTCTATAGGCTCTGAGCAAAATAAACATTTGACCTCCCCTATTACAAAAGAGGAATTAGATAAAGCCATAGGTAGACTGGCGACTAATAAGAGTCCTGGGAGTGACGGTTATCCAAGCGAATGGTACAAAAAATTCAAAGAAATCCTTGCCCGGGTACTATTGGATTCATATAATTGGACGCTCGAGAAGGCTATAGCCCCACCATCTTGGAGGGATGCTGTGATATCTGTTATTCCCAAAGAGGGGAAAAATAAAGAATACTGCGAGTCATATCGCCCAATATCAATACTAAATGTAGATTATAAACTTTTCACATCCATTATCACTAAAAGATTGGAACATTTTCTACCCGACCTGATACACGAAGACCAGACAGGCTTTGTAAAAGGACGCCAAACACAGGATAACATCAGGCGCACCCTTCATATTATAGACCATGTTAATAAACACCATACAAGCGCTGCCCTGATCAGCTTAGACGCGGAAAAAGCGTTTGACAGGGTTAGTTGGGACTTTTTATATAATGTACTAGAGAGGATGGGTTTCAATGATACATTCATTAAATGCATAAAGGCACTGTATACTAACCCATCAGCCAGAGTTAAAATTAATGGTCACCTGTCAGATACTTTTAAACTATACAGAGGGACACGACAAGGTTGTTGTGCCAGCCCTGCCCTCTTTGCCATTTTCATAGAGCCACTCGCTCAAATGATTAGACAAGAAGACGGGCTGACAGGAATCACAATAACAGGAGATGAACACAAGATAGGTTTATTTGCTGACGATATAATCACCTTCCTTCAAGACCCAAATAGAACGTTTATTAAATTAGTAAACATAATGGAAGAATTTGGATCGATGTCGGGCTACAAATTAAATATGTCTAAAACTCAGGTTTTAACCTTTAACTACAAGCCAAATAAAGAAATAAGGAAGAGATATAAATTAAATTGGAATGCTAAGTCAATAAAATATCTAGGAGTGATAATAACTCAGGAATTCGACAGATTATTTGAGACAAATTACAAACTAATGAACGATAGAATTCAAAAAGATGTGGCAAAGTGGTCAACATTAATAATGGATTTCAGCTCAAGAATTGAGGCAGTCAAGATGAATCTCTTACCTAGATTGTTATACCTTTTTCTATCGCTCCCAACAAAAGTACCAGATTCACAATTCTCAGCATGGGACAAGCTAATATCCAGGTTTATCTGGGCAGGAGCCAGGCCTAGGATAAGGTTTAAGACCCTTCAGCTAGACAAAGAAAATGGAGGACTGGCTTTGCCAAACTTTAAAGAATATTACTATGCCGCTCAGTTAAGGTACATCGTATATTGGTGCTCTCTGGGTTATCAAGCCAGGTGGAAGGACATTGAGATGAGTCTGGGTCAGGCCCCTCCACACTCAAGGTTAAGTGGAAAAGAGCATATAAATCTTAAAGGTGAAAACTCGATCATGAGAGAAACGTTTGAAATATGGTATGATGTGGTTAAAAAGTATAAGTTAACAGGAGACTGTAAGCTGTTGATATGGCCTTCTCATTCCTCCAGGTTCAGACCAGGAATGTTAGATAAGACTTTTGAAAAGTGGAGAGACAAAGGATTAACAGCTGCATGTACTCTGGTAGACAAGCAACATTTTAAATCATTTAGACAACTTAAAAAAGAGTTTGGACTGGAAAATGGAGATCTATTCAGATACCTTCAATTAAGACACTTTTATGAGACAGAAATTAAAAAGGAAATCTCATTGGAAGGGAATGTTGTGATAGAGGTATTGACAGGTGCGTTCAAGCAAACTCCTTCAAGAATTGTCTCTAAACTGTACAAGGGCCTATTGAAACAACAGGGGAGAAATACAGAGTACATAAAAGTAAAATGGGAAAAAGAATTTGATATTGAGTTGTCTGGGAGCGATTGGCAGAAGATATTTCAGACTCAACATACTTCAACAAGTTCTAAAAAATGGAGGGAGTTTGGTTGGAAAAATTTAACACGGTTTTTTATCACACCCAAAATCAAAAATAAACAATTAGGCCAACAACAATATTGTTGGAGAAATTGTGGGCAACTGAATGCCAACCATTCTCATATATTTTGGTCATGTGAGAAAATACAATTGTTTTGGGAAGGGGTTTTAAGAGCTATGGGTGAAATTTTTGGGTATAATATCCCTAATGATCCACGGTGTATATATCTAGGACTGATAGCAGATAATGTAATAGGTAAATAAGACATATACCTGTTCAAGATCCTATCACTTGCAGCTAAGAAAGCCATTACAAGAAGTTGGCTGAGAACTGACCCTCCTGGACTGAATAACTGGCTGGACATTGTAGAAGAAATTCGATCAATGGAACAAATGACCCACAGTCTTAGAATCAAAACAGAGCTATATGTTGTAAGATGGACAAAATGGCATCTCTATGTGACAAAGTAGTGTTAACCCCCCTTGTGTTTTTGTATGTTTCTGTATGTGTTTTTATTGACTGGAAAAAATAAAGTTTAAAAAAAAAAAAAATGAAATCAATTATATTTTATCATACTAAAAATAATACTAAAAAATGACCTTTAGAGAGAATGTGATATTTGCAACTTACACCTGACAGTATATAAACAAATACAAAAAAGTCCCGACTTTACACTAACCTACATCCAAAAGCATAACTCTTTTCCTACCATCCATTCATATCTTGTGATATTCATGAAATAACATTTTGTTAAGAAAAGGAAAGACCTTCCCAAAGACAACAAGATCTACCATGTAAGTGTTATAGGTACTGGTAGGCAGATTCTGTTCCTCTCCCCCAACAAACCCAAACCCTAGCCCCCCTTTTGAGGGCACACGTTGGACAAGAGAACGTCAATCATATTCTTAATAATGGGAGGTTGTGGGTGGAGGCTGTGAGGTAGGTGGTGGGCCAGGACCATCTCCCAGGCATCGATCAGATGAACATTCAGTCCTTTGAACATGGCTCTGAGCACCTTATCACGCTGCAGCGAGTACCAGTCACTGTTGGTTAACGTCTCATAAAGACCCAAAGCTTTGGGGTTCGCCGTCCGGATGATGACCAGCGTACCTGGAGACCTGTCCAGCAGCCGCACCACCGCCCTGCGGATGGTCTGCAGCCGCCGGATGTAGATCTCCATGGGGAAAGTGCTGAAGTGAGACCAGATGCCAAGAACGACGACAGTGTTGGTGCCTCCAGTTACAACATCCAGTTCATTGGCAATATAACGAAGCTGACCGGTTGGGACTTGGGAAAAGCGTATCGGAGGACCATGACAGCGATACGTCACCAAGATGTTGTTTGCATAGTCTAAGGCCATGAAAGGTCCAACTTGTTTTGGGCTGTGCAGGTTAAACTCCTTAAGATCTGAAAGTATTACAGAGACAACAGATGAAGCTGCAGATTTCAAATGAAGGTTTTACCATTAATCCCTGTGGATTAGATACCTGGTAGTTGTGCGTTGAGGTATTCAAACCACTGCCTGATGGTGGAGTCTCCATACATGTGGACCACTTTGCCTTTCAGGCACTGACTGATAACAGAGGCGCTGTTGAACTGGTGAACTTTGGTGCCACCTAGTGCTCGCCACACACCCTGGTAGTAATAGCCAGAGGGTCCAGATGACACAACGCTGCTCTGTACCTTTGATTGATCTGAGAGGGAGTTAAAGGTGAAGTCAATTAATGTTTTTGTCAACATAAAGAGACCAAACCAATACATAAAATGATGTCTGAATCTCTTATGGACTAACCTCTCTCCTGTGAGACTAGGTTCAGCTTTAACAGCTGATTCCAGGTTCGTTAACTTTTAGCCTTTTGCTCCATACTCCCAAATTGGGATGAATACATCTCTTTATAAGAGAATGCTACACAGAAGTTGTTTTTTACCAATTTTTTCCAGTTTTAATTTGTTTGCAGCGTATTCAAATTTGAATCAAGGATGGCAGTTATTAAAATCTTAATTTACCTTCTTTTTTTGGCAGTACAGTGACATTGGCAGGTCCCAAAACCAGAATTGAGACTTTCATGTTAACACCACTGAAAAGGAAAGCACACATAATAATAAAAATAAATATTCTCCAAGTTGGCAACAACATTAACATCATAAGGAGGGCAAATCTTCAGAATCATTTAATGAGTTTAAACTAGAAAAACCAAGCACTTAAATGGGAACAAGTACTTGAAAATTAATTCACATAACTTCCCTTTTTTAATTAAAGCTGCACTGATTTAGATTTCCACATAAACAGTCAGTAAAATGACTATGTTTAATGTTTAAGATGACGTAAATGGTGAGGAACGCTCACATCATGTCACCTAACTTTACAGCTCCCCTTAACTTCCACAGAACATTTTACCATCTTTTAGCCCATAATTTGGGTTTTATGCTCCATTACTTTCCCCCACTACTCTTTGATAGAGTTTCAGTGGTCTCACTTATGGTGGCCCTGAGAGCTCACAGCGCTGCAACTTAAGAAAACACATGCAAATACACAAAACACAGGTAAATTAAGAAAACATCTTCATCAATTTGACAACACAAGCACATAATTTAGAAAACTTGCTGCAAAGACCACAACACAACACAATAAGAAAAAGCGCTGCATATATACCACAACACAACAGAAGTGTTTCCAGAGGACACTTAAAAGTGATGCACATGCGTGCTAGTGCTAGCGTGCTAACATTAGCGGCCCGATCGATAGCATGCTATGATATGGACACAATGTGAGCTCTCAGGGCCACCGTACATTAACATATTATATCCGATATATTCTCGCGGAGCTACTGTTGAAATGATTGAACGTGACTTCTGGTAAGTTAGTGGAAGCAGCAGTAAGCTAGTAAGTCCCAGTAGCTGCCTCTGGCTAAAGTAACTAGCCTTCAATTTGACAAATACTGTTCCATTTTTTAAAATGAAATATAGAATGATAGTTTGGGTTTTTGTTTTGTGGTTGTATAAATTATTTATTATACAAAGTCAGTGTATTACCTACTGGAGAAGCCGAAGTAATGTAATGCTGTGTACAGCTAAACATTGTTAAGCATAAAAACATTAAAAGGCCAACCTAATAAATCAATATCATAGCACACTAGCCATCATATCCATCTTTGCTTTTTTTCGAAACCACCAGACTCCATTAAGACGTTCATCTCCTGTGTTCTGTCAGGAAAAAACAAACATTTTTTTTAATAGAATCTGGAGTCTTTAAAGATGGCATAGATGAATATAACAACTTCAGTTGCTGTCTGACTGCAAGTTATACAAAATAGCGAACACTAAAACTGATACTGTTTGGTGCAAACTGGCAGCAAATAGACTGCTATTTTTCTTCAGTTTGTTGCAGCAGGGCTAATAAAATAACAAATTGTGCAAGTGCCAGCCAGAAGTTGTGCCAAAAAACTCATGCAAGGCATCATTAGGGCGAGGATCAAGGTCAGTTCAACACAGCAGGCAACTATTTTCAAAAAAGCTACCGACAAACAGAGAAAGTTAGCAGGTTTACATAGCAGAGCATTTAGAAGCTAAACGATCCCTAAGAAGTCAATGGAGACCAAACTAAAGCTAAAACTTTAATGAATATTGGACATAGCCGGTATAAACACCGCCAAACTCTGAAGTTGCTGGATATACTAGATGTGCAATAGTCCAGTGCTTGCTAACACTATCATATTGAAAAGGTGTTCTATAACTTGTTGTGCTGCCCCAAGACTTAAACTCTTGTCTGTTGCGTTTAATGATATTTTAGGGTTGACATCACGAGCAAGAGCAGCATTTTGTCTCTAATTCTGTGCTGCTTGCCAATAAGTTAAAGCACGCCGTGCTTTAAGAACGATGTGATGACAGTACTTCTAAATTACCCAAGCATATTTTTCTGCATTATATTCTGTAAAAAAAGTTTTCATCAGACAACATTTACACCGACACTGATGTATTTGGGATTTTTCAATGTCAGTCCTGTCTCTCTGCTCCCTTACCTTTGAATGAGTTTATCCTCATTGGCCCGAATGTTTTTTTTAAAATAGCCAAAAAAGTGGGTGATCCTGGCATCACAGCTTAACTTTTTTGGCTTGTGACAGAACCAAGGTTCGCCTGTACGGAGGTCAGTGTAGTTGCACAGCGGCTGCTTGGTTGGACGTAGGCACATGTTACAGAAAGTAGTTTCAGAAAGTGAGCCTGAGCGGAAGACACTCTTGAACATAATCCTGTCAGGCTGATCATTGTTCAGTCTCTTCACCACTTGAATAGCCTCACTAGAGTGAACCAGCATCACCTGATTGGATAGAGAACAAAAGATTAAGATCAGTGGCTTGAAATGAGACACTGCGTTCAGGCATAGCAACAGTGGCGAAAAGGAACGGGTAAGATTAAAAACACCCACAGGTCAACCCCATTTAACATGATGGATTTTAGCATCACCTCAACCTGTGCGTCTCCTTCCCAGAGTAAAGAGAAAACAGCAGAGTAGCTGCCATTGAGATGATCCACCACCTGCCCAACCACACCTGCACCAAGCTTCTGATTGTGCAGGCGGGCGAGTAAGAAGTCTCCCCCAGACTTCTTGGGATGGCCCTGGAAATCAGACATTTTGATAATAATCTCCAGCTGATTGCCGACATGCCACTGTCCTCCTGTCCTCCTTGGGAGAATGGTGAAGGTGCTGTGAGCTGGATCACTGGTCTGATTCAGGGAAAGAGGATCTGACAGAGGCGGAGCTTCAGGCCAAGCAATGGAGTCTAGTAGGAGACGTTCCTCCAGAGCATCCTCAGGTGATCGTGGCTGGAAGGTGCAGAAGCTGTGATGCGTGTCAGGCTCAGTGGAGACTTTTTGGACGATGATGGTGGAGTTCACTTTATAGTGAAACTAGGAGGAGATGGAGAGAGACAGATGGAGAAAAGAAAAGAAAAGCACAAAATGGGTTTGTGGCCCCTTACGACCAGGACACACAGGCTGCATGAGCAGTGGGTTGGTATGTGGTGGTGGAGGTATGGACTGTTATATACTGTTTATATAGGGCGCTGGAATTGACTATTAAATCTTTTCAAAATGAACAGTGCCATCTGCTGGACGTCCTTCAGATGTGCAAATACAAATCTGTATTCAGTTAGCTATAATGAAAACTGATATTTAACACAACTTTCCACTAATAAATGCATACATACACTGTAAATATACCTTTTATAACTCATGTGCAATGTGATACTACTATGCACATACAGTATCATTCACATAATGAAGATTTAAAGGGGATATATATGGAGTTAGATTTGTGCCAAAATGTTCAAACAACATTTTAAATTCAAACAAAAAATATTAATCAAAATATCAGTTATATTTTTCTGGGTGCATTCCTATTGGCCAATGCGTTTTGACTGACAGCTGAGCTGAGCTGCAACTGCCCTGGAAGTTAAAACAAACCTCTCTCTGCTTGTTTGAGAGCAGACTGTGAAGAATTTCTGGTGGTGAAGGTAGCGGTAATTTGGATATCCCAGGACTGTCAGCAGCCATGGCGCAGACGGGTGATGTTTGTGTTAGCGATTCTTTTTGGAGTAATACCTCCAGGAGGTAGACCGCACATTTACAAAATGCTAGCTAGCAATGTTGCTAAGAGCTTAACAAATGACTTAAATATTAACCACTTCATCAACACTATTGTCAAAATGCCCAAAAGCAACAACTTTGTTCATCTCATTTATTGTCTGGTGTAGCACAAAAGCATGGTGCAATTAGCAAGCTAGCTAACTAACTGTGGTCTAATAAACAGTAACTTCATCAATGCAGTCGAGGCTTTTGTTTACTGCCATGGCTGTGGTTTAATCTAAAGTTGGTTGGAAAAATGATAGGCAGTGATGGCGTCGGAAGTAATTATGTTGTATTTTTCTCCATATTGCTGCTTTGTCTTGTTTGTTGTTTTGTATACAGTTTTAATCTTTGTTTTATGACATGCTGGTGAAAGAAATTTCTGATCTGAATGGATTAATTCCTGGTTAAATAAAGGTTAAAAAACAAGCAAAAGATTGTCAAACAAACCCAGTGTGTGTTCCACAGCAAGGACTGTTTTGTTTCTTTGGGCAGAATCCTTTGTTAACACAAAGCCTGAAAAGTTTTGTTCTTTTCTCAACTCCCGTCCCTTCTCGTGTGTCTCTCTCTCCAGACCGTAAGTCCGCCCCTCACTTCAGACCTCTTCTATTTTACTTTTATTCTTTCTGTGTTTTACCTGCGGTTGGCAACCAACAATAGGTGCACTACTGCCACCTTCTGCCCCAGAGAGTCTCGCCCCTCTCAAAGGAACTGTCATTCCCTGTCAGTGTTTCACTTCATGTACTGAAGTATCAAATCAATTTTATTTCAATTTTATTTATATAGCCCAAAATCACAAATCACAGATTTGCCTCAAAGGGCTTCACAGACTGTACATGGTACGACATCCTCTGTCCTTAGACCCTCACATCGGGCAGGGAAAAACTCCTTAAAAAACCCTTTTAGCAGAGGAAAAAGAAGAAGAAACCTCAGGGAGAGCGACAGAGGAGGGATCCATCTCCCAGGACGGAGCAGTGAGACCAGCAGGAGTGATGGAGCAGGACCACAGCTCCACACCCTGTGAAAAGAGAGCAGAGAAAAGTGCGAGTACTCTGGGAAAATAAAAGCTTGTGTCATGTATTTTTGGGACATCAGAGAGAGAGAAAGAGGGCCCCGGTGTATCGTGTCCCCCGACACATTGGGCCTATAGCGGCATAACTAGGGGCTGGTCCAAGGCATGCCTCGGCCAGCCCTAACTATAGGCTTTGTCAAAGAGGAAAGTTTTAAGTTTACTCTTGAATAAAGAGAGGGTGTCTGCCTCCTGTACTGAGACTGGGAGATGATTCCACAAGAGAGGAGCTTGATAACTGAAGGCTCTGGCTCCCAATCTAGTTTTAAGGAGTTTAGGAACCACAAGTAACATAGAATTTTGGGACTGTAGTGCTCTAGAAGGGTAATATGGCATTATGAGGTCTTTAAGATATGATGGTGCCTGACCATTTAGAGCTTTGTAAGTAAGAAGAAGGATTTTAAATTCAAGTCTGGATTTTACAGGGAGCCAGTGCAGCGAAGCTAGAACAGGAGAGATATGATCTCTTTTCTTGGTTCTTGTTAGTACACGAGCCGCAGCATTTTGGACTAACTGAAGAGTTTTAAGGGATTTATTGGAACAGCCTGACAGTAAGGAATTACAGTAATCTAACCTTGAAGTAACAAAAGCATGAACTATTTTTTCTGCATCCTTTTGAGACAGGATGTGTCTAATTTTTGTAATATTACGTAGGTGGAAAAATGCAGTCCTTGAAGTTTGTTTTATATGGGAGTTAAATGACAGATCCTGATCAAAGATAACTCCAAGATTCCTTATGGTGGTATTGGAGGCCAGGGTAATGCCATCGATGCTAATTAAGTCTTTAGATAATGAGTTTCGGAGGTGTTCGGGTCCCAGCACAATCACTTCTGTTTTTTCCGAGTTTAACATTAGGAAGTTGTGGATCATCAAGGTTTTTATGTCTTTAAGGCATGCATTAAGTTTGGCTAGCTGATCAGTTTCACCTGGCTTGATTGATATATATAACTGAGTGTCATCAGCATAACAATGAAAGTTAATTGAATGTTTTCTAATTATATTACCTAGAGGGAGCATATAAAGGGTGAATAAAATTGGTCCAAGCACAGAACCCTGTGGAACACCGTGGTTAACATCAGTGCGCACTGAGGATTCATTGTTCACATGAACAAACTGGAAACGGTCTAATAAGTCCGATTTAAACCAGCCCAGTGCTGTTCCTCTAATGCCAATTACATGTTCCAGTCTCTGTAATAGGATACGATGGTCAATTGTATCAAATTGCAATTTGATACAATTGCAATTTGATGCAGCACTCAGATCTAGCAAGACAAGGACAGAGACAAGTCCTTTGTCTGAAGAAATTAAAAGGTCATTTGTCATTTTTACCTATGCTGTTTCTGTGCTATGATGAGTTCTAAATCCTGACTGGAAGTCCTCATATAGACTATTGTGTTGAAGAAAATCACAAAGCTGATTTGCGACTGCTTTCTTCAGGATCTCAGAGAGGAAGGGGAGGTTAGATATTGGTCTATAGTTTGCTAAAACGCCAGGATCTAAATTAACCTTTTTGAGAAGAGGTTTAATTACAGCTACTTTAAATGATTGTGGCACATAGCCTGTTAATAATGACAAGTTGATTGCATCTAAGAAAGTAAAGGTAGAACCTCTTAAAGCAGCCTTGTTGGTATGGGGTCTAGGAGACAGGTTGACGGTTTAGATGAAGAAATCATTGAGGTTAGTTGTTGGAAAGTGATGGGAGCGAAGCGATCTAAATATTTGAGGGTTTTCAGGGTTTGTACCCGTTTCTAAGGCTCCAGGGTTTAAGGATGCCTCAGTACCAGTTAATGGCAGGAGGTAGTGAATTTTATTTCTAATAGTTATAATTTTCTCATTGAAAAAGCTCATAAAATCATTACTAGTGAGGGCAATAGGAATACATGGTTCAATAGAGCTGTGACTCTCTGTCAGCCTGGCTACAGTGCTGAAAAGAAATATTGGGTTGTTCTTATTTTTCTCAATTAATGACGAATAATAGGCTGATCTGGCTTTACGGAGGATTTTCTTATATGTTTTAAGACTGTCCTGCCAGGTTAAAAGAAATTCATCCAGCTTAGTTGAACGCCATTTCCTTTCGAGCTTTTGTGAAATTTGCTTCAGTTCACGGGTTTGAGAATTGTACCATGGAGTTAACTTTTTCTGTTTTATTATTTTCTTTTTTAGTGGGGCAATAAAATCTAGCGTTGTTCGCAGTAAATCTGCAGTACTGTTGACAAAGTTATCAATTAGGGACTGAAGTTAACATAGTCCTCTATTATGTTGGAGCACGACAAAGAGTTAAAGACAGGTGGAATCACTTCCTTGAACTTAGCTACAGCACTATCAGATAGACATCTAGTGTAGAAACTCTTGCTTATTAGTGAGTAGTCCAGTAGCAGGACTTCAAAAGTTATTAAATATTACTAGGCTTGATAAAAACTCAGAGAATTGTGATAAAAATTCTGAATATGGACCGGGAGGCCGGTAAACTATGACAAATAGGATTGGCTGTTGGTTTTTCCAGGTTGGGTGTGAAAGACTGAGAACAAGGCTTTCAAATGAGTTATAGTTTAATTTAGGTTTTGGGGTAATTAGAAGGTTTGACTCATATATCGCTGCAACTCCTCCTCCTCGGCCTGTGCCACGAGGGATATGAGTATTAACATGACTAGGAGGAGTAGATTCATTTAGGCTGACATATTCTTCATCACGCAGCCAGGTTTCAGTTAGACAAAGTAAATCAATATTGCAATCTGATATTAACTCATTTACTAATAAAGCTTTAGATGATAAGGATCTAATGTTTAAGAGTCCACATTTAATTATTTTGGGTTTTTGTTTATTTGCAGTTGAAGTTTCAATTTTTATCAGGTTATTTTGGGTAACTCCTCTTCTGATTGAACCTGGTTTAAATAACTTAGTTTTGGGAGGACAGGGGACAGACACAGTCTCTATGGGATTTTGGGTGGATGACTGCTCAAAGGGAAAGGCAGAGAAGTGTTTTACACTGCGACTCTGCCTCCTGGTCTCAACTCTGACTTGTCACGGGTTTGGACCGTTCAGTCAGTAACCTGACTGAAAATAAACACTTTAAACAATCCCATTAAAACCAAGTTCTTACCTTCAGAACGTCTGTGTTACGTAGCAGAAGGATGACGACAAAGATAGTCAGAAAGAGAAAAATGGCAGCAAACTCCTTTCTTCTACAAACTCTGGGTTTCATGATCCCCTTCATCTATGGCTGTAGCGTTACACAGTGGCCACTTCCTCTGGTAATGAATAAACAAAAACAAAAGTCACCTTGTTATGCAGAACCACATTATTTCATAGCTTTCTAACTTCATTATGAAATTCTCTTTGATAGAGCACATTCCTGGCTTTTGATCATTAAGACTTAACTAAATCCAGTCACCAAGGTAATTAATTTGTTTCATCCATAGACTGTATATAAACAATGGACGTAGTCACCGTGACGTCACCCATTGGTTTGTGGACTGCCCGTTGGAAGCCATCTTGTTTCCAACACGCGGAGCAGACCATATTTGGACTGTGGCGGAGCGCGAGGGATCTGACGACACTGACTACACGCCTCTCTACACCGGCAACCCGACTGAGAGAAGCCGCTGCTAATTCATGTTAGCATTAACTGGGATGTTAGTTTTGGCTAGCAAAAAACAAAAACAAAATGTATGTTACTGACCTCAGAAAACCGAGCAGTGACTCCTTGGAGTGTCTGTTAGTCCAACCAAACACTGAACAAGAAATTTTTACTGAACAAAGCGTTCAAATAAACTGTCATTCAGTTAAAATACAATGTGAAAGGGTCATATATATATATACACACACACACACACACACACACACACACACATATATATATATACACACACACACACACACTTATATATATATATATATATATATACATACATACGTACATACAAACGTACATACAAAATAAAAAAGTAGCACAGTCGGGCTACCCAGCGGGAGGCAGGTAAGACAAAACAAGAGTTCCTATTGTTTTATTTATTTCTATTTTTTGATTGATTGTGCCTTGGGCCGCAGCTGAACCCGGAGGCAACTGCTGGCCCGTTGCCTCTCTCTCTCTCTCTGGTGTAAAAAGTCATGTAACAGGATTTGAATATATGGAGATTAAAAAAAAAAGTAAAACTTCATCAACCAATTTATACTAAAGCTTTGTGAAGTGCAATGTTCAATACATTATGTCAGGTGAATACCACATGACTAACGACGTCTACCACTGCAAAATTATCAAATCACTAATCATTATTATCAAAACTATGTTACTATGTTAATGAGAATAACTGAGAAACATGGTGATGTACACCAGAAAGACATTATTATAAGTACGAGAACATTTCTTATTGATTATATGTTACTTAAATATCAACCATGAAGTTAAAACCCCATGAGGTCCACAGTAAAACTGAGCTACACTAATAAGGTACATTGAAATGTTTTATACATGGGATTTATATGTCATGCGATAAATTATTTTACTCTAACATATAGCCAATACTATCAACAGATTTAATAATAACACACAGGCATGTTCAACTTCTATTGCACATAAACACTCTTGCAAATAAAAAATAAAAAAAGAAAGAAAGCCTCACTGCGTCATTAGGCCTCATTTTCCCATCCTTAAGTTAACAGAACAACTGTATTGTTTGCCTTCACCAGAGGTGGGGGAGTGCCCAATAAAACATACTCTGCTGTATCGTCTATTTTACTCTAAATGGGAGCATCGCTTTCAACATGAACACATTATGAGAATGTTTACTGAGGTAATTTATCAAGTGTATGTCTCATCACCACACACATTCACAGCAAACACTAGCCTGGCTAACACCAGACCAAATCTCATTGGAGATTAGGTCTGGACACCTTCAATGCTTTTCTCCGTAGAGGAGGTGTGGTTTACGATCCTCCGGAGCCGTTTATTGGACGCTTAGAATGTCTATCAAAGCGTCTGTAGGTAGCTCTTAGCCAATCAGATCAGTTATACCAGATGACGTAGTAGAGCAACAGAGATGGATGTTTGTTGTGTGTGTGTCTGTGAGAGAGTGTTGTTTGCTGCTTTGCTTCTCCAGTTCTCGCTTTCTGCAAGATTATTTATTTTCACGCTTTATTCCCCCTCATGTCATTCTGCCACACACATCCACTGATTTTATGGGCAATAAACAAGCTGCTGCGGGTCTCTGGGGGCTCCGCTGTCCCCCGATTCGGAGCGAGATCACCGGCGGTGACCGGCGGTCTCACCGGCTCGGCGCAACGAGCCGCAGAAACCGCCCGTGCGGCGCTAATAGCCCCGCTACCGGTGATCTCGCTCCGAGCCGGGGGACAGCGGAGCTGCCGAGAGACCTTTCGCCTTTCAACTTTCGCTCTAAACTATTTAAAACACCATCTACAGCTAAAGAGAGTTTCGTGTCTGCAGCAGCCATGTTGGATCCGGAAAGCTTCCAAGTGCCGAGTAGTACGCGTCATCGTCTCACCGTCCCTCCCCGCTCTGTGATTGGATCCCTAAAACAGGGCTAAGATAATCGCCTCGTTGCCAGACCGCCTGGAGGTTCGAAATCAAATTCGAGCGCGCAAGGCAGTCTGGGTATACCCAGGCTAAGCAAACACCTGATTGAGCCATTGTTTCTGGAATTAGAAATCTAACAGAAACAACACCAAGTTCTGTAGACTTTGTTCAAGTCTAACATTACAGAAGAGTAATTAAATCAAATGTGGCCACATTCACCTTAAATATTAAGTCTTATAACACACCAGATCAATGAGAATGCACTCTGTCGCTCTTTTGTTCAAAAGTTAATATTTTTTAAAGGTCCCATATTATGCTAGTCTGAACTGTGTAATACATGTCCAATGGTCCTTAAAATCAATATTATGAAATCAATTCTAAAAAATCGCTCACATACAGCCTGAAACAGGCTGCAGAAATTGGCAGTTTCTGCCAATATACAGAAGCTGTATTGGGTGGGCGGAGAAACTATGTTAATGAGACGCTGCTCTGATTGGCTGCCTAAAAGGCTTGGCTTCCTGGAGGAGGTGGCTACGCACAGAGCCGCCTCTATCAGCTGACTTCCAGCCACGCTGAAAAAACAACATGGCTAGCAGGCAGGATCAAATATTGTGAGACCGTACGTATTTGACCCGGAGTCTGACCCTGAACAGGAAGAGGCAGCTGTCCAAGTGTTGCAGCAAAGGCTACAGCTGGATGTCCATGCGTGGTGGGTTGAAATTTCACTGTTCATATTATCTTGCCTAGCATGTGTATGTGCTAACGTTTGCCTCAGCTATATTAGCTAGAAATATAACGTCAGGACACAATTGTAACCATTTACAATTAAACAGTAATATTCTTTTACCTGCCGGAGTGTGCACACTTTGTCAGTGTGTGTGTTTCTTTTGGTTTATTTTATTTTTTGTGTGTTGTTCACCAATGCTGGGGTTTAGAATTTCACTGTTTTATTTCTATCATTACTGTTCCATGACAAATCTGACAGTCGTCATTGTATTGGCCAGGAATAAAAACAAAACAAATTCACACTGACGGTATGTAACGTTAGTTATTATTATTATTATTAGTTATTGAAAAAGAAATTGGGGGAATAGTTATCCTGTTGTATCAGGTTACAGTTTGATATCTACCCCCCCCCCCCAGTTTAGGATTAGCATCATTGTGTGTATTCTACATTATTTCAAAACATAACATTGTCTATTCATTTTTCAACAGGTGCTTATGTGGGAATTGTGCAACAATGCCCACAGAGCAAGAAAATGTGTGCTGCATGGAGATCCCACAGGTATCATTACCAAATTACATAAATAAGAGTTACAGGTAAAATGGTCTTTTAGTTAGCAAAAATGACTGAATTACCTGTTTTCATTTATTAGGTTACAAGAAGAGTAAACCAGCTCCAGGATCCACCAAGATGTATGCTTGACCATCCTGGTCTTGAGCCTGTATGTTTAAATATATTCTCTTTGCAGAATGCTAATAACATATATCGAGCTGACTATGGGCCTTTGCGGCTTAGAAGTTTAGAGCAGTAAGTTTCCCTTTGCATTCAAAGAATAACATTTGCCAAATAATATTTTGAACTTGACTTTTGATTTTACTGTATGTCAATAAATGTAAGTAAAACAAATGTTTGTATTATGTTATCACTCTATGTAGTAAAAGTACACAGTTAAGTATTGCATTTGAAGTGTGCAGGACAACACCCAGGGTTACTGAAAAAGAAATGGCATATAATTCTACACACACTTCAATTATACAGAGTTGCAGCGGTATTCTGTGTTGTAGCAAATAACAGTTGTCAGACCATGGTCATTTACCTATCTAATGTATTCAATTCATTTTAGCTAAATATCAACTTTTTTAGCATACTAACATGAAATACAGTTTGAGTTATAATTATAGTCAAGGTTTGTTGCAATTCCGTGCAAAGGATAATAGTAATAATAATATTAGTGTAATACTGTATGCTGTAAAAATGTTTCTTCTCAGACTGTTACCATACCACTGCAACCCTTCAATAACACGGTGCTTTACCACAGTTTTACATATTTTTCCATTATGTATCACTGTAAACTAAATGTGAAGACCAGTACTCACAACACTGTTTCTACAAAATAAATGTACTTTATTATATAACAAAAGTAATAAATACATGATTCTTGTATGAAATACAACAGAGCAGGGTTGTCCTCTGGGTTATATGGTGAGTCTTGTGGTCCTGGAGCCACCATAGATGAGGTGTTCTCCCCAGGATCTTCCTCATCCTCTTCGTCCTCCATTACCTCACCTTGATTGGTGTTGAAGTCATACTTGGTTCTATTGAGAGGAATGGGATGGTGGACGTGCCAACTCCCAAATCAATGGTGGAAAGTGTTGTCGTCTGGGTACCTTGAATGTACATAACCAGACATAAGATACATAAAATTGTGAATATAAGTGAATTGAAATTGAAAAATATAATATTTCATAATATAAGATAATGACAGATTATCTGACTTTTCATGTATGAGTTGCCACAAACCTTTACTTCTGAAATGAGGCTTGAGTGTGTTCAAGGACAGCTGTGTAGCCACCTGGCAGCCAACATGCTGTACCCTTAGCACCCATGTACTGGCCTAAAACCAGACAATAGAAATGTTAAAAGCAACCAAACACTTGATCTGATATACCTTTTAGCATATTTTATCATAAGTTACATGCTCTGGTTTTGAACAGCATAAAAAAATCATAACCTAACACTATACTGAAATCCTATAGCACAATACCACAGACTCAGTAATTACTACTGTTTTCATTGCCATTATAAAATCTCAAACACATTCTATTTGAATGTAAAATAAAAAACACATTAGGTGTTATCTATACTTCGGACGATGGACACTAGAAAAAATTAATTGTGTCCACCAATAGATACATTCTGCATTGCACGTGAAATTACATAAACTGAGCATGAAAAATCCGCGACACCGGCGGCGGCGGCAGCATGGAGATGCATTGCACATAACATTATATGAATGTCTGCAATAATATCATCCATATTCGTGAATATGGGCTTATATTATGAAAAGTCCTCGGCACAGCCGCGCAGAGCCCCGGGGAGCCGAGCTAAGAGCAGACAGACAGCCGTATGTCACACATAACTGCTGACACGGTAACAGGAAAAACACCATTAATTAAATACCATGTCCCTTTGTCTTTCTAACCACACAAGGCAGCAGATTAATCAGCAAAGGTCCATATAATATAAGAATTAGAAGTAATAGTGTAACCTAGTTTTGTTATGGCAGCTCTTAGTCAAGCTTTGTCAGATGTTGTTCAGTACACGAGTGTTTTATTTCTATGAACCGAGCTGATTCCTACCGCGAAGTGCAGGTCCGACGACACGGCATATAGGTTGTGCTAATTAAACTTTAGCAGCTAAGCTAAACGGCGCTAGCGGTAGCTAGCTACGTCGCTAAGCTTCGGCGAACTGTTTCTGCGGTCCTTTATCTTATTGTCCACGAAGGGAAAAATCCCACCGCTGCCACCAATGTAACCGAGTAAGGGCGCCTATACTGTATGGATAATAAAACAATAAACGGACACAAATAGCTGTCTTCAACAGGAGAGTCTCACTCTTTATTTCTCTTCACAGTTTTTTTCTTCCAACCACCGTCAATACTCCCTCGGACCAAACACACATCACTTCCGGTCTCCCCTTCACAATAAAACACTCGTGTACTGAACAACATCTGACAAAGCTTGACTAAGAGCTGCCATAACAAAACTAGGTTACAATAGTAGAAGTTATAACAGTGACGCTAACAAGCCGATAGCACACGTTAGCACGGTGAGACATGCTATTGGACCAAGGTAACGCTAACTGCACATGATATCACAAAGTAGCAAAGCACCAACTTACCGATGGCACGTTTGCTGTAGCTTGGTCGCGTATAGTGGGTCTGGCTCCAACCCTAAGAATCAGTTTAGAGGCATATCCAGCGTTGAACTGACCCGTGTTGGTGAAGCAGTCAAGGGCAAAATGGTTAGCACAGACTAACGCGTTAGCATTAGCTACTGCAGGAACCTGGTTGTCATAAATAAAAACGAGCCATTGATTCCTTCTATCCTCCTGTGATGGGAGGGGAAATAGACTATTGTGCTCGTTGTTGCAGCCAACAACAGAACATTTGCCATGTCTCAGTCTAAGCTTTGACAGCTCGAGCTGGGTTGCAATGGCAGATAGTGATGGTCCGCTGACACTTGAAGCTCCGACACATGCGCGGTAGCTCATGAAGCAAACGTCCCGAAGCACTGTGCCGAGGCTTGGTTCGGTCACGTGACTCGTGACGTTCGAAGCAGCAAAGTGCTTCGAACGTCACGAGTCACGTGACCGAATCACCAACACTATTGTGGAAGTGAACCACTACCTCGCTGATCTCTTTCCCTACCCACCCATGAACCTCTTTAGCAATTGTCTTATTTTTTGTTTTACTAGTGCTGTGGTGGCTCTGGTTAGAGCATTTGTCTCGGGGGCACATCATGGTCAGGGGGGGGGTGACCAGTTCTGGTTGCTTCACCTCGCCATGAGTTTCAGTGTATAAATACCCACCGCTGGTCATCCACATGAAGACTAGGGTTAGATTAGCTAGACAGTAATGGTCAGGTAGTCAGCTAGAGGGGAGCCTTGTTTACTGTCTAGGCCATAGTGTTTGGCTGGTTGTGTATTGATTTTTTGCACACACACAAGTATGACAAGTGTTGAGTTATTTTTTATTTTTATTTTGTTCTTTATTTTTTATTTCTCCTTTCAGTGGAGCTTATTGGCTTTCTGCACAAAAGAGCAGCTGTTAAAAATAGCACAACATTTTGGCCTTGACGTTGGTGACAAAATTATAAAAGACAGAGTGAAACTTGTCTTGAAGGCCAGTTAAAAAATAAAAAATTAAAAAATAAAAGAGGGGGGATTTATCAGAAGTCCCGTCAGCATATTTAAATGTTGTCCATTCATTATATTGCAAATATATATTTATATAGCAAATTGCAGCCGTTTTAAATGCAGTCTGTTTTTACCCCATTGGTCAAAGTTATGTTTTGGAACTGAAATAGATTGTTAACGCAAGTTGCTCAACTTCCTGTGTAAATTGTGATATCTTGCTAAAGGATAGATGACAGGTGGTTGAAATCAAGTGAGTGTAATAGATGGAAAAGAGTACGTAGGGGAAGAGAGACAAAAAAGAAGGTATTAGTATGTGTTGACAAGAGAAGAAAAGAAAAGGGCAACTTGCTTGCTACGAACTGTATGTAATTAAAAAAAATTTTTTTTTTTGGATGTTTGAACTCACAATCTGCCTGAATTTATATTCTTGCCCCAACATTTCATGCAATTTATTCTCCGATACAGATTCAGTTATCAGTGTACTGAGATATTTTGTTACATTTTGGTTTCATTTCCACTGAGTGTGCTTCACTATTCTACAGTAAATGTTTTAAAGGGCCAGCCACTGTGGGTGAAAGGGGGGTGCCCCTGGATTTACCACAGTTGGACCATGTGTCCTTTTGCTGTACATTAACTGCACTGGAAGCCTCCTGTCCACACAGGTCCAGGAGACATGACAGCTCCAGACAGAGAAAAGCTCGGGAAAGAGTGTAAGACTCTCTGAGTGTGTGTGGCTGAAGGTCATCAACAGGAAGTGGACAGAACCACGTTGGGCAAGTCCATATCAGGTTAAAAAAGAGCTGTGAGAATCATACATTCATGAAAAAATCATATTCATATCATCAATTGTTTTTGACATTATATACTGCAAAGATTTTTTGATAAATGGGTACAGAAAGATTGTTTTGGAGAAGGCTGTGTTGTTCTGTTGGCTCTGCTATCTCTCTTTATAGTGCTTCCTGTTGTGTCACCTGGAGCCGAGGGGGAGAGTGGACGGTGGTAATATTACTATATTATGTACAGAAATTGACATATTGATGACACAAGCATAGTGGTGTTGTGTGTTGTGTGTATTTCTCATATCTGTTCTGTCTGTGTTTTGCATCTCCATGGTCATCGAAGGTAAAAACCCTTTCCCCATATCAAATGACATTAATCCACTCTGAAATGCTTTGCTGCTCACTGATATTGCTACTATTCATAATTTTGTTTGAGTTGGCCTAATGAATGTTAGGCCAAAAGAGGGAATTGTTAAAATAATTGATTATTTTCTATATTGGTAAATGGTTTTATGCTTTATTTCTGCTTCTCTGTGGTCTGTCTCTGTTCTCTGTGAGTGACGCAGGTCACTATCAAAGGTCAAACCTTGACTGTAATAAATATCTCTATGCATTTATATTAAGTCAGACAATATGATTTGATACATTGATTGTGTTTGTGTGTTAATATTGATGTAGAAAACTATGATTACTTTAATATCATATATTCCATTTGCTTAAACTGATTAAGATTCTATAAATCACAAAGAATGACATCCAGATATATTGGTGCACAGTTTTTGCTGTGTGTGTATGTGCATTTGTGAGTGTGTATGTGTGTCTGGAGAGGGGAGACCACAGAAGGCCGAATGAAAATCCCGTGTGAGAATCTCTGTAAGTCATAACAAGGAAAAATGTTTGTGCTAACAAGTTTGTTAGCAGGCCACAAGGCTTTGTTATGGGAAGCAGTGATTGTATTGCCCAGGTGGACTGATGTGTGACGGTATGAAAGAAGACTGGCGAATGAGCGGATCAAGAAGGCGGGACTTCCTGGAAGAAATCGACCAGCATGTTTTGTAAACAAATGTTAGTATTTTAATGGGTTCCAGGGAGGGAGTCGTGGTTCAGACTTCACGAACTGAAACACGTCTGTTTGTATTCAGGGACATGAGTTGATTTTGAACCCGGAGATCTCTGTAAAGTTCACATTTTTTGACGTATTGTAATAAAACTTTTGTTAAACTGAGAAACTTGGACGTCTCCAGCTCTTCATTTCCCCATCAAAGAATGCGCAGAAAAATGGTGAGGTTTTTTTCTGTTGGTGACAGATTTTTTCTGTCGGTGACAGATTATCAATTTTCAAGGTTTCCTCATGCAATTTTTCTAACACAATGAACCCCAAAACATTATTTGCCAAAATCCATAATATAATCTGTATTTGCACCAGCCCCATGTGAAAATGTATGAATGTAGCAGCACCATTTAAATGTTTCATAACACAAAAGTGAAGTCTATATAGGGTAACAGACAGGTCAAATAAGAAACATGGTCTTCAGTAGTTAATGTCTTTATTATTACTAGCAATATTATTATTTATTTGATTTTTTTAAGCTTAATTTTTTTTGGCATTTTTCATGCAGTAATAGATAGAAAGGGGGAGACAGAGGGGAGGACATGCGGCAAAAGGACCTCAGGCTGGATTCAAACCCGGGTCCGCCGCAGCAAGGACTCTGCCTTACAGTGTGAGCCGTCAGGATTCCCCACTATTAGCAACATTGTTGTTATATCGACTCGAAACATACAGTCAACTAGTGTAGTTGAAAACAAATCCATGAACCAATCAATGACACGTCTCGATTGCACTTCATTTTATTTACCACTAGATGTTCTACTGGAGCACTGTGTGTCATTGAAGCTTCGAGTAATGAACCATGTTTTGTAAAAAAGTGTCGAAGCTTCAACAAAGCCTCGATCAGCCATCACTAATGGCAGATGCTACTGAAGTCGCAATGACGTCTGAGACGGACTGACAGGTGGCAGGTGGGAGCAGTCAAAGCCTTGATTGACGGCTCTGGGAGTAATTATTCACCAATGTATGCTAATTCCCCGGAGTCTACGCACCAACGAGTGGCAAATTAAAATGGCCCGTAGGTGGGCCAACAGACCACATTTTTCACAATAGGGGACCTTTAACGACATACAATGCCTTGAGCAAATAGATTTTTTCAACACACATATGCCGTCCTCTCTTGTTCCCTTTACACTAAACCAACCGATCAGAGTACACGTCATCATGCCCAACGCTTTCATCCCATCCCCATCAAAAAGTCTTCCTGTAAGTCAACTCACCAGACTGAAGAATATGATCCAGAAGAATACAAAAAGATAGATGTTCTCTAAATTTAGAGAAAGAAATTATCCAGAAGACTGGCTTGTGCAAAAAACGATCCAAAGAGCAGAGGGAAGAAAGCAAAAGTCATGCTACTTTAAGGTTCAAGTTCTGTGGTTATAAAAAATGTACTGGTTTATTGCAACTGCCAACCAACTGGACAACTTCCTGTAACAGTTCCTCCTTTAACAGTATACTGATGTGATGATTGGCACAAATGATTGAGCCTTTCGCAAATGCAATTCCTCTTAATACATATAATTCTGGAGAAGACAGCCCTTTTGCATTACAAATAGCCAAGACTGACACTGACCTAACAGTGGTGGAAACATTTTGTTTATTTTGACACAATCCTCTGTTAACTGTGTTTACTGTGGTTTCATTTTATTATGATATATATGCACGCACACACACACACACACACACACACATATATATATGTGTGTGAAGTAGAATTTAAGAAGCCTACCTCAGAATACATTTTCTGCTTACACAGCTGTTTGAATCAACACAAATAACCCGCTGAATATGAACTTATTAACGGCATACGTTTATTGATCCACGCTGCCACTCTGCCTGTGTTCCTGTTTCACAACACGCAGATCTCCCTTCTCACAACAGAGGGCGGAGAAGTAGAAACAATTATTACACGTCGTTCATTTATTTTTGTCATTTGTGCGCAGAGAAAATAGGTGAGGATTTTCGGTTGGTAGATTATTCAATTTTCAAGGTTTCCTGAAGCTATTTTTCTAACAGTTGTTTTCAATTAATTAAGTAAACATTATTTTCTTTTAACTTGAATACATGTGTGGTCTCCCTTGTTTTGTCATGATCTATGAGCAGGTTCATGACACAGTACTCCATCAGTATTGATGGAACACCAGAACAAGAACCAGAACGCCAGAACGCCTCGGCCACCAGTATGAATGTGTGTGTGAACGGATGAATGAGCGCAGTCTGTAGTGTAAAGCGCTTTGGATAAAAGAGCTATATAAGTGCAGTGCATTTACCATTTATTTTAGCCAAGTCAGAAAGCAGCTCATAGCCAATGATATTTGCCTTACAGTGTTTGCACTAAGTCCCAGTGATTTTATCCTCTACATCAGCACTTATGGACTGCTTCTAGACCAATCAAATGACTTGGTTGGAAGCAACATTAAATATACAGTAGATGAGTGAAACAACATCTTATCCATCATGGTAAAATCAGTTTTAACAGACCCCACTGTGCAGCCTGTGTGCACAACTGATTATTTGATACACCTGCAGGTGTTTTATACACCACACAGCAAGGTTAACAATAATCGAATAACAAGACATATAAGCAAATGGGAAATTTACAATGCAGTAGCCTTACACAAACTGACCAAAAAACAAACAGAACTCACAAAAAAAACTGATAATAGTTAATATTAAAAGTCTATGGAAGCTGCAGCAGCTGCAACAAGCTTTATCAAGCTACAGTGAGTAACTAGCCTGCCACTTGTCATAGAATTAACAGCAGAATAAAACATCCATGCAGAGAACAGCCACAAACGTGCATATTATAGAAAAACAGAGAAGGCATGATTTAAAAAAAAAATTTGTACACCTTTTTTTGTTTTTTAAAGACCACCAGGGATTATTGTCACAAACAGCAGAGAGAGCAAGCACCTGGATCACACAACGTCATAGATGTGTTTGATACGGATGATTTTTAGTGTTCTTGTCTTGCATTGAATAACTGGTTAATTAAGATATCTTTTTTTAAACTGCGCTGAGGTACCATAGTGCTGACCATAAACCATAATGACGTGACCCACTTTAATTCATTTTTGTGCATTTTTTGTACTTGTCACTAGATGCTGACCACACCCGAGTGCGACTCCTAACACCCACTGACACTCAGGCAGAATAAAAGAAACATCAGAACATGTATCTTTTACAATATGAGCTTCAAGGAACTCTGTACTCTTGAGGCCGCACACACAGCAGCAGTTTCTCCTCTGCTCTTCTCTGCTGCAACTACTGAATTATCACCTCTGTTTAGTTCCATTCTCACAGTTTCAGGACTTCCATATAACTTTTGTTTTATACTCTGTAACTGACTTGAAATATATATAGGCTAGAAAAGTCCCTGGGATAAAAAGAATACTTAAAATTAAATCAATTATATTTTATCATACTCAAAATAATACTAAAAAATGACCTTTAGAGAGAATGTGATATTTGCAACTTACACCTGACAGTATATAAACAAATACAAAAAAGTCCCCACTTTACACTAACCTACATCCAAAAGCATAACTCTTTTCCTACCATCCATTCATATCTTGTGATATTCATGAAATAACATTTTGTTAAGAAAAGGAAAGACCTTCCCAAAGACAACAAGATCTACCATGTAAGTGTTATAGGTACTGGTAGGCAGATTCTGTTACTTTTTTAGGCTAGCTGTTTCCTTGGTTCCATATTGATTTCCTGCATCTCCCAGAATGCTGCTTGACAATCATAAAACACGGTAGAAGTAATAAGGTTGTAAAGTGTGATCATCCAGCGATATATACCCACATACCCAGAACCAACATCACCCGGAGCTTCTTTTCATGCAGTTCTCTATTTTGTTTTCTGTCAACATTCCCTGATTAAAGATAGATTAGTAACATTTCAATAGTGTAATCTGTGAGTGGACTGCTGAAGCAGAGATGAAGCACTTGTTCTACAAACTCAGTGAGTTCTTGAATCTCCACTCCTCTCCCCCAGCAAACCCAAACCCTTGACCCCTTTTTTGAGGGCACACGTTGGACAAGAGAACGTCAATCATATTCTTAATAATGGGAGGTTGTGGGTGGAGGCTGTGAGGTAGGTGGTGGGCCAGGACCATCTCCCAGGCATCGAGCAGATGAACATTCAGTCCTTTGAACATGGCTCTGAGCACCTTATCACGCTGCAGTGAGTACCAGTCACTGTTGGTTAACGTCTCATAAAGACCCAAAGCTTTGGGGTTCGCTGTCCGGATGATGACCAGCGTACCTGGAGACCTGTCCAGCAGCCGCACCACCGCCCTGCGGATGGTCTGCAGCCGCCGGATGTAGATCTCCATGGGGAAAGTGCTGAAGTGAGACCAGATGCCAAGAACGATGACAGTGTTGGTGCCTCCAGTTACACCATCCAGTTCATTGGCAATATAACGAAGCTGACTGGTTTGGACTTCAGCAAATCGTATCGGAGGACCATGACATCGATACGTCACCAAGATGTTGTTTGCATAGTCTAAAGCCATGAAAGGTCCAACTTGCTTTGGGCTGTGCAGGTTAAACTTCTTAAGATCTGAAAGTATTACAGAGAGAACAGATGAAGCTGCAGTGGTCATTGAGTATGTTCTTATGTTGCTGAGGTTTTTTTCATTGTTTTTTCCTCCTTTACTCTCCTCACGTTGTGCTGTATTTCTTTTCTTTCATCTCCGTCTCCCTGTCCTGTCCACTTCTGTCATATTGTATGTGTGTTTAAGTATACGTTTGGACGGGTTGATGACTAATTTCGTTGTCCTAGTACTTGTTTCTTGTGCAATGACAATAAAGGAAAATCTGAATCTGAATCTGAAGGTACCTGGTAGTGTTGCGTTGAGGTATTCAAACAACTGCCTGATGGTGGAGTCTCCATACATGTGGACCACTTTGCCTTTCAGACACTGACTGATAACAGAGGAGTCGTTGAACTGGTGAACTGTGGTGCCACCTAGTGCTCGCCACACACCCTGGTAGTAATAGCCAGAGGGTCCAGATGTCACAATGCTGCTCTTCACATCTGATTGACCTGAGAGGGAGATAAAAGAGAATGGCAGGTTTATCCCATTAAAAGACCAAAACCAACAAATAAAGTGATCTTATGGACTTATAGACTACACCCTAATAACTAGATACACTGCTAGCCTAGTGTTCCTTGCTCTCAGAACTCTTCTCAAATTGGGTTGAAAACGTTTCTGTTTAGAGGGCTTTACCACAACGCAAGATTATTGTGTCTTTGGAAATAGTGTCGCTCTAAAAAAAGAAACCTTCTACAAAAACACAGGTAAGATCCATTAAGAGTTCAATATGTTACTGATTAGTGTTATGCCTACATGCATATGAAATGTGGACTCATTCCTTTAAACAATATCATATTGTTACCACTTTTATTATAGGTGGTCGAAATTATGAAAAAAACAGCTTTACCTTCCTTTTTTGGCAATACAGTGATATTGGAAGGTCCTGAAGCCCAAAGGGAGACTTTCATGTTGACAGCACTGAAGAAAAGAACACCACATTAACTTCATAATATAAGGAAGAAGGACACAAATCTGAAATCATTTCATTAAGTTAAACTACAAAAACAAGTACTAAAATGGGAATAAAAACTTCTTGAAAGTTTGTTCAACTTTCATATAAATGATGGGTCCAATGACGATGTCACCTTACTTTGAGTTTCCCCTCAGCTCTACAGAACGTAGTAGCATCTTTCAGCTCATTGTTTTAGTTTTAAGCCCCATTATTTCACTGTTTTGGTTGAGTCTCACAGCTCTCATTAATACAGTTTATTACTCACTCCAGGAAAGTGTTGTCAAAGTGGTTCTGGTTAGTCAATTGTGCACCACTAACTACTTAACAGCAAACAGAAGAGTTAGCAACTAACAAGTGAATATTTAGAGACGAAAGATCAAGAAACGCCCCTAAAGAGTTGGTGGAGACAGACAAGAGCTAAAAGGTAAATGAATATTGGACTTGTCCTGGTACCCATAAACACAAGTGTTGCTAAATGCACTAGATGTGTAATAGACCACTGTTTGCTAACACTAACCATATCATATGATCACGTCTGTAGCTTGATTAGCTTTGTTTTGTCTGGGGTTTTTTTTAACTTAAATTAAAGCCTGACTGATCCTCCATTTTTTATGCAAATTAGGGAGCATTTCTAAATTACCCAAGCCTCTTTTTTCTGTATTATATTCTGCAACATTTAAGCTGATACTGATATATTTGGGATATAAGCTTACTAATATATTGGTCGAGCTCTACTTTTACTCAACTATTAGTAGTTATTTTAGTTATACATAGTTATTCTACTGTTAACAAACAATGACATGATCATTTTTACTTCTTAATGGTAATGCTATTATTGCCAGGTTGCCGCCTGGTTTTAATGTGTGCAACAATAAACGGTTTTTACAACAAATTATAGCATAGCAATTAGTAAACATAAATTATCATTGCATTGTTCTCAGAAAACAATTGTTCACAACATTTTAATAAACTATCACCATGTATTAATGAAGGTTCTTATGAGGTGTTATCGATTCCCACTGTAGAACTTCTATGCCAGTCCTCTGCTCCCTCACCTTTCAAAGAGCTTCTCCTCATAGGCCTTGATTTTCTTTTCAAATCCTCCCATCACATGGCTGATCCTGGCACCACAACTCAACATCTTTGGCTTGTAGCAGAACCAAGGTTCGCCTGTCCGGAGGTCAGTGTAGTTGCACAGCGGCCGATTGGTTTGACGTAGCCACACGTTACAGGTGGCAGTTTCAGAGCGGTAGCCTAAGCGGAAGACACTCTGAAAGAAAATCCTGTCAGGCTGTTCACTGTTCAGCCTGTTCAGCACTGGAATAGCCTCACGAGGGTGAACCAGCATCACCTGATTGGAAAGAGAACCAGAGATTTCAATGAAGATCTACTGGCTAGAAATGAGTAGAGCTCGACCGCTATATCTGTTGGCCAATATTGGTCTATCTTAGATACATTGCTATTCAAATATTTATGTCCTTTATAAAAACTTTTTTCCTGAATCTATAATATAGAAAATGAAGCTTGAGGCAATTCAAAAATGGTGTCACCATTACGTACTTTGTTTAGCACAGCACAGGAAAAATAAATGTTCTTTCCCTGATATCCCTGAAATGTTTCTCAAAAATGTCCCCAACCTTTTTGCATGGGTTGCCATGATAACAATGTTGGCATCAATACAATATGTTGCTATCCTTTCCAACATGGAAATGTGGCTACCAAGCTAACTAGCTAGCCACTAATGCTAAATGAGTAAAATTTAACAGCAAAATTCCATATAAGTCGGGCCCGAGAAATTAGATCCTGTTTCTGTCTCAAAGAAAAACGTCTTATTGTTTCTAAAAATTATCAGTGGTACATTTGCAACGGTTATTACAAACTGCTTTGTGCCATGTGAGAAGAGAAAGTGAACATGCATAGCAACACTGGCTAAGAAGGGTGGGGCGAAGTGAAAAGACAGATAGATTAAAAAAAACGCTTTTCACATGATGGTTTTTAGCATCACCTCAACCTGTGCGTCTCCTTCCCAGAGCAAAGAGAAAACAGCAGAGTAGCTGCCATTGAGATGATCCACCACCTGCCCAACCACACCTGCACCAAGCTTCTGATTGTGCAGCTGGACGAGTAAGAAGTCTCCCCCAGACTTCTTGGGACGGCCCTGGAAATCAGACATTTTGATAATAATCTCCAGCTGATCGCCGACATGCCACTGTCCTCCTGTCCTCCCTGGGAGAATGGTGAAGGTGCTGTGAGCTGGATCACTGGTCTGATTCAGGGAAAGAGGATCTGAGAGAGGCGGAGCTTCAGGCCAAGCAATGGAGTCTAGTAGACGGCGTTCCTCCAGTGCATCCTCAGGGGATCGTGGCTGGAAGGTGCAGAAGCTGTGATGCATGTCAGGCTCAGTGGAAACTTTTGGGACGATGGTGGTGGACTTCACTTTAGTCTGAGACTAGCAGGAGAGAGATGGTGGCAAAGATATACACATTTAAACTATGATGATGTCCACAGTGAAACATCAGGATGGACGATGCTATGATCTGGGAGAGTCGTCCAAACTGATCAAAACATATAAGCACAAACCCTGCTACAGGAGTTAATTATTAATAAAAGCATGTCTGTCATTTTATCAACCCTAAATGTGCTCACAAATCATAATGTTGGACTCAGTGATCGTCCCAACGCTAATGACAACTGCTATGAACATTGACAAATGGGAAAAGTTTATTTTGTTTTGCACAAGGCAAGAAGTTGGACGTTCAATTCAAATATTTGACATCCAAGGCTAACACCTGATGGCAGAGGAAGATTTCGATGGTTGGAAGACACATTTACTTTTGATGCATACATGTTGGACTGAACCACACTAATGGGCAAAAACATCAGGGACTTCTATTTTTTTCCCCACAAACTCCACTGATGAGAGTATCCAAGTAAAAGCCATTAAACCTCATTGATTTCCTGTAATGAATCTTTACAGATCACAGTGCAGGAAATCGAGGTGAAGTGAACCAGATGAATCAGGAGAAATTTAAAGCTATGAACACAACTAGGATAATGACTGTAACACACACACCAATATTTCTTTGCAGCACTAAAACCAAGTTCTCACCTTCAGATTGTCCGTGTTACGTAGCAGAAAGATGAAGGCAAAGACAGCCAGAAAGAGAAAAATGGCAACGTACTCCTTTCTTGTACAAACTCTGGCCTTCATGATCGTCTTCATCTATGGCTGCAGCATGACACTGTGAAAACTTCATCTGGTGCTGGATTAAAAAATGAAAACAGAATTGACACCTTGTTATGCTAAAGAACATTTCTTGCTTAAACTTGGACTTATTTGTCAATCCCTGCATACAAAAAGCATTAAAAAGTGTAAAAGTGTCCTTAGGATTTAACCAAATCCAGTCATCCAAGATTTTTTTTTCCACTGATCAACTGTCAGACAAGGCCACAACCAAAGACAGCTGTCTCTTTCCCTGTTTAATATTTCTATTTTTTTCTAGGTAAATATACCCTTTGCAACATCATGTAAATATTTGAACACAATTGATCACTGCAGTGTTTTGCAATCCACATCATACTCTGCAAAGTTACCCCTACAACAGCTTGCACAAACATTTGTTTTCACTTATATTACACACAGAGATCTAACTAAAGTTTTTATTAATAGTTACTAACAGGTTTTACAACTAACTTCTGTTTTCTACTTCTTTTTTTTTAAGATTATTTTTTTGGCATTTTACATGCTTTATTGAAAGCGAGAGACAGATAGAAAGGGGGTGACAGAGGGAAGAACATGCGGTAAAGGGAGCTCAGGCCGGATTCGAACCCGGCTCCACCGCAGCGAGGACTGTAGCCTCTATAAATGGGGCGTCTACTTCTTGTTTACAGTCACTTATTCATTTAAATATCCAAATTACAGAACACCAGCGTAAACAAATGAGGTTACATACTGTGTTGATCACAGACACCACTGCAGCATGGATCAGTATCTAAATTAAGTATCTGAATTGAAAATTACTCACTGAACTTCTGGCAGCCTGCACCTGCAGCTGACTTCCGCAAACAGCAGCACAGAGATCACCACTTCCCGTCTGAGCTGTTGCAGAAGGCGTCTATTAAAAAATATTTTGAAGAACTACTGTTTCTTAATCTGAAAAGTTGTACAGAGATTGTTGAGACGGAAAGTAAAGTGATTCATCACACTACATTGTGCAATAGTTAATTATTGCAGCATGCATTTACCACATTGTTTCCTATTTCTTCATAGCACTGCTGCTCTATTGACATCAAATGCATATTATATTCTCAGGTTTCAACCCATTTTCTCAAACTTTCATTCCATATAACCATTTTCTGAATGACATGCCATAGTATATAGCCTACAAGGTGTCCATACAGTCTCTTTACAATTTAAAAAATATATATTGCAAAGACAATTAATGAGATATGTTATTCAAATTTGTTGTATGTATTCAGTGGTTATTAAAGTTTTACATTTTTTTGTGTATTCCAGGTACCCTGTATAGGTGTATGTATCTATAAATACTGTGCTTGACCATTGCTTTAAGGTGCTGGAGTGTTACCATTTTATGTTACTTTATACTTTTAATCCACTCCTTTTCAAATCAAATAACAGTACGTTTCACTCTTTATTTCAAAATTATAGTTACTTTACAGATCCAGATTACGTAATACAAATATAATCAACAAATAAATGATAATGTATTAAGTATATATAGTAGTGAAAATTAGGTGAAACGACAAAGTGATACTTACAAGTATATTTTGATGTTACATGTAATACTATATTTTATCAGTGATATGTTTTTAACTTTCAATCTACAGTTGAGTACAAAATAGAATATTTCCCTCTGAATTGTAGTGGAGCACAAGTATAAAGTCACATAAAAATAGTAGTAGTAGTAGTAGTAGTAGTAGTAGTAGTAGTAGTGATATTTTTAAAAACTTAAGCAATTCTTGATTTTTCAGTGTGGCATTTAAGAGTTTTCCCCTTTAATTCTAGAGGTTATGACTCACTACTTTGGCTTATTTAACTGAAATGCCAGAAGCTCCAAAGCTTTTGGGTTGTTCTCATAACATTTTTGTCTTGTAAGGCAAGAGCTTTTGTTCTGTTCCATCTGCTATCAATTTATGTAATTTATTTCACTTTTTTAAAGTTCTGCTTTATGTTTTTTATCCCTTGTGTTTTCATGCATCTGTTGTAGCTTTAATACGTCTGTTTTTATTGCATTTACTACCTTTTTTGTTTTGTCCTTTTTACAGGGTGCATATGATATTAAGCTGCTTCCCATAATACAAGGGGTGTTAGTTCTACATTGTCATTACAAAATTAGTAGTAGTAGTAGTTCCATTGTCTATGAAGTGAAACTTCAAATAAACGTTTAGATTTTAGTGTAAATGTGTCTTACCTTAGCAGATTCATTGAAAGAACATAGTCATGTCACCCTTTATCTTGCTGATTTGCAGGAAAGCACATTTGGTTAACTTCTAGGAAATGACTGTGAACTTAGTAACCAGAGACAGCACTGCAGCACCTATCACAGTCATTCCTCAACTGAACAGCGTGTACTGTGGATAATGCTTTTTTTCCTTCTAAATGGCAAAGCCAAAAGAACCTCCCCCCATTAAGTGAGTTTCTTTTACAGGCACATCTGTTTAACAAAAACAATTCCCAGAGGAAGCTTTAAAGACAGAAACTGATACAAATATGTAAAAGTTTTCTCAGGCTTTTCTTAAACTTCTTACTCTGAATCGTACACTTGGGATTAGCTACAACAGCACACTTGTGAAGAATAGAAGATTTTAAATGTCTCCATTTAAATCAAAGAAAAAACAAAACAATGACAGAAAGCCAACCATATGGTAGCCAAGAAAGGACATGCTTGCAAATGTTTTTGTAATGCCATTGTTTACTGATGTAATAAATCAAGTGAGAAGTACATCATTTATTCATAGACTTCTATACAATTGAACTTCTTTTTGAAGCCAGTGGAGTCGCCCCTGCTGTTTGAAAGAATAGGAGTGTTTCCATTACAGTCCAATACCCGGAATGAGGCGGGTCTCACTTGCCGAAACACCCCAAATTTGAATATGAGCCATCCTGAGAGGTCTTTTGTCTGGACTTTTTTTTGGCCCTGTCAAAGAGCAGGGCTATACTAGACACTCTTCAGTCAGATAGAAACGAATAAAGACAAACAAAGGTCTTAGTGGGAGTCTGAGCTGGGATACATGTCTTTTGAATATCCATAGTTGCTCAATAAATGCTTGGCATAAACTAATTCAGTTCAAAATTATACACAGATTACATGACTCAGAGCTAAAGATCAACAAAATGTATCATATAATATATCAGCATTGTGTAACAAATGCTGATATATTTGAACCAGGTTGGAACACTCACTCATCAACTCTGGACATGTCCCAGTCTTCACTCATTCTGGTCTTCAATATTTGATTTTTACTCAAAAGCTTTTAAAAGGAGGTGTGAAGCCTGCCCCTTGGTAGCCATTTTGGGGTCATCGGGTGATTCGACTCAGTACTCTAACAGTACAAACTCGATACAACAGTCTCTCTGTTTTGGTGTCATTTTGGCTAAAAGACTTATCCTAAAACACTGGAAGTCAGATAATGTTCCTTCAATTGAAATGTGGATGAGGGAGCTCAGTGAGACCTTATGTATGGAGAAACTCCGATATAAAAATGCAGGCAGGTGGGCAATTTTTGATTAGGTATGGAAGCCTGTATTAAAATTTCTGAAGGACCTGAGAGAGGTTCATGTTAAAATTTGAATGATTCCAATTAAGTGATCATACTGACTGGAAGCTAATCCTTCCCTCTGCCATAATGTATGGATCTCATCTGATGGCAAACGCAAAGCTCCATTTATGTCTTAGTTGCTGCTGTTGTCCTATAAATATCCAATTCAGGTCAGCACTTTTCTTTTTCTTGTTGCTGTTGTTTGGACACTGTACCCAAGTTGTGTGGTAATTCGCCATTTTGTCATATCCAATCTATTTATGTTTTAAGATGCTGCCGTGTTGTTTGTTTTGTTTTTTTGTTGGTTTGTTTGTTGTTGTTTTTGTTTTGTTTTAACTTGTATTCTTTCTTGTATACCAAAAAAGCATATAAAACTATGCTTTTGCTTTTATATTGCTTTGTGTGAAACATGTATTCTAACCAATGTGAACTTGGCAATAAAAAGAATATAAAAAAAAAAGAAGAGCAGGGCTATTTTTCTCCTCTGAAAAAAGCCTGGTTGCTGATTGGATAGAATGCTAAGCAGGATGTGACGTAGTACTTGACGCCACAACAACATGTTACATTTGTAAAAGCCGGCAAAGTAGCGAGTAGTCACAAGCGACAATAAACATAACCCTTTCATAGTGTGGTCCCGCAAATCCCCGCCATATTACTGGAAAGACTTGTGCCGGCTCTTCGTCTTAGGGTGTTCATAGTGATCCCGCAAAGGCGTGATTTTCTGCCCTTTCAAAGTCAGCATTGTGGAACGAGGTGCACAGTAGCACAGTGCTAACAGGCTAACAGTTAGCTCTGTAGCAGTACAGTGTGTATGTGCTGCTGCTGCAGGAGGTGTTCACTTAGCGATCTCTGTTTGTTTAAAACAAGCACCGGACAATGTGCACCATTAGCGATGCCGGTTAATTCGATATCACTACGTTTATGATCAGCTGAGACGCTGTACAAAATTAGCCATGCTGCTTTGTTTATGATCATCGGCGGACATTGTGCACAGTTAGTGACGGCGGCCGCAGTTCCGTGTTAAATCAGTCGCGTATGCGATCATGGATCACGGTCAAAATCTGTAGCTAAACGATTAAGCACCGTTCAAAAACAATACGTCATCTCTGGAGTCTCGTAAATCTTTTTTTTGTAGTGGAGACACGCTGAGTGAGCAGACATTTGAGAGGGTGTTACCCTAAAGGACATGGCTAATGCAGGTTTCATGCATTTCTGCATTGGCACCATAAGTCAGTGCCTCGATTCTTTCCTTAAATAAATAAATGTCTTTGTCATACATTATTCATATAATTTGACAGTGAATGCAAACATATAACAAAGAATATACTATATAACAATTTGTATTAATTTTTTGCTTCATTTGTTTGTTTGACTTGTTTTAATTTAGACATTCTGAATCTTCCATACATCACAGGAATATACTAGCTTGGGTATACCCAGACTGCCTTGCGCGCTCGAATTTAATTTCGAACTGCGGCGGGGTCTGGAAACTAGGAAGCATTCTTAGCCCTGTTTTAGGGATCCAATCACAGAGCGGGGAGGGACGGCAAGACGATGACGCGTACTACTCGGCACTTGGAAGCTTGTAGTTTTCCGGATCCAACATGGCTGCTGCAGACGCCAAACTCTCTTTAGCTGTAGATGGTGTTTTAAATAGTTTAGAGCGAAAGTTGAAAGGCGAAAGGTCTCTCGGCGGCTCCGCTGTCCCCCGGCTCGGAGCAAGATCACCGGTAGCGCCGGTGATTAGCGCCGCACCGGCGGTCTCGCCGGTGATTAGCGCCGAGCCGCTGAGACCGCCGGTCACCGCCGGTGATCTCGCTCCGAGCCGGGGGACAGCGGATCTGCTGCGGGAGCTGACAGGCAGCAGCTTGTTTATTGCCCATAAAATCAGTGGATGTGTGAGGCTGAATGACATGAGGGGGAATAAAGCGTGAAAATAAATAATCTTGCAGAAAGCGAGAACTGGAGGAGCAAAGCAGCAAACAACACTCTCTCACAGACACACACACAACAAACATCCATTTCTGTTGCTCTACTACGTCATCTGGTATAACTGATCTGATTGGCTAAGAGCTACCTACAGACGCTTTTGATAGACATTCTAAGCGTCCAATAAACGGCTCTGGAGGATCATAAACCACACCTCCTCTACGGAGAAATCCATTAGTCATTGCCAGACTAGACCTCATTTGAGAATAGTCTGGTGTTAGCCAGGCTAAGAATACACTGTTTAACAATCACATGATCACATCTTGTGACTTGTGTTTTCTTCACTCTTTATTATTCTGCTACTTACTTTTCTTCTCATTTGAGATTTTTTAGATTATTTAACTTTAGCAACAGCTGACTTTATCAAACTGATTTCCAAATTTTGACCTTTTAATATTTTACTGTTGTATTCTATCCCATTCTTTTCACTTTTGTAGAAGCTTTACTTGTCTGTTGCAATCAGACATTTTCAGACTTCATAGTGGTTGTCTATGATGTGTGATGTGTGGAGCTGTGGTGAATATGGTAAGGCTATCTATGCCAGTTTTTACTCTCACTTTCTATTGACTTTACCATTGTGGCTGACAATCGCTGACATTGTGATGACAGTTTGTACCACACTTAGACAATAGATTGTGCAAAATATGGAAGTCGCCTGTGTGACATCACCCATATGTTTCTAGAAAGCCACTGGTCTCCATCGTGGCAGTGTCTGACTTCTCCTAACTAAAGTAATTTTATATGTCATTTTTATATGATCTAAGTGTCAATTTTATATCATTTTAGTGTCACGACATGCATACTTTCTGCCATAATAACACACACACACAAACATACACACACAGAGGGTGTTGTACCATGTACAGTCTGTAAAGCCCTCGAGGCAAATCTGTGATTTGTGATTTTGGGCTATATAAATAAAATTGACTTACATTGACTTGACACAGACTCACAAGATCAAAACAATACCAGCTATTTGCTGTTGTGCTTGTAATTATATTTTATCAAGCTTGTACAGTGCCCCACCAGCCACTGTACATGTGCTTCCTACTAGCTGGCTGCTAGTGCTCGTGCTTACATGTGTAACACTGCTGTGGTTTTAAAGACAGGAACTCAAACCATATAAGTGCAATTGTTGTCAGTTATGCAACAAATCCTGGGGTACTGCAATTCCAGTGAAAAGTTATTAGTCATGCCTATGTTAAATTTCACATCTGGCTATTCAGTTGTTTATATGAGTCATGTGTTCATAGCCAAGAGGAATGATGGCTATCTGCAGGTTGAAACATAAAGATATAACCATTGGACTGGAATGCTGGTTTAACCCTCTCATGCATGAATTATGATAAACTCAATCAGGATTTTTTACTAAGTATTTTTATACATCATTAGGGATGTAAAACAAGGTTTGAAAAAAAAAATGTCTATCTTTATTCTATAAAGAAATATTTTTTTGTCCACTCAAGTGTACTTCATGCGTTTTGTACTGTAAAAACACATCAATGTAATAACATGGTAGTTATATGGGTATAGTTGTAATTAAGTTTTACAGTTGTAATATGGTATTCTGTTGGAATTGTGGTTCCTCCACTACTCTGTAGGCCTCTCTATTTGAGCTCCATTGATAAATATAGTAGTTAAATAAACATAAAACTTTTTTTTTTCACTAGGCGTTTTATTTATCTTTAGGGATGTCATACTGTATTCTTGTTAAGTCTCTGAACTGAGCATATCCTCTCATAGTGTCTTATAGCATGTATCATATTTCCTGTCAAATCATGCTTGTTGCTCATTTTTGAGAGACTATTTTCTATGATAGTTGCCAAAGCATCCGGGGCACAAAGCTGCAAGACACTGCACGCAGATCTACTTGGTTCTTTGTGTGCATGCAGCATCTTGGCATCTACTGGCACTTTTTGCTTCCTTGAGCTGGCCAGTGGTTTCTGGGGGCAAACCAGATCTAAGGGGGGCCTAAGACACTGCTCTCAGTTTTGCCAGTGATGGAGTGGCACTGGGTCTGCCTCTGGTGTGTATCTTCATGGATCCTGCATTGATGAGAGCACGAGCTCTACTACAACTTTTGAGCTCTACAAAATATAAGGATATATAAAAAAATCTCAAATTACATGATAAAAGACATAAAGAAGTTGATCTACAACCAAAACATTATAAGATATGAATTATTTTCAAGAACAACATTGGTAGTAATTGACATTGCATTAAAGCTGAAATATAGCGAGTGATGCATGATGTACAATTGAGTGGACAGACGATTAATCCGTATTTCCTCCAAATATAAAATCAAAACTTGGAAAATCTTTACATAATATGTCACCTTAGATGTTACTTGATGTAATTATATTTTTTTTACCTGCAGTGGTATCTTTTTATTGAAGCTAGACACCGAAATAGCCGAGGTGTTTGGTCTTTCTCCCGGTCTGTTGGCCATCTTGGTTTCACTGACTACTTTTTCCCCATTGCAATGATCAGCCAATAGGATTTTTTGTATGGGATGATGCATTAGCTTCCACTAGTGTGGACTATATGCAGCAGTGCCAAAAATTACAGGCATATATAGAGAAAAAACACTTTTTAACAGCTGTAGACTGTAGTGACCTCTATGCATGAAAGGGTTAAATTAATTTTCGGCCTTTGAGCCTTGAAACTTTTATGCCTTTATTGCAAATTAAGATAATAGCATTATAAAATCTAGTGGGAGGCTGCGCTAAATACTAGAATTTGGGATCCATATTAGATACACATGAGCAATTTAATGTTCACACACACACACACACACAACCCTTACATAAATATCCAAGTGACTGCTGTAAGAGATGGTGACAGGGTTAGGTTTAAAGTCGGAGATGATTTAAAGCTAAACACACTAGAGTTGACACACTGTTTGATTACCAGACAGCAGTTTGGACTTTGCTCAGCTGAGTCTGGTCTACATCCAGCTTGAAAATGTGGAACAGTATAAAAGATCTCTGCAGCAGCTGAGTTATTACTCGACAGATCTGGGCTATTTCCCTAGGGCCAAAGGGCCTTCCTCAAATGAAGCACTTTGTTCTACAGAGGCTCTCGGAGTACTCAGTATTGTAGGAAGCCAGAGCTTGTACCCAGCTCTTGCTTTAGTTTGGCTCAAATCCGTCACTGTACAATGTACAATTTCCCTACATTTTATGTTGCATTTCAGCAGGGAACCAGTAGGAAAATCACTTGGTGCAGGAGCTTCATTAGTCGGAAATGAACTGTTGTATGCAGCAGTGTAATGTAACTAAGTACATGTGTCGCCAGCCTGGCCTTCCTTGCTTATATGTGGAATACAATGTTCAATATTCAATGATAACTGCACTATACAATATTGTATACAATGTTTACAAGTTTTTTTTCACTTGCACTATATAAAATATATACAAAATTTCCCCTGTGGGATAAATGAAGTAATTTTGAATTTTAATTTTGAGTTTTAATATTGTCACAGCGCGTTGAGGTTGTGTCTTATTTTGTGTTCTGGTCTTGTTATTTCCTGTTTTATTTTGAAATAGTTACTCTCCTCTCGTTTCAGGTCACTTGCCCTTCCCCGTGTGTCATCTGTCTGATTGTGTTCACCTTGTGCTCCCTTCCCTCCATGTGTTCTAATAGTCTGTTCACCTGGCACTCCCTTCCCTCCATGTGTTCCAATATTCTGCGTTTCCTTTGTCTTGTGCCAGTGTGTTTGACCCGTCACCATACCAGCCCATACTCTCGTTTATGCCACAGCCACAGCTTGCCTTGCCTCGCCTTCAAGTTTTCCTCGCAAGAGTGATATTTCTTTGTAATTTTAGTAATTTTAGTAAATTTAGTAGCGTAGCGCTAGTATTTAGTTTCAAAGTTTTTCTAGATAGTTTTGTTTTCCTCCGGTTGGAGTGATTTTCTGTTCTGTTGTTTTTTATCTCTTTAGTCCCTTCTCCAGGTTTTACGGGGCGTTTTGTAGATTCTTTATTTTTCCCTATCAGGTTTGGCTCCTGTCTTTTGGAGCACCTTATGTTTGTTAGAGTTTTCTTTTGTTAGTTTTCCCCTCGTCAGGTTAGATAGTATTCCCCGTATTCATAGCTTTTATTTGTTAGTTCATTTGATTAATGTAGTTAGGTTCCAGTGCCTTTCCTCCTTTTGGAGCGACTTTATTTTATTAGATCTCTCAGCTCAGCTTCAGGAGTTTTTGTAGCACAGCCGTGGCCACACAACCATAAATGTCGGTAACCCTCTGCACTCATACATTTGTTCTATAGTTAAATTTTGTTGTATTTTGTTCATACACATTATACATTCAGTTAAGTAATTAGTCTACATTGGTTTAACATTTACTATCCAAATAAATCACACACATTTTCTGTTTCATACAACACACTTTATTATTTTGACAGTGCATTAGTTTTCTATTTGAAGCGCGCACATTTAGTTCGCTTTTGTACAGTCTAGTTTCATAATTTCTGTTCTTTTTGAGTTACCAGTGCTGTTGCTGCTGCTGCTGCTGCTGCTGCTGCTGCTGGGACCTGGGAATGCCAGGCAAAAGGATCCGCCCCCACAAGCTCACTCATTTTATGGAAGAGAGTGCTGATTGGGCCAATGATGATTTAGTACTTCACTGTTAACTTTCTTTTGACAATTAGTAATTTCAATTCATTTTGTTTGGTTTAGTATATATTGTTTATTTTCATGAGTTAATTTTCCTGATTTGCTTTGTTGGTAAATTAGCTGTTGTCCTTTGTGTTCAATGTTTGTCAACCCCCTCTTGTGTTTGGTATGGGCTGATCACCCACTATATAAGTTACCTCTTGTGTTTAGTCATGAGGTTCATCAGGAAATATCACATGAAATACTGTTAAAAACATCCAGATTGACACAGGGGAGGGAAATAGTGTTCATGTGGGTTCCAGCTCATCACTAGTTAAAAGGAAATGAAAAAGCAGACAAAATGGCTAAGGAAGCAGTACAAAAAGAGGAGGTGGAAATTAAAGTAAAATGATCAAAAGCAGAAGGGAAATGTCTAATCTGGTAAGAAATAATGAATCAGTGGAAGCATCATTGGAAGAGGGAGATAAAAGGGAGACATTTATACAAACTAAAAAGTGTAGTAGGGGAGGCAGGGTGTTATGGTGACAATAGAACAGAATCTGATTGCTCACTACAAAGTACAGTTTACAGAACGCACTGTTCGAAAACGATTCATTTCCCCAAAAGTAAACACAGCTTTCACTTCACGTATTACAGCTTTCAATAATACAGTCTTACCATCATACTGTGGAAGTCTTAGTGAATGATTTAAACCATAAAGTAAAAGGTGCTTGTCCCAGTTGCTCCATTTAAAACAAAGGAAATAACTGCAAAAAGGGTTGTTCCATGGAAAAAGTAATCACACCATGGCACTAAAAAGAGAGTGCCGAACGGCTGTCGCAGATATCGAAAAACACAACATACTCACTGAAAAACTTAAAATTTGCAACAAGGAAGCTTGAAAATCCCAGCAAGCATTTCTCTACTCTGATTAACACCAATATTCACAATCCCAAACTGCTTTTTAGTAAAATACATTCTCTTTTAAAACCTACAACAAATTACAGCACTGAGCTTCCAGTTTCTACATGTGAAGAGTTTGCCTGCTACTTCAAGGACAAAATTAACATTAGGTCTGGTATCTTCCAATAAAACATGCACACTGCACTTTCACCTATATCCTGTGAACACTGTGATGCTAAGTATGAATGCTTTGACCTAACTGACGCTGAGACACTGAGAAGAGTAGTAACAGAACTGCTGCTTTTGACATTGTGGACCATCAGATTCTTTTAGATAGATTTAGAGTGTGTATCGGCCTATCTGGAAAAGTTTTAAACTGGTTCACCTCATGTCTTTCCAGAAGATATGTTTTATATCTATTGATAATCACTTCTCTAAACATTATGAGGTTACATGTGGGGTACCACAAGGATCAATTTTAGGACCGTTACTTTTTAATTTATACATGCTACCCCTGTGCAGTACCATCAGGAGGCACAGCAGCTCTTTGCTATGCTGATGATACTCAACTCTATAAAGCCATGTCTCCTGATGACACTGGGCCAATAACTCACTATTAGATTGTATTTTAGATATTAACGCATTGATATCACAGAACTTTTTACAGCTCAACCATGACAAAGCAGAAGTACTAATTATTGGTTCAAAAGCTCAGGGAAAGAAACTGGCCTCCAAACTAAATGAAAATTGGGCTAAACCCGAGTCAAAAAGCAAGAAATCTAGGGATGATATTTTATTCAGACTTCAATTTCAAATAACATATATGAAATATATAATCATAGCATGATTAACATATAACTACGACAGAGTATTAGGGCCACATTTGGAAAAAAAATTAATAACGAGATAAAAGTAATTGATTACAAGATTAAAGTCGTAGATACTTTAGATTAGAAGAGGAGAGTTGTTAAAATGAGGGCTGTGGAGCATTTCGTAGAAATGTACTTTAAGATTGGTTTCACAAACAAGGAGATACTAAAGGACCAGACGGACTTGGAGGAAATCTCTGCTTTTGTGGAAGGGGAACTGGCTGGAAGTGGTCAACTGCAGGGCTATCAGTGGATGTTTAGTAAACGCTATATAGGCTATAGCCTATAGCATTACATCAGGGGTGTCAAACTGATCCAGGAAAGGGCCAAGTGGGTGCAAGTTTTCATCCCAACCAAGCAGGAGCACACATGACTCCACTAATCTAATCACCTGAGCTGTCTTCATTCGTTTGATTTGTCGTATCAGGTGTGCTCTTGCTAGGTTGGAACAAAAACCTGCAGCCACTTGGCCCTTTCCTGGATCAGTTTGACACATGTGCATTACATTAACCTTACCTGCTAACTGTTGCAGTCTCGCCTTTTGTAGTTTCGTTTAGACCTACTTCCTTTTTAAGTAGAACAACCTACCAATTATGTACGACTTTAATCTTGTCATTAATTAAATATTTACGACTTTACTCTCGTTTATTCTCTGGATGGCACTGGTGGAACTCTCAGACGAGACGATGGGTCCCTCGCAGGGACCCAGGACCTCTCCTTTGGCCCGTAACTCTCCCAGTCCACCAGGTATTGGAGGCCCCTCCCTCTGCGACGGGACCTCAGGAGGGTGTTTTATCTGCCATTGGAGTATACAAGAGGGTAACTTTTCTTTTTCTTTTTTGAACATGGGTGCACCTATGGGGGCAGTTGCCCCCCTGCCCCCTCCCTGAGTCCACCAGTGGTAACAAGAGTAAATGTAATTCGTTACTTCCATTCTTTGCCATTCCTACATATAATGTATCTGTATTTGTCTTCTGAGTTATTAAACTTCATGCTACTCCAAACTAATTTTTGGCATTTTCATTAAATTGATATTACAGTAGTAATCCTTTTGGGACTTACAGAGTCCCAGTAGAGCTTTGTACAGTCCTGATTTTATGTCTTCTTTATCTTGGTACCACTTTTATTCTCACAGGAACTTGACACTGCGACCTCACTAAAACCACGTGAAGCAGCCACGCCTGCAGGCGCGCGTAAAGACTGCAAGATCAACAGCGCGAGCCTACAGAGGCTGAGTTGAGCTGCTGATGCTGAGCAGCGGCTCTTGAATAAACAGATGCAAGTGCAGGGGGTGGAGTTTAAGGATGCTGTAGGTGCTGAAGAAGTTTGTTGCCTTCACACGCTGATGCCATGCGTAATAAGCGTGACCGCCGCCGGTGAGGAGGATGCTGGAGCATGAGGCAGGAGCAGACATGCGACTGGTCCGTCAGATCAGCGCGGGGATGAAGATCCAGGCCGGAGGGGAGCACATGGGCTGCAGCAAGGTCGGAGAAAACCCGGAGAACCAGGTCATATGTTTGCAATGTCAAGAGGAGGTAGTGCGGGTTTGTCCGGGGAGTCCGCGCAGTCCTCGCCGCGCCATCGCGACGCGCCTGTCCTCCGGATCCGCAGGTAAATGCTTCAATGCAGAGAAACACAAACATCACTGTCATTATTATATCTGTACACTAACCCTAACCCTAAATTTCGCTGTTGATTGTGCGCTGGAATGAGGGCATGGCGCTGTAAAATGCTCCAAATAACTGTTTGAGACAATTTAAGACTTTATTATCTAAATATCTACATTCTCATACAGAGGGTTAATGGAGCACCTCCATCAGTGGGTTATGAATGACACCAGATACATTAGCATAAACTAGTTTGGGCTCGGATGGCAGATTCTTTAAAATGTGTTTATGGAAAGCACCAGGGTCCGAAGAGAAATAGTTTCATTTAGTCAGATTTCATTTTCTGTTTTTAGTCAGAGCCCTTGTACAGTTGTGTTATTGGGATTTTACTTTATTTTCAAATTACATCAGCCTTAAGGTGAAAAGGTCACGCTGCTGCTTCAGCTTCTTCTTATCTGCTGCTCTCAATAAAACAAGAGTCTATCTATCAACCTGTGAAGTTGTTACGGTCATTGAAGATTATGAATGACCTTCATTGTGAATGAAAAAGCTTGAGTAATATTTTCCAAACCCCATCTGATTATAAGTTATGGATGTGACTGGGAGCTGCTCGGAGGCAGATATCGCTGTCTATGTGCTGACTTCCCATAACTTTAGTAATAAATGATACCTGCAGGTTTATCTCCAAACATAGCAGCAAATGTGCGAGCTCACGCTGAAAAGACTCCAGTCAGTGATGAATGCCTGCGCTGTGCTGCAGTTGCTCTTCTCTGACACGGCTGTAGGTGTTAGATTAGAGAATAAGGAAATGAGAGTTTTCTACAAAAAGCTCTCTAAATTGCTAAATGAGCAGAAGCGTTTGTATTCAGATGTGAGTCCAAAGCAAAAATGCTAGGCTGTACCTATAAGCAGTGACTGCAGTGTCACACAGTCTTTTCCTCTGCTGAGACAGACTCATCATTTAACCTCCATCTCCCCTGATAACTGAGATCTAAATTAGCCTGTTAGTTTGCTGCTATTGCTGGAATCTCAGTAAGAGCAGGCAGTGTTTTCATCAAGTCTTTCAAATTGTCAAACACTGTTTATTTACTGTACATTGTTGGTGAGTTTACACACAGTTTCTGAAATTCATCACAATAACAACTTATATACAAATACACTGAAAATTAGAGTTTTGAGGTTGCAAGAAATAAACATGAGGGAATTGTGTGTGTGTGTGTGTGTGTGTGTGTGTTCTTTTACTTCCTACATAGTGAGGACCACAACACGTATTTAACCCAAAAAGTGAGGACATTTTTTGCAAAGTGAGGACATTTCGGCCGGTCCTCACTTCTCAAACTAAAGCATTTCAAAAAAATAAATACTAAACTAAAACTAGCAAACTACAAAAATTCACAACAAAATTAAAACTAAAACTAATGAAAAATCCAAAACTATTATAACCTTGCTAGGGAATTCACTGTTCCAATGAGGGCCCTCACAAAGATAGAAGTGCAAGAATGTGTGTGTGTGTGTGTGTGTGTGTGTGCGTCTAACAGACGTATCCTCATTAACGGGTTATATCTTACAAAAACGTATGAAAAAACCCCCATATATCTTACAAAATACAACCCCCGATTACAAAAAAGTAGGGATGCTGTGTAAAAAGTAAATGCAGTAAAAGCAGAGTGTAACAGAATAAAATTCTTTGGTTGCAGGTCCTCTGATGAGGGCATTAAGTTCTCTTTGTTTTCTTTGGTCATGCGAAACAAGATCAGCAAGAAATGTGATGGGCATTATTAAAAATATGTATTTTCTTATTTTGTCGGCCATACAATGATTTTTTTAAATATAGAAAATGGTCTGCAAAGGATTTGGACAAGGGAAATAATTATTAGTTGCAGCCCCAGTTATTATATTGGGCTACCAACTAGCCACAGGGGAGAATAACTGACCATTTACCATTGTGTATACTTGTTATTTTTAAAAGGATAAATCTTATTCTTATAATGTTTGAGACAAAAAAACAACTAAAAAGAGACAAAGCAACTAAAAATAAACTAAAAATGACTTCAAACGGAGACAAAACAACTACAAATAGATTAAACATGATTACAAAGAGACAAAAAAAGAATTACAAAGAGATTCAAAATTGCTACAAAGAGACAGCAACTTCAAAGGGAATTAAAATGACTATGAAGAGATACAAAAATATTGAAAATTATTAAAAAGAGACACAAAGCAATAACAAGGAGAAACCCCCACTACAAAGAACACCAATCAACTACAAAGAGACTCAATATGACTACAAAGAGGCACAAAGCGACAACAAAGAGGCACAGACCAACTACAAAGAGACACAAAGCGACAACAAAGATGCACAGATCAACTACAAAGAGACACAAAGCGACAACAAAGAGACACAGACCAACTACAAAGATGCTCAAAATGGCTTCAAAAAGTGGCAAAAATAACCATGGACAAAAAATTGGAAACAAAAACACCAAAACAATTACAAATTAAATCAAAACCACGGAAAAGAAACTCAAAATGACCACATGAAGACAGAAAATCACAGAGAGAAGCACTATCAAATGGAGGCTAAACAGCTTCAAAGACTGTGTTTCTTTGTGTCTTGCTCTAATGTAGGACAGGTGGTGTGTGCCCATGGCCACACTGAGAAAACAGTCATCAGAGAATGTTAGGTACAGCCCATTAATTAAAGGGACAGAGGCTGTGAAGGCTGCACATCAGATATGCAAGCTGTATCTCAAAGTCAAGGAAGGATCCTCAAACAGCTGAATTTGAAGGATTCTACATCATCAACATCCGCCAAAGGATTGTCCCAACGTCCAGGATCCTCCAGAGGACAGAGTCCTTCTTCTGCCCGATTCCAAGGATGCATGTGTGTATCCTCCGTGCGCCCCGAGTACCCATAAAGCACTGGGCACACCGGTCTAGAGGGAGATTTAAAAATGGCGAGCGAAGAAACAGTGATGCTGGCGGCGCAATATGAATTTAAATATATAAGTATTTTCAGTTTACACTAAGTATTTGTTATCACATCACTTACAAAAGTTGTGTTCAAAGTCAAGCAAAACATATGCATAAACAAATGCCAGAATATTTAGCTAAAAGATAATAAACGTCATCTTGATACATTACCGGTTAAGTCAATTGATGCAGTTTCAGTCGGCTAAAGTTATTAATTGTTAATTCATATATATGCGTCTGATGATGTACTATGGCAAAGTATAGGTAGCTATGCCATTCAGAAAGTATACATGTATACATGTTTATTGTGTTAACAGGGACCGACAGTCCGCTATTATCTGTTATTGTTATTTATAAATAACTGTTATTGTACTGTACTGTAAAATAAAATTTAAAAAAACCCAGAACACATCTCCATGGTGAGTTTTGCGCCGCTGCTTTTCTGAAACTAAGTAGCGGCCAAATTCAGTCAGTGAAATATTCAGGTTTAATCCACTTTGTGGCTTTTACTTGCTAAATAGTGAAGATTCAACCTTAAACCATTCTTCCATTTCCACAAATATGTGTCAGAGTGTTGATGCCAAAGCCACATCCATGTCTGAACTGGTTTTGAAATTGCAGAGCTGAATTTAAGCAGGACGTCCAATTCCAAAATGATGCACAGCTGCACAGTGGAGGCTGTTCCATCTGTGCGTTATTACAGTGAAAGGAAGGACTCTGGACTCGTCTCTGGAGGACCCGACTCCTAAGGAAGGATCCTGCCAAGGAAGGATCCTTGACATTGGGATACAGCCGCAGACTAGGAAGCTTTCAGATTCCAGAGAGTAAACCTCTGCAGAGTTTGAGACATTTCCTCAACATTTAGTTAGTGAAGGGGTTTCTTCCTGTAAGTCTTCAGGGTTATAGGCTCAATTTTATAACACAGCTAGTGTTTTGAGTTTTATTCACAGTGAATTATTTCATTCACATCATAAATTGGTAGACTAAGGCACTAAAGCTGCCAGACTCATGGATTTTATTCCTTTACCTCTGCCAATGTCAAGGGTTTTTCCTTTGTGTAGGAGCAGGACACTAACATTGCAGAATTAGGGATTTCATTCCTGTAACGCTGCAGGGTCATGGCTTTTCTCAAGCCCCCAGGACCAGGGCTGGGCTTTGTGGCTTAGTGGACACATTTTGAAATGAACTCTAGGACACAGAGAAACTTTTTTTGCCAAACACATTCATCATTACAAAAGCTGTAAAGTAACAAGCTATGTGCTAAAGATCATTCACTTTGTCGCACTGAAAGTCACTTTGGATGAAAGAGTCTATGTGATACCGTACTGTACCTTAAGTGTGATCTCTCCACCCGTCACAGACCGAGAGCCCAGCAGCAGCAGCTACAATGCCTCTTCAGGAACCTTCTACAGCTGTGTCAGTCAGATCACCATTGGTAAGACTGTCCTTTATTAAAGAAGAAAAATGCTTTATATGTTGTGCTTTTTTCTTTTTATGTGCATGGCAGCATTCTTTATTGAGTTGCTACTTCTTGCATGTGTTGCATTTAGGTTTGTGTCAGAGGATTGTAGCAGGTCATTCATTGATTTTACCATTGTGGCCTCACAGCAGTATGCATGGATTCTCACAAAGGACAAACAGATTTACACATCATTGAACTTTGTGTCAGATAAATATAACTTTATCAGCGTAGTTTTCTTCCAGTTGGGACACTTTAGACTGGTGCTAGTGATGCATGGGTCATTTACTTCATACATGTACTGTTGGGTTGTTGCAGCAACTTGACACACTATTGAAAATTTTGTGTAAAATGTGAAAACATTACTGCTAGAATGTCAACAGAAACACTGAGGCGACACTAGCTGCTATTGACAGTGCTGCCCGATCGATTCTGCATATGTGCAACTCAACTCTCAACCGAGATGACAAGGATTATTTGTACTAGTAACAATACTATTTGAGATACAATTCCTTATATATATATATATATATACAGTCATGGAAAAATTATTAGACCACCCTTGTTTTCTTCTGTTTCTTGATCGTTTGAATGCCTGGTACAACTAAAGGTACATTTGTTTGGACAAATATAATGATAACAACAATAATAGCTAATAAGAGTTTAATTTAAGAGCTGATATCTTTCCATTTTCCATGGTTTTCTTGATAATAACCAAAATCATTATCAAGAAAACCATAGAAAATGGAAAGATATCAGCTCTTAAATTAAACTCTTATTAGCTATTAGCTATTATTGTTGTTATCATTTGTCCAAAGAAAATATTTAAAGTAAACAAGGGTGGTCTAATATTGTGTGTGTGTGTGTGTGTGTGTGTGTGTGCGTGCGCGCGCGCAATTTGTACATGTAGAAGTATATTTGCACAACCCCAATTCCAAAGAAGTTGGGACATTAATAAAAAACATAATATGTTTTTATTTATGTCCCAACTTCTTTGGATTGTATCAAATTCAGAATTCAGAGTGTATATTTATAAAAATAGATGTTTATCAGTTCTAGAAAATGCCCCAAATTCTTTGGAATCAGGCTGTAATATGTCAAAAGTTTTACAGATATGTTAACATAACATTTTAACTGGTCATTTCTCTCTGCTCTTACTCAGCCCTGTGGCAGCGGCAGGACGCCGCTCTCAGCTCCCTTACTACATGTCATTTTTGAGAAATTAATGAAAAATAATGTTAATAAATGAATAGATTTCTGGCTCAGTCTGACTCGTGATGTCCACACAGCTGATGTGCTCACATATGCTCACTGTGTGAAAGTGGACTGTGTGTGTATGTGTGTGTGTGTGTGTCTTTTGCATATGTACAAAAACACAGAACATTAATTAATACAAAATATTAGGTCCTGACCGATCAGCTGGCATAACTCTGGAGATTTAAATAATTAATGGCGACACGCTGCTGTGCCTTGTGTCTTATCTCTGAAGACACACTTATCTTTGCGGTTAAATGAGCCGAGCCCGGTTTAATAAAACACAAACAGCACATGCCCAGCCCAAGTATGTGTCAGATTGGGAGCTATTCAGAGCTTACACTTTAACCTCTAGCACATTTATATGATGCTACTTGGATAAATGCATGTGTAAACAGGAGGCAAATTGCACTCAGTTTCAGAACTTTATGGCAGTGTATCTTGTGAATCTGACCATATGATGGGCAGATAGCAGTTCCAAGTGACGCACTGTGCATGGTGCTATCAGCAGCCACTATCCATTCTATGTGAGTATTACAGTAACATATTTGAGAAGTTACTGCAGTACAGTGTGGTGCTGTCTGAAGCCCACTGACAGAATGCCAAGGGGACTTAAACGTTGAGTTTGCTAAGCAGTAAGAAAATTAAAGATTTCCCCTGACATGTAACTTTGTTTGTATGTCAGGGGCTGTTGACAGGAAATAGTGCGCTATTGACGAAGCTGTCGGAAATAATATTCCTGTCTGTCACAGAACTGCAACCTCCTGCTTTCTGCATTATTCAGACCTTGCCTGTGACATTTTCTCGATGAATATTACAGCCTGGTTAGTGTGAGAGGCTGTAAGCTGGATGCTGTGACAGCTGGGTTCAGCTGAGGCTGCGTGCAGGTGTTCCTCTTCTCTCTCTGTGCTAAATAAAAAATAGAAAAAATAATGAAGTGCTGAGGGAGAGCTTTGGACCATTGAGACTCACCCCCTTGGTTTTACAAAGGGAAAGATCTATAGTCTTGCCCCGCACTCTGACATCAAAAAGTTAGTGTGCCGCCTGTGATTTAAAAGCCCTGGCCTTTGTTCGGGAGGAAAATACCAGTCAGCATCACCGTAGGTTCTTAAAAGTTCTAATCGATTATAATCTTCCATTAATTCCACCCTGCTTCATTGTTGTTGGAATTTACTGCAGCCGTGCAGCTGATAGACAGAGCTAATCTTTCGCCAGAGGCAGGGATTCAGTGGAGGATGACATGAAAAACAATCGAACGCACCGTGCTGAAACTTCTACAGCACTGACTCCTCTCTGCTATATAACATCATAGAATTGAGAGCTCAATTTAAGTCAAGTGAAGACAAGTCTGACAACTGTAATATGTGTAATATATTTGATGTTGTGGCATTAGGGAGGACACATTTCCAGGAGCGATATAAACTCTCTGTAGCATCCCTGGAAATAATCAAATGTAATGTCTCAGCCAGTAACTGTACTGGAGGAGTGTGTGTCTCTGCTGACTCAGCTTTATTTGGTGTAGTCAGTGAATTTCAACAGGATATGATGAAACTCTGGATTTCATGGAAAAGTCTATCAACATTTGTCTGTTATTTGATCAGCCAAAGGTCTCAGTTTCTGTTTTCAAAACATATTTTATTGGTATTAAAAATGAGCTGATGTTGCAGAGGATTGACTTTGCTCCTGCTTATCCCACACTGATGCTAAATAGGTCAGTTCTTGTTGCAGCATGGGAATTATGAACATGTGAATTTAACATTTCTCTGGTAAACAGTCACGCAGTATATACTGTACTATATGCCTCTGGCTTTTATTGTGAAAAGAAAGAACAGATAGGGTGAATCTGCTACGCAGTGCTTTTGTCAGGGTTGAAAGGAGGAATAAAGTTTGTCGTCTTGGTTCAGATTACAGAGAAAAGTATCTCTGCATTATATTAACTTTTTTATTTCAAAGTACCCTTGACAAAAACTTTAGGTTTTATATCAAACAGAAGTCTATTAACATTTGTCCGGTTTTTAATCAGTTAAAGGTCTCAGATTCTTTCCTTAAAAAGCATATTTTTAAGAGACTTGACTTTGCTCCAGCTTTTCCACACTGATGCTAAAGAGGCCAGCTCTTCTTATTTAGAAAAAATATATTTTAAGTGCAAATTAATTGAAGAAAAAAAATGAAATAATGGCCACAATCAGCATAAAATCCAAAAATACGATTGTATACAGTGTATTTTTATGTATGTGTAACATGTGTAACCATTGGGGTTAGTCAACATCAAATATATTGTGAGTAATGAGGAATAATACCAATATAGGCACCAGCAGAGCATTTTTACTGCAGAGTTCGAAGGGTTAATCCAACTGCAACTTCTGCATCAACTCACATTGAGTGTTAAAACTCAGTCAGACACCATGAAAACATAAAAACTGTAGATTTATGTTTCCAGAAGGCCAGTCCTGCACCCAAAAGGACTTCCACGGCAAGTCTCTCTATGATTAGTGTACTCATTGAGCTGAAACTTGTTATTGCACAGTGCAGCGTGTGGCCCAGATACCTGCACCTGCATTTGTTGTTTTACCTCTGAGGTGTCAGGAAGTGGAAGTGCTACATATCTGGGCCTCGCTCTCCTCAGAGAGCAACGCGGGCACTTTTTTCTGATGACTGCGACATAGATATTGCTTAGAACACACTATGTCCAAAAAGGCTGCGCGCACCGTGAGTTTTGGAGGTCGTTCGGATACATGCCAGGTGTAGATTACCACCTCCGCCCCTCCCGCCATTTCAGGTGACTTTCATTGGGGTGTTGAGGACTTGATGTCGTTCTTAATGGCTTTTTTGAATTGTGTTACAACGTATAAGTCTGTTGGGTCTGTTGAAAAAGAAGCAACTTTCTGAACTGGGGTTGTATGAGGCACTCACCTACAGTCCATATATTACCTGCACTAGCTGATACTCTGCAAAATCCCAGATGTGCGCTCCAGGCAGGAAACAAATGAATATATTGCTGCAGATGGGAACTGCAACAAAATGTAGTTTAACCACCAAAACAAGGGCCACCCTTAAAATGTTACACCCATTTATGGGTGCACTATATTTAGGAATATGTCCAACAACTTTTGTTGCTATCCACAGCCTTCTTCTTTTTTCCCTGTTTAAAGGGTTTTTTGTGGAGTTTTTCCTTGGCCGATGTGAGGGTCTAAGGACAGAGGGTGTTGTACCATGTACAGTCTGTAAAGCCCTTTGAGGCAAATCTGTGATTTGTGATTTTGGGCTATATGAATAAAATTGACTTGACTTTACAGCGATTTCATTTGGCACTACTTTTTCTCAACCGTAGATCTTCCATGTTCCTACGCATTAGCAAACTTATATGCCTCATCAGCTGTTTTGGTCAGAATGGTGTAAGAATATGATTGAGAAAAATCCAAACTATCCCTTTAATGACTGCTATTTAAAGGCCCCATCAGTGTTCGACTCTGTATAATGCTTCTACATTAACACAACATTGTCTGCCAAAGTTGAAACTGTTTTGATTATTTCACATGAGTGGTTTCTGTATTTCAGATTTTGTCTGTGCTCTTCTAACTGGTTTAAGTGGGCTAGACTCATTTGGTAAATTGTGATGTCACATATATCTATACATCAATTTATCAACAACCTCCATGACCTACCCATACCCATAACTATAATGTCCAATCAACGCTGACAGTGTCCAAGCTTATTTTGTCAAAGAAGAGAAGCTGTTGAGGCATTTGTTTATAATTGAAATAAAAATGACTGATCCCTGGTTGTGGGCATCATGTTTATGCTCTCATGTTTAGGTACTGGTGTGACTCTAGCCTGGATAGTGTAGTAAAGTAAACACCATTCATTGTACTCCTCTTCTGGTTTACAAAGTTTCCCACAACAAAGCATTTCCTCTTTGCTTTAATTTCTGAGCAGACGTCAGATTTTCTTGCCAAAAGGAGTTGTACTGGACAAATTTCCCTCAGGGACAATAAAGACCTTCTTGTGTTCTAGTTGTTGCAAGTGCTGACTTCAGCACAAACATTATTTTTCGGGGACGCCCAGCCTAACATGGTTGCGCTCCGCCGTGTGAAACCCCTTTATTCCTGTAGAGAATTTGAGGCTGTAAAATAGCTGAGAAGAGATGTATAGCTTAGATTTAGCTCAGAATTTATCCTCCAGCTGAATGTGCTGCGTGAGGAGCCAGCTGGGAGGCTCAGAGACTGGCAGGCCTTTCCACTACTCTGCTATTGATCGGACTGTGTTTGTTCATTGCTGATGTTCTTTCGAAATCTGCTGGGCTTTGTGTTTTACAGGAAACCAGGAGGTGGGGGGGTTGTGTGAGTGTTCCCTAGTCCTACCTGCCTCCGGTGTGTTACATAAGGGCAGAAATCAGCAGGAGAATCACAGCATACTGCACTGTATGTTCAGATAATGATTATCCTGTCAAGGACAGTGACCCACAAAACTTTATTTGAACTTTTAATACAAGATCCTGAAGTTTCCAAAGTTACCAAATAATGTTTGTCAGATAAAATAACAGTGAAAGGTGTATAACATAATGCTAGCTTAATTCCAGTTAATGGAGCAGCCTTGGTTGTCCAAAATTCAAAAATTCATCTTAAAGCACCCTTAAACATGCTATGTTTTGTATGTTTAATCCGTACGCAAACAGAAATATACAGTTAAATGACAAGCTAGTGTGTGAGATCAACCTTCCCGTCTAACTCTGATCAAGAAAGAGAATAAGTGGATTTCACAAAATTTCTACCATGTCTTTAAGTGGCGGTTCTGCTTGTCATCATTGGTAGCTTAAGCATTAGCCTTTACACTGCATAAATCAGCCTAGACAACAAACTGTATGGTTGAATTTCAGCCTGCATTCACATTTTTTCATTGCGGAAACAGAGCTGCTAATCCTGGTAGCGAGAGCAACAATTACGTGGACTGCAACTTTGTCTCTGCTCTGCACCGTGTGTGTGCGTAAAGCCCTGCCCTCAGTGAAACACTGAGATCAAAGGAGAGAAGAGAAACTAGCTATTTCAGTTCTCACACTGAGAGACATTGACACATTTTAATTCTCATTCATAATTAGACAAACATCACATTGAAGAAAAAAAAATCTGAATACCAAATCTGAAAGAAAGCTACTTAACAAACGAGTATCTGAAGTCGTAAGGACTTCTGTGCCCTTTGATTTTATCTGATTATTTGTTAAGAATGATTAAGAACATGGGTTGATAAGGACTTATTGTTAAAGTTTATCATTAATTTCTAGATATAGAAACATAATATGATAGATAACAGATGAGTGCCGAGTGTATGAAGTCTAAAGTCTGACAGCAGATCAAAGCATAAACCGACACAAAGATCTGGGACATAGGGGAAGGGGGGTCAGACACCTTTGATCCAAGGCCATTATGTTTATGTAGCTCAGGGACAATCATAGTTACAACAGATTGCATATTTTGGAAGTCAGGAGCTTTTGGCAGTCTCTGCATCCCAGACTGAAAACCACTTTAATTCATTAGAGTACATTTGATGTAATTAAATGCAGACAAATGTTTATGTTAATTCATTCAGTCTCAGGGTTTCAGGCTTTTTTTAAGTTTCAGTTGCTTAGTCACATTTCTTTGTTGATCATTTAAAAGATGCTACCAACTTAACACCTTAAGACTGTATACCACAAGATGGAGAGTGAAAGAATGAACCAATTCAATGTTCTTTAAGTATTTAAAATGTGTGTGCGTATAGAAAAAAACCCACTAGCTCAGACCAAACCACACAGAACTGTGATTAATGATGAAAAATCAGTTTCCAGCTGCTGTTGCATCAAAGACACAAGGCTATTCTTATGAAGGGTTAGTATTCCTTCAAAAATAGAATGTTTTGGAATTCGTATGTATTCCATGAAATATTGCCCAGTAACATTGCAGCAATGTAGTAGAAAATGAACATAGATCCCCTGTGACTGTCACCCAGGACACTGCTAGTTTCCCTTCAGAAGTTGTGTATAAAATTAGTCCCAATCCCGTTCTTAACCTTAACCAAGTACTTTTGGTCCTTAAACCTAACAGAGTAGTTTTGTTTCACAAAATTAACAACAACATTCAAACAGTGTATGTGTGTTTAAAAAAGTGACAGGTCATATTTCATGGGTCTCGTACGGACCACACTGCCAGGGTGTTTACATAATACATACAGTATTAAAACCCCTGGGCTGTCATGAAAAAGTTACGTTATTGGAGTGCCTAGAATTAGTAATTTATCTAGAGTTGCTCTAGTATCAGAAATTGCTCCAGGCACCGATCCGATACCACATCATTTATTGAATTAGAAAACTATTTACTGGTTCACTCCGTTAAGCTCTGGCACAGTTCTTCTTCGCCGCTCTTAAAACAGTGGCGCTGTGTCGCAACCTGCAGCCTGCTGTTTTAGAGGGACGAGGAGGAATCGATTATGTAACACATACACACATGTTGTTTCCATGTTGTTGTTTTTTTTATAACATACTGGTATCGGATCCGTACTCTGTATCGGCCGATACCCACAGCACAAGTATCAGAATCGGTATCGGGAGGGAAAAAATGGTATCGGACATCTCTAAATTTAACCCAAAAAAAAGGTAAAAAGTAAGTATTTATATCTTTCAAGGATTTTTTTTTTCAATTCTTAAAGTACTATTTTCAGGCTCAATATGTATCAGATACTCAGACTTTAGAAGAGTGGAGTAGATTGTGGTCAAAAATGCAAGGTGAAAAAAAACCCACTGACTGTTCAACCATAACAGTGAAAAATGTACTGAAATGCATAAACCTCTAGTGGGATTAATAAAAGCAAACACCATCTTGAAAAGACTTGAAAAAGGTTTGCCACTTCACCCTGATGCGTTTGGAAGAATAAAAAAAACAATTTACAGTCTTATTTGGCCCTGTCAACCCCGTTGAGACAGAGCTGAGACACCTGCCAGCCCGGAGCTGAGCCGAGCTGGGTCACCAGTCTCAGAGGCCTCATGAAACTGAGAGAGAAACCTTCTGAGGACAAAATCGAAGGCCGGAGGCGAGCCGAGCTGTTTCAGCAGTCTGGGGCCCTTGTGAAGCAGAGAAGGAAAGCTGCTCTTTGCTCTTCTTCTGTCAGAGGGATGCTGAGGAACTTTGCTGCCTGTCATCTAATAACCACTCCCTGTCATATCTGTGCACAACCACAATCACCACCAAGCCTCATTCTATAAAACGGACAATTACATCATAAATTCAACAAATATAATCATTTTATTGTGCTTTTAGCCCTGGCCAGGTGTTTCTATATTGCCAACTGTTTGTCTTATCAGTCATATCAGACCAACTGTGTTTGTATTCTGACCTGCTTTGTTATGATTATGCTTTTCCGGTGTGAGATTATACATCTTGTCATGCAAAATATGATTGTTTTATGTTTGTAGAAGTTGTAACAGGAGTGCACGGACAGTAATAAAGTAGATACTAGTAAAAACCTTGCTTGCAGCTGTAACCCTCAGTAACATGCTGGGTAAGCCTGATGATTGTTTTTTTAATGATGGGGACAACTTTAACCACTAGAGGGCAACATTGCTAAAGAGATTATTTGGACTGTTTTGGATCTATCAGCATTACAAAGAGACAGTAAAGAGTTCAGAGTCCTGATAACAGATGCAGCAAAATCCTGTACAATGAGTGTCATCTTTCAGTGTGACCAGCGGAGAAAAAAAAAATGCATGTTAGTTTTATAGTTATGGATTTGTGTTAGGGTTTAAAGGTAAAAGTTTTTTCTTAGAATCTCTCTTTCTTCTAATCGTTGTCCTTCGGCAGGGTTTGACCTCGGGGGTCAAGTAGCCATCGGCTTCTCCCACTGGAAGAGTCCTTTCCCAGCGAGTGGCCAAGATCTTCCCAGTCCGGACTGCGTTCACTCCGAGGCATCTGCCGTCCCGCCCATCAGCGAGTATCTTGAGCCGGTTTCCTGCCCGGCGTCGCTGTCAATCACCCCGCTGCCGACCTGCAGTGCCAGTCAGGAGACGCTCTGTGACAGCAGCACAAGTACGTAGATTGCAGTATGGTTGATGCTTTACTGGAGCAGCAGACTGAAATTTAAATCAATAAAATACTTTATGTCTTTTTCTCTCTCTTAAATAACTAGGACCCTTTCTTCCACCTGGCCAAAAAGGGCGCACAGTGCATCACACTTGTCACTTCAGGGAGATGCCATTGTATGGGCTGAAATATGTGCCATCAGAAACTGAATTTGAATTATTTATATTTGAATTTGAATTGCTTAACTTGAATAATTGCATTAAAAACTGAATTTGAATCACATAATATATTCGCAAAATTCAATTCAAATTTTCTGCGACAAAGTTGAGGCAACAAATCGGGTGGCAACAAATGTTAAAAAAAGAAAACGGAGGTGCTGATTGGCCGAAGAGGCGCTCTGTGTATCTGCACTCGATTGCTCTGCCTCAACTACCCGGAAGTTCGTTGCAGAAAATTGAAATTGAAATTTGAGAACTGAATTTGAATTATGAGAACTGAATGTTCACTTCCAAACTAATAAATTAAATTTCAAATTAAAATTCAGATTAAGTTTTTCAATGCAGTGATTCAAATTGAACAATACAAATTCAAATTATGTGATTCAAATTCATTTTTTTAAATGCAATTATTCAAGTTAAGCAATTCAAATTCAAATATAAATAATTCAAATTCAGTTCCTGGTGGCACATATTTCAGCCCATACCATTGTGTTGTTTGGGCTCAACACCCATGTTATGCCCATAGCAAATGTCCTTGCGACCGTTTGTGCTCTCATGGGCGTGTGTGGTCAGGTGCATTGTTGGTGCATTGCTATCTTGAGGCAGCAGAAGGCAACTGCACCATTGAACAACAGAAATCTGGTCTAAAGTTAATGGTGCAGTATTTCCCTTATAGTGGGGCGGATTAGCTGAACAATCGTTCACTTTGTGATAAAAGCATGAAATTTGGTAGATGTGTTGGTGAATATGTTTCAAACAAATCTGGATATTGGGCCACCTCAAAAGCGCCCCCTAGTGGCCGTGGCAGGCATTTGTTATACAAATAAATCAATGATGAATAAAAACTGCCCTTTTAATAATACAAACTGGTGATGAATTGTATATTGTTGGAAAGCTTGATTAGTCACCTTTACAACGAGGTACAGCTTGTAAGGATCGTGCATTCATGGAATGAGCAACGGGGCTAAACGTGTGGGTAGCAACCCCCAAAAATGTGCATCCCCTGTGGGGCGGATTAGCTCAATAAATCACAAGAATTGTTTATTTTGTGATAGAAGCACACAATTTGGTGGATGTGTTGGTGGATATGTTTCAAACAAATCTGCATATTAGGCCATCGCAAGTTCGCCCCCTAGTGGCCATAGCAGTCATTTTCTTCGTTGAAATTACAAAAAATATTTAAATTATTTCTTAAAATATTTTAAAAATTGAAACTAAATATTCAAACGTAAATTAAAAAATGTAAATACACATATTAAATTAACAAAACTCCAGTTAAGCACTCTTTCAGTTATTTTGTCCTGCCCCACCACAATTGGGCTAGCCATCGAGCATTTGCTTCCTGGGACAAGCAGTGCAGTGAACTGTCCATCAAGGTATGTCTAAATATTTTATTTCACCTGTTATAATTATGAATAAAATATGCTATGAACATCATAAAGGCTAAAGAGAAAAAAAATCATCATGGGCCTTGGCGGAAAAGTAAATTAGCAAGATAGCAAAAATAGGTACTTAAGCTAGCTAGTTAGCTTGGAACATGTATCAGTGGCTGTTGGGTGTGAAAGCTTAATGAGACACTGTTAAATTATGTCCTGTGGAATGTGGACATGCCTCTCTGCACACACACACACACACTATATGTAATGTCTCCTTTGCCCATGTGGTTCTTTTTTTCTTTTTTTAAATGTATTTTATAACTCCATCACAGTTAGTCAGGCGGCTTAGGACCAGATTTGAGAAGAAAGGGATACGCCGGACAAAAGCACCAAAATTTTGCAGATAGGAGACGGCAGCCATATAAGCCATAAGTCTATGAGAACCAATATATCTTCCAAGCCACTTAGAAGGTCAATCTTGGTGTCAAAATATACATTTTCTGGGTCAAAGAAGCTGGGTTAAAGCTATTGAGAATATCACTGGATGACTCACTGTAAATAATTTGTTGATCAAGATCTGACATGAGATGAAAGCGTACCCTTGATTTTTTTGAGCAGTGTACATGGCAGCTAATCCACACTCTCCTGTGAACATAGATTCCAAACAGTTTCAACTCAGGATACCCTGCTGCAGCACTTGAAGTGAGTGGCCCAGTCTGAGTGAAAATGAACATATCTATTTGATCAAATAATCATCTAGTGATATTCTCAATAGCTTTAAATGATTCCTGGACCCAGAAAATGTATATTTTGACACCAAGATTGACCTTCTAAGTGGCTTGGAAGATATAGCATTTCTCATAGACTTTATATGGCTGCCATCACCGCAATCTTGATGAAGTGGCTCCTACTAAAAATTGAAACCTATAATGATAGAGAGTATGTGGAAAGCTAAGCCGCCTGACTAAGTCACACACCTCAGTACAAGGATTTTGCCAGAAAGAGTAACCTGCTACAAGTAACCCTAGTAGAATTTTTAAAATGTATGATTTTTTTCTCTGTCTAAAAGTGTTTTTTGTTTTTATTGTTGCAGGTCATACAATATTGAAAATTATTTTTTCTTTTTAAGGAGCAACAGAAGAATACAAGCCAAAGAGGAGGCCGTAGCCTGTGAATGGGAATATCAAGACCTAATAAAATGTTATACAAAGTTAATGTTCTTTTCTATTAGACTGTAATAAAGCTTTTGTCACTTTAACATGTCTCTAAATTATATATTTTTGGTGCTGAAAACGTGAAACAGCAGCTGTAGGGTAGGCAAAGCATTCCTTGCCAGTAACCACCGGCTTTTAAATGACCATTTTTAAAAATGGCCGCCACAGCCATCAGAATTTTTTTTGTGATGGCCCAATATCCAGATTCATTAAACATGTATTCAGCAATGAGTGTACCAAATTTGATGCTTTTATCACAAAATGAACGATTGTTCAGCTAATCTGCCCCACTACACAGGGGATGCACATTTTTGGGGGGTGCTACTCACACGTTTAGCCCCGTTGCTCATTCCATGAATGCACGATCCTTACAAGCTGTACCTCGTTGTAAAGGTGACTAATCAGGCTTTCCAACAATATACAATTCATCACCAGTTGGTATTATTAAAAGGGCAGTTTTTATTCATCATTGATTTATTCGTATAACAAATGCCTGCCACGGCCACTAGGGGGCGCTTTTGAGGTGGCCCAATATCCAGATTTGTTCGAAACATATTCACCAACACATCTACCAAATTTCATGCTTTTATCACAAAGTGAACGATTGTTGTACAATATTGAGCTAATCCGCCCCACTATTAGTAAAGGGGCACAGGGTTTACAACACGTGTACACTGTGCTAGTTAAACACTCATGTAACAGGGACTGAAGTTAGTGTCTGGTCATAAAAAAAATGCATTCTGATTACTAGTGAATAAGTTATGGCATGGAAAAATAATACATTGTTAATGAGGAAAATAATAATTCAAATGTAAAAACAGCAGAAACCAGAGCAGAGCTGCAGAGCTCCAACTGCATTGATTATTTTAGAAGCTAAAAGGTTACTTTTGTTTCCTCTGTCAACTTTTTAACTACAGTTTTTAGTTTTACTGATTAAATGTCCCACTATATTTGCAACAGTGGCATTACTGTGTGCATGAAAACATTAACAATTACTGAAAGTAGCCTCTCAACAAACCACTCATACATCCATATGATACATAATTTAAAAAGCAATATAGCCTACAGGGACTCATAGAGGGAGAGTGAAACATCAATGTGCGTGTGGGTCTCTTAATCGTTCCGGTTGGGTGGCAGATGGACTATTTGTGCAAATTTGCAGATTCAGATTATGACCAAGCTGATCCGCACATTGCTATTACACACAAAGGGAGGGCCAGCAGCTTCTCCTCAGTTAAATAAGTTATCAGGAAATTTGCTCATATATACAGTCAAATGGAGTTAGAGAGATGGAGACAGAAAACCAATTGCTTCTCCAGTTTGCCGAATCTGCCATGTAAATAATGTGCCAGGTGAAGGCACACCAGTCTTTTTAAAGACAATGGGAGATGACATCCACATTGATTTAATTTGTGTTACACACACCTCTGACCAAAAAGAGGCTAAAAACAACCCCTCTGCCTCTTGCATTTTACTTTGCACCCATATCTTGCCCCTGTAATTAGCAAAAGTGAGTTGGACCTGCCCTAAATGCACTTGCACAATTCACTTTGGACTATGTTCTATAAATCATCTACATAGAGCCCCAAGCTGTAAAAAAACATCCGTATAAATGCATTTCGCATCTTACCTAGCCATGTAAAAACACTCAACTCAACGACTAACACTCATACAATTTTGTGGTCTAATTGATTAGTTGATTTAATCAACAGATCCGTAAAATAATAATAATAATTATACCTTTATTTATTTTGCACCTTTTAAAACAGTGTTCACAAAGTGCTTTGACAGAACAAACAAGCATGAATGAAACTTCTACAAAAATAAGAAACCAACAATGAAAAAGAAAAAAAAACACATAAAAAAAAAAAAAACCTGAGGCGGCAGGCTGGCCCATAAGGTGTTAATATCTCCGAAATGTAACTTGGAGCCAGCCCCTGACGTGCTTTAAAATCATTATCAGTAAAATCTTAAAATCAATTCTAAAACAAACAGGAAGCCAGTGAAGAGAAGCTAAAATCGGAGTAATGTGCTGTCGTCTGTTAAAACCAGTAAGAAGCCTAGCTGCTGCATTTTGAACCAAGCTTCTCCACATAGAATCATGCAACAGCACCACTTTAAATCTTGTGTTTTTCAGAAAGATGCTTATTAGTTCCTTCAGCATGAAAGAATCATAAAGAAATCTTACTCAATGAGACCAAAATCACAGGATGGTAGCCCTAGAATATACTCCCCTAGAGGAAGAAATACATAGCCCAGCACATGATTCAGTTATAAAATACTGCTGCTTCTTTTTATTCAAACGACCTCACACAGCTGCTCATCTGTGGTATTCATGACACATCTGCCTTTAGCATATAGCTCATTTAGTTCAGCATTTACGTGGTAGTTTAAGCTAATGGATCATATCAGAATTTTTTTTTTTCTGATATCGGAACCAGTATCACACAGATTCCCAATACTTAGTATCAGATTGGTGCATCTCTGATAAATCATTTTATTCCTGCAGAAACGTGCAACTGCAAAGTACATTAATCAGTATATCATCAAAGAAAAACTCAGGCCAGAGTTATAGGTTGATGTGGTTGTTTTCCCCAAAGAGATCTTTTACTAAAATGCATTTAATAGAAATTTGCATTTCATTGCCCCGTGCAATATTCATTACATTTAATTTAATTATTAATTATCCAAAGCTATTACTGTGTGAGTCATCAGCAGTCTGTGTAAGTCAAATCAAGTGGATATGTTTCCAAGTCACGGTGTGTGTAGTACAAAGTTCCCTCTCTGAAACACAGAAGGAAATTTGTATTTAAAAGGTTTTAAATTTAGGAGACACCCACATTATGTGTGTAACTCAGATGTCTAACAGTATATTAGCTTTGGCTGAACTAAAGAATGCATTTTACACAGTCGATTTTGTCTCCATCACTTCAGCATAAACATGAATGATTGATGAATGATTACAGTGATAAAAATATACAGCTCTGGAAAAAATTAAGAGACCACTGTAAAATGATCAGTTTTGCTGGTTTTACTATTTATACACTGTAAAGAATTTACTGTGATTTTTACCAAGTAATTAACAAGTAAATTACTCATTATTATTTACAGTAGAACTACTGTATTTTTATTTAGTACTGTTTTTTTATACTGTAAAATAAAAAAATAAACACTGTGATTTTAGTTTTATTTACAGTACTGGTTTCTTTATTGTAAATTTTAAAAAAAACAAACACTGATTTGTTGTAGTTGTGTTTACACAACTGATTTGTTTACTGTAAGAATAAAAAAAAACATTTAAAAATTGTGATTTTTAATGGTACTGTAAATGGCAATACGCCACAATAAACAATGCTGTTAATTTGATAATAATTTAATAATTATTTTTTATAGAAATAACTAGTAATTGCAAGTTATTACTCTATACACTAAATAAAATAATATTAATACATTTACTGTTTTACAATTGATTTCCACACAGTGTTTTTTATGAAAAACTTCAATTTAAGTTAATTATTTAAACATTTGTATAGGACTGATTATGATCAAAATTATGAGATTATAATGAACAATGGAAAATACAGTAGTCTACTTTACTTTTCATGTCTACTGTGTTTTTTCTACAGTCATGCTTTGACTACTGTAATTTTGTCACAAGGACCAATTTTTATTGTAAATTATACAGCACTATACTGTAAAAATCAAACACAGTTATGAACTGTGAATAATACAGTAAATAACTAATAAATAGATTTCACAGCGATTATTTACAGTGCAGGTATGCGTTTGAGTAAAATGAACATTTCTGTTTCATTCAATAAAGTGCTGACAACATTTCTCTCTAATTTGAAATTAAAATATTGCCATTTAGAGAATTTATTGGCAGAAAATGTCAACTATTCATAATGTAAAAAATGTTTGTACAAATAACAGTAAAACTCTGTGAAATACATCAGAAATAAGGTGTAAAATTAAAAATTGTATATCACCGTATTAGACACTTTTAATTACCGTAAATCAAAGAATAGAACAAAACTTTTACTTTTTTCTGTCATGAACTGGAAGAAACACACAGTTTTGCTGTAAAAATACAACATTTTCATGCAAAATTTATGGAGAAATACCATGATGTGTGAATGAATGACAAAATTACCCTAAAAATAACAGGATTATTCAGTCTAAATTACAGTTTTTGCTGATATTTACATTTAAATTTACAGTAGAAAATCCACTTACAGTACTTTTTACGGTGAAGTTCTGGCAACCATAGCTGATGGTATTTTTCCGTAAATTAAATAGATTATTTTTTACAGACAAAATAACAAAAAAAGATGCTGAAGTGTTTTCAGACCTCGAATAATGCAAATAGAACATATTCATATTCACTTTTAAACAACACAACGCTAATATTTTAACTTAGGAACAGTTTAGAAAGCATTGTTGGTGGTATAATCTCAATCTTTAATCACAGCAGTGGTTTTTATAATCTTCCTCATAAAATCAGATTTGGTTCACCTGATTAGTGTCTCATTAAGTAGAATGAGGAGGCTTGTGTTGGAATCCAACAAACACTGGAATGGAATGGCTGCCATATAGAGATGCTGATTTAAGAAACATTTGTGAGAGTGGTCTCTTAATTTCTTCTTAATTTCTCTTAATTCCAGAGCTGTATTTCAACTTGCACATGGCCTTTTGTGTACACTGCAAAAAAAAAGTGTGTCTAAAAACAAGATAAAAACACTAAACCTGAGGGAAATGATCTTGTTGCACGGACAGATAATTTCACTTGACAAGATTTCTGAAATTAAGATTGTTAAATCTAGAAATAAGCATGTTGTACACTTAAAATAAGAAATTAACTCTTAAAACAAGATAAATTATCTAACACTTCTAAATCTAAAGTTTTTTTTATATTGGTAAGAAACAAATAATCTGCTGCTTGCAGCTTTAATTTATCTTGTTTTAAGAGTTAATTTCTTATTTTAAGCGTACAACATGCTTATTTCTAGATTTAACAATCTTAATTTAAGAAATCTTATATCTGTCCATGCAGCAAGATCATTTCCCTCAGATTTAGTGTTTTTATCTTGTTTTTAGACATCCTTTTTTTGCAGTGTATTCTTTGGGATAAGACTTGAAAAAAACCTATCCTTTAATACCCACTAGTCAGTGTGTGCCCTTGAGTCTCCATCAAAAGGTACACACTGACACTGTCATCAGTGCCAACTGTCATTGTTTTGGGCTACAGCAACACTGACACAGCCGGCCCTTTTTTCTGATTGGCCGCTGCCAGAGCAGCTTAACCTCCGATTGGCTGCCAGAGAAACTGATTAAGAATGCCGATGAACGGCACGCACCTCCTCTCCCTCTGTCTCTCTCCCTCTCCCTCTCTCACTGTAAACATCCTGCTCATGCTTGTGTTTCTTCCTCCAGAGAAGATCTCTGACAGCTTTTTGTGAGCTTTTGCCCGTAGCATCACTATGACAGAGTGGGAGTATGCGTGCGGGTGCAGTGATGCTGGACGGAGCGACGCGGAGATGAGGAGTGAGGAGTAAAAAGTGGGGATGCTGCTTTCCCTCGTGGGACGTCGTGTTTGTTTGTTTTCCTCAGCGAGGTCATTTGCGCGCTGGGGCCGGGGGGGGAGGAGGGGTGACCGCTGCTCTGCATGTGTGTGTGTACGGGGGAGAATCTTCTGCCTGTTTTGGCGTCTGCTGCGGCGCCCCCCCTCCCTCTCTCCCCCTGCGAGGGGTGAAGCTGCCTCTCTGCCTCTCTCCACCTTCACACGGTGAGTCGAGTCAAGTTATCTTGAAGCGAAAGGCAGCTTGTTCACCACAGCGGATGTTTTTTGCTGCAGTGCTGTCTCTCATGTGTTGCTCCTCTTTACGCTGCTCCATCTCTTTCACACACTTCCCTGTGACCATGCAAACATTTGACCTTCACACACACGCTCTCATTCTCTCTCCCTCCTTCTCTCGATTATAAATCTACATTTTTTCATACACTCTACTTCCTCGTCGTCCATGCCGTACCAGTTGTAAGACATGAAAATGGGTCATGCCTCTGTGAGAAGTGTGTGTGTATGTGCGACCATGCCACCTGGGCACCAGTAGCAGCTTGGCAGGCACAAAATCTCTACTGATTGCCATCAGGGAGAACATGCACCCCCACCCCCCGCCACGTCTGCCCCCGGGCATGATGGGAGCATCCACATGGAACGAACCATTCCTCCTCACAAGTGACTGACACCTGATCCCCTCTGCAACACATCACCCCCCCCCCCCCCCCCCCCCCACCGCCTCTCGTTCTTCTTCTCTTTCCTCCTGCAATCTTTTATTCTCCTCACAGTTTGAGCTGTCATCTACAAGTGCTCTTGTATTACGCAAGAAACCACCAGTTGTTCATAAAGCATACTTTGATGTGGCATTGGTGCAATGTTAACCTTATATTTGTATCTTCATGATAATGTCTCGCTGCTTATATTGTGGTACCGCAGGCTAACTGTGTGAGAAATTAATAGCCAAAAAGTATTTTAAAGGGACACTCCAGTGATTAACTATCACACTTAAAGTAATGAGAATAACACTTCCCATAATGCAACTCTCAGCATATTTTATCAGATCATCTTTACCAGAAAGCAAAGATAACTTTCACCTCTCAACATTCAAGTAAATTTGACTGCTGCACTGTTTGTTTATTCATCCCAAACACCCAGTATACCAAGTCTGCAGACAGAAAAAAAACAATGTCCCCCCTGAGGTCATTGCTGCTAGCTGGCATGAGATGCAACCATTTAGCCACCAGAGTGCTATTAATCGCATCTTTCTATTGGCTTGTTATGCAATGACTCATACTTTAAAAAGCTCACTCCAGAGTCACAGAAGACATTAAACCACTGTTTCCATCAGCTAAGTAGCTCCTCCAAAGACACTGATAAATTGGTTGATAAATCAATCGATCAATTGGCTGATACTATTGGCTGCTATTAAACTGGTGAATGATATATCAGAAATATATCTGGAAGGGCCTTCATCTTTCTGAAATGCACTGATATGGAAATGTTTTCAGAATTTAATGCAGGAAAAACAATACTTAAAAAATGTTGTCATGGAGTGGCCCGTAGCGTAGTGGGTTACATAGGCGCCCCATGTATAGAGGCTACAGTCCTCGCTGCGGTGGAGCCGGGTTCGAATCCGGCCTGAGCTCCCTTTGCCGTATGTCTTCCCCTCTATCACCCCCTTTCACTCTATCACTATCAATAAAGCATAAAAAATGCCAAAAAATTAAAAAAAATGTAGAAGAACAACAGCAGAACAAACCCAATAGTGTCATTTAACACAGGTTGCTGTGGTAAAAATACACTCACCAGCCACTTTATACTTAATAAATGCCTAATAAAGTGGCGTTGTGTTCTTCATCTGCTTCCATGTTGGACGTGTTGTGCATTCAGAGATGGTCTTCTGAAGACCTTGGTTGTAGGGCTGGGCGATATGGACCAAAAGTCATATCCCAATATATTTAGGCAGAATATCGATATACAATATATATCCTGATATTTTTATCACAAAGTGAGAGCAAATGTTCAGCCAAAGTCAAATATGACATGTCACAAGTAGTTTTATTGAAACCGTTTCTTTAAGTGAACATAAATACTGTATAACAACAGGAGTACATTTTTTTTTTCAAATCAAAGCTCTGTAAAGTGCACATTTAAATAAAAAAATATCTTAAATAAAAATAACCATATGAAATAAAATAGGCCAATCCTTTTCTGAAATAAATATATTTGTATAAGAAAAGAATTAACGAACATTACAAAATAACTAAATATGATGAACCCTAGTAAGTGCAGCATTTATGGAGAAAGAAAATGTTTTGAACTTTGTCGATATATTCAATATGTTCTAATTCCATGTCACATTTAAAAATATATCGATATATCTTTTATATCGATATATCGCCCAGCCCTACTTGGTTGTAGTGAGTGGTTACTTGAGTTACTGTTGAACCAGTCTGGCCATTCTCCTCTGACCTCTGGCATCAACGCTCTCTGGATATTTTCTCTTTTTCTGACCATTCTCTATAAACTCTAGAGAAAATCCCAGTAGATCAGCAGTTTGTGAAATACTCAGACCAACAACCATGCCACGTTCAAAGTCTCTTAAATCACCTTTCTTCTCCATTCTGATGCTGACTTTGAACTTCAGCAGCTCGTCTTCACCATGTCTACAGGTATAAATGCATTGAGTTGCTGCCATGTGATTGGCTGAGTAGATATTTGCATGAACAGGTGTAAATAATTAAGTGGCCATTGATTGTACAGCTGGTGTCAGGGTGGGACTGGTAACAACCCTGACAGTTTTCATCTGGACCAGTCGAGCTGCTCATCTGTCCAAAGTTAGTTTTCTGTCATTTGGTGCTGGTTGACTGTTAATATCATCACTTTTTCTTTTCTTTCTAACTTTTACAAGCCATATTAACCATTCCCTTTGTATTTTAATTGAACTTGGTTCTGTCTGCCTTAATTTCATGTGATTATTTGTTGTTTGATCTCTGCATCGCATGGATGGATCAACTTGAAAGCCCTGAATCAGCAAGCAGGCAGGCCAGTTTTTGATAATGTGATCAATGTGAAAGCAATTCAGCCGAGGCTGTGGATTTACACATATTCCTTTATTTCACGTAATACTGAGTAGCGTTATACATTCTTGTTTAATAAATAATTTCACCCCCCAGCTCATTTGGGTATCCTTTTCAACATTTGTAAACTGAAGCTACCTAACTCCACTCTCAACAAGATGTGTAATCACATTTTGTTGGCTGAGAAGACAGACACCCTAGCCACAACCTGAAAATTAGATGAGCAGCATAAGATATGAAATGCTGATTAAATATGTATCCGACACACTGAAATAACAGGCGTAGCCTACTTACTTCTGCACACATTCATTTTCATGAGCTACTTGCTCCAAATACCAACACTCCTGATTCAAGACTGCACGGTTGATGAATTTCAATTACTGACAACGATATATTGTACTTGAAAGGAGAATCAGACTTCTGACACGGACACAATGGGATCAGCTAGAAGACCCACCACTCTGTGTTTTTGAACTGCAAAAAAACAACAACACAGTAAATTAATGAATTACATTGGCAAGGCAAAGTCAGCAAAGTGATCAGTAAAAGCCTACCTACATTGAGGAAAAGTTTGGTTACGCCAAAACAAATTAATGATGCAAAGGACTGTCATCTGCCTCGTTATAACCAAAACCAAAAGAAGAAGAAGAAGAAGAAAGAAAAATCAAGTGATGCAGCTTTAATCTGCGCTTTGTTTTCTGGACAGCAAACCCGATATAGGTCTTATGCTGCCAAGTCCCACTGTTGGCCAAAGGAAAAGCAAACTGCATTCAGTCTAGATGTCAGGATGAGAATGCTATTTTGACTTAAATGCTAAAGAAGGTTATCCAGTAGGTAATAATAGAGTCTGCAGGGACCTTTAACGCTTGATTATGTGCTGGAAGATGGCCAGTCTGTCACATTGAAGCATCAAAGGTCAGCAACATGTCAGAATTAGATAAGTCAGAGTTACCCAAAGAAACAGAATAAGGCCGCGTTCAGACTGCCAGCCAAAATCCGATTTTTAGCCCATCCAGATTGGAACTGGATGGCTCTTTTGAAGTCCGAACAGTCACAAATCACATGAAATCCGATTTTTGCAATTGTCGCAATTATATGACATCAGAGCGTCTGACGCCGTTGCGACATCAGACGCTCTGACACCGTTACTACAGCAACCTGTCAGATCAGTCGATAATGTGGCCCAGTCGAAACAGAGCCATATCTGATTTGGACACTTGCTAAAAACAGTGTGGACAGTCAGCCCTAAAAATCTGATTTGAGTAGGAATCTGATTTGAATCAGAGTCGCCTGCAGTCTGAACGCAGCCTAAGAGATAAAGTCGTGGTGATTTGACTGGTTAATAAAAAAATGTGTTCTTATGGTGACAACACGTCACTGGAGCTGTAAGGAGATACCATTAAATGGATTCATGATATATTATGATTTAATGAATGGGATTTACTGACAATAGAAATATGAAGCAATTAAATCCAGCAACCCACAATTCCTCTATAGCAGCAAGGCAACAGTGATAGTACACAAACTGGCGGGGTTGCAGTGAAAAATCCCCCTGTGCATTTTCTCCATAAACCGCTGTAATCAAAGACATCAGTCTTAACCGATCCCTGATATGTGCTGCCGATTTTTTGGGCCGATTCTCGAAGCCGATATTGCCTTTTCTCTCTCCATTTACATGTTAAAAATGACACAATAACAAACGTTACACAAGTCTCAATTTAAACAAAAAAACAAAACATTTATTAACAAAACACACATTCTTCTGCTCGATCTTCCTTTCCTTTTTGTATGTTGATATAGGCCTTGAGGTGGTGGCACCTCAGATGATCCACATATTTGATGTGTTTTTCTTTTTTCCGGTATCAGCAGCAGTTCACCAGCGAATGGCAGATGTTGCACCGAGCCTTGCCTGGTGTTGGCTCTGTGAAATGGGCTAATTGATCGGCGAACGCACGCACGTATTGGCTGATACAAGTTTAAAAAAAAAGCAAATATCGGCCCGACATATTGGCCTGCTGATGTTTTTTTGTCTACCTCTAGTTTGCAGTAGCAATGGTGGCGCCATACCATCTATCTATCTATCTATCTATCTATCTATCTATCTATCTATCTATCTATCTATCTATCTATCTATCTATCTATTTCTAAATATATATATATATTTAGAAATGAATGATCCTTAGAATCCTGCTATGTTGATTTGAATGGGGATGGACGTTCTATTTGCATATCTCCTGGTTTTGTAGAAATTTAGAAATATATATATGTATTTAGAAATTCTCAAAGTTCTTCGCAATGACAACATAAAAATGGCCGCTACTCTTACCATCCTGCTATGTTGATTTGAATGGGGATGGACGTTCTGTTCATTCAATTATAGAATGAACTCTACCGTTAGCTAACATTGCTATAGCTATTGTTAGCTATTCGTTCGCTGACACACAAAGTTTTGTATATCTCCTGGTTTTGTAGCTTTGACTACCTTTTAGTGTTGTTGCGTGTTGGGAATTTGGGGGGAAAAAAGCAATACAACATCAAATAGCTAATGAAACAGTAAATAAACCGAACTACACATGCCAACCATATTTCAGTGCATAACCAAGTTTGCATAACGAGCTAGCTGTTATTAAAGCTCAGCTGAGGAGGCCACCATTATTGTTTACATCTTGTGCTGACATAAGCCCCTGGTCCATTAGTAGATGTACGCTTCTTTCTGCACGATAATATAGTTGGTGGGTGTAGTTTAGGAGAAAGTTAGAAATAGTTCCTGCACAAAACTGCTCACTACAAGGTCTGTGGATTATCCTGGAAAACTTGGAAACAATTTCTGGAAAGAGAAATTACTGTAAAGTTTTTCAATTTAATTTTTGCTCCTTAAGCAACACAAGCTAAGTGACATCTGGTTCCATTATATTTAAGAGAAGGTAACATCATTATATCCGGTAACTCATACATCTCACAGCAGAACAATCTAGACTGATACACAACACTATAGTCACTTCTCAAAACACATTTTTATAGACTTGCATTCAAGTGATGCTGGTCCTTCTAACTTGTGTGGTATATATATATATAAATATAATTATATATATTGGTTTCTTATTTTTTCAGGAATTTTATCCATGCTTGTTCTGTCAAAGCACTTTCTGAACGCTGTTTTTAAAGGTGCTGTATAAACAAAGGTATTATTTTTATTATTAACAGGTAAGAGGAAAAATTTGTATTTTTGATGTTGGGCTGAATTGTCCCTATAAGTTGTATTTATCTGTCTCCCCTGAAGGGAATAGATGTGTGTGCTGCCTAAGCCTCAGCACCGTGTGACCTCGGCTGTGGCTCAGGTTACAGACGTACCATAGGGCCGTTAAAGTTTGATGGTTACATTGTTTGACTGGCCACTGTCTCGGCACAGCAGCATGATGTAGGCTAATATGTGGTGTGTCAGTCCTTTGAGAGCCAATATTTATAGTAAGCAGTTCTCTCTCGCTGTAATGAGACTGCCATCAGGGCGCTGTGGGTGCTGAGGAAACAGTGTTGATGAGCGTCTTGAATTCGGGGAGGTGAAGTTAACAAGCTTGTGCTGTTGATCCCCATAGTCATCACATGTGTGAGTAAGAAGTGCACTCCAAATAAGCGTCTTGTCTTAAGTGTTTTACAGTTTTTCTCAGTTGCTTTGGTGCATTTCTCACAGCACTATTAACATTTGCACAACAGTTAGTTCAACCTCCACAACATTTAGTCATTTGTGCACATCATAGAAGCAGTTTCTCATTCCTTACAACAAATTACAAATGTTTTTTTGCTCGTAAAGAAGTGAGGCTAATTAGCACTACTCTTTAGCATTGATCAGAAACGTGGGGAAATTAGCAGCAGCCTTTAAACACTGCAGGACGTGAGTGAGTAAGTGAGTGAGTGAGTGAGTGGTGTTTTTTTTTTCTCTTACACCCCGCCACTAACACTTCCCATATGTCGCTTTGTTTTGTGCATGCCTCCGTCTCCCAGGTAGATCTGATGGCAGCTAATTGTGTCCTAATTGGGTTTCCCCTCAGCTGTTGAGGTTTTTTGGTTTCTGAGCAGCTTAGAGCCACAGATGAAAGAGTTTGTGGGGTGGAGTGTGTGTGTGTGTGTGTGTGTGTGTGTGCGTGCGCACAGCCTGGTAAATCTACCTGCTGCATTTGAATGTAACAAGACTTGGTCAAAACCTGGTATACAGCTGACTGCATTTGGTCAATGAAATCTTGTGTTCCAGGAATAGTTAATGGCAGTGTCTATGTTGTGAATATTTTGGATACTACTAGTTAGTATGCTTTTGTACTACCAATACAAACAAGCAGGAAAACTTTACACTTTCAGCAGACAAATGTAAAAACAAGCTATAGTGTTAAACTGCTCTTACACCCTTCTGCACAGTAAAGCTTTACCATCAACTGTAGGAACAAGAAGAAAACATTTTTGAGTGGAAAGGGACTTTAAGATGAGACTCAGAGTCTGAATCCATGCTAGCAGCTTTATAAGGCTGTACTGTGACGCAGGGTAGTTTTGAGCTAAATGCTAATTCAACATGCTTATGCTAAAGATGACAATGCTAACATGCAATCTTAACACGTATAATGTTTACCCTGTACACCATCACCTCATTTTAGTTTGTTAGCATGCTAAAATTATCTTAAAATTATGGCAAAAATGATACACATTATTATATACAAGACGTTATATACAAGTTATATACAAGTTCAATTTTGACCTACAATCAAAGTTAGTCAAAGGTATACTGTGAACCTGCGTACCAAATTTCATAGCCATATCCAATAGTTGGAAAAACTTTTCAATTAAACCAAAAGCGAAAATATAGTGAGTGAGCGTGATGAAAAAAGTCAGGATCACCAGAGTCATTAGGGTTCATCCTCTGGGAACCACGAATGACTCACCTACGCAGTGACTAACTGAATTTGCCATCACTTGAACTATACAATTCATTTGTAATAGATTTTTCTCAAAAGTAATATTCTCGTGAGTTTTTCTACAATGTTCCGATTTAATTTAGCAAATGCTTTTATCGAAATGTCATCGGAGAGTATAACACAAACAAATATCTATTCTGGTCTTGAACCATAACATCATGTCACAATATTATACCCTCTCTATTTACCCGGGCTTGGGACCGGCACTGATGCTACACCGGCGTGTCTCATCAGAGGCTAGATTGCTTTATTTGAATGCTGTTGTTCTTTGTTTTATTATTTTAGTGATTTTAAAATATGGGAGAAACCTGGGCACTAGGAGGAAACCCATACAGAAAGTGTTTTTATATTTTTGGCGTTTTTTTAAAATATATACTTAAGGGCAGTTGAGAGTTTTTACGTTGCCTCTTATGTATATATTTACGGGTAAACCTGAGCGAACCAAGAGAAAACCCTACATGACATTGTCTCTGACTATTTACACATTAACGTTTTTTTAAAATATATACTTAAGGGCAGTTAAGAGTGTTTCGTCGCCTCTAATGTATATGTTTACGGGTAAACCTGAGCAAACCAGGAGAAAACCCTTCATGACATTGTCACAGACTATTCACACTAACGTTTTTTTGAAATATATACTTAAGGGCAGTTCAGAGTGTTTACGTCGCCTCTTTTGTATATTTACGGGAAAACCTGAGCGAACCAGGAGAAAACCCTACATGACATTGTCACAGACTATTTACACATTAACGTTTTTTTTAAATATATACTTAAGGGCAGTTCAGAGTATTTACGTCGCCTCGAATGTATATATTTACAGGTAAACCTGAGCGAACCAGGAGAAAACCCTAGATGACATTGTCACAGACTATTTACACATTATTTACAACGTTTTTTTGAAATATATACTTAAGGGCAGTTAAGAGTGTTTCGTCGCCTCTAATGTATATGTTTACGGGTAAACCTGAGCAAACCAGGAGAAAACCCTTCATGACATTGTCACAGACTATTTACACTAACGTTTTTTTGAAATATATACTTAAGGGCAGTTCAGAGTGTTTACGTCGCCTCTTTTGTATATTTACGGGAAAACCTGAGCGAACCAGGAGAAAACCCTACATGACATTGTCACAGACTATTTACACATTAACGTTTTTTAAAAATATATACTTAAGGGCAGTTCAGAGTATTTACGTCGCCTCGAATGTATATATTTACAGGTAAACCTGAGCGAACCAGGAGAAAACCCTTCATGACATTGTCACAGACTATTTACACATTATTTACAACGTTTTTTTGAAATATATACTTAAGGGCAGTTAAGAGTGATCATGTTGCCTCTAATGTATATATTTACGGGAAAACCTTATCAAACCAGGAGTAAACCCTTCATGAGTTTGTCTGGAGGAAGAGACAGCTACTGTTGTCTAGCCTGAGCTAAACAACCGGCGTCAACCACCTTATCGTCACAGACAAACCCATTCTTTTCCTGCTTCTTCTGCTTTTTCAGTTCTTTCTCCTGCATTTGGCTTTTAATCTTTTGCAGCTTTGCATCTCTGTCATCGACCTTCTTGCGAAAGAAGAAGCTTTTCCTTTTCCTGTCTAAGTTAAGAGAAATGTCCTGCCATTGCTTCTCAGCCAGCTGATTCCTTAACCTCTCCCCGAGCTCCTTGTTCCCTTCTCTCATCTCTTCTCTCATGACCTGGTTCAGCTTCTCCTCGTGTTCAGCCTGCAGAGCCTCAAGGTTCTGGCAGTTTTCAGTCCGGACCTTTGAGAGCTCTTCCTCCATAATGCTGAATTTAGTCTCCCAAGCACTTGTATTTCTGAGAGATTCAGCCTCTAGATGGTCCATCTTACTCTGGAGCGCAGTCAGCTCCTTGCTGATCGGCTCAATGTTCAAAAAGTATTCCTGTCCGATGGCATAATGACAAGCTTTGAAACGTTTCACAAGAAGGACCTGCTCTTCAGTAAGGCGCTTCCCCTCAGCTTTCAATTTGTAATATTTGTCCAGCCAAGGTTTTACAGTTTCAAAGTTGTCTTTCAGATCTTGGATTTTCCGTTGGACTTTACTGTTGTAGAGCATCTTGGCTGAATTGAGAGCTTTCAGCTGTCCATATTCTCTACTCATCTTGCTGTCATCTCTGAGTTTTTCTTTGAGGTCCATCGCCTGTTGTTCAAGAAAAGCATTTTGTTGGATTATGGCTTCCTTCTTCTGCTTTGTCTTTTTTACTTTCTCTTCCAGCTGGTCTTGACTGTGGACTTTCTGCAAAAGGTCTTTAACCTTCTTGTCCAGGACATCATTTTAGCATTGTCAAGGTTTTCTTTTCATTTTTTAGCGATCTATATTCAAGCTCCAATTCTTCACGATCCTTGAACTTCCTGTTAACCGCGCCGATTTCTTGCTCGAGATCACGTCTTTTCTGTTTGATCTCTGCGGTTTCTCTTTGAGTTATGCTGATTTTTTCCTCTAAGGCCATTTGATCCACGAGTTGAGCGCGGTATTTTATCGCCAACTTTTCAACATGTTCCAATAAATTACTGGCTGCTTTTTTCTCAGCTTTTAGTTCTTTGTATTTCTTGTTTAAGTCCTGGTCACTAAACTGCATTTTGAGCTGATCTATTTCATCAGTCAACATGCGATGTTTGAGCTTAATGGCTTCTGTTTCACCCTCGACCTTGGAAACCTTGTCGTGGTTTCTGTTTGTCAAAACATTTTCTATCAAGTTCTATCAAGTTTTTAATAAAATCCCTTTTTCAAGAGGTTCTACCAGACTAACTGAATTTCCCCTCGGGGATGAATAAAGTAATTTTGATCTGATTGATTTTGATTGATTTTGTGTCACTACTCTACCCTTTAATGCTGTCTTAGCTAACTTCTTGGCTAAGTAGCTTGGCTAAGTAGCTTGCTAAGCTAACTACTTAGCTAACTTCTTGGCTATTTAGTAAGCTTAACACGCTACTGAGCCAATTAGTTAGCTATGTAATAATACAAAAATTGTTTCTTCATACAGTATGAGAGGCAAAAGGGAAAAAATGATCTGTCGTTATCAAAAACAAGATATTTAAAGAATCCTTGGAATATTCAATCATAAAATAAGTTGATATCAAAAGATAGAGGATACAAACACACAGCAGCATTAAATAACAGGAGGAGAGGCTGGAGGAGGTAGAGGAGGAGAGGCTAGAGGAGATAGAGGAGGAGAGGCTGGAGGAGATACAGGAGGAGAGGCTGTAGGAGATAGATAGAGGAGGAGAGGCTGGAGGAATGAATGCAGGTCATTTTTGACCCATGTTGTGCATTAGAAGGGGTGTCAATATGTTGTGCATCAAAGGGTTAACAATTCCAACCCTCCTTTATCCGGCCTCGGACCGGCAAAAGTGACCCAAAAGAGACACTGACTGTAACCAGACAGCGGCGACTTCGCGCATGTGCGGTTTGCAGACTGGACGCTAAGGGGTTAACATCCCCTCGGGCTCTATGACGGCTGGGAGAGACTCCTGCGGGAGGACTGTGCCTCCTGTATGTGCTTTGGGACGAGGGAGGGCAGCCGGATTTGTGTCCCTGGCTCCGATGCTGCTCCCCCAGCAGACCACTGAGAAGAACAGAAAGCTGGACACAGCAGACCGATAGAACATTTCCAACATCCTACTGCACACGTTGAAAGATCTCAGATTCCTCAGGGAGTGGAGTCTTGTATACAGCCATGCTGTTGGCCTTCCAGTTCAGTCTGTGGTCCATGTTAACTCCCAGGTATATGTCGTCCTCCACAATCTCAATGTCCCTTCCCAGAATGCACAGGGGCTGTGGCGCTGTCCCCTTCCTGCTGAGGTCAATCATCATTTCTGGTCTTGTCCACGTTCAGCCGCAGGCGATTTGCTCCCGCCCACTCCACAAAAAGAGTCATCAGAAAACCTGACTCTGAGTTGTACTGAAAGTCTGTGGTGTATACAAGAACAGAAAAGGAGTTAGTACAGTCCCCTGTGGAGCTCCTGTACCACTCACCACCACATCAGATAAGACACTGATGATACCCATAATACAGTTTAACAATTACATATATACAACTAGAAAATTCCCTCTGGGGAAATTCTGAAAGGGCCACGGGGGCTACTGCCGGTGTGTGTACACTATGATGAGATTATTCAGAGATATCAAACAATTAATACTAGTAATGTTAATATTGTAATATGATACTATATTATATACAAGGAGCACACCTACAACAAGCATTCCTCTTCAAGTATTTATTTATACAGCAACCTATGCCCTTTAACCTCAAAATGTGTGTGTGTGTGTGTGTGTGTGTGTGTGTGTGAAACATTTGTATCTGGAGGAGTGTGCGCGCTTACGCGCGCATGTGTGTGTGTGTGTGCATGTGTGTGTGCGTGCGTGTATCTTTAACTGTTATTACATTAAATGACCAGTGTGTGTGTGCGTGCGTGTATCTTTAACTGGTATTACATTAAATGACCAGTGTGTGTGTGCGTGCGTGTATCTTTAACTGCTATTACATTAAATGACCAGTGTGTGTGTACGTGCGTGTATCTTTAAATGTTATTACATTAAATGACCAGTGTGTGTGTGCGTGCGTGTATCTTTAACTGTTATTACATTAAATGACCAGTGTGTGTGTGCGTGCGTGTATCTTTAACTGTTATTACATTAAATGACCAGTGTGTGTGTACGTGCGTGTATCTTTAACTGTTATTACATTAAATGACCAGTGTGTGTGTGCGTGCGTGTATCTTTAACTGTTATTACATTAAATGACCAGTGTGTGTGTGTGTGTGTGTGCGTGCGTGTATCTGTAACTGTAATCACATCAAAGCATCAAAGTGTTGGGGTCGACCAATCAGAGCAGAGCAATCAACAGAATTAACAGCTGTGGAATCTTCTGGCACAGTGAAAGCAGCCAGAGGTGGGCAGAGTGAAATTTTTGGCCTCGAACAGAAAGCATTTTTGGCAAAACCATAATACCTATCATTGATCCGACTTCACTTTGAGTGTCCTGAGTTCTTCCTGAACGTCTACATATGTTTTTTTTTTAGAAAAATGAAAAAAATAGCTTTGTTAAAGCGATCTAAAAAAACTGTTCCATCTCCCTTTTGCCGACATCTCCCTGCGTTTTTAATATGGGACCCAATGAGGCTGTTGGTGCATGTTGGTGGCGCATCTGTGCGTCCTACGCCCAAACTATAACTCTGACAGCTTTACCAGAGGATTGTGAGGGAGAAGACAAATTTTCCTACGTTTCTATGTATAAATTATTTCTGTAGAGTGGAATTTGCGGCCTGGAGCGCAGTTTTGAAATTTATTTTTTGACAATGTTTTCTCTCTCTCTACACTCTGAGCGATGACATCACACACTGTGACACGAACATTCCGTGCAATACACACCCATTATAATCTCAGAATTTCTACAAAAATGATCATGGTCATTGAACAAGGATTGATAAAAAAACTATATGGCCTATCGCAATTTGGAGTAATACACCGATACACAAGACTTGTGTCTACTGTTTAAAGTTTAAATGGAGTCTCTAGCTGAAATTATGCCGGCGAAGTCGACGTTTGAAAATCTCCAATTATTGTTCTTTTTCGCTCATTTTCTTTCGGCCGTCCCATTCATTTCAATGCAAAATTTTGGGCAGTTTTTCGCGACTTACGGCGCGAAAAATTCGTATTCTGTAGAGAAAAGTAATAGCACACCGATCCCGATCAAACCGCACGTTTTGATTTATAATTTGTCCTGCAACTCTTCAAGTTGTAGGACTAGTAGCGGGACGAAATTGCGTCCGGAAGAGGAACAAGAAGAAATCCACAGTATAACAGCAGTGCTTTGCCCCGAGGCCCTAATTAAAATAAATAAATTATTAATTTCACTGATTTCATTTTGGCTAATGTCCTAAATTCTGGGAACATACCCTGGGTTAAATATATATTATTTCAAGAGAAATTAACAGCAATCCTCCAAACTTGGGGCATGGGAATACATTAAATAATAGATTATACCTTTAAAAGTTGACAAATCAATGAAACTTGAATTTTACATTTTTTTCACTGGTGATATAATTGTGAATGGGCCTCAAAATTATCATTTATTTATGGATAAAAACTCTATTGTATTCTAACCCTAACCCTTACCCTTGTATAACATTATCATATCTTATGTCATGTCAGTCAAGACTAACTGTAATTGTGAATGCTGGATAGTCATTCCATATAAAACTAATAGTCATCATTTCATTGCTTGAGTCATTACATACAAAATTGTTGAACTAGTTGTCAAAATCTGTCAAGCAAATTTTGTGTCTTCGCGGTGTTATGTCAAAGTCTGTTCCCCCGTCGATATGTGTCCCCCTTACCTTAACCTGCACCAACCTGAGCCCTGACCCCAACCAGTCCTCTTTTAAGTTGTTAACATGACCCCAAGTTTACCTTAACCCCAAACAGTTATCTCTACAAGGCCTGACCTTAAACTTAAATCCTAACTCCAACCGCGGAGGTGATGCTACGGAGAACACCATTCAGGAAACATCATTTGACGGGGTAACAGATTTCGACACAACACATGTATTTTGAAGTTTCGCCCCACAAGTTAGTACCATTTTATACAGTCTATGGTTAGTACTGAAGGTAAATATGGTTGTTTCTCCTGCTGTCTTCTCTGTAAAGTCAAGCCGTTTACGCACGTTCTTCTGGGCTTTTTAGTAGTTAAGACATTTTAAATCCTGCTTAAAATGAACATTCAGCGTGCTGTTCATGTACTTCCAATATGGCTGACATTCAGGTAACTGGCTACAATGCGCTGTGTAAAACACTCTAAAATGTGCCGGTCAGAGCTGCTCTGATTTTCGTTTTTTAATAAAAGCCTCCCTCAAATAATAGCCTGCCCCTATTATTAGCCGGGTCCCAAACTGATTTTTTATTAATAGAAGCCCCGGCTACTATTTGAGGAAATACTGTGTGTGTATATATATATATATATATATATATATATATATATATATATCACAGTATATTGCCAGTATATTTTACAAGAGAGTAATGTATTTTTTTTTTTAAACTGTGAAAAAAAGATGTTTCGGCTGATATATACATTTACGGTGTTTCATTGTTACTGAAACTGAATTACCGTAACCCATTTATCATTTTACGGTCTTTTACTGTCATGGTTTAGCAGTTTTTCCACTGTAAAATCTACAGACATTTTTACAGTGTACATTCATTCATACCTTTTTGGGGTTCAGTATCTTGCCCAAGGATACTTCGATCAAGGATCATGTAGGCTGCCATGGTCTGTGAATCTTCCGATCTATATGCAACTGATCTACCAACTGAGCCACAGCCGCCCCATCACAGCAGAGTCCTGCAGAGGGTGAATTTGTAACTCGAGGAGATAATTTCCTCGCTGCATTGCCAGAGGTGATATTGGCTGTGATGTAGATTAAACTATGTGGCCAGACAGAGAGGAACATCTGGATGTGCATGAATTACTTACAGTACTATGTATGTTGTATGTTCAGTTCCAATATGTACTGCAATATTGTTTACAGTTGTGCACAGCTCTACCCAAAGGGACTTTATATTTGTTGTAAAAGGGTGTATTTTTTCTGTTGCACAATGCTGTGAACAAATTAGAATTGCAAAGAGCATATGCAGTAAATATATGAAACATGCATATTCAGTGTGTTGCACTCAGTTACCTCACTAAATACAGTAATATGTAACTTTACTGTAGTTTTTTAAATCGCTGTGTAAATAGTATATAGAGCTGTCTGGAGCATTTTCACGTAATGTCACCAAGATCTGACTTTTTTTGCATTGGAAAACATTTACAGAGTAAACTGTCCTAATGAAAACATGACAGAGCCATTTGACTATCTTGTTCATAAACATGGTGTCAGGACTTTTCATCCTGATGACACTGACACTTGACATGAATACTTGCTTTTGAGGAATGAGCTATCCATTTTGAGCAAGTGACACGCTTTTGCAGGTTATCAACTAGGTTTTGCAGTTTATACTAATTGTTTTGAGAAATGCATTAACTGCAAATGTTAATAGTGATGTGAGAAATGCACCAAAGCGAAAATCTGTAATTTAATATCACCATGAGGTTTTATTTAAAATTTTTATTTCTACTGGATGTTTGATCAGCTTCATCCCTGGATTAATTCAGACATGCCCGACCTATCTGACCACTGCAGCTCCTGTTTGGACAGCTACACCCCAGCTTAGTGATGTGTTTACTACCACTCAGAGTAAAGGAACAGGACGCTGAGCACTGATTTTTCACTGGTATAAAACACGTATCTGTGAGCTTCATCCATAGGCTCCAATGTTCCAAAGCATCAATTAAGAGCTGAGATGCTTCCCCAACTTCTATCTCTGTCCCCGGTACTACGGCTCAGCAGAAAAATTCAGCTGAGTCACCTTAAATGTCACAAACGAAAATTCAGCAGGCAGACCTCTAAGACAGCCACCCACCTCCACTGAAGTCTTCCCGCTCTCCAGAGAACTGAAAGTAAGAGATACCGACATATTTAGATAAATGATTTAGGCTGTTTTGCTAAGCTTTGAATAATTTCTGCCCCCTAAAGGACGCAGTCTGGTTGACAAATAGACCCAATTAGCTTGTGAGTTCCTGTTAGAGGGCTTTCTCAAGATCTTTCAAGGTTAATCCCTCTTTGGAAGATAAAAGTTACTGAGTTGTCTTTATTACTTTTTGTGGATCTTTCCTCTTTGGCTTTCACACATCTGTCTCAAAGTCTTCTTTTTTTTATTCCACCTTTTGTAATTTTGCATTTACACAACAAGAAAAAGTTTGTGGTAGTGTAAATCTAGCCCAGTTTTCCAAGCAAGTTTTGGGTTTTACTAGCCTGGGTATACCCATACTGGCTTGCGCGCTCAATTTCATTTCGAACTGCGAAGGCGTCTGGCGTCCATGGCCGATTCTTAGCCCTGTTTTAGGGATCCAATCACAGAATGGGGAGGGACGGCAAGACGATGACGCGTACTTTTGGACAGATGGAAGTTTGTAGTTTTGTAGTTTTCTTACGGATCCAACATGGCTGCAGCAGACGCGAAGCTTTCTTTGGATCTAGCTGTAGACAGTGTTCTAGATAGTTTAGAGCCAAAGTTTATTTTAAAAGAAGAACAATGTTTGACTTTACACTCCTGTTTCACCACTAAAATGGATGTTTTAGCCTTGCTTCCGACAGGATTTGGCAAAAGCCTAATCTACCAACTAGCCCCGCTACCGCTCACTGCTGTAACGCCGGTGATCGTAACCCACGCCTCCTCTACCTCTCTAATGAATACAGTACAGGCCAAAAGTTTCGACACACACCTTCTCATTCAATGCGTTTTTCTTTATTTTCATGACTATTTACATTGTAGATTCTCACTGAAGGCATCAAAACTATGAAGGAACACATATGGAATTATGTACTTAACAAAAAAAGTGTGAAATAACTGAAAACATGTCTTGTATTTTAGATTCCTCAAAGTAGCCACCCTTTGCTTACTAGAATATAAGACATGTTTTCAGTTATTTCACACTTTTTTGTTAAGTACATAATTCCACATGTGTTCATTAATAGTTTTGATGAATCCACGATGTAAATAGTCATGAAAATAAAGGAAACGCATTGAATGAGAAGGTGTGTCCAAACTTTTGGCCTGTACTGTAGGTGGTCTCCAGACTCTATCTCATTTGTGATATAGTCTGGCGTTAGCTAGGCTAGGGTTTTACTGCTAACATGGATTTTGGCCTTAATAAAGAGCCAGACTTCTACTGGCCAAGTTCATTTGTTGCTCAACCCAGTCAGTCTGTTCTCTGGATCAGAGAGCACATACTACTTTCCAACTACAAAACATAGCACAAGCTAGGATGTGATGCCAATGATGGCCAAGTGGGGTCAACCATATACACTTCTTTGCTTTTTGTTGCGCCAGTCAAAGTTCACAACAGTTTTCACTCCATGCCAATTTGCTTTGCCACCAGAAGTGAATGTTTTATTGACCCTTTGGCTCACATAGAATGGAAGTGAATGAATATGTGCCAATGTTTATTTTGTGCACATGTGACTGTGCCCTACAGTTATAAATAACCGGAGAAAACAAATATGAAAATATGAAATTGTAAAAAAAAAAATATTTAAAGCTCAGTATTTTTAAATGAACAATGGGTCAAACTACAGCAGTCCCCTTTGCCCACAATGAATGGAAGTGAATGTGGTTGAATATTTGCAAATGTTATGTACAGCGGACATCAGGGTAGTTGGGGCAGAGCAATTGAGTGTAGAAAACGGAGGTGCTGATTGGCCGAAGAGGCACTCTGTGTATCTGCGCTCGATTGCTCTGCCTCAACTCCCCGGGTGTTCGTCGCAAAAAATTGAAATTGAATTTTGCAAACTGAATTTGAATTGTGAGAACTGAATGTTCATTTCCAAACTAATAAATTAAATTTCAATTTACGATTCAGATACAGTTTTTCAATGCAATGATTCAAACTGAACAATACAAATTAAAATTATGTGATTAAAATTCAGTTTTGTAATGCAATTATTCAAGTTAAGCAATTCAAATTCAAATAGAAATAATTCAAATTCAGTTTCTGGTGGCACATATTTCAGCCCATAGATCAGCTGTTTCCACTCTGCCAATCAAGACGAGCTGACATGAAAGAACATTTATAAGTTGCCCAATTGAATCTTATTCTTGAAGACATATTTTCTAACATGCGTGGCCAAAGTTGCCCAAATAGCACCCTCTTTTTTCTTCTTTTTTTTTCTCTCTCGCTCAACCTCTTCTTTTACTCTTTACAGATTAGCCTATACTAAAACATCACACTGCCATTTTCTGGCTAAAGTACGTTTATGCAGCTTTGTTTTTTTACTCTAAAGTAGTTGATCAAATCAAAAGTACTTTATTTATCCCCGAGGGGAAATTCAATTAGTCTGGTAGAATCTCTGTTAGAACTAGACAGCCTGATGGCTGTAGGAGAGAAGGATCTTTTGTATCTCTCCGTCCTGCAACGTAGAGAGAGGTGTCAGGACCGGTGACCAGAACTCAAACGCAGACCAGAGATCAGAGAGATATGGGTGGTTTATTTAAATGGTTCACAGAGAAAAACAGGTTGAGGTGGAGGTGCTGGGAATTCAGGAGCGGGTTCGGATCCAGAGCTCTCGGCTGGCTGGTGTGCTGGACTGGGTGCAGGCTGAGGCAAGATGGTCTGAGGCGAGGCAGAGAAAACAAGGTTTAGAAAACAGGCACAAAAACAGAGTTACTTCTAGGTTGCTGGTGAGTCTCATACAAACTGATTCGACGATCCGGCGGGGACTGGAAGGCTGGTCTGGTCCTTTATAGGAGTGTTGATTGTGGAATGAGGAACCGGAGTGCAGGACTGATGAGATGCGTTGCAGGTGTGAAGGCTGGAGCTGCCGAGACCACGCCCCCCAGCAGTAATGCATGCCACAGACAGGTCACAACCGGGGGTTGTGACAGTACCCCCTCCTCCACGAGCGCCCCTAGGCGGTCCTCCAGGCTTCTCAGGGTGGTCGCGGTTAAAGGCCCGGATGAGAGCAGCATCCAAAATCTGCCGCTTGGGAACCCAGCTCCGCTCTTCAGGTCCATAACCCTCCCAGTCAATCAGGTACTGTAGGCCACGACCCCGGCGGCGGGAGTCCAAAATCTGGCGCACCGTGAATGCCGACTGGCCGTCAATGAGCCGGGCGGGTGGAGGGGCCGGGGGAGGAGGGAGCAGAGGACTGATATGCACAGGTTTGAGTTGGGAAACATGAAAGGCTGGATGGACCCTGAGAGTGTGGGGCAGCTGGAGACGGACAGTCACAGGAGTGATAACCTTCTCTATGACAAAGGGGCCAATGTATTTGGGTGACAGTTTCTTATTGACAGCTTTCAAAGGAAGATCCTTAGTAGATAGCCATACCTTGTCCCCAACGGAATAGGTGGGGGCAGGGGTGCGATGACGGTTTGCATGGCGTTGATACTGGGCTGAGGTTCTCAGCAGGGCAGCTCGGGCTCTGTGCCAGGTCCGATGACACCTCCGGATGTAGGCCTGGACAGATGGAACTGCCAGTTCCCTCTCCTGAGTAGGAAACAGTGGAGGTTGAAAACCATAAACACATTGGAATGGTGACAGACCTGTGGCTGATGTAGGCAGGGTGTTGTGGGCATACTCCACCCATGGGAGTTGAGATGACCAGGAAGCGGGGTTGGAGGATGCCAAACAGCGCAGGGTGGACTCCAGCTTCTGGTTTGCCCTTTCTGCTTGACCGTTAGCCTGAGGGTGGAATCCTGAGGTCAGGCTTACGGTGGCGCCGATGGCACGGCAGAAAGACCTCCAAACGGCCGAGGTGAATTGTGGACCTCTGTCTGAGACAATGTCCAAAGGCAGTCCATGAACGGTGAATACCACCGACACCAGGAGCTCAGCTGTTTCCTTGGCTGTGGGCAGTTTAGGCAGAGGCAGGTATCGAGCAAACTTACTAAAGCGGTCCACAACAGTGAGTACAACAGTCATACCTCTAGAGGGTGGCAGTCCGGAGACAAAATCCAGAGACAGATGAGACCAAGGACGACGTGGTATGGGTAGCGGCTGTAGGAACCCAGGAGGAGGTCTGTTGGAGCGCTTATTCTGGGCACAGATGGGACAGGCTGAAATGAAGGTCTGAACATCATTCCTCATGTCTGGCCACCAGAACCGCCTGCGCAGGAACGCCAGAGTGCGGGTAACACCTGGATGGCACGAGAGTTTGGAGGAATGGCCCCACTGTAACACGGATGGTCTGACGGAGAGAGGTACAAACAGACAGCCCGGGGGGCCATTACCTGGGTCCGGCTGGTGTTGCAGAGCAGTCCTCACCTCCTTCTCAATCTCCCAGGTGGCTGCTCCAATAATACAGGCTCTGGGTACGATGGTGTCAGGCTCTGCGGCTGTCTCCTCTCTCTCAAACAGCCGAGACAGAGCATCAGGCTTCACGTTTCTAGATCCGGGTCTATAAGTTAGGGCAAAATTAAAACGACCAAAGAATAGAGCCCACCTGGCTTGACGAGGGTTCAGGCGTTTTGCTGCGTGGATGTATTCTAGGTTCTTATGGTCGGTTCAAACCACGAACGGCTGCTCTGCACCCTCCAGCCAGTGACGCCACTCTTCGAGTGCCAGTTTGACCGCCAGCAGCTCCCGGTTCCCGACATCGTAGTTCCTCTCTGTGGGAGATAAGCGGTGGGACAAGAAGGCACAGGGGTGAAGTTTGTTATCCTCAGGAGACCGCTGAGACAGGACGGCACCGACTCCTACGTCCGAGGCGTCTACCTCTACCACAAACTGCCGGGATGAATCGGGCTGAGTGAGGATAGGGGCTGAGGTGAACCTTCTCTTCAGCTCCAAAAAGGCTCCTTCAGCCTCAGAGGTCCATAGAAACGATCTAGCAGGTGAGGTAAGTGCGGTTAAGGGTGCAGCAATGCGGCTGTAATTTCTAATGAATCTTCTGTAGAAATTAGCAAAACCCAAAAACCTCTGAAGCTGCTTCCTACTCTCTGGCTTGGGCCAGTCCAAGACAGCTCTCACCTTCTCGGGGTCCATCCTCACCTGGCCCTTGGCAATGATGTGGCCGAGAAAGGTTACAGTGGAGGCGTGGAACTCACACTTCTCTGCTTTGACGAATAAGCGATTCTCCAGCAGCCGCTGGAGGACCTGGCGGACATGCTGGATGTGCTCTGCTTGATTTTGAGAGAAAATCAGAATGTCATCAAGGTAGACAAACACAAATCTGCCCAGCATATCTCTCAACACATTGTTTACCAAACATTGAAATACTGCAGGTGCGTTGGTGAGGCCAAAAGGCATGACTAGGTACTCAAAATGCCCCAGGGGAGTGTTAAAGGCAGTTTTCCATTCATCCCCCTCACGGATCCGGACTAGATGGTATGCATTTCTCAGGTCTAACTTGGAGAATACTGTTGCTCCCTGGAGGGATTCAAAAGCTGAGTTCATGAGAGGGAGTGATTACTTATTTTTCACTGTTATCTCGTTCAAACCTCTGAAGTCGATGCATGGCCTGAGTGTCCCGTCTTTCTTGCCCACAAAGAAAAAACCGGCTCCCAGAGGTGAAGAGGAAGGACGGATGATCCCAGCCGCCAGCGAGCTGTTGATGTATTCCTCCATAGCCGCCCGTTCTGGCCTGGAGATGTTATAAAGACGGCTACGGGGATATGTGGACCCAGGTAGCAGGTTGATTGCGCAGTCGTAGGGTCTGTGCGGGGGTAGAGAGAGTGCCTGCTGTTTGCAAAATACCTCCGAAATCCCATGATACTCAGCTGGGATTAGTGACAGGTCTGATGGAACTGGTTCGGGTTTCTGGTGGGATACAGAGGAAGGCAGAGCAGATCGCAAACAACTGGCAAGACAGGCGGGGCTCCAGTTACATATTTTAGCTGTAGTCCAATCAATGTTTGGGTTATGCTGGGTTAGCCAGGAATGCCCCAAAACCAGAGGTATGAACGGAGAGTTGATAACATAAAAAGAAATGTGCTCAAAATGGTTACCTGACAGCTGGAGCTGGACGGGGCAGGTGCGGGTGGTGACTCGAGCCAGTAGTCTCCCGTCGAGGGTGTTAGCTTCCAGAGGCTCTTCCAGAAGCTCAGTGGGCAGCCCCAGCTGTTTAACCAACATAGTGTCCAAAAAACTCTCGTCGGCTCCTGAATCAATGAGCGCTAGGAGTTCTAGCTTCTGGTCTTTCCAGCTGATGGTGGCATGTAACTGGGTTCGGGGTCGGGAAGACAAAGGTACGTTAGCCCGGCTCGCTAGGATGCTTCCCCTGGCTAGCGAGCCCTCCGGTTTAACGGTCTGCTGGGACAGGTGGCGAGGTAATGGCCAGGTCCTCCGCAGTAGAGGCAGGTGTTATTGGCTCTCCTACGTTCCCGTTCCTCCGCGCTGAGCTGGTTCCGTCCTAGCTGCATGGGTTCGCCCTCAGAATATTCCTCTCGCGGCCCAGGTCTCTGTGGCGGAATAATACTGGCAGCAGGGCGAGAGCCTACCGGAGCTGGGGAATGCTCCCTCCGACAAGGCGTGACGTCACAACCCGAAGTCCGCCGCTTCTCCCTTCGCCGTTCACGGCTACGATTGTCCATCCGGATAGTTAACGATATCAATTCATCCAAATCCTCGGACTCAGGGTTGGATACAAGCTCATCCTTTAATTGTTCGGATAGTCCGTTAACAAAAACAGCCTGCAGGGACGGTCCATTCCACCCACTCTCTACTGCCAGGGTCCGGAACTCGATGGCATATTCGGCCACACTCCGAAACCCTTGGCGGAGAGAGAAAAGCCTCATGGAAGCGTCCTTACCTTGGACTGGGTGGTCGAACACTTTCGACATCTCTGTAGTAAAAGCGGCATAAGTGGTGGTGAACTGATCCTGCTTCCTCCAGTGCACCGAAGCCCAGTCCAGCGCCGCTCCCCGCAGCAGCCCAATCAGGTAAGCGATTTTAGCCTTCTCCGTAGCGTATGTAAGGGGCTGGAGATCAAAGACAAGACCACACTGCATGAGGAATGTCTTACATTGTCCCAGATTCCCATCGTACCTCTCCGGCGGGGAGACCCACGGCTCTCTGCCGGGGTTAGCTGTGGTAGGTACCGCTGTGGCTGGTACTGGAGGGGGGTCTTGCAGTGCGCCCTGGAGATTCGCCATGCGGATCGACAGGTCACGAAGTCCTACCCTTATCTCTTGTAGCGCGGCGCTGTGCTGGTCCAGTATGACGCCTTGAGTGGAGACGGCGTGACGGACGGGCTCTAGGTCTGCTGAGTCCATACTGGCCGGATCGTTCTGTCAGGACCGGTGACCAGAACTCAAACGCAGACCAGAGATCAGAGAGATATGGGTGGTTTATTTAAATGGTTCACAGAGAAAAACAGGTTGAGGTGGAGGTGCTGGGAATTCAGGAGCGGGTTCGGATCCAGAGCTCTCGGCTGGCTGGTGTGCTGGACTGGGTGCAGGCTGAGGCAAGATGGTCTGAGGCGAGGCAGAGAAAACAAGGTTTAGAAAACAGGCACAAAAACAGAGTTACTTCTAGGTTGCTGGTGAGTCTCATACAAACTGATTCGACGATCCGGCGGGGACTGGAAGGCTGGTCTGGTCCTTTATAGGAGTGTTGATTGTGGAATGAGGAACCGGAGTGCAGGACTGATGAGATGCGTTGCAGGTGTGAAGGCTGGAGCTGCCGAGACCACGCCCCCCAGCAGTAATGCATGCCACAGACAGGTCACAACCGGGGGTTGTGACAAGAGGAGCCGTCCACTGCTGTTTTTTTGGTCCATAAAGGTTTTGTGTAGCGGATGATCTGGGTATTTCAAGATGGCCTGGAACATCTTGACAGTGCATCTCTCCACCACCTCCTCCAGTGTGTCCAACCTGGTTCCAACCACAGAACCAGCTCTTTAGACCAGTCTGTCCAACCGCCTTGCATCTCTGTGTCTGATGCTGCCTCCCCAGCAGACTGCAGCATAAAACAACACACTACCACCACAGACTGATAAAACATCTGCAGCATCTTACTGCAGATGTTCAGAGATCTGAGCCTCAAGAAGAAAAAGAGGCAGCTCTGCCCCTTTTTGTAGAGAGCGTCTGTGTTTAGGGACCAGTCCAACTTATTATCCAGGTCTACACCTAGATACTTAGAACTTGGCACCCCCTCCATGTCCACCCCACAGGTATTGGCTGATGTAAACGTCCCTAATTCGCATTTTCTTTAATGCAACATTTCAAAATTTCGCCTCAAATTTCGTTTTGACTTTAAGCGTAACAGGGCTACTGTGACTCAAGTCCACATCTCTATTATGAGAGCATGAAATAGGTCACAAAGACCAGTAGTTTCAGAGTGGTACTTTAGTTATAAAGGCTTCAAACCATGGAGGAACAAAATGTACTAAATATGTTCTCTGTGTCCTTTAGGTGTGAGTTTATCTCTACATGGGTCTGAGCCCAAGCGGCGGAGCCCCCACCGACGCAGAGTCCCGCTGCAGCCCTCGGCCTCAGGCTACCAGGCAGCGGACAGACCTCTCGCCTTCCCCTCCTCCCGTGGGAAGGCAGACATCATGGAGGAATCCTCGTCTAAAGCCACAGACTCCAGCACTCAAGATGATGTGCCTCCGCTCGGTGAGACCCAGAAACATAACATGATAGGAGACAGTCATGTACTGTGCTTCCAGTTACATGTGTGTGTAACAGGGCAGTGTGTAATATGAACAGTTTTTAACAGCAGTGTTGTACTGGGTGTGGTTGCAGGTTATGCTGGCAGCCATAATTACAAAAACATAAACTTGTTAAATATTTGTGCTAACATTACTGGTCTCTTTTGCATATAACTGTTATTATTTGCCAACATTTTTCTCTCGCCCTAATGCATTCTCTAACCCCTTACCCTAACCATCACACTAAATGCCTAACCCAAACCCACACCCTAACCCAGGGGTCGGCAACCTTTACTAACTAAAGACCCATTGTTGGCCAAAAAAAGAGAAAAGTATCATAATTGAGTCGCATACCTTATTTTGAGCATTACTATGAAGATGAAACAGCCTACTAAGTCTAAATGAACCTACCCATAACACCAATAGATCATAATATACTGAATATACATAAACTGAATAGCAAAATATCTTTCAAGTACCATTTGAGTAGGGAATGGACTGTATGAATGTAATAATGAATGTAATACTTGTGAATTTAATTACTTATTTGAATCATTTCTGATGATTTTTAATGTCTACAATGTTTCATTGTTTTTACATTATTATTGTGAAGTGATTAATTTTTTTTGGATCCCAGGAAGACTAGCTCGTCCCATTTTGGTGACAGCTAATGGGGATTCTTTTAACAATCAACAACAAACAATAATCAGCATTTATTAGTATGATTTTGTCAGAATGCAGCCAGGACCCAAGTGCAAATGAGAGGCTGGACACCAAAAATATCTCAGGAGATTTTGAATTGAAGGAAAAACTCAAAACTAGGCTTGATGTTGGCAGAATTCAGAGGTTGAGATGCCGAGCCGTAGACTTTATTAGGGCCACGGGGCAATCGCACTACTGTTATACTGTGGATTTTTTCTTCTTCCTCTTCCGGACGCAATTTCATCCCGCTACTAGTCCTACAACTTGAAGAGTTGCAGGACAAATTATACATCAAAACATGCGGTTTGATCTGGATCGGTGTGCTATTACTTTTCTCTACAGAATACGAATTTTTCGCGAAAAACTGCCCAAAATTTTGCATTGTACGGAGCCCCTAAAGGGACATGGTGAAAAAAAAAAAAAAACTTTGGTATCTCGTGAGCACGAGAAACATTTCTCGTGCTCACGAGATACTTTCTCGTGAGCACGAGATACTTTTCTCGTGAGCACGAGATGCATATTGCATGCGCGCATGGTGTCTGTAAGAACACCCTCTGCATTTCAGCTTGTTTCTGTATGAAAATGACATTACAGGAGTTAGTTCGGCTATATTTTGAACTGGGGCTTCATTATAAGGACATTGCTGCTTTACTTGAAAAAAAACGACAGTTGTTTTCCCAAGATAACGATATAATTAATTTGAGATCTTGAGAAAACAAAACAATAGTGTAGTCCAGATGCGTTGCCAGTAATGTGATGTATTTGTAACCCGGCCAGTGTGGGATGAGCCTCTCCACACCCTGGGACTCTGCGTTGTGTTGTTTATGATGATGAAGGGCGGAGGAGGGACCAGTCGGACACGGGTGGTCGTTATATTGCGGCTCGGACCGCGTCGTGCTTTATTTCTCACAACGGCTGGCAGCTCAACCTTAAACAGTACAAGTAAACACTGGCGTGAGACAACAGAAAGATTAAAGGCTTGTGTTGTGTCCTTATTGGTTTCCACACTAACTGTGCCGTAGGCTATGATCTGCGCAGTTTCTGTTACGCGTGAGCTGTCCGTGGTACTGAAACAACAATCGCCGTTAATGTGATAATTTTATGTCTGATGCAGGTCTATGTTATGCTGTACGTTAACACTTTATCGAGCCTACTGATTGGGTACATCTGTAGTTGGCACTTTGTGCAATAAAATTATTTATTGTGCCGTGCGATAGAGCCGATACGCATGTTTTGTCTTTACTGTTGTATTGTGTACAGCCTTTATAAAGCTCTGTTGGGAGAGCTTGTGTGAAATATTATTTCTGCCTTCGCCACTGGTAGTATTCCCTCTGGGTCCAAAACGGATTGCACTACATACACAAAGTTTCTAGTGACCCGCAATCCTGCTGATCTGCATCTTTCAGTCATCATCTGGTATCCATGGAGACACCCGGTGGCGAAGGCAGAAATAATATTTCGGGTGGGCCAGCACAGAAGTGGATGGGCCATCTTTTCCCAGAAAAAGGACTCGTAAAAATGTAGAACTATAAAAATGACAAATATAGACAAACCAAAGGAAATGACAGCAAAACACTGCCTATAAAACAAGCTCTCCCAACAGAGCTTTATAAAGGCTGGACACAATACAACAGGAAAGACAAAACATGCGTATCGGCTCTATCGCACGGCACAATAAATCATTTTATTGCACAAAGTGCCAACTACAGATGTACCCAATCAGTAGGCTCGATAAAGTGTTAACGTACAGCATAACATAGACCTGCATCAGACAGAAAATTATCACATTAAGGGCGATTGTTGTTTCAGTACCACGGACAGCTCATGCGTAACAGAAACTGCGCAGATCTACGGCAACCAGTTAGTGTGGAAACCAGTAAGGACACAACACAAGCCTTTAGACTTTCTGTTGTCTCACTCCAGTGTTTACTTGTACTGTTTAAGGTTGAGCTGCCAGCCGTTGTGAGAAATAAAGCACGACGCGGTCCGAGCCGCAATATAACGATCACCCGTGTCCGACTGGTCCCTCCTCCGCCCTCCATCATCATAAACAACATAACGCAGACTCCCAGGGTGTGGAGAGGCTCATCCCACACGGGCCGGGTTACAAATACATCACATTACTGGCAACGTGTCTGGACTACACTATTGTTTTGTTTTCTCAAGATCTCAAATTAATTATATCGTTATCTTGGGAAAACAACTGTCGTTTTTTTTTCAAGTAAAGCAGCATTGTCCTTATAATGAAGCCCCAGGTCAAAATATAGCCGAACTAACTCCTGTAATGTCATTTTCATACAGAAACAAGCTGAAATGCAGAGGGTGTTCTTACAGACACCATGCACACATGCAATATGCATCTCGTGCTCACGGGAAAATATCTCGTGCTCACGAGAAATGTTTCTCGTGCTCACGAGATATCAAAGGTTTTTTTTATTTTCACCATGTCCCTTTAGGGGCTGCGTAGCATTGAAATGAATAGGACGGCCGAAAAAAAATTTGCGAAAAAGAACAATAATTGGACATCTACTTCTCCGGCATAATTTGACCTAGAGACTCCATTTAAACTTTAAACAGTAGACACAAGTCTTGTGTATTGGTGTATTAATCCACGTTTCGATAGGTCATATAGTTTTTTATTAATCCCTGTTCAATGACCTTGATCATTTTTGGAGAAATTCTGAGATTATAATGGGTGTGTATTGCACGGAATGTTCGTGTCACAGTGTGTGACATCATCACCAGAGTGTAGAGGGAGAGAAAAAATTGTCAAAAAATAAATTTGAAAACTGCGCTCCAGGCCGCAAATTCCACTCTACAGAAATAATTTATACATAGAAACGTAGGAAAATTTGTCTTCTCCCTCACAATCCTCTGGTAAAGCTGTCAGAGTTATAGTTTGGGCGTAGGACGCACAGATGCGCCACCAACATGCACCAACAGCCTCATTGGCTCCCATATTAAAAACGCAGGAAGATTTCTGAAAGAGGGAGATGGAACAGTTTATTAAGATCACTCTAACAAAGCTATTTTTTCATTTTTCTTTAAAAAAAACATATGTAGACGTTCAGGAAGAACTCAGGACGCTCAAAGTGAAGTCGGATCAATGATAGGTATTATGGTTTTGCCAAAAATGCTTTCTGTTCGAGGCCAGAAATTCCAGTCTGTCTACCTCTGCTGTCACTGTGCCGGAACAGGTGTCAGTTAATCTGTTGATTGCTTTGATCTGATTGCCTTTGATCTTTGATGTGATTTCAGTTACAGATACATGCACACACACACATGCGCGTAAGCATGCACACTCCTCTCACATGCATACATACGCTTCAAACACACACGCACACGCTCACACACACACACACACACACACACACAGGTAACTTTATGTGATTTTAATTACACACACACACACACACACACACACACACACACACACACACACATACACACACATTTTGAGGTTAAAGGGCATAGTTTGACATCTCTGAAGAATCTCATCATAGTGTACACACACCGGCAGTAGCCCCCATGGCCCTTTCAGAATTTCCCCAGAGGAAATTTTCTAGTTACTCTATGGTGCACATTTTAGTTGACTGAAAATGTAAAAATAACATCAAATGTAATGCCGTATAAGCAACAAATTTATATAATTCAGGAATACAAATTGCTTTGAGCCTACACCAACAATCAATGAAAATTAAAATGTAAAGAGAATACATTTAATTTGGTATAATTTTTTTTCTGTCTCAGTCACAGGGAGCCACTGCAGATGGCCTGAAGAGCCTCATGTGGCTCTAGAGCCGCAGGTTGCCTACCCCTGCCCTAACCTAAACCTAATGGTAACCTTAACCTTAAAACTAAGTCATAACCCTCAAATGGCTCAAAATGTCCTTACTTCCCCAAAAATGTCCTCACTCTGTTGGTTAAAAACTTTACGGTCCTCACTATGTAGCAGGTATAATTATACACTCACAGGCTCTCTCCTCAGAAGTTCATCAAATAACAGAAAAAGGCTTTCTTCTGTAGTCACATTACATCACATTAGCTGGGAAAATTCTTTCCTCACTAATGATAAATGCAAAAAAAAGTTACTTCATTGCTAATAGCTCTCCCTCGATGAAATAACATGTTCTGACACCATTTTTACCTTTATATCAAAACATGACATCCAAAAACTAGATGGCTCCCGAAAAACAGATCCCAATGAAATGATGAACCCTATATCATTTTTAACATTTAAACATTTATAAATATTTTTATATATTTATATGACTAATGACTGAAATTATTAGGTTCATTGCAAAAAGCGGTGCCTATATGGAGGAGAGAAGCTGCCAAAATCAAAAATAAATTCCAAAAGAATTAATTAATATTGTATTAATTATACAAAAAAATATTTAAAATGTATTGAGACATAAATGTGGGCTTTTGTTTCTGTTATGATTTGCTTCTTTTTTTATTTGGCTTAGTTCAATTTTTTATTTTTATTACGTTATTATTATTATTATAATTACTTTTTTATGTATGTATGTATGTTATTTATTTATTTATTATTTAATGTTTGTATTCATTCATAGTTTATCAATAAATTAATTCTTACATTTATCTTTAATATTATATTGGTACATTTAATGGCATATTAATTATTGTTGCAGCTTCTGTCCTCTATATACTCCATATATATATATATATATATACACACACACGCACCAACTCTGCTCTTCCCCTCAGCTCATAGAGAGATTTTATTTGTATTACACACATTATTTTGATATTATGGCCTGAAACGTGACTATTTTATTTCTCTATTCAATTGAATATCTAGTGAACAAAGTGGAGAATTAGTGAGCCAGAGAGATAAGTGTTTTCATTTCCATGTCTGTTCGGTTTAAAGCTCTTTATTCAGCAGACTGTACTGCATTACTAGGCTGCTTACACTCTGCTAATCTTCTCTCCAGCTGTGAAGGATGTTAATGTGCTGCTTGAGAGAGAAAGGTCAGAGGGCATCAGCAGCCCGTCCAGAGATGACGACTCCACCCTGCTGAACCCGGGAACCAACAGCAGCATCCTAGACGACAACACAAAGACTGATTCTGCTCTCCCAGAGGTCAGTGGTGAAACTACATCTCTGGGCCTCCTGTCCATGATAATCAATGGATGAGAAGTAATGTCAAAGGTAGTAGACTCTCTCTGTTGTCTGTCTGTCTGTCAGGGGAGGAGTAAGTCCAGCGGCCTCTGCTTCAGCGATCAAAAGAGTCGCATTGACTACATCCTGGTTTACAGGAAGTCCAGCTCGCAGTCAGAGAAGAGGGAGATATTTGAGCGCAACATCCGAGCTGAGGGCTTACACATGGAAAAGGAGGTAGAGAACATTTACACTCGCTGCTTGTTATATTATGGTTCAGGTACAGCTCACGTCAGTACTGGCCTTACATTAAAATACAGATATCTGAAGTTTGATGTCTGGTTTCCATGAGACCAGAAATATTTAGCTCAGTTGCTTTGGTAAAAATATTTGTATGGCTTTAGGAAATATGAGATTAACGTGTGACTATTTTCTCTTTATTTTTACTTTTTTTTCGTGACTTTGACTTTTTTTTTTCATTTAGACTTCTTTCTCGTGACTTCGACTTCTTTCTTGTTATTTTGACTTTTTCTTCGTAGCTTTAACTTTTTTCTTCTCATTTTGACCTTTTTTTCATGATTTTGACTTTTTTTTAATTTTGACTTTTTTCTCTTGACTAACTTTTTTCTTCTCATGTTGATTTTTTCTTCGTGGCTTCAACTTTTTTTTTTCTCATTTTGACTATTTTTTCTCTTGCGTTCGACTTTTCTCTATCCATTTTCCTGTGTTAAGGAAATTGATTTAACCACTTCAGGCTTGAAAAGTGAAGCCTATGCAGAAGTGCCTTAAACCTGCATCAATTCTATTGGCCAGAAGGAGACGACTCCACTGGTTTAAAATATAAGTAATATAAGTCTGTACAGATTGTACAGAAGTCTATGAGAAAATTACCCTAATTTTCCTGTGATTTAATACCTCAGTAAACACTTTTTGAATGAATTTATGGTCTCAATCACTAGTCTCAAGTCTTCTTTGACACAGCATTTAGTAAAGGTTGCTCCTATTTAGAGTAAAATAGAATTTAAAGCAGGGTATGCTTTAGGGCGTGGCGAGTCTTTCTAATCACATCAGACCCTGGAGCCCCCGAAGTCACATGAGAAAAAACAAAAGAAATCCAAATCTTGACCCGCTTTACTGACCAGGTGTCGGCCTATCACACAAGGGGGCGGAGCTCCACTAAAAGGCGTCCGAACAGTGCAATGCTGCAACATGTCCTACGCCATGTGGAACGATCTGATGTGAATATTAAGTAGCCATGTGGAACACACAGTCTCTTCACAATATGATCCAGTTATGTTTTACAGACATTTGTAGTTAACTAATAATTTTGTTTATGCTGCAATTTGCAGATCTTCCATTCCCTTTGTATCGTGCGTCAGGCAATTTTCCTTAAAACAGCGTAATTAAGCCTCAAAGTTTATCTCGTACATAATGTCAAGGTTGCAATGCTGAGATTTTGAGTTTCAAAGTCGAGATTTCTCATGTCAATTTGGGGGCTCCGTAGACTCATCCGTCTCTGTGTTGATAAAAATTATTTTGCTCCCACTGCTCAGTAAAGTTTTGAAGTTTTTCAATTTCTGGCCAAGTTGCTGAGCAACAATAGCCACATCTTTAAAAAAGTGATGACAGCAAATAAACAGGAAGCTTGGTAGGTTCCTGTGCTGACGGAGACTTGGCTGCTGTGATTACTTTGGCTAACCTGCATACACAGTGTGCACCACCAGCCAAATCAATACCAATTTGTATGAAAAAGCAATTTAATGCTCAGTCCTATAATGTGTGTAATCTCAATGGCCATATTGCTGAATTTTAAAATGCTCCCAGTCACACACAGTCTGACAGCAGAGTGCTGTCGTGGCTCTTATTGGGTAGCCACCAATCACAGTGCCTAAACAAACATGATAGCAATTTTCTCCCTTGCTGCTTCTTATTTAGCAATTCTTATTTCACATGAAAGAGTGTAAAATGTTCTGATCCGTGTGTGTACATTAACTTCTGATTCAATGCAGTTGAATCAAGGTCATCATATCATTATCTAGAACAGAGGTAGACAACCTGTGGCTCTGGAGCCACATGAGGCTCTTCAGGCTGTCTGCAGTGGCTCCCTGTGGCTGCCACAAAAAAACATTATACCAAATGAAATGTATTTTCTATTGTATTTACATTGAAATTTTCATTGATTGTTGGTGTAGGCCCAAAGCAATTTGTATTCCTGGATTATATAAATGTGTATGGCATTACATTTATGTTATTTTTTTACATTTTTAGTCAACTAAAATGTGCACCAGAGTAATAAAGTCTATGGCTCTGCATCTTAACCTCTGAATTTTGCCAACATCAAGCCTAGTTTTGAGTTTTTCCTTCAATTCCAAATCTCCTGAGATATTTTTAGTGTGATTTGCACCTGGGTCCTGGCTGCATTCTGACAAAATCATACTAATAAATGCTCATTATTGTTTATTGTTAATTGTTGAAAGGATCCCCATTAGCTGTCACCAAAATGGGACGAGCTAGACTTCCTGGGGTCCAAAAAAAAATGAATCACTTAATACTTAAATGTAAAAACAATGAAACATTGTAGACATCATTAAAACTCTGAAGTCCAGGAGATTTTGGTTCAAATTTGTCAATTTCCTCTGCATTCATTTCTGTCTCTGTTTAGCATCTTTCAGTCTGTCCTTACATCACATGCATGGCTCCTTTTTCTCAACACAAACTTGGCTATCAGTCTGACTTTTAATTTTATTTTAATTAAAGTATAAAGCTGCCAGGAACCGAAAATACAAACAAAAGACACAGGTGTCTATGGAAATGTACCATTTTTTAAAACCATTTATACACACAAAAACATCAGAAAAAATAATAAATAATAAAACTACAAGACAGTCTATTTGCATGTAAATTAAAAATAGGAATAGTTTTCATTGTAGAAAGAAAATTAACATTTTAAAAATGGTCTAGAAACATAAATGGCACACTGTGAAAGCTCCTATGATGCACTTTCAACTGGCTTTTTCAGCTTGTCTACATATCATATATAAATAAAGTTATTACTGTAAATAAAACATGTATTTTCAATAAATAGATGGACTCCAGAGGGTTAAAAATCATCAGAAATTATTCAAATAAGTAATTAAGTATTACATTCATTATTACATTCATACAGTCCATTCCCTACTCACAAATTTAAATAGTTAATTCTCAAATGGTACTTTAAAGATATTTTGCTATTCAGCCTATGTATATTCAGTACATTATGACCTATTAGTATTATGGGTAGGTTCAGTTAGACTTAGTAGGCTGTTTCATCTTCATAGTAAGGCTCAAAATAAGGTATGCGGCTCCATTATGATACTTTTCTCTTTTTTTAGCCAACAATGGCTCTTTAGTTAGTAAAGGTTCACTACAGAAAAAGGTGTGTCTAAAAACAAGATAAAAACACAAAATCTGAGGGAAATGATCTTGCTGCATGAACAGATAATTTCACTTGACAAGATTTCTTAAATTAAGATTATTAAATCTAGAAATAAGCATGTTGTACGCTTAAAATAAGGAATTGACTCTTAAAACAAGATAAATTAAAGCTGCAAGCAGCGATGAACTGGCCCGAGCAGAGTGCACTGTAAATTATTTGTTTCTTATCAAGACAAAAAAAAATTGGGGTGTCCCGGTGGCTCACACTGGTAGAGTGCTTGCCATGTAGGCTGGGTCCTTGCTGCGGCAGAGCCGGATTCGAATCCGGCCTGAGCTCCCTTTGCCGCATGTCTTCCCCTCTGCCACCCCCTTTCACTCTGTCACTGTCAATAAAAGCATTAAAATGCCCAAAAAATATATGTGAATTTAGATTTAGAAGTGTTGGATAATTTATCTTGTTTTAAGAGTTCATTTCTTGTTTTAAGTATTCAACATGCTTATTTCTAGATTTAATAATCTTAATTTACGAAATCTTGTCAAGTGAAATTATCTGTCCGTGCAGCAAGATCATTTCCCTCAGATTTAGTGTTTTTATCTTGTTTTTAGACACACCTTTTTTTGCAGTGTTGCCGACCCCTGATCTAGAACATGCAGGGGAAAATAATAGTTCTTGTCTATTCCAACAGACGTTTTTTGCAGTCAGTCATTATGTTATTTTTAGGTCTCTTTCCAGTCAGCTTCTGATTCATGTACCTTTAGACTGACTCCCACTCTGCAAGGCAGTAAAGGAAAGCAGAAAACATATTGATGTTGAATACATGTTGATGCTGCTGCCTGCACCAAGATGATATTATGGAGTTCTCTCTTCTTTTAACTATCTGATTTTCTGAGTTGTGTATGTTTGCTTTCTTTTCAGGCCTCTTTAACAAACAGTGACGTGATTTTTCTGAAGGTTCATGCACCATGGGATGTTCTCTGTCGCTACGCAGAGCTCATGAACATTCGCATGCCCTTCAGGTGAGTCAACACAAATTCCTAAAAGTATCTTAAAGTAAACTTAAAGGTAACCTGTAGAATTTACTTCTGTACTAATTAACCCTCTGAACCCCAAGCCATTCAGGGTAGTTTAGCTCATTTTACATTTTACTCACCGTGATCTTGTATTTCACTGCACTATAAAAGTCATGAAGCTCTATGGAATCAGCACGATCATGGCTAGAAGTGTGAACAACTCATATATGACTTTTGTGCAGAATAACACAGTTATAATTAGGGATGGGTACCGTTCACATTTGAACCGATGCGGTACCGATACCCGGTACCTGGGAATCGGTATCGGTACTCAACGGTACCAATTTTCGGTACTTTTGCGTTTGAAAATATAAACTTTAAAAAATATATCAAAACAATATAAAATCCAGGATGAGCAGTGCTTTATTGTTGAGTGAACGTGCATTTTGTAACATGAAGGTTGGAGTGTTATCAAAGAATGCAGAGGAGCGCTCTCAGGTGGCAAGTGCACGGAGAAAAAAAAAAAAAAAAAAGGTTGCAAGTGCACGTGTGATTTGTTGTGATGACGTCGTAGCTGTGCAGCGCAGCGCCGGTCAGACAGTATTGTGGGCATAGCATGGTTGGAATAAACAAAGTTGAGTTGGGCTGCTCTGTGAACATATCGAGGATGACGCAGGAGTCTGAGGGATTTAATTTCAGCGAGGCAGTTTGGAGTAAAGTGGCAGGTAATATTCCTGAGTTGAAGATCGAAGTTTTAGCGGAGGACCAGAGATGCAGCAGCTAGCTGCTAGCTGTTAATGACTGATCTACAGAAGAATGGAGAAAGCAAACGGAGTAAGGAAGGTCCAACCTGGAGGCAGACGAAGGCCAAGCCCGGGTAGAGACATTGGAGAGATAGCAGCTGGCGGCGAGCACACCTAGAGCCGGCTGTTCGTCTCTGCGCCGGGTTGGAAGAGGGCAGCAGCTAGTGGCTAGTGGCCGCGGTGAGCAGACAGGACCAGACGAGGAGGTAAATAAAAAAATAGTGCGATCGTCAGCACGCTTGTTAATCAAGACGTCAAATGAAAACAGGTTGAAATCAATGATCAGTTTAAAGGTAACGCCGTTTAGGTACCGAAACATGGTACCGTTTGATTTTACTTGAATCGGTACTCGGTAGTACCGACGGAATTCGGTCGGTAGCCTACCTATAAAAGTACCGAATTCGGTACCCATCCCTAGTTATAATGCCATAAATCATCAAAAAAAAAAGAAAGAAAAAGAATTTCTCTGATAATTTTTTTTTTTTAATTGGAATAAAATAAACAACACTCTTCCAAGTGCCCACAAGTGTCATGAATATTGTGGGGAAATGGGGCTCCACATGCTATATTTGCATTTTTACAACCTCTCCTGTCCTCTCCTCTCAGCTCTGTGTAAACAGCCGTTCAGTTCTGTCTGATCTTAGTAAATAATTGTCACGTGATGGTTCGTCTCAGCAGAAACAATCATGGCTTGACAGTGAGGAGAGCAGAATTTATTGTTTTATACAGGATCTAGTTATTACAAACGATTTATTTTTTAGAGACATTTTAAATAAAATATGTCGAATGAAGTAATTTGACAGAAATTTCACAATTTGAAAAAAAGTCTTTATTTTGAAATACGTTTTGTTCAGTTTTCAGCCAGAAACTCATAACCTATTATCCATGTAAGGACTGTTAGAAAGTTCAAATTTCAACGATAATGCCTGTTTTTATGAAGGGGTTCAGAGAGTTAATGTTATGTCCATTACACCCATTTTAAAACTGAATACAGGTGCATCTCAATAAATTACAGTATCATAGAAAAGTTCATTTGTGTCAGTAATTCAATTCAAAACATGGAAATAACACATTATATAGATCCATTACACAGAGAATGAAACATTTCATGTCTTAATTGATTTAATTTCTTCCAACTATATAGATTATGGCTTACATTTAATGAAGACCTAAAATTCAGTGTCTCAAAGAAATGTAATATTACAAAACCAATTTTTAAAAAGTATGTTTAATATGGAAATGTTGGCCTCTGAAAAGTATGTCCATCTATATGACTCAATACTGGAAATAGACTTTTCCATCATATTCTAATTTATTGAGATGCACCTGTACACTAAAGAGTCTAGGCCATGGTTTTGATGTTCTGTTCATGACCAAAGATAACGTAGTTTTAAGCACTTAATATATCTGTGAACTAAATATTGGACCACTTGTTTAATGTATTCTACCCATTCACTAACAGCACAGGGATCTGGAAGTCGGACACTATTTTGTTAAGACAATTTTTTTAGTTTGCATTTGTGATCTTGGTGGTTTTTAATCTTGCATACCTTTAAAAGATATTGCACTCCACCATATCTCCGTTTCCTGATGCTTATGCCATCATTGTAATATCATCACAATCATTATTAGCAGCAAATTAGTCATGGTAAAACATAGTATAACTGAAACAGTAACCATAAAGTAATAATAATAAATATATCAATTGTAGGAGGAGCATTTATTCAGTTATTATACTCTGAAGTGTACTAAGTACAAAGTGTATTATTCCTACATATTCCAGGAGGAAAATCTTTTACAAGCATCGACGGCACAAGTTCATGAGCAGGTGAGTGCTCGGTTAAAAAGGCTGCATGAGATCAGCTGATGGAGTAAAACATCTCTTCTGGTCCATTTAACACAAATTTCACTTTCAGGATGGAAAAGCGCATCAACAAATTTCGCGGCTGGCTTCCCCGCAAGCCCATGAAGTTTGACAACGACACTCTGCCCGACCTGGAGGAGAACGAGAGCTTTACCGCCCCCTTCTGTCGATCAAGGATACATCAGTGAGTTTTTACAGAACAGTCCTTTAAAAACTTGTTATTTATCTCGGGTGCTTGGCCCTTTCTCCATTTCCTGTTTTGTACTTTTGCCACTACTCTTACACACATAATAATCCTTCACAGCTGACAGGTTTGTAATAATCTTTGTTTCACTGCAGTTTCATCATCCACAATAAAGACACTTTTTTCAACAACGCCACCAGAAGTCGAATCGTCCACCACATCCTCCAGCGGGTCAAATATGAGGAGGGTAAAAATAAGATGGGTGAGTTTTTTTCCCTGGCCATTGTGAAATATTTTGGAAATACTTGAAATGTGAGGAGAATGGAGGCCCACAGGTGCATCTCAATAAACTAGAATATCATAGAAAAGTTTATTTATGTCAGTAATTCAATTCAAAAAGTTGAAATAAGACATTATATAGATCCATTACACACAGAATGAAACATTTCATGTCTTAATTTCTTTAATTTCTTCTAATTATAATGATTATCGCTTACATTTGATGAAGACCTAAACTTCAGTGTCTCAAAAAAATTGAATAATACCAAAGACCAATTTTAAAAAGTATGCTTAATATGAAATGTTGGCCTCTGAAAAGTATGTCCATCTATATGACTCAATACTTAGTTGGGGCTGTTTGACTTGAACAACTGGAAAAGGACTTTTCCATCATATTCTTATTTAATGAGATGCACCTGTATAACACTGTGTGGAGACAGTGAACAGGGTGATCTGTCATTATGAAAAAGTACAATAATTACAATACAATTATTACCCTAACCCCATTTTTTTCCCTTTCCTTGACCAACTACACATCTCATTTTTCTTATATTTATTTCAAATGTTGTGTGCTTTCCTTTACCATACCATGGTTATCAGGCATAACCTTGTCTTTATCCCGGAAAGGCAGTGGTAAATGATAGTGGCCATCTTTAAGAAATGCTGAGCTGGAAGCAGTCTCTATAAAGCATTTATCCGCAACTGACATCTCATTTTTCTCCTCATATGTGCTCTCAGAGAGATCCTGATTATATTGTCTGATGAGCAGATCCTTCAACTCAAAAACAGAGATTCTGCTAAAGTTAATCTTAATAACTAATAGTCTGTGAAACCCATGTAGCCCTTATCCTAAACTGCTTTGTAGAATTATCATTGTGCTGTTCATTAGCCTGCAATGCTAACGCAAGCTAACGTAAACTAACAGCCTGAAAGTACTTTCATCCTCCCATCATCAGATTACATAGTACAAAGACTGCTGTTGAGAGTTTTAATTTAGACCACTAGTGCAGTGCCCGTAGGAAGTATGTATTCGTATAGTGGGAGATTAAGTAGATTTAGCGATTATGGTCAACGTCTGCAAGTCCATAAAACACTTACTTTTCATAAAAAATAAAAAAAATAAAAATCAAATGTATGTCATTTGTCCATTAACGAACCCTACTGCACCATTTCAATGTTAGAATTTTAATATTCAGGTATTATGAATGAAGCTTCAAATTTTACGAATTTTACTTTGAATTTACAATGAAAAAGCAGCCCTAGTATCTGCACAGCTGCTCAACTGACGGCATCCGGCTTCTGTTTCTCTTTGTTAAAAAATCTTTGTTTTTGATTCCAGGGCTTAATCGTCTTTTGAACAATAATTCATATGAGGCAGCTTTCCCTCTTCATGAGGTAATGTCCACACAACCATTTATAATGTGTTCCTGGATTTCATATTACAACACTACATACATAAATGATTCTCCATATCTGTTTTAACAGGGGAGCTACCACAGCAAAAACTCCATCAGAACACATGGAGCTGAGAACCATCGGCACCTGCTGTATGAATGCTGGGCCTGGTGGGGTGTTTGGTACAAGTACCAACCCCTGGACCTCATCAGGTGAAACATTTAGACACTTTAAATGAGTTTTAATTTAGAATATTTTTTAATCACAACACAGAACAAGCTAACTAAGTTAAATGCGAAAAGCTACTTTCCACAGACCTCAGATACACAATATATTTTTATATGAATTTTTTGTAAGATACTAAAACCCTGTGATTTAATCATAGACTGTATATAAATAATGGACGTAATGACCGTGACGTCACACATTGGTTTGTGGACTGCCCGTTTGGGGCATCAAATTGTCTTGAAAAAGATTTTTTACTAGCGATTGGGACCATAGTGTTGTCCTAAAAAAAAAGTCTGAGGAAATAAATCAAGTGAGAAGTTTTCTTATTTTGTATTGAAATGAATGCTTTTGCAGTCACGTCAGCGCCCCATGCTGGAATTTTCAGTAGAATGCAGCTTAAGGCACTTCCTGGTTTGCCTCACTGTCCAGACCCGGAGGTTGCCACCTTGATTTAATTGGTTTTGCTGTTGTTTTAGGAGGTACTTTGGAGAGAAGATCGGCCTGTACTTTGCCTGGCTCGGCTGGTACACAGGGATGCTGTTTCCTGCAGCTCTGGTTGGCCTCTTGGTATTCCTGTATGGCGTCTTCACTCTGGAGCACTGCCAGGTCAGGTAAACACACCTTCTCTGTTTTCTGATAAATATAAGCGTCCCCAGAGCTAGTAGTTGTTTGGAAAAATCTTTTTCTACTGAAGAACAGGTCAATGTCTAAGTCTAAGTCCAGGTTTATGCTTCACGAGTGCTCAATAAGTACAGGTCAGATAGACAGTTGATTAGTGAAGTAGTCAGATACCTTTGTTTTTAATGCAAAGCTAATTTATTTTTACAGATAAGGCAATGAAGTGTGAAATTGTCTCTGGTAACTCACAATATAGCATTAAATGAAATAAAGGAAATTAGACTTAGTAAAGTAAATGCTTAAGATGGAAATGAAAAAGGCCATGTCATCACTTTATAAGACAATCTGAAACACAGTGGTGCAAAAGAAAACAACTTATAAAGTTAAGATAAAAATAATCACAAAAAAAAAACCCTGCACATTCACTTGCTTCACTTGTGAAATGTTTTAAGAGACTTGAGACGTCCTTTCCTTTCAAAGCGTCATGTGAAGCGACATCTGATTCTAATGACGGCGGCAGCGGATCACAGCTGGATCAGCTGTCAGTCACTTTAACAGCTGTAGACATGCACTAATAATAACAATAATAATAATAATAAAAAGTGTTTTCTCTGTTTAATAAACACCTTCACATGAATAACAACCTGCATTCTGTATTTGTATGTTAACTGTGTCCTATTCAGGGGCCTGGTAATGCCTTTATATTATATTATTTACTTATTAGCCTATTATTTGTGTCTGTATATAGACTATCCAGGTGATAAATTCTATATTTAATATCCCAGACATGATTGTGTCCACTTAACATCAGACAATGTTTTATTAGGTGATATGAATGATCAGGAATGATCAGCCTCATGTGGGACTGATGGAAATGACAAAAAAAGCCTGTGGAACGATCTTTCTTTTAATTTATTATAAATGTAGAAAGATGTTTGTGGTCTTTTTATTGTTCAGACCCACAATAAAACAGATTTTTAACTCCATGGCGAATAAAAGGAGATAAATAAAATATAAAACTTGTGAGTGACACATTATAAAATATCTACAACAAATATTAACTGTAGGATGAAATAAAATCCTATCGTTCTTACACTATATCGATTCGTAATCGAATCAGTTTCTAATAAAAAGTATATCGTTTTTGAATCGTATCGTAACCTGTGTATCTAGATGCGAATCGAATCGTTTATGTGCAACCCTAGTTGCTGCCCTAACAAACCATACCAGAGTTTAATGGCCAACTTGTTGTTCTCCAGTAAAGAAATCTGCCAGTCCACTGACATCATCATGTGCCCCATCTGTGACCAGTACTGCCCGTACCTGAGACTGTCAGACAGCTGCATCTACGCCAAGGTAATGTCGCCCTAGCAACCAAACAAACTATTCCTTAAAGATGTTATCACTTGCTATTGTACTCACAGAGTACTCTCTGTACTCATTAGAATGTATTTAGTGTCTCAATGTGTAACTTTTACTCTGGATGAGTGAGCCATCAGTTAAGTCTGGCTATGGGGTTTTGATTTAGATACGTAGTGTAGTAAAACATTAATTTAATTTTGTGTTCTTCTACTCAGGTCACCCATCTCTTTGACAATGGTGCAACTGTTTTCTTTGCGGTATTCATGGCTGTTTGGGGTAAGTGTCACATTAGTGCAGATCACATTTCTGCACAATTTCTTTTGCCAATTGGGGGCCACACAACAAGCAGAAAACCACTACCTTAGACAGTTCATATATATTGCCTACACCCATTAACACTTAGCAATTCTAGCGTTTATTTAGAGTTTTGTTTCCGTGCAGCTGCTGACTGAAGCCGTTTTTTCACTAAATTGGAAAATGAATTCTGAGCAAACTTTTGAAATGTTGCAAGAAATACATTTGATTAAGGCGTATTTCAATCAGCTGGCTTGGAGCCATAGATTGTATAAAATACGAAGATAGTCACCGTGACTTCACACAGAGGCTTCTAAAAAGCCGCAAAAAAGCTAAAAGTAGGTGGTTCCTGTGGCTCTGGCCATCGCCATCTTGGAAGTGCCTGATAATGTCAGTAAAAGAGGTGTAAGGGTTATGTATATCATTATCCTTTAACGCGTTACTTAAGATTAATTCATTACACAAAAATAAAAAAAATTGATGCATTTTAATCTCACTTATTTTTGCACCGCGGAACGTTTCTCACTGGATGAGTTTCAGGCGGACCGATTATACTGGAGCACCAACTAGCGTTCATGAGTTCAGACAACAACAAACCACAGTGAACATGAAGGAAGAAGCTGATGAGAGCGCTTTGGTTGGCCCCGTGGATGATGGGACATTTTGTTACAAAAAACCAACGGATGGAAGCGTCGATAAGAGCATGGTTGTGTGCAAGTTATAGAATTTCTGAAATGTACTATATTTCTAAATATGCTATTGCTACGCTTAACGGCAAAAATTGCACTGGTCTGTTGAATTTGAACAAAAATAAACAATATTTTCGTTGCTTAAGCTTATGTATTCAGTCATTATTCAATGGTATACTAAAAATCCATGTGAAAAAAATTACTTCTCACTGTTCTCCGGTCAAATATTTATATGCGATTAAAATGTGATTAATTTCGATTAATTAATTACAAAGCCTCTAATTAATTCGGTTATTTTTTTAAATTATATATATATATTTTTAAGCCCCCCGGATGTTGCTGCTTGTTTGGAGAGAACAAACTAAAGCCCCTTTCACAGTGCGGTCCTGCAAATGTCAACACCACCAAAATATATTGCCGTAAAGATCTCTACCGACTTTTCACCTTAGGGCGTTTATAGTAATCCCGCAAAGGCGTGATATTCGTGCCCTTTCATTGTGCAGTCTGGCGTCGCGGAACAAGGATGGTGGGAGGAGACGATAGTGACGTGCGACAGAGCAGTGCTACGCAGTAGCATGGTGCTAATAGGCTACACAGTTATAGTGATCCCCTTTTCACAGCACTATGAAAGGGGCTATTGATGTTTGGTTTTGTGCTGGTAGCTTAAAGTGGGTTTATCAGAGCTTTTTAACTGAACACAGCTGTGAGACTCAAAACATTAAAGGCTGTTAAGCCAAAACAGTGAACTAAAAGGTGCTAAAACGCACTTTAGAAGTGAGAAGATTTGCTGAATTGTGAGCAGATCATTACTGAACGAGGTCCCAGGGTATGGAAGGTGCTAGCAGGGAGCTTGTGAAGGGTTCATATTCTTCATCTGCTGCAGACACGGCAGATGGTGGAGCAGCAGCAGCACCAATGACACAGAGTTGATAGCTGGCTTGTTTATAAATCTCTCGGTGAAAAGATGAGGGCTCTGAGGAATAAAAAGAGAATGTTTTTGTTTGTTTTTTTGAAGCATAAATATCCAGACAAAAATTCTTATTTCAACTTAAGAAGATGATTGACAAGACGATTTTCAAACCATGGCAAACCAAGTTAGAGTTCTCACGTGGTGCTTCTCTCACTTTACTCCTTCAACGTGTTATTTAACCTGAATAATATGCAGTGTTTCCCCTACAATTATATTGGTACAACGGCACCCCCCACCCCCCTTGACGATCAAGTTAATTTTATTTTCTATATAGCGCCAAATCATAACACAAGTCATTTAAGGTTACCTTTTTAATATATATCTTGTCCATTTATCCTATTTACACGACGGCATGTTATTTCTATCTTTACATGGCTGTGCGTTTACAATTCTCGTCTGCTCTCTGTATTGTGCGCGGCGAAGTTCCGCCCCAAAGCGTGCACACAAACACACGTGCGCCAGGGTTTCGCATTAATGACCTAGACTGTGGCAGCCTCCTTCCAGACATCCCGAGTTTACCGAGCTGCCCACCCCACTCCAGCATGATCTCTACTGAACGAAATACCATCAACTTGTCCGACCGGTCACAGGTCATCTAAACCGATCCAAACAAACTGCTGCATTCGACCGCTCGGTTAGCATTAGCTGATAATAAAAGTTGTTATAATCACAAAAGGCTAAACTGTGCCTAACGGTCTGAATTACTTCCTGTCGCTGAACACATGCTACTTTCAAAATAATAAGAAGAAGAAGACTGTCAATATAAGAGCACAGTGTGTAAACAGAACCCACCACAGAATTTACAAGAAGACTGTCAAAATAAGATGCCTTAAATAAAACATACAAGAACCTTTATTCTCCTTTACAATAATTAAATCAAATATGCAATGATTAAGATCAGTGTATATGATGGAATAGTGGCATTAGAATCTGCAAGAGGCCACTAAATTTGGGCTTTTTGTGAAAATGTTATGTGAGGTGTTTTCTCTTATTTAGCTCTCAAAGTGCACAAAATCGATGCATTTTACTTAAAAATTTACAATTTTTGCACATTGGAAAATATATAATATATAATCAGGAAACACTGATATGGGTACAGAAAATGCTACACAATCACACCTGGAAGCATGAAATATGAGCTATGTGGCTTTCGCTCACCAACATCTTTGTTAAGCGCCTCTGGCTGTTTGAGAGCCTCTGTTACTTTGCCGTCAAATCTCCAACATCTCAGCATGAAGAGCAGAACCAAACACAGCTGGAGGGCAAAGGTCAACACTCCCAGCACGATTATAGTGTTGTTTACTGTTGAGGGTAGAGGACAGGAGGGTTACAACACTGAATGTTGTATTGAAGTTTAATGCAGAGGCCTGATACAAATGCTGTCAGGGCTTTTACATCTAGACTACAGGTGTATGCAATCATTGTTCTATAAACAGATTTTGTGCTTTTTAAACTGCACAACAAATTAAATCCCTGAAGTGCTGTGGCTACAGTCTAGCTACGAATGAAAGAAGTGCAGGCCCTGTTGCATCAGTGCCTGTTAATAATTCAGACACTCAGACATATTCAGACAATGAGCTCATCACAGTGGAAACCCTATCGATTTCACAAGTATAAATATTTTATAGGACTAGAGTTGCAAAATTCTGGCAATTTTCAAAGTTGGAAACTTTCCATGGGAATTAACAAGAATTTATGGGAATTAACAGGAATAAACTAAGAATGTACAAAATTGAGGGATGGCCTTTAACAGGCCTCTGCATTAAACTGCATATATATATATATATATATATATATATATATATATATATATATATATATATACATATATATATAAACACAAGCCACCACTGTAATTTTTGCATTTATCTTTTGTAAAAAATACCTTTTCCCACTGTTAAATGTACTAAACACCATATCTCTAACAAAAATGTACTGTCATTTTTAATGGTAAAATCTTTAATTTATACGGCATTTATAAAGTATTTTCTTGTCAAATATATGGCAGAACAGCGTTTCTTTTGATGGAATTTTTTTTATTTATACGGTAAAAAATTGAATAAAATGGAAATCTTAAACGTGAAATCAACAGTGCCAATATCTTTTTACCGTAATATTTTTAAAAGTTATACCGTAGAACCCAGCTGCCATTTTTTTTACTGTAAAAACAACAGTTGTTTTTTTTTATAGTGTACAGTTGGTTTAAATTACCCCCCATTTCCAGTTAATTTCCATAAATCCCCACAATTCCATTTTCAATATTTCCAAAATTCCCCAGCTTAAGTTCCCATGGAAAATTTCTGGAAATTGACCGGAAATTGACATGAAATCTTCCACCCCTTTGCAACCCTATTTAGGACTAATGTAAAGCCAAAGCAAAGTGTTGTATAAAGAACTGTAAAGCACAAGAGGGACATTTTGTTCTTACCTCTTGTGTGTCTCTTTAAAAATGGTTCACAGTTAATAATGGTTCAATCTTTAACCAGTGGTTAAACCTGGTCATAACTGTCAAATATTGATCCATTATAAGAATTTAAACCCTTGAAAGGCCAGTTGTTTACATAATGAATAATCATTTGTCTGAGACTGGATCTCCTGTTTTTTAAAGAATAATACAGAATCATAAACTTTTTCTTCTGATCTATTGGAAATGTTACAGTACCTGCAGAAGATAGGTGTGGTGTTGACTCCCACTGGGTGACCTCTGGCTGGGACATGTTTTGGTTCTCGAGTAATTCCATCGGTCTGTTTCCTCACAGTGTCCCTGTGCAGCCGAGCAGAGGAAATTGTGTTTACTTGCATCCTAGTAATGAGTAAAAGTTTCTTCTGCATGCCACAAGGATCTAATCTGATTTAGATCTGGTAATTGGTGATAAATTGGTTTTGAAAAGAACATTGTGTGAAGAGAAGGGAACACAACAATTTCACAAAGAGCACATGGAAATAAATGTTTCATACTGTGTAAATACTGAGTGTTTAACAACCTGTTTGGGAGATCTGATCACTTTTTTTTAAATTTAAGGATACATATCATAAACATTTAAAGAAAACGATATCGTTATGAAACTCTTCCAGACAGTTATGTTTGAATTACACTGTAAAAAATAATCTGTTTAATTTACGGTAAAATACTGGCACAGTTGCCAGAACTTCACCGTAAAAAATACAGTTAGTGGGTTTTCTACTGTAAATTTAAATGTAAATATCAGCAAAAACTGTAATTTAGACTGAATGTTCCCGTTATTTTTAGGGTAATTGTGTCATTGTGACATTATGGTATTTCTCCATTAACTTTAAATAAACATTTTTATATTTTTACAGCAAAACTGTGTGTTTCCGACAGTTAATGACAGTAAAAGTTTTGTGCTATTCTTTGATTTACGGTAAACATTTTTTACAGTGTTGTACATATAACTGACATTATGAAATGTTTGAATATGCAAATGATGCATTATCTAATACTAACTTTTGGGGAGTTAAGGAGAAATCTACAGACATAAGTTAACAAAGTGTAAAAAGATAAATAAAATAAACCAATAAGTGTCTATATTTGACATGTAATGGAAGCAAAAAACCCAAAATGTAACAGTGCGTGAAAATGTTTTTACCTGTGGCATCTCAACTTTTTTCCATCTGCTTCTACTAATTCAAGTGCTTGGAGCAAAATCTCCTTGATTTATTTATATCATGTTTTATTTAAGATTCGGAACCTTGATGAACACCACATAAAAATCAATGCTGTGATTTGGTATGAAAAAAAAAGATTTCTGCAAGAATTGTATTTTCGGTGATTGGATGGTGAGAAATCAAGAGAACTGCTGAGAAACCAACTTATTGTCAATTTAACAAGACATCCATCATCTGAATGCTCCAGGTCTGTAGTTTGTGGTTGTAAAGTTCCATGAGGCTGTGATTATCCTCGTGCTCACAACAGCTCATTTTATACTGTGAGGTCAAGTTTCAAAAATTGATCTTGCTACAATGAAATGGCTACGACTACACCTATTAATGTACTATGTCAAACATGAATAAAGTTGGGCTCATTAAATCCACAAACCGCTCTTAGACTGTTTAGGGACTCCAGTATGCAGAAAAAAACAAACTGCATGGTTTCTGCCTCAAATTGCATGGATCAGCATGAAGGGGAGGCTCGTGGGTACCCAAAGAATTCATTTTCATTCAGATATCGTGAGGTCAGAGGTCAAGGGACAACTTTGAAAATGGCTATGTCAGTTTTTCCCAGGCGGCAACCTCCGGGTCTGAGCAGGGCGGCAAACCAGGAAGTGCCTTAAGCCGCATTCTACCGAGAATTCTAGCAGGGGGAGCTAAGTTTGGCTGCAGAAACATTTCTGTCCATTAATTTCAATGCAAAATGAGAAAACTTCTCACTTGATTTATTACCTCAGAATTTTTTTAGGACAACACTATGGTCTCAATCACTAGTAAAAAATCTTTTTCAAGACAATTTGATGTTAATAGTTCTACGTAATAATGGCCCCATTTAGAAGAAAATAGAAGATAAAGAATCGTTTGATTTGGGGCGTGGCTACCTTTGATTGACAGGTGGCTAACAGAGCGAGCCGTCATCAGGAGAGAAGCAGAACAATGTGTATCCACGGCAACGTGTCAATAAAGTTATATATAACGTTATATATATATCGGAAACCGGCGACACAAGATGGCGACGAGTGTAACGATGAACTCGATGCTTCCAACCGTCAGTCCACAAACCAATGGGTGACGTCACGGTGACTACGTCCATTATTTATATACAGTCTATAGTTTTTCCCTTGCTCCAATTAAGCCTTAGCCAGATAGCCTTGCTCTATTGGGATATTAACCCGGTGCTTGGTTAATATATGTGCTTCCACTGCATAAGTAACTGCATTATCTCTTTGCAAAACTGTCTGTGTAGCAGGTAAAAAAAGTTTTTTTTTCTGTCTTGTGTACTTTGGCCAGCAAAGACAATTTAATCAGGTCATCGTGCCCTCAAATGTCTTTTCTGTTGTGAAAAAGACACATGTTTAACTTAACTACCAGAGTAATCCCTCTCATCTTGTCTATATAGGTATTGTAAAAACCTTTAATAAGTTACAGACCTCTAAGCAGAGTGAAAAAGTGAAGTCACGTGGCCTATTGAAATGTATGACTGAAATGATCTGTATTTGAAAGAATGTTGTATAGCATCACAGTTAATTTAATTTGTCATTCACTGTAAAATAATGTAGAAAACCGCTGAAAAAAAGTTTCATCAAGGACAGCAAGTTAAAAATGTATAAAACTTCAGAGTAAACATGAAAACTGTATCAGTCATAAGGGATCTGAGTTTCTTCAAATTAAGTGCATGAATAGTAGAGTAAAATGTAAAACAAGACAAAGACATACTAAAAAATAAGACAGAGATCGTCTCACAAAGTACTCTGACTAAAACCATGTCTTCCTCGAAGAAGAGTATGTAGAAGATGAAGCTGTTTTCACAGCTGCACAGACCTGCCAGAGCCCAGTCTGCTTTTAAAGAAAGATCTAAAAAATAAGTTAAGATAATACATGTAATTACATACTGACCTTACAGTAACTGATTCTTGAACGTTGCTGTTGCGGTTGCTGTCCAAATGAATATATTTTGGTGTTCAACTGTAGCAGAGAATCAGCTCAAATCCCTTCATTAAGGTTCCTCAGAAGTGTGCTCCCCTGCTGGCTCCTCATGGGAAGCAGTGCCCTTCTCAGACAGCTGAGCCTTCAAAACATGTTGCTCTGTGTTCGATCAGGAAGAAAAATGAACTACAAGCACTGGTTTAAAGGCTGACCTTCAGTATTCAGTGGATCCACACGTATACATGCAGCCAATAAGTAATCTATCCAAAGGACTTTGTTCAGCAATACCCACCCTCTATGGCTGATCACTCAGCTGGGTTCAATAGTTACAACTAGTTAGTATTGAGCCTTTTCTAGATATCTTTTTCAATATTATAACTAGAAGTTTTTCTAGTTATAATATTGTCTAGGTGTCTCTTTAAATGTTGAAAGTTTAAAGTTTATAAGGGTTTAGAACATTATGATATGAGTATATGAAGGCCGTTCCCATGCTCACCAAGCTGTTGCAGCCATTGTGTGATACCATTTGTTATACAGGTTTTGTGCAAAATTGACCATTTTTGTTTTACTTGAGATTTTTTTTTTTCAATCTAAAATTCCTCCAAAATACCACATTACAAGACCAAATCATTTGATACATCAGAACTGAATAAAATTGGGCTAATTGAATCCACAAGAGTCTCAGCTTTCCAGTCATCTTCAATTTATGCAATTGCAACACTGGGACCACATGCAGAAGTATTCAAATATAGTAAGCAAATATTGGAAATTAGGAAAATTAGGAAAACCCCATTATCAACCATTACAGTGGTTGTTACAGAGTATTTATAACCTCTAATGCTCAACAATGTTAACAATCTGACTACATATTCTGGCCTTTTGTTCAGGGTACTGCTATTGTGCCAGTTTAAAGCTTCACTAATCAACATTTTTCTATCAAAAGATTAAGATTCCCTTCACTTAGGACCTTGGAACCGAATCGGCGACCCTCTGGTTACAGGCCTCATTCCTAACCTCTCAGCTATGGACTGCCCAAGCAAAAAAAGAGTCAAATGTATCAAGTATGCGCAATGTAAAAGGGATCGGTCAGGTCAGGTGAAGTATTATAATGAGTAACAAAGTCCGCATAGGGGAGGATGTCAGGGAAGATAGATGGGTCAAAGATATACAAGACTTTGACCCAAGAGAGAGCAGAGCTCCCTAAAAGCCAGTCAAGATGTTAAGGTTCCCTGAAGAATGGACCCAAACGCAGACAGTGGGTGAAAAAACAGAAATAGTCTTTATTATCTCAACAGATAATACAGGCAGGGAAATAGACACAAGGGGGTAATCCACAATGGAACCGGGGCGGAGACGAGGAGACGAGAACACGGACAGGAACAGGAACAGGGAAAAACTCCTGGGAACAGCAAACATGAAAAAACATTAGTCCAAGAAAAGTACTCGGAGAGTGTACTAAAAGATCTGAGAAACCACAATCGAGTATACCACTAGAGAGGTGAAACGTTCTGGTGCTGAATGAATGAAGCGCCGAGGTAGATATACTGCAGGGTGATGAGGTGTTTGCAGGCAGCTGCGGCGGGGAGACCAGGTGGAGTTGGGAAGCCGCACCCCTGCACACACACAAACACAGGGAAAAAATATCCCTGACACTGGCCCAACCAGAGGCCGTAACACAAGATTTACGCTTGTCCCACGGCCTCTTGTACTGTATCGGTTTGACAGTGCCGGGGTGCCAGTCAGAGCTAATCTGACAATTTTCACTCTCCTTTTTCTTTTCTTGTTTTCTCCGTCAATGTCCTCTATGGTCTCTTCAACTCTGCCATGATGTCGATAACAGTCGAAACACAGTTAATAGTAGAATTAAATTATCAACAGGTAAAGATTTATATGTCTGTCTCCTACTCAGAATCTGCAGACATACTTTACAACTGCACTGAAGTGTGTTGACACCATAACAACAAGCTACAATCGCCATTGTGTTTTAGACTACCCACATGACCAAAGCCAACAATGCGATGTTGCTTCTATCCTATCCTAATTTTTTGGTTTTATCAGACATTTATCTGATATAATATCAGCCCTTAACAGGAGCCAATAACCCAGGTACTGTTTAAGAGTGACAGAAATGGTGGCATGCGAACAACTGACACGGTTGTCTTTATTTGTTTTTAGCGACTGTCTTCCTGGAGTTCTGGAAAAGACGCAGGGCTGTCCTCGCATACGACTGGGACCTCATTGACTGGGAGGAAGAGGAGGTGAATTACTTTGTGTGGTCTATTATTTACTTAAAGTCCATCCATCCATTTTTCTCCGCTTATCCGGGGCTGGGTCGTGGGGGCAGCAGGCTAAGCAGGGCATTCCAGGTGCCCCTCTCCCCAGCCACAATGTCAAGCTCCTCCTAGGGGACTCCCGAAGCGTGTTCTGTGTCTTCCCCGGGACTTCCTACCAGTTACTTACCATACTTAAAGTATATGTTGTAATTATATTTTTAGTTTAGAGTTCGTTCTTAGTAGTTACTAACTTACTTGATGCCCTTTGGCTTTGCACAAACAGGTTTCCACTGAATATTTCTTCCTTCACATCTCCTCTGCCCTTGAGAAATCTTTGCCTACTCACACTTATTTCCAGTCTACGCTAGTCTGCAAGGATTGTATTTTTTAAGGGGGGACTGTACTGAGAGCCTTCACCAAGGGAGTCTGGTCTCAAATCAATTCATGACTCACTGGAACTGTATAATATTAACACTTTTATAATAAAAGCTCTTCCAATCTCAGACCCTGACACAGTCATCATACCTTAACCAAGTTTTGTCAGAACTTTTATAATGTTCATGCCTGTCATATGGATCAAACTCCAACCTTCGTCTGTCAATCAGACACAAAATGGTAAAAGTGGTCCTCGAAAAACTGCTGTTTGTGGGTGTGAAAGTGACTCATTGTCTCAGTCTCCTTTGCACAGACAAGAAGACAAGACAGTGATTATAAATACCTACATTGACTTCAACATTTTTGGTCATATGTGTCTTGTCCTTTGTGTTTCAGGATGAATTACGTCCCCAGTTTGAGGCCAAATACTCCAAGAAGGAGAGGATGAACCCCATATCTGGGAAGCCTGAGCCTTACCAGGCTTTCACTGACAAATATAGTCGCCTAATCGTCTCAGCATCCGGAATCTTTTTCATGGTGGGTTTCTGGGTTAAATAAATGTCAAGTAGCAGGTGTGCCACTCTCATCTTTATAAGTACTCTGTCTAGAGGCTTATTGATGTTAATTATGTTGATGAAAAGTAGTGTCACCACATTTCTTGATTGAATATTTAAATATACTCTAGCAAAAAATGTATTAGTTCGACAGCATGTGGTTCACTTTTATCTATACATGAGTCTTGTTTGTAGCCTATAGGACAAACTATTTTTATTTTGTTGTTGTATTTTTAGTATACTATAAATGATAATACATTATAAAATTATATATATATATATATATATATATATATATATATATATATATATATATATATATATATATATATATATATACATATATAGATTTATCATTTATATAAACCCACACTTTATTCTTCCATAGGAGCCCTTTTTAACAACTTCAGTGAACACTGCCATTTTTATTTTGTCGTTGTATTTTTAATATATTGTTATGTTTATTTTTTTATATAAACCCATATTTTTTTCTTCCATAGAGCCAGGCCTATTATTTTTATTTTATTTTATTTTATTATTTATGTAAACTAATATGTTTTTATTCCATTAGCAGGTTTGAACAAGCCCATTGTTGTAATAAAGCCCATTATTGTTATGAATATGATATATATATTTCAAATTTTTTACAATAATGGGCTTGTTCAAACCTGTCATATATATATATATATATATATATATATATATATATATATATATATATATATACATATAGGTTATTATTATAAAAAGCCATATTTTATTCTTCCATCTAATTAAACTCATTTGTACAGTAAGGTACTATTTCCTTTTTTATGTATATCGTGAAGCCTTTTTTATGGCGCGCAGTTCTTTGTCTTGTATTTGATATTAATGGTGTTGTCATGTGACCTCACAGATACTGGTGGTGATTGCTGCTGTGTTTGGCATCGTCATTTATCGTGTAATCACCGTCAGCACCTTCGCCGCCTTCGGCTGGGCTCTCATCAGAAACAACTCTCAGGTGGCGACCACGGGAACGGCAGTCTGTATCAACTTCTGTGTGATCATGCTCCTGAACGTGGTGACTATCTGCCGTCCATTGCTTTCTGTGTAAAATAAAACATGAATAATGAGTTTAAGTTCTTCCCTAACTAATGGCCTCCAAACACTGTACTTTTTTCCAGCTCTATGAAAAAGTTGCTCTTCTTCTTACTAATTTAGGTAAGTTGACTGCACCAGCAGATCTAATAATCTTGAAGCTGAAAGGGTGATGCAGACATAATTACTACTGTGCACTGACCTTGTCTCTGTACTAACTATACAGTATCTGTATTCCGCCACAGAACAGCCAAGGACAGAGTCAGAGTGGGAGAACAGTTTTACCCTCAAGATGTTCCTCTTTCAGTTCGTCAACCTCAACAGTTCAACGTTCTATATCGCCTTCTTCTTGGGGAGGTGAGAATATCATGCACAACTCTGAATACAGTACTGCAAAAAAACTGCCCTGCATCTTAAAGGTAGTAAAAAGTGAGATTTCTGTGTCTTTTTTGATTATAGAGCAGGTCTATGTGCTATAGTATCAAAACACTGAACTTACCAAGAAATGCATCCAGCACATATTCAGAAAAGGCCTGTTTCCACTATCACCCAATACCCGGAATGAGGCAGGTCTGAATACGAGCAGTCCGGAGCAGACTTTTGTCTGGACTTTTTTTGTCCCTGTGGAAGAGCAGGGTCCTTTTTTTAACTTGAAAAAAAAGCCTGGTTGCTGATTGGATAAATCGCTAAGCAGGATGTGACGTAAAACTTAATGCCGCAACAACACGCGCCATTTGTAAAAGCCAGCGAAGCACTGTTGCCAACTTAGCTACTTTGTTGCTATATTTAGGAGTTTTCAGACCCCCTTAGCGACTGGCGACAATTCCAGCATCTTTTTCTGGTGTTATTGGAGACTTTTGGAGACTCGTTCTTACTCTTCTTAACAAGCTGTGGGGGCTGGCATCTCGTTAAGAAAAGTAAGAATGGGTCGAAGCAGCACAGTCCTCCTGCAGCAGTCTCTCCCAGCTGGAGATGGAAGGGATGTAATCCCCTTAGAGTCCTGTCTGCAAAGTGCTAATAGGCTAACAGTCAGCTCTGTAGCAGTACAGTGTGTATGTGCTGCTGCTGCAGGAGGTGTTCACTAAGCAATCTCTGTTTGTTTACAACAAGCACCTGACACTGCGCACAGTTAGCGATGCAGGTTAATTCACCATCACTATGTTTATGATCAGCGGAGACGCTGTGTATAATTAGCCATGCTGGTTTGTTTATGATGCTGACATTGACAGTTAGCGACGGCGGCCACAGTTGCATCTCCCGTGTTTAGTCCATTGTGACGATTGAAAACCATACGTCACCTGCTGAGTCTCGTAAATCCCTCTGGGGGCCTTTTTGTAATGGAAACATGCAGAGTGAGCGGACTTTTGAGAGGGCGTGGCCTGAGACTTTCCCGGTGGCCACTCTTCCCCCTAAAGGAAACACGGCTGAACTGTGTCTTTAAACAAGCCAGTGGGACATCTGTAGGGTTGTGATGTCACCTATATTATACTAGTAAGGAAGAAAGTGCTGCTACAGTGCTGTTACACTCATTCCCCGCAATGATGTTGTAAAACCCAGAAATGCTGACCAATCAGAGCAGACTGGGGTTTTTGGGAGGGGGTCTGAAATTTTCCAAATTGTACATTGGTATATGATACTCAAGGCCAGGATTTCCCTGAGAAATTCCCAAACAAAACTTACTGATGTCTTATGATGGAACACAAATGTTTGTCATCTGCATAACAGATACCATATATTTAAATGGATAAATAGACAAAAATACTGGCTGTATTCTCTTTGAACTCCCCGAGGGCACAAAAAGTATTCTTAGATTTTACAGTAAACCAGTCATATGCTAAAAAGATTCAACCCAAGAGTGTTATATTGTAAAGTCCAACTTTGAGCAGAGCTGATTTGCTGATTCCGGTTCACTTGTGCACAAAATCAAGATGTGTTTTTCTACTAAACAGATTTTTTGTGATGCTGCATATCCATTTACCAACAGGACTTTGGATGTTAGTGAAACACAACTAAAACTGCCTTCTTATATAAGAACCTTTCTTTTAAAATTGACTTTTTTTCTCCTGGGTTGACAGATTTACAGGCCGGCCTGGTGCATATCTACGCCTCATCAATCGCTGGAAACTGGAAGAAGTGAGTAATTACTTACCGCCTTCCCATAGGAGAATAACAGCAAAGCATTATGGATCCCAGTATTTCTAAATTGGACATTAAGCTATTATTGTATGCCCAACCACCAGGCATTTAACCCCCCTCAGCAGTAAGCACTGCTGCCAACAGTACTTATGGGAACATGGAGGGAATAACACGCACTGAAGAGGTCTAAGGGGACTAAAGGCCTGAGCTTGCACTTTTAGGTGCTGAGCTAATGTGGCCCCACTTGTTCCCATGGCTGCGGAAATGGAAATGGAAAAAATCTCTGTATTGTGACATGTACAGTAATATTGTCAGCCTTCTGTGACCGTGCAGAATCATGGTGGTGCTTGAAAATATTAGTGGCTTTTATGAACATTTACAAAGCTGGTAAAAGCTACAAGGCAACATCTGAAAGGTGTTCTTGCCGACAACAAAACATTTTGATTATAAGTTTGTATTGGCAGTCTTGCTCTGTCTAATTTGCTTTGCTTGCAAAAATGCCTGTGTGCAGTACAAGGCTTTCTAATAATGCTGAAGGGAAAATATTATAAGAACACATGAAGTACTCAAAACAAAAGCAACAAGATTCTAATCAGGATTCTGAAACAGTTCAATATGAAAGAGCCACTGTAAAATCAGTGCTGAACAACAGAAACAATGGAGAAGGAATTAATACTGCAATAAAAACATGACATCTCATTCCCTTTTTGTGGCATCACACATCTAATTCAAACCCTTAAAAATGAATACTTAAGCAAACATCAGCATAGTAACTAGTAAAAATGACAGAAACCACCTTTGGGGAAAATGTATTTAATGCATACTTTGGGTTTTTAATTTGGCAAAAATGTAATACTTGTTTTTGAAGATCTTTCTGGTGATGTTTTGCCATCATTTGTGATTTATCATAATGTTTTGCAGCTATGAGTAGCTTCTCCATTGCCACTTTGAAATGCACTGTGGGAGAAAAGTGTACATGAACAACACACTCAAAAATCAAGGATGCATACTAACGTTTTGAGTATACCTCATTTTGTCACTTTTCTAGTGTAACACTCTAAATGCAAATGTGATGCTTACAGAACCTGAAACAACAATGACAAATCCTTCCACAGCAATGAGTGCCATTGTTTGATTGGTTTCTCTCTGTCTCCCTGTTGCTGTAGTGTCACCCCAGTGGCTGTCTCATTGACCTCTGTCTGCAGATGGGGATCATCATGGTGCTAAAACAGACCTGGAACAATTTCATGGAGCTCGGCTACCCGTGAGTGTTGTGGGGGGTTTTCGGAACCTTCAAATGTAAGACATACGGAGAAGTTTCTGATCAAACCACAACTAATTAACAATTCAGTGTGGGATGTTTGTAACAGGAAGTGTGTGTAAAATATTGCGAGCCAACTCTTTTCCTAGCTGCAGAGTAATAGTACATGAAATCAGATCTACTTATCTCCGTACTGAATCAATCCTTTGTTGTTGTTTGTTCTGTTGTTGTTTTGCTAGACTGATCCAGAACTGGTGGACACGGCGGAGGCTGAGGAGAGAGCACGGACAGATTGCCAAGGCCAGCTTCCCACAGTGGGAGAGAGATTACAACCTGCAACCAATGAATGCCTATGGACTCTTTGATGAATACTTGGAAATGAGTATGTTGCAACAAGTGCTATGCATACATTGTTTTCATAGACAGTAAAAATCTTACTGATGTTAGTGCCACAACCTTAGATATCAGGTGTAAGGTTAAGGTTCATTTGGTGTCCCAGCAGCTGCATGTTATGTAACTGTCACTCTGACTTGCTGTGGATTAAATTTGGGCTGTGAGCTTTTCCACCTGCTCACATCTTTATTTTTGCTCCCCAATGTAACATTTATGACTGGTTGGGTTATGATCAAACTTAAACCTTTAAGTCTTAATCAATATTTTTATGTTAAGAATAGGAAAAAAGGGATTGCTCAGAGTGATGAACCCCAAGAGAATCACTTCGCTGTGCAGTGTTCTGAACCATTTTTTAGATGCTAACAACCATAGACTGTATAAAAGTAGTGGACGTAACCTACTGGTCAGAAAAGTGAAGGCAATGCAGAAGTGTCCTAAAACTGCATTATTTCTAACAGCCAGCAGTGGGAGCTAAAAACAAAAAGAAGTCAGATTGTATAGACGTCTTTGAGGAATTGACCCTATTTCTCACTTGATTTATTTCCTCAGTAAGCATTTTTCTTATAAGTTTATGATCGTAATCACTAGTTTCAAGTGTTCTTCAAAACAGCATGAATTTAATTTTCTAAATTATGGTCCCATTCAGAGTAAAAAAAGACAATAAAGCAGGGTATGCTTTAGGACGTACCTCCCTTGTGATTGAGTAGTCACTACCAAAGCTTTCTGTCAATCACGATAGAGACATAGCAATATTTATCAATGGCAAAGATAATATATCACAATATATATTGTTGAAAAACTCAACATAATACAGAATTTATGAAAACGCAATAATATTGTGTTGTAACTTAATAATAATACTGTAGCGTAGGACCTTTGTTGATTCCCACTACATGGCACTGTGCACATTTAAAGGAGAATGGCATATCTGCAGTCTTGCAGCCTATACAGCACACCCACTTTACTACCGGACAGACCCACTCTACTACATCACTTGCCCCCTGAAACAACTTCTAGTGTGGGGTACTTATTGTAATCCAAACCCTGATCTTTTCCTAAATCTAACCAAGTAGGGTTTTTTTTTTTGGCTAAACCTATCCAAGCAAATTTGGCGCCGAAAACTAACAAAACTGTCCTTGGGCTCTTAGTTAGAACTACCCTCTTGTCCAAACATGGTCATTTCTGACTACAAACAAGGCTGAAGTCCTGGTGGCTACATCCTCTTCTTTTTTCCAGTCTATCCTCATTCTTCACTGTTCAATTGGTTCACACTCCCTTCTATGAGTTGTTTTCAGACACAAAAGGCAACAAAAAGGCTCCTATAAACCAACACTACATGCTCAACACCAAACCATAGATACACAAAGTTAGCTACTAGCTTGTATTTAGCATTTCGCAGCTAACAGCTGTGGCTCAGTTGGTAGAGCTGTCGCCCACGGATTGGAAGGTTGGTGTTCGGTCGGTTCGATCCCTAACCATGGCAGCCTGCATGTCAAAGTATCCTTGGGCAAGATACTGAACCCCAAATTGCCTCCGATGCTGTGTTCATTGGTGTATGAATGAACTCCCAATGGTGGCAGGTGGCACTGTTGTAGGGTAGCCTCGGCCACCAGTATGAATATGTGTGTGAACGTGTGAATGAGCTCAGTGTGTAGTGTAAAGTGCTTTGGATAAAAGCACTATATAAGTGCAGTCCATTTACCATTTTGTTTTCTTCCATAGTTGAAAGGAAAACAAAGCTAAAAGGAGAGTGAATGAATTAATCAAGTGGCATGAACAGGACTCAAATGAATGTAGTCGCTCTATACATGCTGTATTTGTAAATGCATAATTTGTAGCTAACACCTCTACAGGAAGTATGGGACCTGAAAGCTTTTGGTTTCTGTTTCAGTTCTACAGTTTGGCTTCACCACCATCTTCGTAGCAGCTTTCCCTCTGGCCCCGCTCTTAGCTCTGCTCAACAACGTCATTGAGATTCGTTTAGACGCCTACAAGTTTGTCACACAGTGGCGGCGCCCTCTGCCCTCACAAGCCAAAGACATAGGTGAATTTAATATGTTTATGTTTTTTCTCAAGAAAACTCTTTGTTCTATGATTTCAAGGTTTAATTCCATGTCTAATTGTACATGTTTGTGGCAGGGATCTGGTATGGCATTCTAGAGGGCATCGGCATCTTGGCTGTCATCACTAATGCCTTTGTCATCGCTGTTACCTCAGACTTCATTCCTCGCCTTGTTTATGCCTACAAGTATGGACCTTGTGCTGGTCAGGGACGAGCAGGGGAGGGGTGAGTGATGATTTAAATGTATAATAAGTAACTTTTGCGGATTTAGATGTACAAAAATGACTAGATTTATGTTTTGTTGAGTTGTGTATGTACTTTATCACAAGAAATTTGATTTCCAGAAATTTTCGAACCCAGAGAAATATGTAATTTATTCAAGATGACAGTTCATTTCATTTGGTCACCTGTCAATGGCACCATACCCTTTGACATGTGTCAGTGCTGTGTTTGTCTGTCCGAAGTTACTGATCCAGTTTTAAGCCACATTTTTAAATTACACTTTCTGGATCTTGGTCATCTGTATTTGAACCAGGCGAAGGAAGAAACCAGAGAAACAAGCTAAGCAAATGTTATTTGCAGCTTAGACTGAGTGGCAAAAAATATTGAGCATGCAAAAATTTAGACGTAGACCCCGCAGATAGGGGCCTCAGCTTTACATTGCCAGTCTGGGCAACAATGGTGTAACCTGGAGGTAGGTGATTGGGAGGAACGGCCTGCCTGATCTAAACCTGAGTGGTTGTTATTGGCCATAATGTGGGCGGCTGTGGCTCAGTTGGTAGAGTTGGTTGGCCCCCAACCGAAGGGTTGGTGGTTCCCTGACCGTCGCAGCCTACATGTCGAAGTATCCTTGAGCAAGAAAATTGCTCCCGATGCTGTGTTCATCGGTATGTGAATGGTGGCCCAATGGTGGCAGGTAGCCTCTGCTAGTATGAATGTGTGTGTGACAGGGTGAATGAGCGCAGTCTGTAGTGTAAATCGCTTTGAGTGGTCGCAAAGCGACTAGAAAATCGCTATATAAGTTCTTTATACAAGTTGCTCATAAGTGTACTTGGTACCAGATAACTCTAGGCCAAAGATCGATGATCGATGATAGGACCAACTCCTCCACCGCGTTAAGGTGGCGATTCTTGGAGAAGAAATATTCAGCAAATAAAAAAAGGAAACTTACAGGATCAAGAGTCTACCTTGAGCAAATACAATTAATTACTAATTAGCTAGACTCTTGATCCTGTAAAGACTTTGTTTCTTTTAATTTAATAATTTGTGTAGCTGTGTTTTTAAGTCCCTGTTTTAGGTTCTGTAAGTTCTGGATAAAATGTTTTCCCATATATTCCTCAGGTGCATGATGGGTTACGTTAACGCCAGTCTCTCAATATTTCGGGTATCTGACTTTGAGAGGAGATCACAGTCCAAGACTAATGGCTCCGAGCTGTTTGGAGAAGCTGTAAAGTCTTGCAGGTAAGGCATGTTGCAAGCACAAAATGTTAAAAAATAAACTGTGACTGTCATCCTATGGTTTTTCTGTTGCCAAGCCACAATTAAGGTTTTCAAAGGTATCTATTACACTACAAGAAAAAAAAACGCTTTCAGGAAACTTAAAATGAATTTGCTGCGAGCTTTTGTCTTACCCCAGGAAGGAATTTAAAACAAAAGTTTTCCCTTTATACAAAAGACAACTAAACTAAATAAAATATTCAGTACACAAGTTCTTATGGTCCTATGTGGAATTTTCAGATTTTTTTTGTTATTGACACTGGTGGCCTACTGCTTGTGCATTAGCTCCGTAAGTGTGAGGCATCAACCAGAACAGTCTAGAGTAATTTATTGATCTTTAATGTTCCTATAACTGATTTGAAACATTGGCTCTATGATACAAACTAGCTTTCCATTTGCAAATTGCTTTATCAGCTAACGCTATGTAGCAACCATGCAAGATCCATGCTGACTAACTCAGTAACAGCTAGCTGGCTAACCTTAACTTAGCTTAGGCCATCCTTAGCTAGTAGAAAGCAATTAGGGCTGTTTCCACCGGCCAATACCGGAATGAGACGGGTCTCACTTGCCGAAACGCCCCTAATTTGAATATGAGCCGTCCGGAGCAGACTGTTGTCGGGACTTTTTTCGTCCCTGTAGAAGAGCAGAGACTTTTTTCTCCCCTGAGAAAAGCCGGTTACTGATTGCATAGAACGCTAAGCGGGATGTGACGTAGTATTCAACGCCACAACAGCGCCATTTGTAAAAGCCAGCGAGGCAGTGTTGACAATTTAGCAACTTATTGCTATATTTTTTATTTATTTTTTTTAGATTATTTTTTCATGCTTTTTTTATTGAAAGTGACAGATAGAAAGGGGGTGACAGAGGGGAGGACATGCGGCAAAGGGAGCACAGGCCGGATTCGAACCCGGCTCTGCCGCAGCAAGGACTCGGCCTTAATGGTAAGAGCTCTACCAGTGTGAGCCACCGGGACGCCCCACTTATTGCTATATTTAGCACTTTTCAGACCGCCTTAGTGACTATTTTTCAAAAAAGCGACTGGCGACAAATCCAGCAACTTTTTCTGGTGTTATTGGAGACTCATTCTTACTCTTCTTAACGAGCCGTGCAGGCCTGCGGCTCATTAAGAAGAGTAAGAACGAGTCGAATCGGCACAGTCCTCCTGCAGCAGTCTCTCCCACTTGCAGAGCCGGAGGGGATGTTAACCTCTTAGCTTCCAGTCTGCAAATGTCTAATAGGCTAACAGTTAGCTCTGTAGCAGTACAGTGTTTATGTGCTGCTGCTGCTGCAGGAGGTGTTCACTTAGCGATCTCTGTTTGTTTACAACAAGCACCGTACACTCTGTGCACAGTTAGCGATGCCGGTTAATTCATGATCACTATGTTTATGTTTTAGCCATGCTGCTTTGCTTATGATCAGCTGCTGACGTTGTGCACAGTTAGCGATGGCGGCCACAGTTGCGTCTCCCGTGTTTAATCTGTCGCATATGTGATCACAGTCGGTTAGGTAGGTTAGCAAGCTTGCCGATCAGATAGTATTTTCTAGCAATAGCATTAGCAAGCAAGCAAGCTAATGTTGCACACTGCTGTTGCTGTAGGAGAGCTGAAGAGAGGCAAGAAACTTGGGAACGCATATAAACACCACGTCACGGAAAACAACATGCTGCTGATTACATCTGTGAAGGTGTCAGCATCCTGAGCTGAACTATTGTTTCTTTGAGACTATGGCTCTCTAACATGAGTGGATATCAATAGTGCTACTTTGTGATGACCCTGTTTGACCCACCAGGTATCGTGACTACAGGGAGCCTCCAGACTCTGCTGAGCCCTACTCATACACTCTACAGTTCTGGCACGTCCTGGCAGCCCGGCTCGCATTCATCATCGTATTCGAGGTCAGTGTTTTTAATCTGGGACACATGACACCAGACAGCAGACGGGGTTTGAAAATTGATTAATTTATATTGCTTTATCAATGCTTTTTATCTTTCTGTCTCAACCCTTGACAGCCCATCCTCATCTTATTCAACATTTCTGTAATTTGTTCACAGCAAATAAAGGAGTCTAAGTGACTTTACTTTCCCTTTTACTTGATCATATTTAATGTTCCGCTGTTATACATGCTTCCTAATCTTCCTAAGATTTCGACCTTTTGAACATCAAAAGCAAGAGGGCTCTTTGAATTATTTTTTTCTAAATGCCTTAGATTTATCTTACTCTTAAATTACCTGGACTGATAACTGAAAGAAGTATTTTAGTTACACCAGAGGTGTGTACCATGAAGAAAGTTTGACAGTGCCAGGGTTTCTTTGTGTTAGCTGGCTTGACAAAAATAACTGGTACCAGGACAAGGGTTATGAACTTGGTCTGTGTATCCAGGGTTTATTGCTTATTTTTTAAACACCTTTACAGGAATTCAGCAAGTACCTTCCAATACGGAAATTACATGGCATAAATGAATATAAAAACAGGGACATAATGTCATAATTAGCATAATTAGATGGACAATAAAACACACTTGATAATCATACTAAAAATAAGAGAAATAGAATTCATGAAATGCATAACATACGCCCAAATGCTATGACATTGCCATTAACACAGGTGGTTCAAGTTAATCTCAATTAGCGTGTTCCACAAAGTCACAAAAAGCAACTTAATAAAACAATTAAAAGGACATTGTACACAGACAATGGTTTAAATAACCGTGGGTAAAGTCAAAGGTGTTGTTTGTTGTGACAAACCCTAACCCTAGCTACAGAAAACAGTGCTATAATATCAATGGGGGAAAATACTACACTTCAAGACATAATGTAACAGCAAAGGGGCATTTCCCATTTCATCAACCATTTGAAAAGGAATTGTCCTTATCTTGCATTTTTTAATTACACAATAGAAAGAAAGAACTATGTACTTGAAAAACAAATCAAACTCCCTTTTAAAGTCAGTTGATAACTGTCTATTAATAATCAGTGAGTGATTAAATTTGTTGTGTTCAGTCTTTCCCACTTCAGTATTTGGTCTGTATGGCTCTGACGTTTGTGATAACGTACTCTGTTTTTACAGCATATGGTCTTTGCCATCAAAACCCTGATCGCGTACCTGATCCCCGACCTCCCCAAGGACCTGCGGGACAGAATGCGCAGAGAAAAATACCTGATCCAGGAGATGATGTATGAGGCCGAGTTGGAAAGACTGCAGAAAGAGAAAAATGAGAAGAAGAAGAAAGACAGGACCCATCACAAGGAATGGCCCTGAAGGCACCAACTGGTACTCTCTAAGATTCAGAAACAGTTTGTACAAGAGATTTTTAAGCTCTGTTCACAGCGTGTGGGGTTAACTCTCAGTAACTGTAATACAGTTTATTTTCTGCCCTGCATAATTTTTTCATTAATATAATTTCATTGCTGCCATTTTGCAACACAGACAGTAGAGAGCTAATCTATTGATTTGTTATTTTAATATCAGCCGAGTATAGACACAGCTGCTATGATGTAATGTTATAATGTTGCAACAGAGTTCAACACGCGAACAAAGTTATTTTTAGTATGTTCTGATAGGGCTGCACAATTAATCGAATTTTAATCGTGATCACGATTTTGGCCACCACCATTAAATTAACCTGATCGTCGGCGATATTTCCATTTTAAAATAATAATATAATATAATAAGCACTTTCTACATCAGTAGTCCACCAACCACCAGGGGGCGAACGCATAGTTAAGGTTTCATGTAGCTGCCTAAGTAAATAACAGGCGAGCGATAAGCAGGATGTGACGTAGTACTCTACACAACAATAACACGCGCCATTTGTAAAAGCCAGCGAAGCACTATTTCCAACTTAGCAACTTTGTTGCTATATTTAGCAACTTTTTAGACCCCCTTAGCGACTATTTTTCAAAAAAAGGGAGTGGCGACAAATCCAGCAACATTATCTGGTGTTATTGGAGACTTGTTTCAACTGTTCTTAACGAGCGCGGGGGCCGGGGCTCGTTAAGAGCGACTTGAAGCGGCACAGTCCTCCTGCAGCAGTCTTTCCCAGCTGCAGAGCCAGAGGGGATGTTAACCCCGTCCAGTCTGCAAATTGCTAATATGCTAACAGTTAGCTCTGTAGCAGTACAGTGTGTATGTGCTGCTGCTACAGGAGGTGTTCACTTAGCGAACTGTTCCTATTGTTTGTTTAAAAGTATAGTGCAATAAAAATACAGATGTTTTCCCTAACACAATGAATAATCGTGTTTAATAATTGTGATTACAATATTGATCAAAATAATCGTGATTATCATTTTGGCCATAATCTTGCAGCTGCTGCTTGGGTTAACATCCCCTTCGGCTCTGCAGCTGCGAGAGACTGCTGCAGGAGGAATGTGCTGATTCGACTCGTTCTTACTCTTCTTAATGATCCGCCAGCTCAATATAGCAACAAAGTTGCTAAGTTGGCAACACTGCTTCGTCGGCTTTTACAAATGGCGTGTGTTGTTGTGGCATAGAGTACTACGTCACATCCTGCTTAGTGTTCTATCCAATCAGCAACCAGGCTTTTTTCAGGAGAGAAAAACGGCCCCGCCCCCTGGTGGTTGGTGGACTACTGGTGTAGAAAGTGCTTGATTAGATATGCAGGACAGCCGCATTTTAAAATGGAAATTTCGCCTGACGATCAGGTTGATTTAATCATGGCGGACAAAATCATGATCACGATTAAGATTCGATTCATTGTGCAGCCCTATCAGAACATACTAAAAATAACTTTGTTTGCGTGTTGAACTCTGTTGCAACATTATAACATTACCGGTCACATAACGGTCAAGACTATAAGATTATATAATTGAGATCTGTAGCAGGTATTTAGGTTAATTTCATAGAAGTTTTGACTGCAGTTTTAACTCTTTCCAGTCTTGGTCCACAAATAGTTTAAATTTGATATTAAATTAAGAACGTTACACTAGTAAACATATCAAAGCAACTGAATTCATGCTAGAATCGCTTGTAAGCATTTAAAATAGATTCTAAGGAGACAAAAACCAGTTAGAACAAGGCAAATAAATGACATTGTAGAAAGGGAAAGGAAAATTCATGTATGCCATTCTGAGTTGCTGCTTTCTCAAACCTCAGCAGTGAAATAATACAAATTAAGACATACAAAGTATAATGCTGTATGTTTCTTATGATGTATTTTCTCTTATTCCCAGGTTATCAGCTGGTGTCCGGTTGCTGAACAGTGGAGGAAGGAGAGGAGGACTAGGTTGCCTGCATGATACTGGACCCTCATACCTTCCTCCTGCCGTGTCAGACCAGCACCACCTACTGGACATTTGATGAACTGCACCCAGCAGGACCACAGTGACTACAGGTTATGAATGTGTCTGCATTCATCACAGATGTCCTCTTGAACATTTGGCAGTGGGTTTTGCTACTTTTTTTTTTCTCCAGATAGTTTCTACCACTTTGGACTCTCAACAGTGTATGTCTTCAGATCCTGAATGTAGATTTTAAGCAAAACTTTTACATATTTCTTGCTTTAGACGAGAGAAATCACTCTACCGAGCTTACTGAATGACAAACCCTGTTTACATTACTCCTTGTTTCAGGAGTTCACATATTGCTTTATTGTAAATAAAGATATTTAGATGAATGTCAGGCCATCTGCTCTGCTATAGTGTAGTGCAATTAAAAACTAGAGAATGCAATTTCTGAAGAAATTGCGGTGGGATTGCTGGCTGCTGAAAATCTGACTGAAGGACAGTCGGGAGCTAAACCGCATTGCTTGAAAAGCTGGAAGCTGGATTGCATTGCTTCATGTATAGGACAATGTCGCTTGATAAATGGCTGGGAGCTAAACTGTGTGAAGAGCAGCTGAAGGAATCTGAAAACAAACCGGAACTTCTTATCCCTGCTGCTTTCAAGCAGCATTTAAATGGAGAGATAGAAATCTACGGTTTAAATCAAGTTTTACAATATAGGCTATTATTTATTTTGTAATGTGTAGGTATGTAAATCTTTTAAAAGAGAAGTTTACGTTAAAATAAATATTCCTAATACAAATAGTTGAATTGGTTACCCTAATGTAATAGAGATTAAACTGAGAGGCACCTCTCATAAACTCCGGTTTATAGCTCACAGACTGTAATTCCTATTGCCCAAATTTGTATATGACGAGAGAAGGGACTCTGCTGAGCACCTTGTTGTAAGATATGTTTGTGGTGTTGTGGGAAATGTTAAAGCCAGTTTTAAAAAAAAGTATATTTTTGTGTTTTCCTCTTGAAATTTCTATTCTCAGTTAACATTGGAGTCAATGGGCCAGCTCCTGTCACTTTGAGACTCATTGTGCAAAATGTGTTCATCCGTTAACGTAGATAGTTACTTTTTTTGAAAAAGGGGGCACACTTTTCTACGTTTTGATGAAAAAACAAGAAGAGAAAATTGTGGGTGTAAGGAAAAATTTAAGAGATTTTTTTTTTTAAAGTTTAACATCTTAACCCAACTCTGCATGTGATGTCACCCGCTCTAACTTGAACATTTCATCAATTTATTCAAATGGGGGGGGGGGGGTCAGAAAAACATTGAATATTTCACAAGTATTAAAAGATACAAGATGAACAGTGCTGAAGAAGAAAAAGGAGAACAACATAAATGGGATTGCATTTATTGCCCAGCAGTCCCACCAATAAGAGAGAAACTGAGGAGAGAGTAGATGGGATTGCTTGCTCAGCAGTCCCAACAATAACAGTTAGTTAGAGATCTATTCTATAAAAGCTGTGGCAGCTTCTACAGTTGGCTTAAATGGGAAATGCTTTCCATTTGAATTTAGATTCATAACTGCAGTAATAAACATTATTTATTGTAAAGAAATTTGACTTGGACTTGAGTATGTGTGTCTTTCTTCAGTATGTCAACCATCTTATGGAGTCAAGTTAGGAACAGCCCTGCCAGTAGTGATGTGTCACTTGTGAACGTTTCATTCACTTTGAACTAATCTTTAATATGACTGGGAAGTAATCAGTAGTCTCAGTAAGTGATTAGTTCATTTTCAAGAGATTCGTTACCTCGTCACATGGCATCTGCAGAAGCTTAGTCAGGACCATAGACTGTATATAAATAATGGACGTAGTCACCGTGACATCACCCATTGGTTTGTGGCCTGTTGGAAGCATCGAGTTCAGCGTTTCACTCGTCGCCATCTTGTGTCGCCATCTTGTTTCCGATACAGGGAGCAGACCATATCTGGACTGTGGAGGAGCGAGAGGGATGTGATCACTGACTACACGCCGCTCTACACCTCAGCCTGACTGAGAGAAGTCGCTGCTAATTCATGTTAGCATTAACTGGAGCATTAACTGGGATGTTAGTTTTGGCTAGCAAAAAACAAAATGTATGTTACTTACCTCAGAAAACTGAACAGCGTCTCCTTGGAGTGTCTGTTAGTCCAACCAAACGCTGAATAAGACATTTTTACTGAACAAAACGTTCAAATAAACAATTATTTGAACTATTAACATGAAATTGTATTAAAGAAGACTTTTTACTAGTGATTGAGACCCAAGTCTTGTCTTAAAAAATATTTCTGAGGTAATAAATCAAGTGAGAAGTTTTCAAATTTTACATTGAAATGAATGGACAAATTTTTTTTGCAGCCAAACTTAGCGCCCCCTGATGGAATTTTCATTAGAATGCAGCTTAAGGCACTTCCTGGTTTGCCTCCCTGCTCAGACAAAAAACATGCAGCTTAGGTTTAATTGCTGACTCTAAATTGTCCATAGGAGTGAATGAGAGCGTGTTTGTCTGTCTCTATGTGTCAGCCCGGTGATAGTCTGGAGACCTGTCCAGGGTGTACCCCTGTCCAGGGTGTACCCCGGACAGGTCTTACAGCAAAATCAGAGAGCAGTAACTACATTTTTGGGGTCAAAGATAAAACAAATCATGATTTTTTTGAGCATAAAAATGACATCATGAATACATGTAGAAATTAGTGTCATATCACTTACCTACCTAAAACTGGTAATTTGGCTGGCCAGTTAAAACACGTTAAAGTTTAAAGTGATTTTTCTCAGTTTGACCCTTTGCCTAGTCACTGCAGTTAGGCTTTGTAGGGCAGCTATTATAGCTTCCAGGTAAAAGATTAAAGTTGATGGGCCAAACCTGTAATTCTTAATGCTACCACCAGAGGGGGTTAGAGTGCTGAGTTACACTGCAGCAGCTGCATATTTTCACATAGGTTTAATGTCAAACCTCCCATAATAAAATACTTATAATAATATCACTGCTTTGCCCAAGTTGTACACAGAGTCATGTGTTAAGGGTCAACTACTGAACGTCCTTCAACCTGGTTTGTCTGAATATAAACTAACATTTGTGCTCTGTGCAGCTGGTTACAAGGCTCCCCAGCTTGTGATCCCCGTCACTGCAGAGAACAAGCATTTACAATTATCCTTATCGCTCTGTACTTTATAATGAAACACAACACTGCATTCACAATAAGGTCATTTTATGAGCAGGAAAAATTAATTGCTTGTAAATACCCATCTGTATTAAGTCTTTCAATATGTGAATTAAATTGCTTCACCTCTTTTGATTATGTCTGACAACACAATACCGTTGGGATTTACATCGTGTTGGACATTCCTGCAGATGCATTTTAATACTCAAACACATCTGTTTACACAACATCTATCACTAGCTGCTCGTTTGAACATAGAAATAATCATAGATTAGAGTAGCGACTTGTCCTCCAGCATGGATTACTCTGCTGCAGCGGCCTTCGCGCAAACTCCATTTTGATTATTAAAAGCAGGGGACAGAGGAGGCAAACTGTGTTTTGTTTCCTATTAAGGCAACTCTTCTCTCAAAGAGGATTATCCCTGACACACGCTCAGGAGTTATGTAAGGATAACATCTGACATTTCCTCATATCCCGCATTTTGGCAGCTCGGTGCAGCAGAGCTGAGGTGTGGTAGAACGGTGAAAAAATATGTAGAATGGACAGACCTCTCACCTTTAAAGTCATATATATGTCCTTAAAATATTCATTAATAAAAAAACTGCAATATGCCAGTAGTTGCATGATATTAGTAAACTCATTCCTGTTTCCTAGCAGTGGGCAAATACTTGCACATGTAAATCAGTGGGGATGAAGTCAGATTTACTAATAAAACAGATGTGTATCTGAAAACCAACTCAGCAGCTGGGACTTGCAGTACATATGTTTTATGATCAATAAGGCAACAATTAATATTCTAATTTAAGTTGAAGTTCTCTCATTAAAAGAGAAAAATGCCAGCAGTCTTCAGCTGTGATAAAGTCAAAATGAAGGGAGGGAATAAGGTTAAAATAAAAGAGTCTTTTTTTATTCTACAGTAGAACTTGACAGGATTTCTGGGTACAGAAATCAAACATGTTTAGGCACCTTGTGTTGCCATTTTTTGGCTCATTATCCAGCTGCCATATTGGCACATACAGTACAAGGTCTTCTGTAACTGAAGGTGTGACAATGAATGACAAGAAAAGAATACTCATCTTTTAATATTTCACATCAAACTGTTCATACCGGCAGCAATGCAAATTTGTAACACTTGTTTAATAAAATATTCAAATGATTTGGTAGGCAGCAGAACAACTACTGGGATCCAATGGACCCAGAGCATCTGGCAGTCTGTCTGAGGTCAGTTATCAGGTAGCCTAAGCACGGTTGCCAAGACTTTGTTGTTTGACTTTTCAGACAATTTTTATTTATAAAAAAGTAACTAGCAACAAATTAGCAACTTTTTCAGGCCATCAGGGAAATGTTGAAACCGGAATACATACCCATGTGTGGCGCTGACTCATCCAAGTAATCGCAGTCCACGGCTCTTTACAGTTAAAACACAGTGAAAATGCAGTTACAAATAAAAACAAACAATTAAAATCAACAGTACTGGTCATACATTACATTGGTAGGAGGCCCCGGGGAAGACCCAGAACACGGTGGAGGGATTATATCTCTCTCCTGGCCTGGGAACGCCTCGGGGTCCCCCAGGAGGAGCTGGACGTTGTGGCTGGGGAGAGGGACGTTTGGAATGCCCTGCTTAGCCTGCTGCCCCCGCGACCCGGCCCCAGATAAGCGGAAGAAAATGGATGGATGGATGATGGATGGATGGTCATACATTAAAAGCAGTTGTGAATAGGTGGGTTTTGACAAGTTTTTTGAAGGTGGGTGGATGAGAAGTCTCTTATGTTTTATTTTATCTTTTTTTTTTTAATTATATTATCTTTTTTATTTATTTATTTATTTATTTATTTATTTATTTATTTATTTATTTAATTATTTAATTATTTTCTCTTTTTCTTTCCTCTTCCTTCTCTTCTTGCGTTAGTGCTTCTTGCTTTGTTTGCCTATTTATTTTCATTGTGTTATACATATATGTGAGCCATGTTATATACATTTATATATATGTTAAATCATCTGCCTCTCATCCACATCCACATCCACATACACACACACACACACACATACACTTGTGATGCCTCTGTGCACATTGTTGTACATTTGTGTTTTTCTTTGTTGTTGTATATGCTGTATGTCTACCGTCTTTACCTGTGGTCCACATGGTGTAGTGTATTTGTCCCTCATGTCACCTTGCTTGTTACGTCATTTCACCAATTAAAAAAATTTAAAAAAAGGACCAGCAAAAAAAAAAGAAAAAAAAAAAGATTTGCTTCAGAGAAACAGAGGCTGCGGGAAGGGGTGTGGTGATGGAGGAGGTCAGTGAGGTAGGAGGGGACCTGGTGATGGAGGGCTTTGTGGGTAAGGAGGAGAAATTTGAAGTGGATGCGTTGTTGGACCGGTAACCAGTGGAGGTTCTGGAGGGGTACGAGTGAGTAGGCGAGCAGCAGAATTCTGAATGTATTGGAGCTTGTTGAGTAGTTTTGTGGGTATGCCGTACAGGATGCTATTGCAGTAATCTAGTCGGGAGGTGACGAAGACGTGGATCAATGTTTCTGTGGCGCGGAAGGAGAGCGGTTAACGGAGACGGGCGATGTTTTTTCAGGTGAAAAGGGGCAGTTCTTGTGATTTGGGATATGTGGTGCTCAAAGGAGAGGTTGCTCTCAAAAATATCTCCAAGGTTGCAGATATGGGGGGAATTGTCAAAGGTGATGCTGAAGTTGTCAGTGGTTTTGGTGCAGGACCACTTACAACTTCAGCATCACAGTTTTTGACCACTGAGTATTATGTCTGATTTGGCACAGTTTAGTTGTTAGTTTTCTTGTACCCAAGTTTCAATATCGGTGAGGCAGTTGGTCAGCGTGGAGTGGGTGGCATTGGAGATGGTTTCGGTGGAGATGAAGAGTTGGATGTCGTCGGCGTAACAGTGAAAGTGGAGGCCATGACAACATATGATGTTGCAGAGTGGGAGTATGTAGAGAATGAATAGGAGTCGACCAAAAACCGAACCCTGGGGGACGCTTTGGGAGGAAGGACGTGTTGGCAGACAGGAAGTGTTGGCAGACAGGAAGTTAGCAGTCGCAAGCTCCGCTGCTAACTCACAGTGCTGCGAAGGAGTCTGCAACTGCTAGCAACTTCCTCCTGCCTAAAACCAGCCCATCACCCGGCTCAGTTAGTAAAGAAATTGCAAATTCACCGTGATATGAAAACTAGCACATAACGTCATTTGGTCGTAACATAATTTTTTCGACTTTCAGAGATAGGGTCAACTACTTTTATTGTAAGAGAGTCTGCAACACTGAGCCTAAGCCATGGTCCTCATGGTCCTGAGACTGTTGATGGAGAGCTAAAAGGAGTGGGAATAATGGATTTAGTATGTTTATCAGTTTGACAGAAACACAACTCCAAATGAATGCTAATGTTGCTCTGTGTCTGCAGGCTGTATAAATACTCAACTGTTTACGAATATATTTACCATAAGTAATGGTTAAATAGCGAGGAGATGCAAGCAGACGAGGCCAGTGGGCCATTTGGCCGCATTAAGCTGTGTATGTGTATCGGTTGCAAAATGAGTGGTAGTGTTTTTCTTCCCATTTGGAAGGAGGGTGATAAAGAGCTATTTGTTCCTATTTGCTTTAGTGTACTTAATTTATGGTAATTAACGCTTTCATGTTTTTTTCTTTATACTGAAAGAGTTGCATTAGTGTCTACTGGAAGTTCTTATTTAATTTGTAAATCAATCATAATTTTTTTGCATATACTTCCTTTACCCGGTTTTTCCTTTTTCCCTGTTTTTTTGTTTTGTTAACATCAACATTATAAGGTGATAATGTGTGAAGTTTTGATCAGCTGGGTTTAACACTGCTCCAGCTGTGCCAGCTGTTTGGCTAAATTACTTTTCTCCTATGTGTGACCCCTGCACCTGGCTGAGTGATCAACTTAAAAAAGCAGCCGTCCAATAAAGAGCCCTTTATTACAGTCACTACTTCTTTTTTTGGAATGGCAGGAGGTATTACTCTTCACAACAGCCAAAAACTCTGTTCCAACTCGACCTGCTGACTTCCCAATTCCACCATCGTCTGATCCCACAAACCAATCACCGCACGGGAACATTTTAGACTTTGAGGACATTACTCTGCCACAGACAACTGAACTGCTTGGAACAAACCTAATTTAATGCGTCCATCAATGTGGCACATCCCCAGGCTCTGGCTTAATCAGCATTGTGCTGCCACATCGATGAATCTCTTTTATGGACCATTGTATTTGACTTAAGGCAGCTGCTCGACCTGCACAAAAGCTAGGAGGAAATGCAGCTACATCCTTCTGGAAAGTACTGGATTATGCTTTTAAAAAATTATTTAAATCTTCCCCAGTTTTCCCCAAAGTATGTTGCACGTTGAAGTTCTTGCATTGTATTTGATATGTTAAACCTGGTTTTGTAAAGAGTTCTATAAAAAATGTAAGTATAGCCTCCTGCAAAGTGTTCTGGTTGGGCTTTAAATCAAACACACACACTGTAATTCCCAATATTTGCCTCCATCAGGGGCTTAAACAGAGCAAACAGAAGGCGACGGCGGCCAGCACGTGTCTCCTTCCCCTCTTAACCTACATGGCGTTCAGATGAAGCCCCCGCGTGCCAGAAGCCTGCCTCCTTTAAATATCAAGGCTCCAGCTGCCTGGCTCCAAATTTCAGATAACGAGCACTGCTTGTAAGCTGCCTGGCAGATTGTTTGCACTCACAGACATTAGAGAGCGAGGCCCTGATGTCACATCCTGGATCATCGCTTCACATGCCAGGAAAACAAAGACAAAACATGAAAATAAAACACTCCTGCCGTTTCCTGGCTGTGGTTGCCAGGGCGACACGGCTGACAAGTCCATCTCTATTTCCCCTCATCTTTACACTTTTTCTTTTTCTCCCTCTGTGTCTTTCTCTTTCCCTCTCTTTGTCTTTCGGGCTGTGTCTCCTTCTGTGCTGTTCTTTCACATACGCATATGTTCAACACAATGAGACTGTTTGCAGTCTGTCAGTTGTTACAATTATTCAGTGATTGTTAAACTTCAGAATACACATCATTGCTGTTTGCTCTGGCTTATAGGCTTATAGTAGGCAGAAAGTTATATTTATTTCACATTTCAAAGACATTTTTGATTCCAACACACAGTGTTTGTCAGTGAATTAGTATGTACAGTATATTCAGTCCCTTATTTTTTCTCCTCATCAATCTTCTCTCAGCACACTATAAAGACAAAGCAGAAACAGAATTTTTGAAAGTTTGGCAAATTATTAAAAAAGGAAAAACTGAAAGATCACATTAGTTGTGTTTCTGTTAAAGTCAAAGTGAATTTTGAAGGGAGTTTTGTAGAAGAGAAAATTAAGTGAAGTGGAAATTTCCATCAACTGGTTTAGAGCTAATAAACAAAGCTGCATAAACATACTTTGGTCAGAAGATGGCAGTGTAATGTATTGCTGTAAGCTAATCTGTCAGCAAACAGTAGAAAAAGAAGAGAGAGTGAAAAAAAAAAAGGTTGCTAATCAGACAACTTTGGCCACCCACAAGAGAAAATGCATGGAAATCCTCGACAGCTGAAAAGTCTTCTTCTTCTCCTGGGTTTTTCCGGCTGATCAAACAGCTGATCAGTCATGTGAGTTAAATGTCCGATACGTCAGAACTTATAAAAATGGTTTCCATCTCCCGTTTTTTGTTTTTAGACAAAGATAAAAAATCACCTCAAGTGAAAAAAACTTTTCGAAAGTTTTATAATAATTATTATTGTATAAAAATAATTATTCTTAGATGGAAGAAGTTTGGAAAAACCAGGACTCTTCCTAGATCTGGCTGCCATAAGGGTCTTGGTGAGAGATGATGGTCACTCCTGCTGAGCTCCAGCGATCCTGATTACTTTAGTCAATGTAATATATCAATCTTCCCTTTTAATACATTTTCAAAAATTCAAAAATTCTGTTTCCGCCTTCTCATTATGGTGTAATGAGTGTAGATTGGCAAAAACATAATTTAAACGATTTTAGCATTAGGCTGCACCCCTTGTACCCCACAGCTTTCCAGTGATATGCAATTTTGGCAATTCACAGGCTGTTTAGTGACCCAGTCTGCACATATATTCATATGCAATAGGCAGAAATAATGCATGAGAAAAGTGTTTTTTGCCTTCAACTGCAATTTATCATCATTAAGTAGGCATGTATGTAAAGAGGAGACTTGTGGCTACCCATAGAGCCCATTTTCATTAAAATATCATGAACCAGTGACAGCCTCTGAGGGGAAAAATCCTCAGATTTTCTAGTTTTATATGGTATCAGTACTTTCTCTATAGCCTTCACATTAAGCCTGTTAGAGTCTCTGAAAGAAAATAAACCAGCAAAAAAAAAAATGCTTAGATTAGAACTACTTGAACATTACTAAAAGATACCAAAACTAGAACTTAATCTTTATCTTAACCACTGGCTGAAGTCCTAGACTGTCCTTAACCCAACTCTAAAGTGCTCACTTTCGATAGAAACAGTGGAAAAGTCTTTTGAAACTAAGTTCATCTCATTTACTCTACCCCTCTGAGGTCATTTGTCATTACTTTGGTAGTACAAGCACATACTCACATACATTCCCAATGAGAAACAGTGGCCAGATAATAAGGTCTAATAACATGTTGAAGATATGGCTAGCAGCTTACATCTCGCCCAGACTGTGACCCGACATCCACACGGAAATATTTGATCAGACAATTTTAAGGCCAAAGCTGTCACCGCCTGCCTCAGAGACAGAGGAAATTACTTTGGAGATAAGATGCTCCTTTCACCTCCTTTCCCATGGAATCTGGGTCAGCTTCAGCTGTCGTATCTGAAGACGCCACATTTCTCCCCATTTGTCCCTTCAGTATTAAGGCTTTACATCTTCATTGTCTCATCACAGTAAAGGAAGTGGGGGGATGCTGCAATTTACACCATGTAGCTGTAATTGCCTGCTGAGAGGCAATATGGCCTTCTTACGTACATGCATAAGAAAAACAGCAGTGTGAACAGCGTGTGTGCACAGTGTACATTATAATACTGAGTCAAATAAATATATATTTTTCACAAACAATAGGGTTCAAATAGAAGATAAATACTGGGCTACAGTATATGGTCCATTAAAACTACAATCACTTTGATGCCACACAAAATGTGTCTTCTCCTATTCATTAGGTCTGTGCCGCAGTGCTTACATTTATAATAGCACTGTGCATTCAGTGTCTGGTGCCATAGACAGTAAAAAATAAATGGACCTAGCCACCGTGACATCACCCGTTGGTTTGTGGACGATTGATCTGAAGCTGTGGATGCTTGATCCAAACCATACAGTAGCCGTGTTTCCAGTGAAGTTTAACCGAATTTTGAAGCGAAATTTTTAAGTCGCATTAAAGAAAATGCAAATAAGGGACGTTTCCATCAACTGGTTTAGATCGAATGAACAAAGCTGCATAAACGTACTTTCGTCAGAAGATAGCAGTGTGACGTATTGCTAATCTGTCAGTAAACAGTAGTAGAACAAGAGATTATGTGAGAAAGAAATCAGTAGAAGAAGAGTTTGAGCAAGAGAGAAAAACTATGAAAATAACTATGGCCACCCATGAGAGAAAATATGTCTTCAGGAATTAGATTAGCTGTATTGAAGAATACTTTAAACTAGCGATTGAGACTATAAACTCATTCGGAAAATGTTCACAGAGGTAAAAAATCAAGTGAGAAATACGGTAACTTTGTCATTGACTCTACAATCTGACTTCTTTTTTCAGCCAGTGGAGTCCCCCCCTGCTGGCCATTAGAGAGAATGCAGGTTAAAGGCCCTTCAGCATTGGCTTCACTTCAGACCTGGAGGTTACTGCTTTGGTAAACCCTGGGAGAGCAGCCCTTTTACACTTTAGGCCACTCCCACCTAAAATGCAGCCAACCACTCTTACCCCTTTTCGAACAAGGCAGTTCAGGACTGGTTCGGAGCCAGTGCCTAATCTTGAACCAGTTATTTGCTTTTTAACTGCCAAAGAACCGACTCTCAGCCAGGAAAACTGGTTCCAGAGCGGCACCAACTCTTTGCTGTTCTCAAACCACTAACCACTTACGTCAGGGGCTGGGGGGCGGGATTATCGTGACCAGCAAGACCAACTAAAACCTGTATCATCTATTTGATTTTATTTGTTTAACTGCAATGTTATCGATACAGGCTTGCGTTAGCGGGTTAGTGTTAGCAGGCTTGCGTTAGCTTACAGCAAAGTCTCACATTAACATCTTACGTTCAGTGTTTATAAGAATGTAATCGCTGTCCATAGCATTAAAGATAAGCAGAACAATTGTGTTGTACATGTCGTTTTTGGATGCCAATGTAGGCTCACAAAGCCATGAACAACATTTGTAGGGAGTAGGGTTGTCACGATAATTTTTCAATTTTTTTCAACTCGATATCGATACCATTTTCGATACCACAAGGATAAAAACAAAAGACCCCAAAATTTAACAGAAATATTTTTATTAACAAGAAAAATGCAACATGTTAAAATTAACAGAACCACAGGTTAAATATTTATAATAAAAACAGTTGTGCAAAAGAAACTGCAACTATGATAACAACCTTCAGGTCTGAGGTAGTGCAAAAAATAAATAAATACAATAAACAATAACTATTAGAACAATATTTTGAGGTTGTATGCTGTGCACAATATTAGGTAAGCTTGATAAAAAAATAACAATAACTTGACTTAAGTGTTCATTCCTTGGCAAGGTATCGATACTTTTGAAAATGAGTATCGTATCCGGATACAATGTTTTAGTATCAATACTTTTTTGAGTATCGATACTTTTGACAACCCTAGTAGGGAGACAATGTATTCTGCCATTATTGTTATTATACTTGCTGAGAGTAATGACGTGGCCCTGACGACCCACCCAGGCTCCTGTTAGAAGAAAACAACAGAGCAGCACAGGAATCCAGAGAGGTGGGTCACCACCTTTAAAAATAAGCAAATATGATGCTTTCTATTCAGTGTTCTATTCAGTGACAAGAACGAGACGTTAGTTATCAAACATCTGCTGAATAGAAATGAAAGCTGCGTTAAAAGGTTTAGTGACAGTAATGAAACCAGACTGACATGAAAGCCCACTTAATTCCAAATGCCAACAGCTTTGGATCAAGACAATGTAAAGCAGCCACAGGTCGTCTGTAAGGCATGAATACACATTTGGCATCTTCCTTTCACTGCTGAAATTTGTAACAACCAGACACTTTTGATGTGTCTGCTTAGCCTTGATAGTGTTTGTTCGACACAGTCTGTTACTTGGCAAACATTTCCATGCAATCGCAAGCAATTATTCTACACCCTACCTTCCTAGACCTGGCAAAGCCTGTCGGGGGAAGGGAGGTAACTGCTATGGTTATAACAAGCAAGCCTGACATCAAATGGGGCTAAATTAATGCCGTCCTTGCAAGCTTCCCGTGCCTCAAATTCCGCTGAGTTCTTTTACACTTCATTACACTGCTATCATTAGCATTTGATTGCAAATTATCTCACTTTATTCACGGCAGTCATTAGCCCCAGTACACGACCTTCTCCTTTTTCTTTTCGTGGAGGAAATTTCCTGGTGTTGTCACATTACCTTGATTATTGGAAAACACCAGATTCATAAAACCGAGATTAGGATCAAATCCTTGATGCAACAGGCTTTAAAAATCAATTCACAGTCCTTTTTTGGTGAAAGAAAATGAATAATCCAACTTAAATTGCGTCATTATTAGCATGGAGTCTTCCAAATGGTGGCAGGATTGGTGCTGTTTTTTACCCGCTTAAGTTGCGTGGATGTTTGTTCTTTCAAGTCATTTTCAAGACAGATTTCACTGGTAATTTCACAGGTAATGTGCTGTGTATCCTGTGAATCCCAGGCAATCCTCTAACACTCTGCCTGCAGCACAAGGCTTCAAAATTGCACATTTTAATGAGGAGCGATATGAGCTCATTGCCACCATGTTCCAACTCCTTTCTCTTGTGGCTTTGGAAAGATCACCTTACATAGTATCTGCAACATCAGGATATTCTGGCTCTATTCTACAGTCATAACATTACCATTCCTCCCTATCATATTGTGGGCTGAACACTCATCTCTCCACCAAATAGCTCACATCACTCTGTGAGCACTGAATCACATTCCCTCCTCTGTCTGCCTCCTCCACTCTCGCTCATATACCCCATAAACTAAAGCATATTAGTTGATGAAACACCCGTTCTCTCTCCTGAGCTCTCACTGTACTGGTCTCAAGCACTTTATCAGTCTAAGCTTGCAAAATCATGTTCAAGCGCTTGAAGTCCTTAAAAAGAGTATTGGTGTTGCTGGTTGCATATTCATGTGGAAAACTGTCAAGTTGGGCTGTTGTGTAATGCATCCAATTCAGAGTAAGTATACATATTTACAAAAGTTTCCCAGGTTGAGAATTGGATATCTTGTTTTTGTATTATATGCAATTGAATATAGTTCGCAAAGGGTGTGCAAGTCATTGCATTCTGTGTTTATTACGTCTTCACTGAGTCCCACACTGCAAAAAGGTGTGCCTAAAAACAAGATAAAAACACTAAATCTGACGGAAATGATCTTGCTGCATGAACAGATAATTTCACTTGACAAGATTTTTTAAATTTAGATTATTAAATCTAGAAATAAGCATGTTGAACGCTTAACATAAGAAATTAACTCTTAAAACACGATAAATTATCTAACATTTCTAAATTTACAGTTTTTTATCTTGGTAAGAGACAAATCATTTGCAGTGCACTCTGCTTGGGCCAGTTCATCGCTGCTTGCAGCTTTAATTTATCTTGTTTTAACTTTTATAGGAAATCACAGCAACCATGAGAACAGCCTGTCATAGCAGCCAACACTTTTGTCGAAGGTAACTTAGTGAAAATATTTTGACTATAATCAATAAATTCTATCTTTATAATTGTGCATGAAGCAATTTTTTCTACTCAAAAATTATTTTATAAATGTATTACTTAATTTATTTATTTATTTTTTTTTTACCACCAAACGCCTCCCAAAGGCTTCAATGAGTTTCTCATGCATGTTTCAAATGTAAGATAAGATAAGAGGAGATTTTATATCATCCAGCAGTGGGGAATTTTAGTTGTCACAGTAGCTCAAGATACAGACACATAAGGGCTGTTTCCACTACAACCTAATACCCTCAATGAAGCGGGTCTCACCGCCAAAAGGGCCCTAATTTGAATACGAGCGGTCCGGAGCGGACTTTTGTCTGGACTTTTTCGTCCCTGTCGAAGAGCAGGGCCTTTTTTCTCCCCTGAAAAAAGTCTGGTTGCTGATTGGATAGATAGCTTAATGGGATGTGACGTAGCACTCGACAACAACATGCGCCATTTGTAAAAGCCGGCGAAGCACTGTTGCCAACTCAGCAACTTTTCAGACCCCCTTAGCGACAATTTTTCAATAAAGCGACTGGAGACAAATCCAGCGACTTTTTCTGGTGTTATTGGAGAGTCATTCTTACTCTTCTTAACGAGCCGCCGGTTGAAGAGTAAGAACGAGTCGAATCAGCACAGTCCTCCTGCAGCAGTCTCTCCTAGCTGCAGAGCCGGAGGCTCTTAGCTTCCAGTCTGCAAATTGTTAATAGGCTAACAGTTAGCTCTGTAGCAGTACAATGTGTATGTGCTGCTGCTGCAGGAGGTGTTCACTTAGTGATCTCTGTTTGTTTACAACAAGCACCAGACACTCTGTGCACAGTAAGCGATGCCGGTTAATTAACGATCAGTACAACCCAGATTTTAAAGAAGTTCAAAAACAGAATGGATAAAATTCAGATGTGTGAAGTAGTGTATTTACACATGATATAATTTCCCATATCTTGTCTTTGTACTGTATTGAATGTGGGTCTGTTTTAAAGACATTCTCCACAGCATGTCACATTTTCAATCAGGGTCGTATTTATCCACTTCCTGAACATGGGGTTCATGATAGAAAATCTTTATATTCTGGAAAAACTAATGAAGGTAAATTTAAAAAAATACAATGCAACTTGCAACATTTTTGAGGATTATATGAAACATGATAAGCTGATTTTTTTCAGTTTAAAAAAAAAATCATGAGATAAAGTGAGATATCACAAAGAAAGTCAGTTTTAAATGCAGAATGTCCTAAACTCTCTCGCTGTGAAACTGAAACATATTGATACAGCCAGTACATCATCGAGCAGAAGCTTTACACAGTTATTACAGAACTCATACCTGGTCTGATATGCAGTATATGATGTTTTCATGCCTCAGGTAATGGGATTTCTCTCTGTGTTATCCTTTTTCCTCTTGAAAGAAAGTCATTATGTGCACATCATCTTGGTGCAAGGCTACCAATGGAGAAATTCTGACCTGATGAAGATCCAAGTAGGCTCAAAATGTTATTATTAAACCTTTGTTGCATTGAGTAAGTGTGCAGGCAATCATGCTTTTTTCCTCTGCAATATACGAGCTGTGCAGAGCATAAGAAACTGCAAGTATGCCATAGATTTTACCCCTCATGTACCTGCATGTTTCAATTATTTATCTGATACATTTTTTATAGAGTCAATCATGTTTCTTCACTCTTAATGGTTCGATTGGTTATTAAAAATTAAACAAATGCATATTCTTACGATTTTTATTGTTTTCTGCATGTCAGCAACATTTTTCTTAAGCATCTTATGCTACCTATACATCAGAAGACACAGGTCAAGGCTGTGACATTGTGAGTGTTGCAGGTGTTTTCAGTCCAGGAGAGAAGCTAGCTGTTTTTTTCCTCCTTTCCAGTTAGCAGCAACTTCTGTGAACAATATTGTACTGATGATGACTGCAAATCTTGCATTGATTTGATTGACGTCATGAATTTGGGTGAGCTTAAATGGAGAGTTTGGAATTTTGGACACTAATGCTACCTATACATTAGAAGACTTTGAAAAGACTCCTGGAAAACTGTCAGCTCACAACAGCTCACATCTAAAGACAAGTGTTTAGAGTTTTTAGTCCCAGCCTAGTCTCACACTGAGATTTTACAAAGACTGTGAATCTTTCGGGGTAACTATTTACAAGACTATAACTAGATTATTTTTGCTCCCGTAATGTGCTGCAAGGAGAGGAACTTTCCATCAATTTGCATGAATTTTTAATGCATGTTGTAGAATATTTGACATCATTTTTACAGTATGTGCTGCAAGTTGAGTTTTTGCTCAAAAGGAGAGTTAATACAATCATCTCAAATGAGAGTAATTGAAGGTATCAGTTATTGTGAGTAACCTTTGCAGTAAAAGTATCAGTAGGTCTGCACGGGGGCAGGTTCACCAGTATTTTGTAAAGACCACAGTCTTCTCTTTTCACATTACATAGCTTTGGATCCAACTGTCAGAACGTGGTGGATGAACTGTGCAGTTAAGAGGCCAACATTAATAAAATCATGCTCATTAAACAATTTTCCAAATGGTTCCATTGTCTGGAATGTGTTCATATTAATGGTCCTATTTCAGCTGCAACCCACACATCCATTACACTCCTCCAGCATTTGAATTATGGATAGTCAGGAAATTACTACATTTATATTGGGCACAGAGGAGATAAAATACCTCTGTGGTGTCACACTGTATTTGTGTATTGATCACATTTTAGCAGGGTTCAGGAGAATTTAATAACATATTGTTATTTAAACAAAAGAATTATATAACAGAGTATTATTAAACCTCAACAACATTTTAAAAATTATTTAGAGAAATATATTTTCACAGTTATAAAGGCAATATAGTCTATATTTTTGGTATGTTTTTTAATCTGCAATCCAATGAAAATTTGAACAAACAAAAACTTGCACATTGAGTCCAATGTGTTTTGTTATTTTAATATTTAAGAAAATTGGCAATTCAAAAAAAGGAAGACAGAATTCTCAATAAACTGTCTGGGATTTTTGTTGTTTTTGTTGTTGTTGTTGTTGTTTTGCCTTTTCCAGAAAAGTGCCTACCCCTTGAAAGTCATAATTTGATAGTTCAGATAGTTGTATGAAATACTTGCCAGTAGTGGAGTGGATGCAAAGCTATTAGCTTACTTGCCGAGCTCCAGTGTCTGGGTGGTTCTGATCATAGAATAGATAGTTCTGGCAAGCTAGCAGGGTCACCAAACTACAAGGTTTTTACTCCACACAACTATGTGTGCGCTAAAAGCCAAGTGAGGTTGCTTTCTGTTATGCACGAAGACCATCTTTTTCTGGTGGAATGGGTGAACACAGACTTTTGTAGAGTAAAACCTTGTAGTTTCATCACTCTGCCAGCATCCATGACACTACTGGCAAATATTTCATACAACTTATGCTGGGTTTACACCAAAAGATTTCCCCAGTCCCAGACTAAAAAGTCTGTCTTTAGTAAATCTAGGTGTTTTACTGGAGTCACGGCGCTCCCGTCATCTCCATCATTAAGTTTAAGGTAGTAATCTGCTCTGTTTCATATCAGTCTTTTCCTAGTCTTGGGTTTGTGATCATATCAAACACGTTTTATATGATCGCTAGTCGCAGTGACGTAACACAATCACCAACCAATAGATGAGCGGGGGAAAGGTCCCCGGTTCCAGACCGGCCAGTAAAACCACTTCCACAGGAAAAAGGAACACCACAATAATGTTAGTAAGCTCAGTCCTAAATAAAAAATATAGTGATATATTTAGATTTTTGGGGGCTGTTTCTTAGTAAAGAGAACAGTAAGGAGACCCAGTAAAAAGGTATAAATAAATATATAGCCTACATAAATAAGTAATAAATGATGATTAATGTATGATTAACTAAATGAAAGTTGATAGAGCTGATACATATAATTATTCAATTAAACACATTATAATTAAATAGGACATAAATGTATATCATGAATTAATTTCTAAATGTTCCTGTCCTTTATTCTTCCTTATATCTATTTTTACTGTAAAATAGTCAGCTTTTCATGTCAGAAAAACAGAAACCCTTTTTCAGCTTTGTGAGGGGGCATTTTGTGGCGTCTTCTCCTCTATTTTTTTTTCCAACACAAACCACTGCACACACTAGAGCAGCTGGAGCCAAAAGCTGCTTTTCCTCCATTTTGTTTTCCAAGTTTTTATGAAGAGCATGAAGGGGAAAAAATTGCCTTATAGGAAAAAAATGCTAAAAGAATCTAGTTCTAATCTCAGTGTGAGACTAGGCTGGGACTAACAACTCTAAACACTTGTCTTTAAATGTGAGCAGGTGTGAGCTGATAGTTTTCCGGGAGTCTTTTCCAAATATTTTCAAAGTCTTCTAATGTCTAGGAAGCATTAATGTCCAAAATTCCGAACTCTCCATTTAAGCTCACCCAATTTCATGACATCATCAGGTAAATCAATGCAAGATTTGCAGTCATCATCAGTACAATATTGTTCACTGAAGTTGCTGCTAACTGGAAAGGAGGAAAAACAGCTAGTTTCTCTCCTGGACTGAAAACACCTGCAACACTCCAAATGTCACAGTCTTGACCTGTGAAAGCACCTTGTCACATTGAGAGGAAATTAGTCCCGGTGGGATCCATGACTATCTGAAGTCTCTATTCAACACTTCAACACCTGCCATTGGCCTGTTGCGTCTGAGAGCATGACGCTGTTGTGACAGGCTCCTCCTTACAGCCATGAACACACTTTTAAATTACTGTACATTTATATCAAATGTCTTCCCACTTGTGGAAGTACTGACCAACAAGTGCAAGTGAAAGAAGGCTTTAAAAGTGGTTTGCATTTTTCCCCCTCGCCATCGAAAAGGCTTGTAAGAGGATTTTTGAAAATGCGATTTGTTGACTCACTAAGAGGTTATTTGTCATCCTTAAATCCTTCTGATGCAACACTACTTTTCATTTTTCACCCAAACTGACTCTTTTCATTTTAGCTCAGTAATACCAAAAAAGATTTGACCAGATCCCCCAGAGATGAGCCAAACATGATGAAAACAGACACTACACAAGTCATATCTGTATTTCTGCTACATTCACTTGTAGGGATAAGAAAACACACTCATCCATCAAATGGAAACATTTTATTTCATACCTGCAAATATCAGTCATAGTCATGACAAAGTTTTATCTGCTTTAACTGCTCTACATAAGATTCATTCTGTTTTTAATAGGACAGAAAACATACAGGAAGTCAGACAGTGGTAGCATGAACATGTGCGGCCAAGGAGACCTGAACAAGCCTCCTGGACATTATTCCACACACCTATAAAAACAATCGAACAAAGGGAGGACAGAGGAATGTGGGTCACGGTGGGCTTGGGGCAAACTACCTCCTTCTGATTTCTGTGACACTAATCCTGTCTGACAGGGGCCTCATCGCCAAGCCCAAACTCCTCTACTGTCTGAACCGATAAGAATCAATTCCCCAGTGAATCTGCTGTTTGTAAAGCTGTGGGTTGTTGTAACAAGGTGGAGGGCGAGCAGAAAAGTCCATTTCTGACAGGATGAGCAAGAATCAGGTTGACAAGTGTCCAGCCTGCTTAAGTGTCAATCCAAACCAGCCCCAGGTTGGCTGGTCGAGGCTAAAACTCTCCGAAAACAGTTTTCATCTGCCTCCACACCAACACAATGATGCTAAATGGAACTTTGTTTGCAGTCACAGAACTGAAAAATTAATTTTAAAAGTCAACAGCAACTTGTGTCCATGTTACCCCAGATAATCCACAACACGTACTGTCCGCGGTATCTTTAGGGACTGTTTACTTCAGTTGAAAAAAGTTTCAAGGAAAACTAATTAAGATTATTAATAGCTATTTTAAGCCACAGGTTGTCCATAAAGGCTCTTTACAAATAAAAAAAATATTACAAAGACAACTGATGAGATATCTTAAAGCAGATATGTTATATGTACTCAGTAGTTATCAAAGTTTTCAATCACATTGCATTTGTGTATTTCAGGTACCCTGTTGATGAAATAGGTAGTATTAAATGAAAAATGACTACTCTCTTTATCCAATCCCTGTCTCCATAAATGTCTTGTGCCATGCACGAATTGACAGACATAACGGTGTGTGTGTGTGTATATATATATATATATATATATATATTATAACACCTGAACACTATGTTGCAACTAAGAGTGCTAGCAAGTGAGCACAGAAGTGAAGAGAAACAATAAGCTAAAAGTGCTGGACAATAGCAATGGCTAAAAGTAAAGTATAAATGGTTGGCTTAAAGTAAAGGATAAATTGTTAGCTTAAAGGGTAAATGGTTAGCTTAAAGTAAAGGATAAATGGTTTGCTTAAAGGATGAATGGTTAACTTAAAGTAAAGTATAAATTGTTAGCTTAAACTATAAGATAAATGGTTAGCTTATAGTAAAGGCTGAAGTAAGTAATGGTTGAAAAAGTAACAGACCGGGGAACATAGGACCCTTTTTGGGAAAAGCAGGGAAAAAGGGTCCTATGTTCCCCAGTCTCAAACAAAGAGGGGAACATAGGACCCGGGGAACATAGACACGCTCCTCCAATACACAGTTAAAAAAGTTAGCTAAAAGTAATGGACAAACAGTTAAAATAGCTAGCGAATAAATAAAAAGGATACGTAGTTAAAACAGATAACTAAAAGTAATGGAAAATGGTTAGCTACTTGGTGTGGCAATGTGGCTAATAAGACGTTATGAAGATAATTGAAAACTAAAAGATAAAAGACTAGTAGAGTTGACATATTAAACAAAATGAAATTATAGATAAAATGTATAAATTATTCATAGAGCAGCTTCGGTTTCTCCACATTTTTACATTATCATTAAACTGACCTAAAAACTGAAATTTGAATTAAGTTGATTAAAGAAATATACACGGTCGACCATAAAGTTGAAATAAAAATGTTTTTGACCTCTGTCCATGAAATGATTGTGACAATGAGATTTATTCTTGACACATAAAGTGTATATCTTCTCAAAACTGTATTAATCAATCTCTTCCAAACATATCACAATGAAAAACCACAATTAACAGAGCATTGTGTCTGAAAACAAAATGATTTCAACTTAATGGGCAACCGTGTTTTACAGTGGGTTTGTTACACTGAAATAGCTCCCTTCTGTGGCTGGAAACGAGCTGATAAGAGTGGTGGGACTGAACCAAAACTTGACAGTTGTGGGATGTATGCTAAAATGCTTTGAGGGTTGAGGGGAGCTGTAGAGGTGGGTTATAATTTTTTTTGTTTCTTTGTCACTTAGAGTGACCCCTTTCACAGCTCTTGTTAAAAAAAAAGAAGAAGAAAATTAATGCAGCTTTAAATGTCACTTTCAGTGCTTCTGTAGGAACAACACAAACAAAATTCCTTTTACCTCCATTGTATTGGGATGAAGACAGAAATCTCAGAGACTGGTATCTCAAACATTAGAGTTTATCAAATGCATTTGTTGTCAGAGTGAACACAAATCTGCATTCTTTATGGCAAAGACATTTTGTAGGTTTCTATCTAAATGTCACACAGTTGACTACTGTATGCCTCACATGCAGTGCTTTTTTGTGTGCATGTAATAAAGGAACTCTCACAGGGTCATATTTGATTTACATTATGAGAAGAGGGCATGTAGCAGACACTGCATGATCTGCAAAACATCAAAGTTCAGATAATTTCACACATATCACAGACATGTTTTGAAAATAATCAACAGTATGACAGGTGGTTAAAAATAACAAGGGTCACTGTGATGTCATTCACAAAGTACATACTGTATAAAGACCATCAATGCCTCTAGTAGCTCATCATATGAGGTGTGATTATTCCTCTCAGCTCAATTTAAAACACCACCCACGGCTATACGACCTTTGTGATCTTTGCAATAACAATTTCCCGCATTAGCAGTGAATTTCCATATGAACTTTTAATGTAAAAAACAGACACCACTTACAGTCGAGACATAATTGAAATACTCCCTACAAAAGGACTGCATTTTCAGCTTCAGACCAAACACACAAACCCTACAGTGCATAACTACTTCACAAGAATCACAGTACATTTTCACATTAAATGGATTTTGTCATTATGTACTGAAACAAGACAGTGAGAGTAAAGCAGGGGTCCAGACTGGTTGAATACAGGAATGTGCGTCTTGTTATACCACATGCTCAGGGTCTGTGAGGGTCTGTCCTAATGTCCTACTTCCATTCTTGAGAATTCCCTCAGTGGTAACATGACCCAAATTCATTGCTGGTGTTTTCGGACCACTGATATCAGAGTCCTCTGCCTGAGGCTCTAAGAAAGCCACCCTCTTTCCATTTGACCTCCGCTGTCCTGACTCTACCTCTCTGGGGTCTGAACAGAGGATGATGGCCCGTCCGCCGCACCCTCTCGACCCCCGGTTGTCCCGGCATCGACAGGGAGTGAGGTAGAGGTAGAGCAGTACGAGTATGATGCTGATCACGCAGGAAGCCAGGGTGGTGAACGCTGTGTTGAAATGTTCGGCACCGCTGCCGTGTGCTAAGCCGCTGGCGGAGGCGGTGCTTACATTTCCGACCATCACAGTGACATCCAGAGACTCGTTGGGGTCGTAGTGGCGCCCACGGGCTGCCACGCACCTATACATGCCCGAATCCTCCATCAGGGCTGCTCGAATTTCAAGGGTGCCATTGGGGAAAACCATTAGGTGGGCACTCGGCTCATCGGTTGATGAATTCACCACAGTCCTGGGGGTAACCCAGAATACCCCCAGCCCCTCCTGGGCTGGAGAAGCCAACCCTGGACATGGCACTCTGAGCCATTTACCAGGCTCTACTTGGTAAGTTTGTGCCTCAAGGGGCATATCTGAAACTACCTGCTGGCTACATTCAGATCCCGGTCCTGAACCGTCTAGACATGGGTATTCACCTTTGAAGTCCACCAGGGGGCGATACTGTTTCCACATCCAGTACTCCAGCAAGGCCAGTAAAGCACAGTCACAGACCAGAGGGTTCTCCTGCAAATAAATTCCACCTTGCCGGGTGAGAGACAGCAGGCTCTGGACAGGCACCTTGGAGAGCCTGTTGTAAGACAGATCGAGAAAGGTCAGATTACGAGGCCCCCCAGGTTCCCAATAAATCTCCAGGGGGAAAGCTGTAAGTCTGTTCCCAGAAAGGTAGAGCCTCTGCAGGTTGTAGAGTTCGCTGAAGGCCCCTGGGTTAATTTGGACGATCTGGTTGCCAAACAGCAGCAACTCTTTCAGTTCCTTCAACCCAGTGAAGACGGATGAGTTCAGCACTGTTAGGCGGTTGGAAGAGAGGTCCAGGTGGAGGAGACGCGGCACCACAGTGAAAGAATTCACCTCAATTCGGCTAATGGAGTTTCGGTTGAGAACTAGTGTGGCAAGCCGGTCAAACGGACTGGAAATCCAGTCCAGAGAAAGGGCAGTGAGAGCATTGTGGCTCAGGTCCAACCTCGTGGCATAGCTCGGGAGATCAGAGGGCAGCACAGACAGATTGTGCCCGCTGCAGGAAATTATATCACTGGCACAAAGGCAGCAGGGTGGGCAAATGGCCACAGAGGGAGGGAAGCCATGACACAGGGAGAGCAGCAGGGCGGCAGCCGCAGGGCTCCAGCGGCTGCCTCCAACACTCTTGGTCTTGCCTAAAAGCTGGGAGGCAATAGGACGCATCCTGGTGTTCCCTCAGGATGGCTGCTCAGGTTACTGTCTCACTGGGTGTACACATGTCAGGTTTACAAGCCTCTCATAGTGAACTGAAGAGACACAGAGAGAGGAAACAAGGAAGAGGGAGAATTGAAATTAATCTCCTTATTTTCCAGACTAGTTTTTTTTTTTTTTAATGAATGCTGAACAAATCAGTTCAACAGTCATGAAGTAAAACACATTTTTCTTCCACATTAGGTGCATTCCCTTTTTTCATCATAACTGAAAATAAGAATTAACAAAACAGTATTATATCCATTTTTGATTGGTTATTCTAAAAAAATATATATCCTTATCAAATACAGTCTTTTGCATCATCTGCACAGAATAACTGTTAGTAGCTTCTGGAACAAGTGTAACTTAATCCAAACATGTTAGTAATGCACACTCTTGCTCCATATTTCCTACCAATACAATGCAAGCTGAGTACTTGCCCAAGCTCACAACAATAAAATGTTTTCATGTCATTTTATCCTTTTAATATGCATATCTTTTAATAATTATTTATATTTGACTGTTTACTCAGAATGTTTGTTCCTCTAACACCTGGCATACATCTATCCATCAATCACCTGTTTAATTATCTCTCTCATTAAAATTATGGCATCACAGTAGAGCTGCAAATCAATTAGTTGTGAACTATTAAATTAATCACTGACTATGCTGATAATTGATTGGTTCGAGTATATTTTTAAGAACAAAAATCACAATTTCTGCAATGTGAATATTATCTGGTTTCTTTACTGCTCTATAATAATAAAATGAATATCTTTGAGTTATTGACAAAACAAGACGTCTGAGGACTTCATCTTTGGCTTTGGGAAAGACATTTTTCTTTTTTTTTGACATTTAACAGACCGAATAGCTATCAGTGGATTGAGGAAATAATCGACAGATAAATTGACAATGAAAATAATTGTTACTTGCAGCTCTATATTACAGCCTGTTGCAGTATTTAATGTAGTATCCTACATTACAAATATTCGACAAGAAAACTCCAGCATGAATTATTCAAATCTACCTCAAACTGTTCTTATAATAATATGTTTGGAGCTGCAATGATTTTCTTTTGCAGCTCATCTTTAATGTGAAGGCTTTGGGCATTTTCCACTATTTTCTGACTCTCTGTAGTCGATTAATCAAGAAAATAATAGGCAAATTGTAGGAAAAGAACTGTATTTGTGTAAGTATAAGTAAGAATATTTATATTCTTTTTAAATTAGCACAATTAGTAGCAAAAAGTCACAGACTGTGTTATAGAATGAGTGGAATATGTAGGAAAATGTATGTGGATGACAGATTAAATATTCCATATTATTAGTATTAGCCCAGTTTGTCCTTTGCGGTCTATTTTTCTTTTCTTTTCTTTCCTTTTTTACATTTTACAGACCGAATTCCTATCAGTGGATTGACAAAATAATCGACAGATACATTGACAATGAAAATAATTGTTACTTGCAGCTCTATATTACAGCCTATTGTGGTATTTAATGTAGTATCAGCCTAAATTACAAATATTCTACAAGAAAACTGCAGCATGAATTATTCAAATCTACCTCAAACTGTTTCCTCAAACATTTTCCACTATTTTCTGACACAAACAATGAGTCAATTAATCAAGAAAATAATAAGCAAATTATAGGAAAATAACTGTAAGCAATAATATATTTATATTTTTTTAAATTAGCACCGTTAGTAGCAAAAAGTCACAGACTGTGTAATAGAACGAATGAAAAATGTAGGAAAATGGATGTGGATGATAGATTAAATATTCCATATTATTTGTATTAGCCCAGTTTGTCCTTTGGGGTCTATTCCAATATAATGTGCCTCAGAACGGATTTTACGACTTTTTAAAAGACACAAACAGAACTAGCAGGGCACAGAGGTCATGTCTACCGTGTGAAAAATAATTAATATATACGCCCGGTGATTCGCAACCGCTCCTAAATGTATCTGGCTTCTTCCTTGGCGCTCGTAACACCCGTTCGTCAAGTTTCACAAAAATCAGACCAGTAGTTTTCCCGTAATTCTTCTGAAAAACAGACAAACAAACAAATAAACATCACCCCAGCCGACAGCTCACCTTTCCGCCCACACTGCTGCCCATTCACATCAGCAGCTCGTCTGCCTTCATATCAACACGCGCTCTCCGGACGCGATGCAGGACCGCGTCCCGTACGTGAATCCAAAAAATCAACCAATAAATAAATAAATGGAGAAAGAAAGGAATCCTACCGGCAACTTCGCCCCTCAGCAAATGATCCAGCCAGAGTGAGGAGGAAGCAGGGAAACTGCAGCTGAACTGTTCACCTGCAGGTCGGGTTGCATGCTGCTGTGGGAGGGGTTGCCCTGGGAGTAAAAACGGAACACATCACCAGGCAATACACCAATAATATGAGAGAGGGGGTTGTGAGGAGAAGAAGAGGAGGAGAGGGAGAAGGTGCGGGAAGAGAGGGTACAGCATCAGCACCAATAACTCAAATATGTCTGAGTTTATTTAGTTATTCTTCCTCTCGTACATTTTGGTTAGGAGAAGTTATGGAACATAGTGTCTCCTGTGAACATCTATAGCTTCAGTATAAAAGCTGGATCATGAAACTAGGTGGCAGAGAGTCATATAAAGGTGTTTGTCGCCCTTGAAAATCCATCCATCCATCCATTTTCATCCGCTTATCCGGGGCCGGGTCGCGGGGGCAGTAGGCTAAGCAAAGTATTCCAAACGTTCCTCTCCCCAGCAATGACTTCCATTTACTCCTGGGGGACCCAAAGGCTTTCCTAAGCCTGATGAGATAAATAATCCCTCCAGTGTATTCCGGGTCGACCCCAGGGCCTCGTACCAGTCAGTGCCTGGAACACCCCTAACGGGAGGCGCTCAGGAGGCGTCCTTCCCAGATGCCCAACCCACCTCAGCTGGCTCCTTCCTACCATAGAGTGTATATTAATAATGGACGTGGTCACTGTGACGTCACCCATTGGTTTGTGGACTGCCCGTCGGAAGCCTCGAGTTCACCGACGACACTGACATTAATTGACATTAACATTAATTGGGATGTTCATTTTGGCTAGCAAAAACAAACACAAAATTTATGTTACTTACCTAAGAAAAATGAAAAGCGAATCCTTGGGAGTGTCTGTTCGTGCAACCAAACGCTGAACAAGACATTTTTGCTGAGCAAAACGTTCAAATAAACTGTCATTAAGTGAAAATACAGTGAAAGGGTCAAAGTTAAGAGACCAAATCGGTAAACGTCCTTTTTTATATCTATATAACGTTATATATAACTTTATTGACACGTTGCCGTGGATACGCATTGTTCTGCTTCTCTCCTGATGACAGCTCGCCTTGTTAGTGACCTGTCAATCAAAGGTAGCCCCGCCCCAAATCAGACGATTCTTTACCTTCTATTTTCTTCTAAATGGGGCCATTATTTGAACTATTAACATCAAATTGTCTTGAAGAAGATTTTTTACTAGCAATTGAGACTATATTGTTGTCTTTAAAAAAAATTTTGAGGTAATAAATCAAGTCAGAAGTTTTCTCATTTTGCATTGAAATGAATGGACAGATCTTTTTTGCAGCCAAACTCAGCGCCCCCTGCTGGAATTTTCGGTCGAATGCAGCTTAAGGCACTTCCTGGTTTGCCGCCCTTCTCAGACCCGGAGGTTGACGCCTGCTTTCAATGCAAAGAAGCAGCGGCTCTACTCCGAGCTCCTCACCCTATCTCTAAGGCTGAGCCCAGCGACCCCAGGGAGGAAACTCATTTCAGCTGCTTGTATCCGCAATCTGATTCTTTCAGTCAATACCCAAAGCTCATGACTATAGGTGAGGGTTGGAGGGTTGACTGGTACATTAAGAGCTTTGCCTTTCTGCTCAGCTCCTTCAAAAGTATCTTGGGAACCTGAAAATATGTTTACTAAAATGCTATAGAAACATCTTAAAATAAACTAAAAGAAATGTTAACCAGATAGTGAAATAAAGCTGCACTAATTAATATGTTTCTATCAACAACAGATCAAATGACATCATGTAATGTGCAACAAGTCCTCCAACCCAAGGAACCTCAAGTCGGTGGAAGGAGATTAACAAGTCCATATATCTAAATGCAACTGTTGCAATTGTAAACATGTGACTATTGTAATTGGTCATATAGTCACGTTTTTTTGGTTGATTTTTTTTTAAATGCATGGATTAAATTAGAATAAATGTTTGTTTGTTATGTAACGTAAGTGACGTGATGTAATTTATTAAATACCTAACTTACGTACATCACATAAGTTAATACTTTCAGTTTTATACAGGACACTAACAGCTGTCTTAGTCGAAGTGCTGCAATGTTTGAAGAGTTTGGAATCAGTTACAATTAGTTGGTTAAGTTGGCTTACGTACATAAGTTAAAATATCTTGGTATTGATTTCACACAAGACACAGAAAATGGTCTCTGTGGTCAAAGTTCTGTGTTTGTTTATGGATTATGGTTTAGGTTAAAAGAAGCATGTTTGTTATCTAATTTAAGTTCCGTATATTAGCCTATGTTATGTTCATGATGTAAGTTAAGTCCGTTCTTGTAAGATAGCTCATTAAATGTGTCATGTTAAAATATATCAACATTAACTTTTGGTTTCACACGGTTCACAAACAGCTGTCTCAGTTGTCTCATTAATACCTGTAAACGCACAGAGGGTGATCTACAAATAGTTCTTGATTTGCACACGTTTTGCTATCCACAAATACAAATTTGTAATTTGTAACTTGTATTTAGTTTTTTACAAATAAGTGTGTATTTGTAAATATTTTGTGTATTTGTAAATACCCAATTTTCAATTTGTAAAAAAACAAAAAAGACCCTTGTACAACTGAAAATTCTGTTTGTGAAGTGTGACTCTGCATTTGTGAATCATCAATCACACACACGCATCTTTTTCCTCAAAGGCGCATTTTTGAGACATTCTGTTGAGGAGGGCGGGCCATTGAGAATCACCAGCTGTTTGTGGATTCTCTTACAAGAATGTCTCAAAAATACGTCACTGATGAAAGAGATGAGTTTGTGTGATTGGCAATCCACAAATGCTGAATCACACTTCACAAGCAGAATTTTCAGTTTTACAAATGCCTTTTTTTTTTAAATAAAGACACATTTATTTGTAAAAACCAACACACGTTACAAATCCTATGGCGGGCCATTTGTGAATCACAAGCTATTTGTTTGTGGATGTTTGTGGATGTGTGTGGATCTTGTCAAGAACGTCTCAAAAATGCGTCTTTGAGGAAAGACGTGCGTGTGTGTGATTGATGATTCACTAATGCAGCGTCACACTTCACAAACGGATTTTTCAGTTTTACAAATGTCTTTTTTTGTTTTTACAAATGGAAATTGAGTATTTACAAATACACAATATATGTACAAATACACACTTATTTGTAAAAAACAAAAAAACAAGTTACAAACTAGAAAATTTCCTCTGGGGAAATTCTGAAAGGGCCACGGGGGCTACTGCCGGTGTGGTTACACTATGATGAGATTCTTCTGTGTGTGTGTGTTTGTGTGTGTGTGCATGTGTGTGTGTGCGTGTGTGTGTGTATGCGCGCATGTTATTGAAGCATGTGTATGCATGTGTGAGGAGTGTGCACGGTTACGCGTATGTGTGTGTGTGTGTGTGTGTGTGTATCTGTAACTGTAATCATATCAAAGATCAAAGGCAATCAGAGTAAGATCAAAGCAGAGCAATCAACAGAAATAACTGCCACCTGTCGAATGTTCCGGAAGAGTGACAGCAGCCAGAGGTGGACAGACTGGAATTTCTGGCCTTGAACAGAAAGCATTTTTGGCAAAACCATAATACCTATCATTGATCTGACTTCACTTTGAGTGTCCTGAGTTCTTCCTGAACGTCTACATATGTTGTTTTTTTTTTTTCAAAGAAAAATGAAAAATAGCTTTGTTAGAGCGATCTAAAAAAACTGTTACATATCCCTTTTTCAGAAATCTTCCTGCGTATTTAATATGGGAGCCAATGAGGCTGTTGGTGCATGTTGGTGGCGCATCTGTGCATGCTACGCCCAAACTATAACTCTGATAGCTTTACCAGAGGATTGTGAGGGAGAAGACAAATTATGTACTATGTTTCTATGTTTCTCCAAAATGATTATGGTCATTGAACAGGGAGCAAGGGGATTGATAAAAAACTGTATGACCTATCGAAACGTGGATTAATACACCGATACACAAGACTTGTGTCTACTGTTTAAAGTTTAAATAGAGTCTCTAGGTGAAATTATGCCGTAGAAGTAGACGTTTAAAAATATCCAAATATTGTTCTTTTTCGCTCATTTTTTTCAGTTTTAGTCGCGAAAAACATATTCTGTAGAGAAAAGTAATAGCACACCGATCCCGATCAAACCGCACGTTTTGATACATAATTTGTCCTGCAACTCTTCAAGTTGTAGGACTAGTAGCGGGACAAAATTGCGTCCGGAAGAGGAAGAAGAAAAAATCCACAGTATAACAGTAGTGCTCGGTGCGATTGCCCCGTAGCCCTAATTAGAAATTTGTATTTGTGGATAGCAAAACACGTGTGCAAATCAAGGACTATTTGTAGATCACCCTCTGTGCGTTTACAGGTATTAATGAGACAAATTTAAGCCCATACCTAGCAGCTTGTGATTTCTGAACAGAGAAGGTCAATGTACATGCTCACTCTTTCATTATTGTCTTAAATAAATAGGATTTATAACATTTATAAAAAGGATTTTACTCTCCTCTCATCTGTTCTGCAAAAAAACAAAGTCTATCAGGAGTAATCTCTTAACGTGATAGGAGTTGTATGTAGTGATGAATCTGCCTTCTTCTGCAGTTTACCCTTTATATCAGCCATCTTCATAAACATTTTTTGACCAAATTGATTTATATAACGTAATCATATAACTTGCTATTTACTGTATGTATATGTATATTGTCACTTCAAAAGGTTTAGATATAATTCTTGCAAGCTGATGGCTCATAACCCCTGGAGAGATTACCAAGCCACCCTCACTGCAGCATTATGCAGTTAATGGTGCCTCAGCAAGGACGATTTGGTTTAATTAGAGATAACATCATTGCAATTAAACATCTGTGACCTTAGCATGTCTTTTTCATTTTCACCAAGCTTCAGCACTGCTGTGCAATGTGCTGTTAAAGGTCTACACGAGCCGAATCATGTGCCAGAGAAAACGGATTGAGTTGTAGAAATAAGCAAACAAACACTGTTAGAGCTTACAAAAATTCCCTTTGCCATTTTTCCCTGTAAAATAAGAGCAACGTTTTAGGATTTGCTTGCTGAGGCAGATATTTCAGATGGCGTTAAGCTGTGCAAAGGGTTTACATAATCCCCCTCATTTTTCAACATGTGTTTATCCATGTAGTGTTGGAATACAAAATTTAGTCTGCTGCCTTATTGATTCACTTAATGTGGCCACATTTGGTCTTAAGTGTTCCTCATTATGGTGACATGAAGCTTTATTTTCTAATATGCCTTTTATCCGTGCTTCAGGAGCTGTTTACCACTGTGTGTGTGTGTGTGTGTGTGTGTTTGTGCTAGCAGATGGCGTCTTTCATACCACATGAAAGTATTCTTCTACCTAATCAGTTTGTCAAGGTTGTAAGCTGTGAGCTGGAAGCTCAGCTCAACTGTTTTTTTCCCTTTTTTTCTCTCGTTCGATCACTTATCCTCACATATAGAGCAAATTCAGAACCCAACAAAAAAGGGGGAAAGAAATCAATTGAATTCTCATTACAGAAGATGAGTCAACTCCATTAGCTGTGAGCGAAGTGAGTATAAGGCCTGTTGTCTTATAATCCAGACTTCAGTCTAATCACGAGGCACTTGTAATTATGAGGTTTCCACCCGGGACACGGTGACAGACAAGTGGCTGTAGGTTACCATGGTGCCGACCATCAAAGGGGATGTCCTCCTGGGATTTTTGCCAGCATGTCCATCTCCGTCGTGTCGTTGATGTGCAAGGGTTGAAAGGAGCAAGATGTGTCCATTTCCTTCAATCCAGATCCCATTCTGGATACCGTGGTAAGTAATGAACAATGATAAGACTGTGCAGAATGTGGAACATACTCTATAAATACATTTCAGCCCTTCACCTACTGTTGCCTGCAGATCTTACCTGGCAGTTGGGTCGAGTAATTGCATCTATTTCGCATTCCAGGTGTAAAACAGTTTCTGATTGAATGGTTACGTCAAACGCCAGCAGGACTCTGAGAGTTGGCTGAGGATAAGGGTTGTAGAGCTGGTCTAGATGGTTTTTAGTTTAGCTGCAGTTCAACGACCCATCTATCTGTCCATCTGTTGGCTCTAACCACTTATTACTTTTCAGGGTGATGAGGAGACCATCCTATCACCCCAGCAGGCTTTGAGTAAAAGTCACGGAAATATCCTCAACTATAGAGAGTGGGTTTACACACTGCAAATGATTTGGTTCTTACCAAGATAAAAATCAGCACTCTTCTGGTGCTGGTGTTTACTCATTATCCAGCTTGACAAGCTAGCGTTAGCTCGTTAATAACAGTAGTAAAGCAGGCTGGTATAGTTTGCAAGACTAAAGACACGTTTTTATTCACTAGCCCTTTTTGGCCCATTAATTTTTCAATCTGTTAAAATGTATATGTTCTGTGCTTTGTCCCATATCAGTTAGTGTTGGCAAATATATTTGTGTGTGTTGTACTTTTTAATTTCATTCAAGTTATTTTATAGCCCCTGGAGTTCTTAAGCTGTGTTTAAATGTGGTGTATAAATCAATTTAACTTGCACTTACTACAATGATGGCAATAATTGCAATGCAAAGTGTTTCAACAAAGAGAGAGTGAGAGAGTGAGTGTGTGTGTGTGTGTGTGTGTGTGTGTGTGTGTGTGTGTGTGTGTGTGTGTCTGAGTGTGTAATGGAGAGAACAACTTCTAACGTTCAAACAAATCCTGTTAAGTTTTTGCACTATCAGTTCTGTTTTTGTAATAAGGGGTTGGAAATGAATGCTTTTGAAGAGTGAAAACACCATGCTCAGGGGTAGTGGGCAGCACATTTCTGCACACTTCAGTCCATCCTGGGATTCTTAACCGGCGACTCTCCGGCTACAAGCCTATATAACCTGAAGGCCATGGACTGCTCAACCCGTCGAGTTGCCCCCTGCACTTCTGCATTGGTTTCAGTTAAAGTCCCAAAGGTTTATGCTTACTTACACATAATTTTCCCACCAAATAGGACAAAACAGGCATTAAGCATCTTTTTTCTCAAATGGATCTTCTCATAATTAGACATTAACAGCAGATAATAGTGTTCACTGCGAAGGTTAGGTCAAGTTCTCAAAGGAGGCAGCAAAATGAATGATACAATTTTGTGCCAAAACTTTCATTTTCAAATCCCATTAAACACACAGTATTCGAGAATAATTGTGGAATGTATTTAGAGCAGTTCCTGTTTTACAATAAATCCAATTGTGTCATTAAACGTCACTGTAACAGATCACAGCCATAATGTTTGGAACTCTCAGTATTAGTTATCTCCATTTGCAGCACTTGAACTTTAAGGACTGGGTTTCCAAAACGGAACTGTGGTTTGAAACACCAGATGGGAATAAAATAAAATATAGTACAAGAGAATACATAATTAAACGAAATACAGAGAAACTGAAAGCTTTGCTGCACTAGGCTGTATTCCATTACATTTTTACACGTTGAGTTATAACCTGCTGTTTTCACACGTGTTGTCCTTTATATAAAACATTTCCTTCATAAATTGGGGCAAAACCCGCTGAAAAAAAAATCTGACAAAACCTTGAACTGAAGATCAATTCCATCTGCAGCTTTTTCTGGGATTTTGAAATGGAAACGCTGACTCAGTCTTAGCAAAAAGCAGTGATGTAGTTTTACATAGTAAGCTGTGCTAGGACTAGCCGAGTCAATATCAGCAGTGCTAAGTTTAAAAGTCAGAGCACAGAATACACTTTGGTGGACCAGAGTAACAATAAACAAACTTTTTTAGTTGGTTGGTGGCTAAAAGACGTTGTAGTGTGACTCACATCCACAGCAGTACATTCGTTCTCTCCAAAGCCACCAGACTCCTTTAACAAAATTACTAAAATAGCCATTTGATATTGAACATACATACTTAGACATAAAATTGTGTGGACTTGAATACATAAGTAACACTACTGCAAACCTGCGGAATAATATAAAAACCTCAAAAACAAAAAATAATGGATTGTATGGAAGAAATATCCTGTCTTTTATCGAGAGCGTAGATTTTCAGTTTGAGAGCATGATTTTATTCCTCTTCTTTGACACAGCTCCTTCTCATGCTCAGATTGATTCTCCTCATGCTCACATATTGTGCTCTCACTCAGATATCTACTGCTTTTTTCTTCTTCTTAAAAAATCACATGCTTGTGCTCACATTTCTTCTTCTTGGACACAAACATTTAGCTTGCATTTAAATATGTCCTGTGCACGCTCAGTTCTAAAGTCTGCACTCTCAAAACTGTGCACCACTCAGACCAAGCACGTCCTCTCAGGTCGAGGTATCTGTTCAGACTGAAGGATGTCCCTCCCTGCGCTTAAAATGTTTCACCAGCCAATAGGGAGACAGCTAGATAGTGGACCAATCAAATGACGAATGTCGTGTCTAGGGTGCGTTCCTTCGTCCTTTTTGAGGCTCCGTAGAGGCGGGTGGTATATGGTCTGTTTGTAAAACTGCTTAACTGTGTCACTGAAAAGGAATAAAATCATGCTCTCAAACTGAAAATCTACGCTCTTGAATATAGATGGATAATTCTTCCATAGGATGGGACCTTTAAAAGAACATTGCCCTAATGTTTTTTTTCAGAATTTCAAAATCTCGGTCCTAATTGTGCCATACAGAGCCTGGTCATTATTGAAAGATAAAATCAGCACTATGAAAAGAATATTTCAGCCTGCATACTTCCTTATGAGTGTTGACCCCTTCCTCAGAGTGCTTCATCTTACTCTCCTCTGTCCAGCAGCTGCTGTTAATGAAGACACTTCAAACATTGGAAGCTGTGACAGGGCCGAAGAGCTGCCTGTGAGAATGTTTTTAATGGGGGGAAAAGGAATTTCCCATTATGCAGTCGAACAGCATTTTTCACTAGAAGCTCCCTTCCTGGTGAATGCCGATGGCTTTTAACCTGCGTACCTACGATGTACGTAAGCTTGCTGTTATACATTTAAAGAATAAATTATGCAGCTGTTTCAAAGACATATGGACAAAATCCCGGACAAGTCAGGAAAGGTCCACATACTTTTCTTGTTATTGGCAACTGAAGGCACTCGGTCTAGGGTGGCCTTTTAGCAGCTGCCTTAGCCATGAGGTTTAGTGGTAATTAAATCCCAGAGGACAAATAAAACATTTTACCTGTTCTACCTTTGACTTATTTCTTTGTGCCATATAGCTCTATTGCACTATTAAAAGCACATCAATGAGCCACACTGGTTCACCTGCTGACAGTTCCTTCACAGTAATACCTGCTGGAAATACAAAGCATTAAATGTGTATAAATAGGGGCATGGTCGGACCGCAATGGAGTAAGTCGTGGGTGGAGTGAGCTCCCGCTAAGCCTCTACTTTAATTTAGTTTAGTGCAGCATATCACATCCTATATTGCGGTAAGCTATTTCCAAATATAACTTAGAAGTGTAGCAAGCTAGTCAAAGGACGTAAATGGCGACTAAATTGAGGAAGTATAAATTCACGGGTCCCTGCAATGCGAGGCCCAGGTGAAACGGCTCTACCCTCATCGGACCATGGAGATATGGATATATCAGGTTTGAAGTCAGAAATACTTCTCTCACTGAAGGAAGACATCTTGGCGGGGATAAAGGCAGAACTGAAAAATGCTCCTGTAGAAGATTTTGACTTTATCAAGAGAGAATACAAGCAGTGAAATCTGAGATTATCAACAACAGGGCAACGTTGAAGTCAGAGATTGAGCAAATGACGGTTAGCATCCAAGAGGTGGAGGGTGGGCTAACAGCATGGTTGGACAAAGTGGTTACTCTACAAGACACGGCCAGTGCTTTGAGTGGGTTTCAGTCACGTGATTATGATGGAGCGCGAAGGCGGGGTGATTTCAAATGGAGGGCAGGAAGTAAACATCGGTAGCCTAAACATGGAGAAAACCATAGTCCGCACGATAGCCCACTAACGTTAGCACGCTAGCTCACTCTATCAGTTACATTGCTGTTAAACAAATCAAATAAGTGAATGATACACGTTTTAGTTGGTCTCTCTCAATGGCACCGAATTGGTCTTGGTCTCGCTAGCTCGTTAACGTTGGCACGCTATCGATCGCCCGCTAACGTTAGTATGCTATTGATCGCCTGCTTACCTTAGTTCACTATTGATCGGCCGCTAACATCAGCATGCTAGCTCACCCGTATCAATCACACACGTTACCAAATTAATGACACACATTTTGGTTGGTCTCTCTCAACGGCACCGAGTTGGTCTTGTTGGTCAGTTAGCCCCGCCCCCAGCCCCTGACCAAGCGGTTCGCGGTTCAAGACCAGCAGAGATTTGGTGCCGATGTGGAACCAGTTGTGGCGTTGTTCAGTTAGCTTTTTACATTTCTCACCTGTATGGACTACAACATTTGGTATTCTAAAATTGCTTTTCGTTCTCACTGTTTGTGCTGGACGATGTCTTTAAATTCCTGGTCAAGAAATGGGATAAGCTCACTATCAGGTCTCTACACTGGAAATGTCTTTGCCTCCTTTGACCAATTATCACAGAAATTTAAGATTCATAAATCCAATTTATACAGATATCTACAACTTTGTGGCTTCTAATTCAGATTACTTTCTACTCTTTCCTTCGTTGACTTTACTAGACTCATTTTTTGACTGTACAGCTGATACAAAACGAATTATAAGCAAACTGTATAGATTACTCAATTTGCATAACCTAACTAGTTTGGACTCACTTAAAAGTAATTGGGAAGCAGATCTAGATTAATCAATCTCAGAATAACTTTGGCATAAAATTACAGAGTGAATTGATTCCTCCTCAATGTGCCTTAAACATACTGTAATGCAGTTTAAAATTGTACTAATTGTATCTTTGGACCAAACAAAAGATAGATTATCTAAGATTAGGTCAGATATTGACATTGCATGTGATCGATGCAGGCAAACTCATCCCACATTATTACACATTATTCTGGTCATTTCCCACTTGTATAGATTTTGGGAATCAATTTTTGAGACCTTATCCAAAGTGTGTGGGAAAGCAAAAAGCAATAAGTTAAAAGTTCAATACGGTGAATGTATGAGGGCCAAGAAATGTGCTGTAAAGATTAATCATCCCACATCAACTCAAACATCCATAGAAGCGAGCATGTTCAGCACATCCCGATATGCATCCAGCTCCCAAAGACACAGTGACATTACCAATGCAATCACATTTTAATTGGCCAAAGACGTGTCCAATAAACACTGTGGTAACAAAAGCTTCAAGAAAATCGTCAACACTCATAAACCAGGCGGCAACCTCCGGGTCTGAGCAGTGAGGCAAACCAGGAAGTGCCTTCAGCTGCATTCTAGCAAAAACTCCAACGGGGACGCTGACGGTGGCTGCAAAAGTATTTCGGTCCATCCATTGCAATACAAAATGAGAAAACTATTCACTTGATTTATTACCTCAGAATTTTTTTAGGACAACACTATGGTCTCAATCGGTAGTAAATTAAAATAAATAAATAATGGCCCCGTTTACAAGAAAATAGAAGATAAAGAATCATATGATTTGGGGCGTGGCTAGCTTTGATTGACAGGTCACTTACAAGGCGAGCCATCATCAGGAGAGAAGTAGAGCAATAAAGTTATATATAACGTTATATCCATATAAAAAAGCACATTTAGTGGTTTGGTTTCATAACTTTGACCCTTTCACTGTATTTTCACTTGATGACAGTTTATTTGAATGTTTTGTTCAGTAAAAATGTCTTGTTCAGCGTTTGGTTGGACTAACAGACACTCCAAGGAGTCACTCTTTTATTTTTCTTAGGTAAGGCATGGACATTTTGTTTTTGTTTTTTGCTAGCCAAAATAACATCCCAGGTAATGCTCCAGTTAATGCTAACATGAATTAGCAGCAGCTTCTCTCAGTCAGGTTGAGGTGTAGAGAGGCTGTAGTCAGTGATCAGATCCCTCTCGCTCCTCCACAGTCCAGATATGGTCTGCTCCCCATATCGGAAACAAGATGGCGACGCAAGATGGCGACGAGTGTAACGCTGAACTCGATGCCTCCAACGGGCAGTCCACAAACCAACGGGTGACGTCAAAGTGATTACGTCCATTATTTATACAGTCTATGGGATAAACGATACACGTTCCCCTCTGGGAATTATTTTCCAAGGTGGCATTACCTGCACAGTACGGAAACCATCGAGGTGAAATAGAGGGTGATTTTACCAATGTGAAGTACTTTGCAATTACAACTGATCTGTGGTCAAGCAGAACGATGGAGCCGTACATGAGTTTGACAGCTCATTACAGGGATGATTTTAGAGTCGATGCTTGCAGGCAAACATCTTTTTCCCACAAGATCACACGAGGAGTTGATTGCCCAGGACCTGAGGGAGGTGACTGCTTCTTGGAGCTTGCGGGAGGAGAGGCTTGTGTGCATTACAACAGACAATGGAGCTAACGGGGTGAAGGAAGCTTCTCTAAATAATTGGACTAGGCTCCAGGGCTTTGGCCACAGACTCCATTTAGCAATCGGTGAGAAACAGTAGGCTATATATTAAAAATGTATTAAATGAATTATATAGTAATTGAAAGGTAAATTAATTGAACTAGTATTCCATTTGTGATAACTGATTGTAGATAATCAATACTTATTGTGAATGTGTGTGAATGTTATTGATATTAACAATAGTAGCGGAATATAACAACCGTTATCTCTGATACAGTGTTGAGAACCCATAACCAAATAATTTCATGTCTTCTTACATAAGATTTAACAAACTTAAATCTTGAATAATACGATTTGAGTTGTTCATCAAATCTGTAGTTTAATTTTGACATATGATTTTTTCATGTTTCATGCAATGAGAGATCCTCAGATTGAACAAGCAGTGGGTCTCTGCAAAAAGCTGACAATGTAAAAAGAGAGGCACAAAGAGAACTGAAGCGTCCGAAGCATGCACTGGAGACAGAGTGTCCCGTAAGGTGGGGATCAAGGCAGGCAATGATTGAATGAGTCCTGGAGCAGCAGAGGGTGATTTCTCAGGTCTTGTCCGGTGACAGGCTCGACACCTCATCCCCACCTGGCAGGACACAGAGGCCATCAATAAATCCCTCAGAATTTACTGATGCACTTTCAAGTGAAAAGTATTTCAGCATTTTCTTTGTGAAGCTAGCCCTGCACCTTTTCTGATCCTCCATCTCTGAAGTGAAAAGTGATGAGACAGACCTAACCTGCACCATCAAGACAATAATCTTGAGCTATCTGGATGAAAACTTCAATGACCCTGTACTGTTTTCATCTGAGTTATGAAACAGTCAGCCAAACTCATCTCTCCAAAAATCTCCTCCAAAGATCAGGCCGTGTGAAGTATTTGGCAGGATTTTAATGAAGAAAAGGTAAAACTGAAAATAAACAAATAATACAGACAATATTAACCATGTCCATAAGTCAAATATAACAAATATAACGTACAACATGTTAAATCCTCCCAAACAAATAAGACGTGTATGTGATATGAAAGATACACAGAATGTATGATAAATTAATGATTTTAAGTGGATCATGAAAATTATATGAAATCAAGTCATGTAATGTACTTTCTGGAAATGGGTGTTGGAAATGTTTAGACAATCAGGCCTATTAATTATTCAGATATTTTCTACACTCTTCAAGGAGATGGGCCCAACTGATCTCCATGGTGAGACACCTAAATAAAATTGCCTACCCCAGCTTTAAGTTGACACTACCTGTCAAGCCGGTGTGGCTAGCCTAAGCAAATACAGACAAGGCAGGGTCAAGCAGCTGAGTATCTGCTCTTTGCTTGGGTTGAGTGTAGGATTTGGAGGCAGTTTAAAAGGTAAGTTAGGTCACGGTTGGAGAATGGTGTCGCCCGTCATGGGGCGCAGTGTGACGGCACAGCCCACTGCTGGACGCAGTGATAGCACAAAACATCCTTTGACATGAATACTAATGTGGGAGCCAAGTTACGTTTAATAAAAGTTAAAATCAAAATTTGTTAAAGTCAGAAAAAAAATGTTAGATGTCATTTTTTGTAGCTTTTGATTTGAGCAGTAAGGCAGGTTACTGTCACTTTAAGAGAGAGAGGGGGTTTTGGTGTCATGAGTCGGCTTTTGAGGCTCAATTAAGGACCGAGCTACATGGTTTCTTTCCCATAGTTATTGATTAGGAGAAATCAACATTGAACACTCCTGTAAGAACATTTAACAGAACTGTGGAATAAAGAATTTTGTTTCATCATTTTAACATCAGAGTTCTGTGGAAGTGTTTTCCTCTTCAATGAATATAACACATTTTTGTAGCTTGATTGCAGACTTTCCTGCAACTGCCTGCAACTGTTGTTAGCTTGGGTCATTTTAATAGCATTTTAACTTTTTTATTTATCTTGTCTGTTATCTGTTTTCTGAATTTGTATTTCTGTACTGTTGGTAAATGTACTCATCGTTACCGTGAATGAGGGGAAACCTCAGTGCCTTACGAGTTTAAATAAAGTGTTAAATGAATAAATAATGGTGTAAATCCAAGGTCTTCATGGCTTCAACCATTACAACTGGGCTTTCATAGGAATCCTGCGGCATATTTTAACATGCAATGATTTGTAGAAAAAAGGTCTGAGGATTTAAAAAAATGCTACGATTGGGTTTTAATTAAGAGAACAGGTTAAAATGTGTGGATATCAAATATATCTACAGCTGTATCTCAATAAATTAGAATATGACGGAAAAATCCATTTCCAGTAGTTCAAGTCAAATAGCCCCAACCAAGTATTGAGTCATATAGATGGACATACTTTTCAGAGGCCAACATTTCCATATTAACCATACTTTTTAAAATTGGTCTTTTGTATTATTACATTTTTTTCAGACACTGAATTTATGGTCTTCATTAAATGTAAGCCATAATCATTATAATTAGAAGAAATTAAATAAATTAAGACATGAAATGTTTAATTAATAATGTAATGGACCTATATAATATGCTATTTCCACTTTTTGAATTGAATTACTAACATAAATAAACTTTTTATGATATTCTAATTTATTGAGATGCATCTGTATGTATAAAAATTAGGAGATTCAAAATTAAATCTTTAAAAAAAATCAGTGTCTGGAGTGATGTACAGTCAACATGTCTCTTGTTTCCCTCCTCACAGGTTTCCTTATACAATGTTACTTTTTTACACCTGTTAGCGAGTTATCACATAGCATACACCAGTGAATTATGTAACACCCTTTTCATGTCACTTTAGTACTCAAAGCTGCAGTGCCTATAGAGACGCTCTGTTATGTCTGTGTTCATACAGCAAACACTCCTGTTTTGCACTAGAAAATATGACCTCCACACATTCTCCCCTGTTCAAAAGCTGCCTACCACCTCTTCTGTGTGAGTGTGTGTAAGATCATGTGTGGGTTTAAATAATGCATGTAGCGCCTTGCAGGACCCTTGTGACATTAATAAGCTACTTTGTAGTATTTCAGTGTCCAAACCCACAAGTTCACTGTGAATAATAAAGAATAACAATTTCACTGCAGCACAAAGAACTCTTTTTTTTCTCAGTGGTAGTAATATGATTAAAATTGTAACATTAAAACCCCATATTGTATGTTGTCATTCATCAGAACCCTGTCAGTCATTAACCACAATAACAACAGTGGCATGGCAACCACGAGCAAGTTGGTTTTCATGTGATCTTTGACCCTTTAAGGTTCAAGGTGGTGCATCATCCCAGTGTAACCTAAAACCAGTGTGTTAAAAATTCAACCCAACATCCACCCACAGTGTTATTTACTGCCTGTGTTGACAGCAAACACAGACACGCAACACGTGAAAGCACTGGGTTACATTTTGTTGCACATCAATACATTCTTTTGAACTACTTTCATCTCTGGTTTGATATGAGAGGAGCTAGATTCAATTCACTGAATGTTACCAATAGAAGACAAGTTATAGTGGTGTGTTCAATAGTAGGAAGATATATATGGATGTGTAAATGACTGAAATTTACAGCTAGCAGCTTTAAGCTGGGCATTTAAGGGGCATTATAATCTATCATTCGCAGATTATTTCTACTACCACATTGTTTTGTACACATGCAATGACACAAATTGTAAAATTACAAAAGTTTATCCAAGGATATATTTATGATTTGTTAAGCTTTTCTTTTAAAGGTGGTCAATACTGCCATCCTATTTCTTTTCTCATACACTCTTTGATGAGTTGCATTGTTCAACATAAATATGCATCAACACACAAAATTAAGTTTTTTTAGTATGCAAATTTGATTTTCCAGTTCATTTAGGATAGTAGTGTGTGCATATAATCTAATTAAGTACCCACAGATAACTGCAGCTCCAGCATGAACACATATACAAAACAGATACAAATAAAGTCTTGCAGTGATTTCTGTCAAGAGAAAGAAAAAAAAAAAAAGGAATGGTCAAAAGCAACAGGGGTCTGACTTGTAATGTCATAATGCATGACACACATTTTCCTTTGTATTTATTTATTTTGGTAGCAGCATGGTTTTGTGGATGGCAATGTCAGTAAGTCGATCGGTCTACTAATTTAATCCAATTTGAAAAATCATAAAATCTATAGGATGGATTTACATGAAAGTCGGTACATTTATTTTCTTTGGAGCTGTCGTCTGGTAAAAGTTCTAATGAATTCAACACTTTAATTGATTTATGTCCAAATACCTGCAAAACTGGTGACATTCCAATCAGCCTTAGCTACACTTTGGGTTTAGTGCTAATTACCAATTGTTAGCATGCTGACATGCTTAACTAAAGTGTTGGACTTAACAGCTATAAGCATGTATATGCAATAAAAATACAACACATCTTCTTTGCACCGTCCACGTTCTTTCCATGTTATGACTTAAAGCTCATGATGAAGACAAAGTTGTAAGAACAGCTTCCCAACTCCGGAAATGGACGAGTCGGGGACCATGTGAGCATGTTAGCATAGTCATTGTGAGCATATGGAGATACTGAAGTTAGCATTTAGCTCAAAGCACCACTGTAGCTGAGTACAGTCTAACAAAGCTGCTAGCTTTGGATGTACATCATTGACCGATCATTAATAGTAGATAGTTTGTGGACCACTGCTTTAAAATCTCAAGTTCAGCATTTTATGATACAATTTTATCCCAATGCTTGAGTCACGATACGATAATGTTGCGATACAATACATTGTGATTAAACTGTTTAACTGCATTTTGTGTCCACAAAATTCAATTAAATCAAGAATTGTTTTGTCAAATAAGAGAAAATTCTCAGTCTATTCATCTCACTTCACACAATGAGAGTCAACTTGTGGGAATCTAAAGAGCCTAACTTTGCCTATAGATTCCTTTGATCTTCTAGTTTCATATGATACGAGTATCTCCAGTATATTCCTAATAGTGAGCCCTCTATAGCCTCCGGAAAAAAACAAAAATGTCATGAGTGGCAAAAAGTGCCAGGAAATTTTCTGAGCTGGCTCGATTAGAACAGGCACTGATAGAACCACTGAACAAAGGGACGAAACACCTGGCAGCACCACCCACAGTGTTAAATTGACAGGCGCTGTGGAATTTTCAACAAAGATATTGTAACAAAGATACAACCAAATAAAATAAAGAAGAATCCTGTAAATTATGCTTCACATTTTCACTATTCAGCTTTGATTCACACCCAGATTCATTTACTGGGATAGAATAAAATGTCCACATCACCAGAATACTGCAATAAAAACAAATAAAATTGGAAGACCATGATGAGTAGAAATAAAAAAAATATTTTCTTTCCATTAATGATCGTCATTTCTTTGGATAAAAGTATCTTCTATCTGCTGCTGCTGTATGTTAATACATTTGACAGATTTAGGTCTTTGTGATGGCAGCTAACAATGTCTGCTTTTTTATTAGATGTGTCCATGATTTCCCAGGGAACAATGTACGGCCAATTCTCCAGTCTGGCACCAATTAGAAACACACAGAAAACATATTTCATCTTGAGCCATTTGTCTCATTTAAATAAACTATTTTAATTCTGCAGCTAAAAAATGAGGGAGCTTTGATTTCTATGATAGGAATGCATTTGGGAGGATTGGAAAGGATTTGAAATCCCCTTCAATCCCACTGGATGCATATTTATATCTAGATATACACATGAGAGAAGCATCCACTAATTGGAGTGAAACCATGCAAAGCCCCGAAACATGCAACAATATACAAATCTTCAAATAGAACAGATTCATTTACTCAGTATCGATACAATTTGCAATTACATCCTTTTTTTTCTTTGTCTTTAGAAATCAACCTGAACAGACACGATCTGTGGGGCAAAGTGGTCAATACCTGCCCTGAACTCTGCCACTACTGTTGCTATTGTAGAGAAACAGCACTCTCAGGTGGACATATGAGGTAGCTTTTTCTATTCACTCACTTCTCATTTCTGTGTATGTACACAACAGTTCTCATGTTTGGTATTTTTTACTCAAGTACAAGTTCTACAAATGGGAGGTACTTTACTTGAGTATTTCCATTTTTATACTTCTGTTCCACTACCATGTTTCTGCAGATTTCTTTTTAATGCTTATGCTAAATTGATTTACAGTGTGCCTTTATGTGTTGAGAAAATTCTCCTACTTATTATGCTAAGTAAACTATTTAAAAATCTTATTGGGTCAGCTACAAAATGCAACATCTCAGAACTGAAACTGCACTATTTTTCTGACTTTTGAGAGATATACATTGTTCTCACAGGACAGCAACGCTACAAACATATGATGATCTTACAGGGCATGATGCCCTGCTATAAATGAAACTAACTGTATATAACAGTTAAAATAAGCCCAACAATAAACATATACAGCACTAAAAGGCAACATACACATGAATGCAGTAGTGATATTCACTTAAGCTTGGATTATTCTTTTGAAGGTATAAAGTGTAATATTTCTGCATTAAAATGTCTCATACAAACTCGATTTTATGTAATATCTTTTGTTGAGTAATGTACTTACATTATGCCAAATGTTTCCAACCCAGACAAATCTGTATATACTTCAAAGTCATGGTGCATTTTATTTGGTGGCCATATAACCTAACTGTCTAGTTGCTCTAACTTCCTGGGGAAAACAGGAAATTAGAGGAAGGACAGAATTGTACTCAGTACCAACACAGCATTTTTTTTAAATAATTGCTGCTATTCTGCATCACAATAATCCAGCAGAATTTACTTTATTGATATGGTATTTCACTCTCTATCCAGCTAACTACAATGTGCTACTGTGACAAGTAGCCAAGCTAATGTGTAGAGTAACGTTACATTTTACAGTAACATTCAAACGCTCATTAAGTTGTTTTTAGTATGATTGATCTAACCACAGATAACAGCATTAGGCTACCCAACGATTTAATTTACCACCTAATGTTAGCTGAAGTAGCTGTATGGGTAGTCCACTCATCTAACAGTAACCTGTTACGTTAGCAAACGTTAATTGCAGCTATTCATTAGAATAAAAGGTCATGATGTAAATATAATGTGACTAAACTCGTCTCTGTACATTATCATTATTTCTGCCTGAGTCTAATCGCTTTGCGACCACTCAAAGAGCTTTACACTACAGACTGCGCTCATTCACCCTTTCACACACACATTCATACTGGTGGCAGAGGCTACCCTAAACGGTCCCACCTCTCACCATTGGGAATTCATTCACACACCGATGAACACAGCATCGGGAGCAATTTGGGGTTCAGTATCTTGCTTCCAATTCCAAATTCCATCTTGCTCAAGGATACTTCGACCTGTAGGCTGCTACGGTCAGGGATCGAACCACCAACCCTTCGGTTGGGGGCCAACCGACTCTACCAACCGACTCTACCAACTGAGCCACAGCAGGAATGGTGGTTGTTTAACCTCATAAGGATAGGCTTTGGATGTTTAGGGGGGGATAGCAGGTCAACAATAAATGTCAGATAGAAGTGGTGGACATCATATGAAAGTTGGGAATCTGAAGATTAATTTGAAATGCAGCTCAGCGCTGTGTGTCAAGTTGTTCAGGTCAAAAATCTCTAACAAACATGACTCAATTAATGAATGAATGAATTTAAATTATTTAGTTGTATGAGTGTTCAGAAGATTAATATTTTTCCTTTTCAAGTCCATTTCCATGTTCAAGTATGTCCCATATGTTGTTGAAGCAATTTTGGGGTTGTCACCATTTGTTACACACATTTGGTGAATTTTTTTTTTTAATATCAAGAATGAATAAAACCAGGTTTTTTTAAAAACCTCCAGAGTATTAAATCCATATGCCAAAACCTTTGGAACAACATTGAAAAATCCATGCTGTGATTTGGGTTCAAAAACTTTGGTAATTTCGGAGATTTCAGTATTTTTCAGCGATTTGATGACGAGAACTTCTGTTCTTTAAACTGCTGAGATTCCCCCTTATTGTCAATATATATCTAGGAAAGCTGCACACTGAATGAATGCTCTAGGTCTCTAGATTATGGTTGTAAAGTTTAATGAGGCTGTGATTATCCTAGAGGTCACAGCAGCTCATTTTATACAGTGAGGTCGAGACTCAAGAAATGCCCTCACTGCTATGAACTGGCTACTGATGACTAACATCATCCCACATGAAAAGAACTGGACTCATTGAATCCACATGAGTCTCAGCTTTCCACTGATACTGATTATGTCATTCAAAGCCTGTTTGAGGATCTCAGTATACACAAATATTCAAATACAGTAGGCGGAAAAAGCAAATTTTAATGCATTAGGAAAAACTATGTGGGTTTTGCCTTAAACTGCATGTTATCAGAATAAGCCATGTGTGTAAAGTGGGGCAGATATGACTTCATAGGTCACATGACTGCTTTGAAAATCGCCATGCCAAATCGAAATTACATGATATCCTGACATGCTTAGTACCAATGGATTCCTTAGATCTTCTAGTTTCATATGAGACATTGATGCTACAGCCACTGAAAGAAAGAAAAACAGAAGAAATTCAGACGATGGAACGAGTGTTTTGATTGAGAGACGGTAAAGAAATTGTTTTCCAATTAAACTCTTGTTTCCAGATTTTACTGTACCCTCATCATTCCTGAAAAGTTGAACACTTTACAGTATCATCATACCTCACACAAGTCACTTTGTTGTTTAATCAAATAAAACATGAAAAGAAAAACTGGAATAGATGTAATTGCATGGCTTTGCTTTGGATTACATAACAACAAACAAGTTCCAAATGGCAGCAAATGTTTGAAACCAGAAAGGCTCTAATCTGTACTCAGCATGTTTACCAAGTCTGACTGCTGCTGTGCCAAAATCTGAGTTCCAAAACGTGTTTTTTGACAGAGTGTCCTCGTACTTGGTGTTTACCTAGTTTCAGCATGGCCAAAAGTCTGCATGTCATCATCAATTACATTAGAAGTTTGCCTGACAGGAGCCATGAATATTTATCTGACAGCATGAAGGTTCAGTACAATGGTGCATTTTATCTCATAGAAGGCGGAGCAGGTCCAATCTTTCAAATCCATGTCCCACACATTGTTTGACTACAGTATGTGAGGTGGTGGCTGACATGACACAGAGATGAGCACTCAAGATACCTGCATACAAGTCATAAGCTCCGTTGGCATGTTACCCAGACAGTGTTAGGGATCTTTGTTTTGGGCTGCCACATACTGTAGCTATCATATAGATCTATGGGGGAGCTTAAGTATTTCAATTGTTTTATCTCAATAACATCTATAAGTGCATGTTTCTTGTCTTCACAGAGGATCACCATGGAAATAAGTCCTGGGCTGTATATGTCCTTGACATTGTTCATGTTTATGTATGGGACTTCTTGTCTTCCTGGGAATGTGTCTATGTTCCCTGTCTGTTACTTTTTCCACCATTACTGCCAAATTCCATGGCAAATAGGCCTAGACGAGGAAAGATTAGGTCAGTGGTGGCAAACCTGCAGGTCTCGAGCTAACCCTAACCCTTAACCTAACCTAGGGTGGCCATTCGTCCGGCTTTCCTTTTAAGAAAATAACAAAAGGGGGCGTTCCCAGTGGCACACCTGGTAGAGCGCATACCATTTTGATGTGAAGGAAATGGTCACCCTACCCTAACCCCGCAACAGTGGGGAGCATAGGACCCTTTTTCAGAAAAAGGGTCCTATGCTCCCCAGTATGTATTGCTACAGGGGAACATAGGATCCTTTTTGGGAAAAACGGGGAACATAGGTCCCGATGAACATAGGGATGACTCCGTCTCGCTGCAAGCTAGCTAACTTGGTTAGTATTAGCTTGCCAACTAAAATGATTTAGCTACTTTTAAGAGAGTTTATACAGTGGTGCTACAGCAGTATGTTGCATATTTGCCCTAGAAGCCGGTTTCGTTTCATGAAATAAGTTAGTTTCAGCTAGGTAGCAAGCTGAAAAGGCGCTCATTTTGATTACAGTGTTTTCAGTGAAGCTAACTAGCCAAATGGAAATAAGTCCTGGGCTTTATATGTCCTTGACATTATGTTAATGTATGGGACTTCTTTGCTCCCTCCTAGATAGCTAACTTGGTTAGCGTGTTCTTGCCAACTAAAATGATTTTGCTACTTTTATGAGAGTTTATACTGTGGTGCTACAGCAGTATTCTGCAGAGTAGCCTTAGAAGCCAGTGTAGTTTTATGAAATAAGTTAGCTTCAGCTAGGTAGCTAGCTGAAAAGGTGCTCAGTTTGATTAGCTACAGTGTTTTCAGTGAAGAAAACAAGCCAAATGCTGCCTCCAAATGGCATTTTTTGAGTTTGTTGTCTCAACATGTGACATTGGTACACAATATGCTTTCAGTTCAGTTTAAGTCATTAGAACTCTGCTGTAACATAGAAACCATTTAGGCTAACAATGAAGCAGGTAGCAAAGTTCAGGGCATGCAAAGGCATTTGTTTTTAGTTAAATAGGTTATGGTAATTTAAATTATTTTATTAGATGTATTATATATTTACATATTGTTTTCACTTAACCTTTACTATGTTTTGTAAATTTCTGGGCTTTCTATTTCTATATCTATATAGAAATAGAAAGTCATGCTATAGCATGACCTGGAACTGGCCAAAATAACTGGTAAAATGATAAGAGACAAACCACTGCTAATGTTAAATTTTAAAGCGTTCATTTTAAAATCACAAAAAGGTGTCCCAGATGTTTATTTAAAGTGTAATTGACCATTTCATGTACTGTTCAGACTGGTCAGCAAACCAGAGACAAACAATACTGGCGCTTAGAACAGCTACATGATCAAACCTGGTCTTGTTATAATCATATTTTCAGTCACAGAATCATATTACAGCAGCTCTGCTACATATCCTACAGAGGAATACTTTTAATTTAGTTTCATTTTATATGTTTCATATTTTAATTTCAAATGTTAAATTAACATTTTTTCAGCATGACACAGCATGTCCTACTTTTCCATTGTGTTTGTGTAGCTGTATGTTCTGTATGTATAGGTGTGTGTTTTGAGCCTGTTTGTCAAGATGTGTGTGTGTGTGTGGCCCGTCCTGTCAGGGATCATTTTCCTTTGCTGCCATGTTGACACACGTGTGACAACTGTGGGAGGTGAAAAGGGCTGTGCGCGTCATACATCATGCTATCATCACTGTATGAATGCAAAGATAACCCCCCCTCAACGCACACAAACACACTCCCTTCTTTACCCAGCAGCCACTGGGGAAAGGTGTAGCTTAGTGGAGGTTGGAGAGTTCACATTCCAGGTTCTGTCCTTGACTGGGACTTCCAGCTACAACTGATTCAGTTGTTCAAAATTTTTTTCTTTAGCTCCATTCTACGTTCCAACATGCAAAACTTCTTCTTTTTAGAGCCGCTGCTTATTTTCCACCAATTTCCTGCTAGGTCACCACTATTTGTGGTCAGTTTATAAGTTCAGAGGGTCAAATCCAAAAATATTATGTTGACAGGAAGGTGGCGGGGCCCATGCAGGTGGCAGGCATTCAGACAAAGTGTTGGCCTCACGCTTAGCAGATCCTCCCTCGACCCGCTAAGAAGCGTGTCATCTGCAGCTCCAGAAACAATAACATTCTGACACACGGACTTCTTTTGGTGCCCAGCCCCAACCCCCCTTTAACCGTCAGGACAAAAGCCCATGGAGAATAAGGAGGAAGAAAAAAAAGATTCCTCTTGATAAGGCAGAGCTGCTTAGAAACTTCCAGAGGCCCTTTTTCATTTGTTCAGCTGTCTGATGGAAAAGTACAGGGCTTTGGCCAGCCACCCACCCACTTGCTTGTATGGTAGCATCTCATCCTCCTGAGCTGCAGCTCTGTGTGTAGAATTAGCGCAACTCAATTTGTGAAAACAACTGGCGCATGACGTTCCATTAGACAAATCCCTGTTTGTGCAAACATTCTCACGAGGGACAACTTCTCAGCATGAGCGGTGACACAGCAGAAGAAAAAAAAAAAAGGATATTGACATATCACAGCAAAAAGACCTAGATACCTTTTTCATTGATCATCTTTTTATTGTTAGGGAAGGAGAAACTCGCAACTTTCTGCCAAAGTTCAAACAGTTCGGGTAATTTCAGAGATTTCTGTATATGTGTTTTTCAAGGGATGTCATGTTTGCACCAATCAGGATTTTAACTACATTTTATTCCATTCTAATGATCGTTGTGGGATTGTTTTAGGATGTTGCCACTAGGGACGGAACGATACCAGATTTTCAGGTCATATATATGGGCTGAAATATGTGCCACCAGAAACTGAATTTGAATTATTGATATTTGAATTTGATTTGCTTAACTTGAATAATTGCATTAAAAAACTGAATTTGAATCACATAATTTGAATTTTTATTATTCAATTTGAATCATTGCATTGAAAAACTGAATCTGAATTGTAATTTGAAATTTAATTTATTAGTTTGGAACCGAACATTCAGTTCTCACAATTCAAATTAATTTTGCAAAATTAAATTTCAATTTTCTACGAAGATACACAGAGCGCCTCTTCAGCTAATCAGCACTTCCGTTCCGTTCCAGCCTCATCCATGGTCAAGCCAGTCCAACTTCTTCCTCCGTTTCGTGGCGAGTGGCAACCGGGTGGCAACAAATATGTTACAAAAAAAAATGTAGGTGCTGATTGGCCAAAGAGGCGCTATGGCAACCGGGTGGCAACAAATGTTACCAAAAAAAACTGGAGGTGCTGATTAGCTGAAGAGGCGCTCTGTGTATCTTTGTTGCAGAAAATTTTTATTTAATTTGAATTGTGAGAACTGAATGTTCAGTTCCAAACTAATACATTCAATTTCAAATTACAATTCGGATTCCGTTTTTCAATGCAATGATTCGAATTGAACAATACAAATTCAAATTATGTGATTCAAATTCAGCTTTTTAATGCAATTATTCAAGTTAAACAATTCAAATTAAAATATAAATAATTCAAATTCAGTTTCTGGTGGCACATATTTCAGCCCATACATATACCGCTACCGATACTGCAACCTAAAGTCTCTGCCGATACCAATACCAATCTGATACCATCCTTTTCCCTAAAATAATTAAGCTGTGCTTAACCTGGCCATCTCATGCTCAAACTGTGAAATAACTACTCCCCTTAAGGAAGTAATACACGCCCGCCCAAGTTGGAATAAATTATTTTTCTCCTCTTTCCATGAAATTATTATGACAATGTGATTTATTCTTTACAGATACAGTGTATATCTTCTCAAAACATTATCAATCAATCTCTTCTAAACATATCACAATGAAAATGAAACGACATTTAACAGAGGATTGTGTCTGAAAACAAATGATTCCAACTTTATGGGCGAGAGCAACTGATGGTTCACATGACATCCTGCTCACCTCTCTCAACAGCAGGTCAACCAAAGTTTAGTGAAGCATCTATATAAGTGGTTCTCAACCTTTTTTCAGTGATGTACCCCCTAACCAGGGCAAAGCATTTTTGGTTGAAAAAAAAAAAAGACGCTGTGCCATCAGTGTCTGATTTATTCAACCGATAAACACATACAAAATTCAAACATTTGAAAAAAAAAACAATTTCAGACATTTTAAATGTTAATAATCCATGACTAAATTTATTGCAAATATTTCTCATCACTAAAATGTAGTGATTCAAACTAAAGTAGTAAAAACAGTGAGCATCTAACCATTCAAAACTATAAAATGAACCATTTAAAACTCTGTAAATGTGCAGAACACTGCTCATTTGTAGTGGTCTCTCTTGAACTATTTAGAAATTTAAATAAATAAATAAATAATTAACTTATATATAAAGATTTGTGCACATAAAAATAATTACCAACATAAAGTGTCCTCTTTTGGGATCATAGTACAGATCTGTTCTCAAAAATAAATAATTAACTTAATTTTAAATAAAAGCAGAAATTGCTAAGAATAAAAAATATTTATCATCTTAAAATATCTTTTTAAGAATCAGAAAGACTAACATCTTAACATTACAAACTGTCAACACTGAATATTGCATTGTTGCACTGAAGTGAGTGTATTATCTAGATTCTAGATAATGGTTTAGGTTTATGGATTGGACCGGATTATAGTTTTTTTCCCTTCTGATATCTGATCCAGTGATTTTTGCCAATATCAACCTGAAACAGATATCAGATTGGCACATCCTTTGTTGCCACCTTACTATCAATGAAATCCGTTTTTAAAAAATGTGTGTTAAATTGTTATTAGCATATTTTCCCTTGAATTTTATTGTTGCTTATTTAATTATTAGGGCAGGGACTTTAACGTGTTAATTAAGATTAATTAATTACACAAAAATTAACGCGTAAAAAAAATTGACGCATTTATTTTTGCACCGCGGAACATTTCTCACTGGATGAGTTTCAGGCGGACCGATTATACTGGAGCACCAACTAGCGTTCATGAGTTCAGACAACAACAAACCACAGTGAACATGAAGGAAGAAGCTGATGAGAGCGCTTTGGTTGGCCCAGTGGATGATGGGACATTTTGTTACAAAAAATGAACGGTGGTTTACTTCAAAAACCAAAGTATTATAGTTTACAGAAGGTCTACCTACCTATAGGCTACCTGAATTTCTGAAATGTACTATATTTCTAAATATGCTATTGCTACACTTAATGGCAAAAATTGCACTAGTCTGTTGGACTTAAACAAAAATAAACAATATTTTTGTTGCTTAAGCTTATGTATTCAGTCATTATTCAATGGTATACTAAAATCCATGTGAAAAAAATTACTTCTCACTGTTCTCAGGTCAAATATTTATTAATGCAATATAATATAAATATCATATAATATAATTTAATATTTTGATTAAAATGCGATTAATTTCGATTAATTAACTACAAAGCCTCTAATTAATTAGATACATTTTTTTAATCGAGTCCCGGCCCTATTAATTATACATATTAAATGTTGAAATACTTAAGTTGCTGTGACTTTAAGCATCTGACATGCATTGGTATCAGAGGCCGACGGCTGTCAGTGTCAGTATCTGACGAGTTAAGAATAAGACCTGGCTGAAAGGAAAAAGGCTTGATCATAGTGACAAACCATTCAGCAGCAACTCAGCCATCCCCACTGCTCTGCTCTGTTTACACTGATTTAGACAAATACAAATAATATTCATTTTAGTGAAAATTGAAAACAATGATAATTAGACCCGAATGTATTTCATGACCCCGGCACTAAAGGGACCAATCTGATTAGCTCATGTGACCAGTGAGGGTAACTTACCTTTGTGGGTCACATGGGGACAAAGATAGCTGATGGCTATTTCTGGCTTTGAAAGAGAGAGCTCTGCTTGTCGTCAGAGTATTATATTGCAAGGTTGAGTTCCACCAGGAAGCATTTATTTTTTAATATGGTTATTATTAGATGCTTGATTACATATGTTGAACTGTGATGGTCACGGTAGGTTAAAAGATTAAAAGTAAGGGTTATATGTAAGTATTTGAGACTGGAAATTTTGCAATCAGGTTTGAAATTATTGGTATTATTGGTATTAATTCACAGATTGTATGGATTTTACAGTTTATAGGTTTGGTAAAATAGAGGATAAAGTCGCCTATAGACAGTAGGATAGTCACTAAGATTTTAGTGACATAATACTGCACTGACAGAGAAAAAAGTAAAAAATTAAACCCATAACATTATTTATAACATGAAAAAGGTTGGTTTGACTCATAAAAGGTGTATGTCACAGTGACCTTGAACTTTCGTTTCAAATCTTTTTTATTACTGAAGAAGTTAAGTAAATGGCACACAAAAGGAAAACAGAAAAACAGATAGTGGATTTTGCTTGAATTAGGGAAAAAAGGTAGTTGGCAGGCTTATCTATCTAAAATCTAAAACTTGAGCTTCTCGAATGACAAGAGTTCATAGTATTCACTCTCTCCTGTTATAATCTATGCTGTGTAAGAATCATGGGAATAGGTCAAAAAGGGTTGCCAGGTCTTATAAAATTTACCCTCTGAGCCTATAATTGAAAATCTTAACTAGTGGTCGACCGATACGGGTTTTTTAAGGCCGACGCCAATACCGATTATTTTGACTTGATTTTTTGGGGGCGATTCTTGAAACGGATATTGTCTTTTCTCCCTTCATTTACATGATAAAAATGACACAATGATAACAAATGTTACACAAGTCTCAATTTAAACAAAAAAAGAAACATTTATTAACAGGTTAACAGATATGCGTCATTTTAGCAGGTTAATATGGTGCCCTTTACGGTTGACTATTACGTCATAATAAACAAGTGGAGGAAGGAGCTAAACGGGCTTTTTCGAAGAACAAGAACAACAAATGGACGGTGAATTTGAGGGGCAGACAAGAATACTGGATGCTGTTGGAGGGCTACAACAGTCTTCGGTTCGACATTTTGCGCCATCGCTACTGACCAGCGAATGCGACCGGCTTTCTTGGATGTTTTTGTTCTGGGGTCATACGCCAGCACGGGGGGGGGAGCATGTGCACATGCGTTGTCTTGTCATATATGTCGGCGAAAATCCTATTCCAATCGCATTATCTGGGTGTCTTAATCTGAGTTGGAGAACTGCAACATTAGTCGGACTAACATGTTTACATGCACTTCAGTTGTCCAGTTATAGTCAGATTAAGGCAATAATTTAGTTTTTTTTTAAGTTTTTTTTAACAATTTATTTATTAACAATTTTTCATACAGTTTACAGCATCAGTAACGGCAGTAGAACTTCAAATTCCACCCGAACCCACCCCTCTCCCAAATCAGGCCCAAAAGGCCAACTCTTGCCTTAATCCCTAATAACAATAATAATGAAAAATAAATAAATGAAATAAAAATATTAATAATAAAGGATAAATAAATACAATACTGAAGTAAATGATAGCAAAAAAATGTAAACCATAAAAAAGTATAAAGAAAGTTCAAAGCACAGTAAATTAAGTAACAATCAACAACAGCCAACAACTACGGCTACACCAATGACAGTACTCAACTAGTTAACTGTGAGGAGTTATCCTCACAGTTAATTCCAGCATTTCACTCCAGCATTTTTCAAAAAGATGGGGTTAATTTTGTTTTTTCAAGTGTCATGTAAATGTACTGAGGTTTCCACAGACTTGAGTTGGGTGCAACATAACATAGAGACTTTATGTTGCAACTAATGAATGAAACAAAATTAATGGATTTCATGAATGCCAAAAAAAGTAAAAAAAAAAAAAAAAGAGTATGTCCTTCCAGTTATCTTTTGGATTACTGTGACACCATGTAGATGGTTATTTGTTTGTCTCAATCAACAGATACATCAGGCCAGTACAGACCAGTTAGAAATATGTCACACCAGATGGCTTTGAAAACAATTTATTCCCTTCTGTTTTTCAAACAAAAAACTTCTTATAACAAAGCAGATTATTTTGACGATCAGGATGGCCCAAGCTGTGCACTAATTGACCAAATGCACGTGTGGCCTGTTTTCTCCAAAACCTTTTAGGACACGTGCACATCGTGGCGGTGGTCCCCTGCACCCAGCCGACCGTTGGGCTGTTTGGGTTTGTTGCGGCTGGACCCCCGACAGCAGGGGACGTGCGGGTGTGTGTGGGGGTGCTGCTTTCATGAATGTGCATGTGAATGTCAACAGCGACCTCAGCCACCAAAAACCTGCCCCCAGACCCATTAGCGAGCAGGGGCCAGAAAAATAGACGCCGGAAAAACACATTGCATAAGACCTTATGTAACACGCCTCTGAAATTAATAGCTGAAGCAGAGAAGCGGAAGAATCGGGAAATTATGCCGAGGCCTTGAACTATTGTGTTGTCGTCCTGGCATGAGGGGCACACAGGAGGGCTCAGAGGATCCACGAACAGGGACGCTAAGTGCTTGTCATGGCTAGTCACAATGTACAACAAGTGTTAGGTTTCTGTAGAAATGCAGGCAAAACACACTTTAAACATTCTCAACTGTCACTTTTTTTAACATAAAGGGATCAAGATAACACAACAACAACATTCCCTTCTCATTAGAAGTTATTTTGTCAGAATGTACAGTGCTTCACAGATTTATTAGACCACAGCTGTCCTTAATAAACAGCATTAGTAATCACCAAAATCATTTTTTATAAAAATACAGCAGTAGAAGCTCTTTAACCAAAATGATATTTTTAATGCTGAAATATCATAAATAACGTTATCTATGAATTTTCTTATTGACTGTTTTACAAAAAAAAACTTTAAAAATATTAAAGCATGTTATTATTTTTTGTTAAGATGTGTTATTTACTTGCATTCCTGAACAGAAAAAAATGTTTTAGTGGTTTAATGTTTAAATGTATAAAACAGTGAATTCAGTTTGTCATTTGACAAATAAATAACATGACATGACATGACATGACATTTTAGTTTTAAACAAGCTTTTGAAAGATTTCTAAAATATTCATGTTTTCTCATTTTTATGACAGGTGTCGAAGAAATTGGTGACAATCGGATAAACTAAAGAAGAAGTCAAGTCAGTCATTCCATTGAACAAATTTGCCAAAAATGATTTAATCCACCATGTGTGACAGACATTTAACACATCAGGACACTTCAGAAAACACAAAAAGCTGAATAGACTTGTAATTGTTTCCTGTGATTCTCTAGATTCTCGGTCATGTGGCAGACCCCACCTACTTGAGGTGCATCTAGGGTAATATCTGTCATAAATCCATGTATAGTATTTGCAAACAGTTTAACCCAGGTTGAGATAAGAAGAACCTGTCGGTCTCCTCCTCCTGGTTTTCCCAGTGTGAAAGGGTAATGACCTTTCTGCATGCTGAGTGAAGAGATTACTCCTGATAACAAAGCTGCAGGTTTATTCCATGGGGTTTCAGCACATGCATGCTCATGTGCAATGAATTTTATTATTATTTTTGACTCCTTATGACAACTCTTGAAAGTGTGGCTGGATACAGAATAACCACAAACAAAGGAATTACCAATGTCAACACAGGGATTTCAATTAAATAGAAAAACATCATTCCCTTTTCCTTCCTTTATCTGATAGTCACATTCAAACAGATTGGACAAAACAGATTAGTGAGAAAGAGAAAACTGAAACAGGATATCACGGCCATGCTGTGTTGAGATTTAAAAAAAACTGCCAGCATAACTGCTATTTAACCCTTTGATGCACAACATGGGTCTAAAGTGACCCAATATGTATGAGTTTTTATGTTCTATATCTTTGCAATAAATTATTTTCATCATTCAGTATTCCAGGTTTTTTCTCAATTTGTTTTTATTTGATCATCATACATCCTAATTTTATGTTTTCCTTGATTCATTTTTAATAAAATCCCTTTTTATGTCACTACTCTTCTAATGCTTTAGCTAAGTAGCTTGCTAAGCTAACTACTGAGCTAACTAAGAAGTTAGCTCAGTAGTTAGCTTAGCAAGCTACTTAGCAAGCTACTTAGCTAACTACTTCGCCAAGAATTTAGCTAAGTAGTTAGCTTAGCAAGTTACTTAGCCAACTAGTAAGCTATGTAATAATACAAAAACTTTTTTTCTTCATAAAGTATGAGAGGCAAAATGGAAATAGTGATCTGTTATCAAAAACAAGATATTTAAAGAATACTTGGAATATTCAATCATAAAATAAGTTGATATCAAAAGAGCACAGAAACACACAGCTGCATTAAATAAAATGGGAAATGAATGCGGGTCATTTTTTACCCATGTTGTGCATTAGAAGGGGGGTCAATATGTAATACATTGCAGGGAAAGTGTGAGCAAAATGAACACTGTAATTCCAAGCCCACAGAGTTCACTGCACACTTTAAGGCAAAACTTGTTTGATTAAACATTGCTGGACCCTTTATTGGCCCAGAAAGAACAATGTTGCAGGCCTGCAGTATTCAGACAATCAAAACCCTTTATCGTACTAAGAACCGTATTTGGTAACTTCAGTGGGGATTAAAATGGGGTCCCATCACTCTCCGTGAGGTCGTAGAACCAAATGTATTTCTCCCACTTAATCAGCGAAGATCAGGCTACGTCACAGATAGTGACACCATTATCTCTCGCCTGGCCTGGGAACATCTCAGGGTCCCCCAGGAGGAGCTGGATGTTGTGGCTGGGGAGAGGGGTGTCTGGAATGCCCTGCTTAGCCTGCTGCCCCCGCAACCCGGCCCCGGATAAGCGGAGGAAAATGGATGGATAGAACAATTGGTTGGGTTAGTATTTCAATAAGTTCCCTATATAGGGACTACAACCTTACAAAAGCCTAAATCTAGATTTGTGAATAATCAGCTTTGGAGTCTACTGGCTAAAAGTTGCTTTATGATCAAAAGCAACAGGCAATGTAGTGATGTACCTGATGTGCCTGATATGAAGTGGTCACTAACTAGAGATATCCCATTGCTCAGTTTTCTTCTTTTCGCATTTAGCTCGTATTACTGCTGGTGTCCATTTTGCTGTATTTCAGGATCTTTAGGACTCTAATAAAATTCCCTCCATTTCACTTGTCCCTGATTTGTCTGGCATCCTGTCACACAACCGCCATCTACCATGCTCACTCTGTACTGTATAAACACAGCAGACCAAAAAACTTGCTGCCAAGTGCTTCTCTGTAAAAATGGTCGCACTCTGATTTCGAGTGATATCGTGACATCAACGACCGGAGCTCCATAAGACCGAGACCCAAAACCTGGAAATAATTTGCATTTTTGCACTTCTGGTACCTTTGTCTCAAACTCAAGTGAATTTTTGAAAACATTTTTGGTTAGGTTCCTGAATGTTATTCTGATGGGAGCAAGTTGCGTAGTATAAAGACTGAGAAAGTCCACGAAGGGAGGAGGTCGAGGTGAATGGATGGGTCAAAAAAAAACCACGGGAATTTTAGACATTTGAAATAAATCTTTTATTTTAGGTGACATTTGTAAGTTAACTTCCTCATGTCACTGTATCATATTCTATGTGGTATTTTAATTAAGACAATGACCTTTTATTCTGAACTTTAGCAAGTATTTTTTATTCCCTAAACCTGATAGAGTAGTTCTGTTTAACAACGTTACCAGCTTGTTTTAAACAGTATACGTTAAATGTCTCTCTATCACTTTACTCTGAACATAGGCTAAATAAATTAAGTATATTATATTGGCACTAGACTACCATCTGGAGTCAGAAATGCTTGCTTGGAGATTTGTGACTCTGTTGACTCCATGATCACTCTTATAAATTGACTTTTCTCTCTGAGACATGTTGGTTTACTGAGCTTTCTCTTTCAAAGGGCTTCAACTTTTCTAGTTCAGTTATTTGTGTTGAAGCTTGAAGCTATTCTTAGACTGTTTTTGCTGTCATGGTCAAAATAACAACCATCTGGATAAACATCCACTTGCAAGGGGTGAAGAGTCTTTGTCAAGGTCTGTGCCCTCTCCCTCCAACACAGCTTCATTTTACTCTGAATCAGGCAGACAGATGGTGGATTCAACAACAACACATACACTGGATCTGAGCATTCAACCTCCTGTGTTGTTTGTCCATCAGGCTTTCAACCACAGCAACAACACAGATGTGGTTATTATCCAGGAAATAGTGGGTGATTGCACCATGCATTTCCTTCTGATATTGAGCAAGGCACTGTCAGACTGAGAAGTTTAATTTCCTATGTTAATGTCAGTTTGTATAAAGTCAAGTTCTCCCAGTGATCATTCAAACAAGAGCAGCATTTGTTCAGTACATTTGTGTCAGTTCTGAACCGGTTACATAACGAGATCTTTTGTTTGATTGGTTTGCTCAATGGGAGTTTTTCCTCAGTAACAGGTATGATCCAGTCTGAAGTTTATGTAAGCTCTGGTCCAAGCCATCAAGTTCAACTGTTTGAACAGAGTGGACAGGATGGCTGCCGAGGGTTTAGTCGCATGATATTGACCAAATTTAACCCTTGATTATGTAGGGACACACCAGCTTTGGGTGCAGAGTTAAAGTCTTTACAAATGAATACAGAAAGTTCATAATACAGTGATGAATGTAAAAAATTCAAGCGATGTAGTTCACTATCACACAGCCCGAAGCCCCTCAGTTGCTTCTTTCATCATGTAGGTCAAATGTAATTTCACTAAAAGACCTAATGTGAGTTCACTGATTCCATTATCTTTACTGAGGTTAAAGGGCTAAACTGAAGCTCACGTTCATGCACGTGAGGACTTCCGAAATTACTATCTTACTGCCTTCAGGTTCTTTCAGTGTAAAGGCAATGAGTACTTTACACTTGGGAAAGAACAAATGCAAAGACGTCATCTGCAAATACTGGCAGTATTTCACATTGTGAAAATATTGCAGGATTTACACAATGTAAGACAGGCAATAAACCCGCAATGTCATCAAACATGTATAGCAATAGCCTTGTTTTATTTCCTCCAGCAGTTGTGTCTGGTCCCTCTTCCATTCAGACAGATTCATATACCTGCTATAGTCCCCACCATGCCAATCACAACCATTTATTGGGCTGGTTCGATAGGAATGACTGATTTCCAGTGCAATTTACAAAACTTGGATCAAACTGTCAAACTGTTAGCGAGCACAGCTGCTGGATTGTGGGATCATGAAATCGCAAATCCATCTTGTCAGGCTCCAGGTAAAGCATTGGAGTCACAAAATGGAGATTCTGACCAATCAGCGTCCTGTGAGGACACTGAAAGGCGACAATTGTCACGTCAAATGTCCTATGAAACACAGTTTAGTGTTTAGCTTTAATCTGATCAAGTTTGTGACCAGGCTGCCATGTTTTTCCTGGTTTAAAATGGAACAAGAACCACCCTAACTTGCGGGTGTCACTCAGTGTTATGTCATCTTGGTTGGGGGTCACATTTCATTGCTCTGATTGGTTGTTGGTCTACTCAGAGGCCTTTTGGTCTGCGATTGTCAATCAAAAGATAAAACGGAGAGGTTATTAGTCTACTTTAATTTGTATTTGTTAACTTTAAATGGGGCCATATTTTACAAAATGAACATCTTGCTGTATTGAAGAAGACTTGTAACTTGTTATTGAGACCATAAACTCATTAGTAGTTTACTGAGGTAATAAATCAAGTCAGAAGTAGGGTCAGTTTCTCATAAAATTACATACAAACTGGCTTCTTTTAGCAACCAGTGAAGTCGCCCCCTGCTGGCCATTAGATAGATTGCAGGTTTAGGGCACTTCTACATTTGCTTCACTGTTTAGGCCCAACTGGCCTCAACACAACACTTCCACCTTGGCATCCTTCATAATAAATATGCCAATTACTATATAACGAAAATATGGGTATGTTGGGTCGTTTTGGGGGAGTTTCCTCTTGAGGCATATGATATGGTATCTGACAATAACATCTATGAAGAACAGCAATAAATGATGGAGGTCCCAAAATGTAATCACTATCTTTCACAAGTGAAAGGCTTTTCTTTTCAGCTTTCTGTGCCGACATGCAGATTGTCAGTCTGATCTGCTAGATCAGCAACTATCATGTAACCAGTGTAGTAATCAATGATAGATACCTGTCCTGGTGAACTTAGATGCCTTTGAGTCCTAATTCCCTGATACTAAACCTGGTGTCTCTCAGTGATGAAGTATTTAATCATTATCAGCTGAAGGAGGCCTTCTCTCATGTGAGATGCTTCTCATGTGTTTGTGATGTGATTCAGAGCATGAGACATCTCATGACATGTAGCACTAAAACAGTGTAGTGTAGCAGTACAGTGAGCATCCCTTCAATGTGGCTATATGTGAAAAAAAGGTGATAATGTGGGATCCTGGTTCAGTTTAAATAGCTTCAGGCATAATCTCCTTATTCTGTTTACAGTTTGGAATGTTATAAATATGATCAATTGTGTATGCATGTTTAATGCAGTCCAAAAAACTGACCTGAACACATCTGTTCTTCAACGTGCAGTTTGCTCGGACTTTAACCATTTACTGACAGTGACTCACTTGTTTTTTGATATTATTCTTTGACTCAGCATGAAAGAGCTCCCTCTGAGTCTCCAGCTGCTGCTCCAAAACACACCTGGTTAACGTTTCTTGTTATGTGACTCATATTCATGGAGCCAACTGACTTGACAGGCAGACACCCAATCTCAGGAACCCCATCACATCTAATTCATGTGAAGTTTAATAATTTAAATGAGGCAAAAATCTTACTGTTCAAAATAATTTTGGTCAATACATTTGACCCACAATCAGTCAGTAAGTTTACATGACACTTGAAAAAAACTAATTATTGCGTTAATCTGACTATAACCGGACAACTGAAGTGCGTAAACATGTTAGTCCGATTGATGTTGGAGTTCTACAACTCCGATTAGGACACCCAGATAATATGATTGGAATAGGATTTTCAACGGCATATATGACAAGACAACACACTGCAAATGACCCTGGATCAAAAACATCCAAGAAAGCCGGTCGCATTTGCAGGTCGCACATTAGCCACTCTCATTAGCCGGTCACGCATTAGCAGGTTGCGCATTAGCTGGTCACATTAGCCGTTTGCACATTAGCCGGTCGTATTAGCCGTTTGCACATTAGCCGTTCGCACATTAGCCGGTCGCATTAGCCGTTTGCACATTAGCCGGTCGCATTAGCCGTTCGCACATTAGCCGGTCACATTAGCCGTTCGCACATTAGCCGGTCCCATATTAACCGGTCCCGTTAGCCGGTCACATTAGACAGTCAGTAGCGACGGCACAAAGTGTCAAACTGAGGTCAACCAGAAAGGGGGCCATATTAACCCGCTGAAACGACACATATCACCACCTAGTGTTGAGGAGGAGGACACGTTCCTGTCAGTTATTTGATTTTCTCAGTTGCATGTAAACTGGGACAAGGACAGAAGTCCTATTAGACGCCAATATCGATTTTTAAGCATAGCTTGATTAAACTGTGCATGTAAACGCACTGAGTAATCTAACTATAATGGTAGGAGTCTGTCTGTCTGTCTGTCTGTCTGTCTGTTCTTGGATTTTCTCAACAACCATTCATCCATTAGTCTTCACATTTGTGGGGTGTAATGCTGAGATGCCAAGGAAGTGCAGTGACAAGCCCAAGCTCTTTAGATCTATGGGACTGGTTTTTCAGTAGTGTGTTGTGTAGTGTATTGGGGACCCCCATTAACTGTTCTACTACAAACAGCATGCTAGATACATGCTTGCTACAGTGAATTCAAGAACAGATGAAGAAAGACCAGAGTTGATTCTTTGTGGTAAAGTCAAACATCCCTACCATGTAACTTTAATAAAGAACACTTTTGTTCCAAGAGAAAGCCTGGTCCCAAAAAGCTAGCGGTTGGAAAATGACAGGTATACTCTAACAATGCTTCAGGATACAACTTCTTTCATGGCAAGTGTATTGATCAGGAACCAAGAAGTGTAAAAATTGTTTTGATGAATGGTTTTCGAGAAAGCAGTAACAGTGGCCAAGCAACAGGCTGATTGTGAACAAACACAGCACAAAATTTGCTGCCAGGAAATAACATGTCCTCTCTGTCAAACACCTTTTTCATCAACAGCAGCACTAACAGGGAGCAGATTGGAATACAACTTTCATAGTTGAAGAACCTATGAAAGCTCTTGGCCTTGTTATGATTCAAACCTGCGCATCCAGAGATTTCAATTGTATTCACAATAAGCATTTCATTACTTTGAGTATTTTATAATATATTCTACTGGACAGAAAAAAATAAGATGTGATTTGTAACAAAATGCTTTAAGAGTTTGTGTTTGTGTATTGAAATACTTCAAATCCATAATTATGGCCAATATGTCATTTTACTCTCAAGTAAGACAAATTTTATTCTCGGGCTTAACTGTACTTCAGTGCTTCTGATTCCAAAAAATGAATGAACATGAATAAAAACAGAATGCATTGAATTCAGAATAAGTATTTATACAAGAAGTTATCTTCTCCTTTTACTGTATTCAAGTTAAATTTAGGCCACAAAACATTTGCAAATCATTAGATTCTTCGTTTTTATTACACATCATCCCAGTCTCTTTTTTAATTTGGTTGTACTTTTTTAATTTGGTTGTACTTTTTTAATTTGGTTGTACGTATACTGTTTTGTGTCTTTAGTACTATTTCTATTGGTTGTAAAGGGAGAAATACATACTCAACAGCATTTGCATTTAGTGGGATAAGCTTAGTGCCCATTCTTATTGTCATCTGAAAGAAGGAACTGTCCAGTTCCCCCTCATGTATTTCAACTGGCCATTCACTCAATCAAACAATGTCTGCTGATAGAAACCACCCAGCATGCACCCTGAACTGCAGCCTCGCAACTCCAAGACATCCTGATTGGCCACTTCAAATCTTTGATTTGTGAAATGAGAAGAACTCAACTTTCTCATGTAACGGTGCGTTCAGACCGGACGCATAGCGAATATTTCGCGCGACAAGATTACATACAAAGTCAATGCAAACACGCGAATAGACGCAAATTTTTGCCGGCGGCGCGAATCGCGGGTTTCGCGCGACACGAATGCCGCGATTGACGCGAATTTCGCGGCGCAAATGAAACAACGCGAATTCGCGTGAGTTCAATAAATTCAACTTTGGCGAAATATTCGCGTGACGCTGTGTCGGGACAGCCTATCAGCGTTGAGATTCTGGACGACAGTGTCCGAGATACATACATGAGAGAGAGGAGAAAAGAGGCAGGAAGGAGGAGTGGGTCGGCAGGAGGGACAGGAAAAAGGTGGAAGTACTCTGCGGTCCTCTCTCCGTGCTGAGTGCACCTCCGGATGATGTCACTCACCCAGACACGACGGCAGAGCAGGTACAGGGACGCTATGCTTGTAATGCCAGCCATGGTTGATGACAGAATGAAATGGAGGCAATTATTTGGCGCTAAATAGTCTCTTGGGCGAAAATTCGCGTCGCGTTACTCGCGCGAGTGACGCGAATTAAATTCAATTCTCGCGCGTATCAATTCGCGCGAGTAATGCGACGCGAATATTCGCTACGCGTCCGGTCTGAACGCACTGTAAGGGGTTACGTTACGGTCAGACCTCTGTTAGGGAACTAAATTCGATTATATCAGTATAGAATGTATTTTTCATTCATTAATTTTCTATCTTTAATCCGAACTTGGGTTACTGTGGCTGGAGCCGATCCCAGCTGACTTGGGTGACAGTCACAAAATTAACCTCAGCTGCATGTCTTTGGCCTCTGGGAGGAAGCCATAGGACCTGGAGAGAGCATGCGAAGAGCTGCAAGCAGGATTCAGACCCTGCAACCTTCTTGCTGTGAGGCGAAAGTGCTAACCACCATAAAGCCCCGAATGTATTTTCATATTTACAATTACTTATAATTTCATTGAATACATTTTCCCATACCAATATTTTGCATTTTATTTATTTTTTTCAAATATTTATTTATTTGTCATTTGTACCAAGATACTTCTGAATTTGTGTGTGATGTGCCTTATTTGAACTTATTTGAAGAATGATACAGGCTCGGCTATCTACAATCTGTCTATCTCCCTGGAGGAAGCATTTTCAATGCGCCTAGTAACGTGACTTGGTATCATGTAATCATGATTCGATTATGACAGTCAGACATCAGGCTACAACTTTATTTTATCTAATTCATGTTTATTTTTAAGCTATTTGTTCATATTCAGGGTGGGCTAGAAGTATTACATAAGCTCTTCAGCAGCCACTCACTGGAACCTGTTAACAGTTTGCAACCATTTATTTAGCAGCGCTTTATTCAAAATAACAGTGGCTGTATTTCCACCTATATACGTTTGTTATTTTTTTAGAGATCTTGGGGAAAGGGTATTGCCTTTTCTATTCAATGTCATGGAGTGTCCAAAGTAATGCTAAGATGACTCTCACTTATCCATAGAATGAAATATAACACAGTGCAGACATGTCTGGACTTGTCCATGCAGCCAATACGTTACAAGTGGTAGCCACATGTGTGGATTGGCTCTTCAAGCAGATAGTATAAAACAGAACTGCTATGTGTCTTTGATGTTTGGGTCCAATTGGGAATATAATTGAGACTCTAAGTAAATTTTTAGCCAAGTGATCTTTGTGTTCATTCAAGAATATGTAGGTAGGAAATGGAGAGAATTGTCAATCCTCTGATCGTACTTCCTATAGGGAGTGATAGTGACCTGAAAACTGTAGGTGGATGTTGTCAAGCAGACATGAGCTTCCTCGTAGCACCCTGTAAATACAGGATGAGGAAGCAGCACAGAACATGACATACAAAGTTAACCCAACAAAGAAGAAGGAAGGCATGCCATCAATGTGATTCTAAATGAATTGTATTGTGGTTTCTATTGTCTTTCTCACTGGGAACCCACTGCATGACACAAAAATAAATTATATATATAAATTGGTGTTTTTCAAATGGAGTCTGGTAGTTGTTTGTTTGGAGAAATCCTCCAGAGGGATTACGAGACTCCGGAGGTGACGTATGGTTTTCGATCGCGCGTCATCAATTAGCGACAGTCTTGACCATGATCCTTGATCACATATGCGACGGATTAAACATGGGAGACGCAACTGTGGCCGCCATCACTAACTGTGCACAACGTCTGCCGCTGATCATAAACAAACCAGCATGGCTAATTATGCACAGTGTCTCGCTGATCATAAACATTGTGATCGTGAATTAACCAGCAACGCTAACTGTGCTTAGCGTTCTATCTAATCAGCAACCAGGCTTTTTTCAGGGGAGAAAAAAGGCCCTGTTCTTCGACAGGGACAAAAAAGTCCAGACAAAAGACCTCTCAGGATGGCTCATATTCAAATTAGGGGCATTTCAGTGAGTGACACCCGCCTCATTCTGGGTATTGGACTGTAATGGAAACACCCCTATTAAGTACTCAAAAAGTGCTCAGTGGAAACACGCCTAATGTTGGCTTAATGGAATGAAACTGAAGCATTTGTCATTGCCTAAACCTCATGAATCTGAAAGTCAAATGTAAGAAAACAGCGACTGGCCATTAAACACACTGATAACAACCTATTGTTCCTACTGGAGCTCGTCATCGAATAGGCTGATAACACCCTACTAGATGGTAGAGTAAACCCTACTAGCCCACACTTATGTGATGATAACATTCAATAGTCTGAAAATATCCAGGTCAGGTGGTTTATTCCACAGATGAACCCTAGGAAGTGTGTTGAAGAAAAAAAGGCACAAAGGAGCAAAGAAGTAACACGATTTAGATATCAGGCAGACTATGAGCTATCTCGATGAGAATTTTTTTTGCTTTTGACTCAGGAATTTGACAAGTGAAACCTACTACAATTTACCCTGTGATGGGACTGGATCAAATGCACAACAAGACTTTAATTACGCATCACATAATTTAAATAAATGTGTACATTAACACATATTTAGCTTTTTTACCTTTCCCTGTTATCTGCTGCTAGTTAGAGTATTGTAACAGAAATCATATGCAGTGGTGCAGTGGTCTAAAAAGTAATCACATCCCTTACCTATGTAAAAGTTAGCCTATAATAGCTAATAGCCCCGCTACCGTAACGCCGTAACGGTAGCGTAACGGTACCGCTATTAGCCCTGCTACCGTAACGCCGATGATCTCGCTACGAGCCGGGGGACAGCGGAGCCGCCGAGATACCTTTCGCCTTTCAACTTTCACTCTAAACTATTTAAAACACCGTCTACAGCTAAAGAGAGTTTTGCGTCTGCTGCAGCCATGTTGGATCCGTAAGAAAACTACAAGCTTCCAAGTGCCGAGTAGTATGCATCATTGTCTTGCCGTCCCTCCCCGTTCTGTGATTGGATCCATAAAACAGGGCTAAGAAACCTCTCTGGTTGCCAGACTGCCTGGAGGTTCGAAATGAAATTTGAGCGCGCAAGGCAGTATGGGTATACCCAGGCTATGTAAAAGTACTAATACCACACTGGGAAATTACTACACCACAAGTCGAAGTCCTGCATTCAAAACTCAAAATTAAAGTAAAAGTACAAAAGTATCAGCATCAAAACATACTTAAAGTATCAAAAGTAAAAGTATTTGTTATGCAGAATGGACCCACTCCAATTGCTATAGGCCGTTATATTCGAATATTATTAGATCATTATTTGTATTGATGCATATATGTAAGGAGCGTTTTGATTTAAATTTAAACTGCTTCATGTTTTTTATTGTAAATCTTGACCTGAAAAGTAACTAAAGCTCGCAGCTAAATGTAGTAGGGATGGGAATAATTAATTGATGATCAAGTAATGGTCGTTAAGAATTTGGTTGATCACGTGTAATTTTTAACCGATCTGTGTATTTTTTAATTTTAATTTTATGTATGACTACCTATCAGTACTCACTGAACAGAAACACAGCCAACAGCTCAGTTCAGCTAAGAACGGTCGTACGTCAATAGGCCAATGAGCTGAGAATTAAGTTGGATAAAGCTACAGTTTGCAAACTGAAAGTTGCTATGAGTATTAATTTGAGCAAAACTATTTCACTGTATCATACCTTGCTAGCATGAATTACTACGTTTCATTTTATCCAACTAACTTACTAACTAATTTAAACACAAAACACATTTAAATGTACAAGATTACTGTGAAAACTATCCTCATGCCTCTTCGGGGGCTAAAACATAAAAAATTTAACTCCTTGACGTTATCTTTATAGTTTAATCTCAGTTGATTTAGTTTTATGATTGACAGGATCAAGTCTCTTTTCATCCTTTCAACATAAAAGTGTTCGTTATCAAAACAGGCCTTTGCACAGTAATGTATATATATATCTTTTATTTTGCCCATGTTTGCATGCAGCATTAATCGATTAATTGATTGTTAACGTTATAGATAATGGAGTTGGCAGGTTTCTTCCAAACGCCCATCCCTAAAATTGTCACCCCGCGGTGAGGTGGTGTTTTATTTTGTGTTCTGGTCTTATTTCCTGTTTTATTTTGAAATAGTAACTCCTCTCGTTTCTTTTCTTCAACTCTCCTCGTCGATTGTCTCCCCTAATCACCGATTGTGTTCACCTGGTGCTCCCTTCCCTCCATGTGTTCCAATAGTCTGTGCTTCCCTTGTCTTGGTCCAGTGTGTTTGACCCCGTCACCATACCAGCCAGTTATCTTATTCTAGCTACAGCCACAGTCTTGTTTTCGCCTTTTAGTATTCCTCGCAAAAGTGATTTTTCTTTGTAATTTATTAGCTTAGCGCAGTTCTTAGTTTATAGCTTTTCCAGTCAGCCGTTTTGTTTTTCCTCCCTTTGGAGTGATTTTGTGTTATTATTTTTCCAGCTTTAGTTCTTATCCAGTTTTTCATAGTGTTTTTGTAAAATCTTTTATTTTTCCTATCAGGGTTTGCTCCTCCCTTTTGGAGCGCCTTTTGTTTGTAGGCGATTTTATTTAAATGTTTTCCCCTCAAGAGTTTAGTTAGTTTTTCCCCTAATCTAAGATTAGGAATTATCTATTTAGTTTTTTGTGTAGATAGGTTCAGTGTTTTTTCCTCCTTTGGAGCGACTTTTCTTAAGTTTTTTCTCAGAGTCAGGAGTTTCATAGCCCTTTTCTTTCACTCTGTGAGGATTTACCCTGCTGCATTCTTTGAATAAAGAAACTTTTAAGTTCACCTGCTCTGCATCTGAGTGCTGACTTGAGCCTGGCCTGACAAAAAAATTGTGAAGGAAGAAGTACAATATTTGCCTCAAAATGTAGTGAAGTAGGAGCATAAAGTGATGGTAATTATGGCACTTGAGTAAATGTACTTAGTTACATTCCACCACTGGAAATATAGGCAGAGACTGAGAAGTGTGCCCCCAGTCTCCCCGATCTAGTTAACCCCCAACAATGGTCATAAGTGATGATTGAGCTTTAAGTAAGCTGTGTTGTTTCTTCACCACTGGGTAGAAATGGAAATTAGTTCAAACTCGTCCAAAATGTAGCCTACCTAAGGACAATACTGGATCAACACATGCCGTTAAAGACAGAAATTCCATGTCTTAAATGCCTCCCGTTTTTCCTCCCTACTTTCCCTTTAACACACGGAGCGGAGCAGTGAGTGTGTGTGGAGCGACAACGTGGCCCGGCGGAATGTAAACAAAGGATCCCAGTCAGTAGACGGGCACAATCATTAAATAAACCTTTCCCTTTATCTGAAACGTTGCACAAACACCCTTTAGTCCGTGCACACATCCATAGTGATTATTATATCTTAAAATAATATACCTAAGATGAAGAAATGGAAACAATTAAGAGTGAGTAAATCCACTAAAATGCTCATTATAAGCCAATAAATGATGTTTTCGCTGCTCGCATGTAAGTCGTGCTAAAATGAGTAGCTCGAGGGGGGGTAAATGAGAGAAAAGGAGCCCCCAGCAGTGCTTGGCGGTGTAACACGACGCTTCAGGAGTTGCCATCATCACATGGCAGATGGAAATTTCCACTCAGTCTCCTTGCTTGTTAAATGGGAAGGGTCTCGAACTCTTGTCTCCACACGTCCGCCTCCTCCTCCGCCTGCTACAGCTGTCCGCCACACTGAAACACTATTAGGTAAGCCCCCAAACATTTACACATCTAATATAATCCTTACTTTGATGTTTTTTATTATCTGCCCGGCATGGCATTTGTTAATTTTGACCACCATGTTTAATGGCGGTTAATTGGACTCGCGAGTCTAATTAAAAAAAAATAACAAAATAAAAGTGCGAGTTCAACGCTTTGCAAAGATTCGTTTCTGTTTTTCTTTCTTGATATTTTCTCCCGATACATTCACAAAGTGGCACATGTTTGAGAGGAAGAGCAACAGTAGCGGTGTGGAGCGCGTCCTGCAGGGTGTTGCCTGAAGTCAATATAAAGCAGCGCCAAACACGCGCTTTTATTTATACTACGTTATTACGCTTTAGTCTTGTGCACGGGGAGAATTTAGCGTCGGGTTTCGCTTAACAAAATTCCCGTTTCCGGTCAAGTTGATTATATAGAGTGAAAGTGAATTTTGCATATGTTTTGTGCTGTGCATGCTTGCTGTGCTGCTTCTCCGCCTTTATACTGACAGAAAACACAAAGAGCACTTAGTTACTTATTATAGTTTCCAGTTTGTATCATTTACACTGCATTGTGTCTGCTCCCAGTGTGTGTGTGTAACTCACAAATCGTGGAAATAAAGTAATTTTGAAGGGATAAACAGAGGAGGAATATGAATAACGGTATAATATAGGTCATTGGTTTATGTAACAACAGTAGCATGCTGATTGTGGCCTGCAGGGCTCACTGAGGGCTAATAAATATGTTATGACTGCAATCACAGGCTCAAACTACTGCAATGCACTGCTTGGAAATATTGTACAAAATTGTTGAATTCAGTCATTTCATTTTTGAAAATTCCTTTTTTTTACTTTCTTATATCACTAATTGTTGTTTAATTAAAGTGCTATAGGGCTGCCCTCTCTTAGTTGATTAATTGACTAATCAGTCGTTTTGGTCGACTAAAATTTCTTTAGTCGATAAGTACTTTTTAAAGCTATTTTCATGCTGGGTGACTTATTTCTAAGAAACTCATAAGCGCATCTCTGGGAAACACAAGATTTAAAGCATTGCTTTTGTCTGATTCTTTGTGGCCAAACTCAACTAATCTATCAAAATCCTATGAGCATTAGTCGACTATGCATATCTTTAGTCAAGGACAGCCCTTGTAAGTACTTCATAATCGCTCTGATAGAGAAATGGATTTAACAGTAAGACAGAGCGGTATTATTAAGGTCTTTAGTGGGATTTTCCAAAAGGTGCCTTTGCTTCGATGCTTTTGTTGCCACTTTCTTTACTATAATACTTGATCTTCATTCTCTGAAGCCGCTTTAAGTGGCAACACACCAGCCACATACAGCAGAGCAGCTGCTCATGACTGAAAACAAAGACTAGATTCAGCCAGGAGAATATCTCGGTTTTGGCATGTTTAAGTGGTGAGTTCAGTTTCGATCACTGCCCCTTCTGACTGCTAAAAATACCCGGTTGCCACACAGTGACTGTGCATGTCCACTTTCCAACCTGTCCAGTTCTCTATGTAACTTACATAACAGTAAGAACTGAGCTGGCAACATCTTCCCTTTAATGAAGCTCCACCTACATCTTTGTTAGATAGCTTTTAAAGTATGTACAGTTGTAATAACACCCCAGTGGCTGTGTTTAATGGTTACATTAAAGATTTGAGGTGCACACTTAGTAAAGCTGCATGCATGAACATATAGATAATAGTTTTCTTTATAGAAATGTGCTTAAAAGGGGATTAAAAAAACTAAAACAAGAAAGATGACAAACGTCAGTTTGTTAAAGAAACCTCATAGTGACATTGCTTGACTGCAACTGTCCATTTATAAAGGTGTAATCAAGTTTTAATTGCAATATGTAACATTGCATTATTAATCCCTCTGGTTTTAACACTCTGAACCCCAAGCAGTTACAGGGCGTTTCTTGCTTCTGTCACATATTACTCACTGGGGCCTAATTTTCCACTGCAATATATACGTTCTGAACTTCATGGCTTGCAGTAGGGAGGAATGTGTGGAGAATAACATTCAATCAAACTGAATTTGTATAGCATTTTTCATACAAATGACATGTAAAACAAAGTGCTTCACACAATGCGGGGGTATTGATCCCCCACCCAGCCTTCCCGTCTACAAACCAAGTAATGAAATTAATTAAAGATTAACAGTGGTAGTAAGAACCAGATAAGAGAATAGATAATATAAATAATAATATATATTATTATTATATAAATAATAACAATAATTATTATTATCATAAAACCTAATTAAAAACTATACTAAAAATAAATAAATTAATATATAGCTAATCCAACTCTGTTAAAAGCCAGACTAAAACATAAAAGACAATCATAAATAGATAACACAGTTATAATGCCAAGTTTGTTTTTCTTTGATGATATATTTTGAAAACAGTTTTCCAAAGTGTTTTGCCACAAACATTTTTACAACCTCTACTTCCAACCTCTCTTGTCCTCTCCTCTCTGCTCTGTGTAAACAGCCTGCAAATCAGTTAAAGTTTCACAGAATTTTTGTTGAATGTCTGCTGGTCTCAGCTGAGTCATGCGATGCTGAGGAGCACAGAATTTGATGCATTTTTTTACATGATCTAGTTAGTTCAAACTGTTTCTACTACCAATTTCATGTAGAACAGAGTGATTCTAATGAATCATCATTGTTTGAAGCTTGAATTTGATTTGGTTATATTACCTGATAGAAGCATTTGTCGCACAGGATTTGTTCAAGGGTCGTCAGATGTCTGAAAATCCGATGATTACGTTTCTAGCTTTGATAAATTATGTCATTTGGCCATGTATTTAAAAGATAACATGCCTTAAAGGGCCACTCCAGCCGTTTAGTATTGCAATTCCACAAAGATGGGGGACATCTAAGAGACACATTTTAAATAAGAATGCTCATAATCAAAGAAGCCAAAACTGAGATATGCTGACTTTTAGCCCTTATTGATTCTACGTTTCCCGCAATGCTCAATGTAAAGCTCCTTCCTTAGCCACAGAAGATATTATACACCTATAAACCTGTTAATGTTGCACTTGTACACCCTACAACAGTTTGTTTTACACCAAACCAACGACGCCTCAGTAACTTTCCAAGGCTGCAGGTGTGGGGAAATGCCAGCACAGGTTTGAACACCTGTCAGCAGGGGCGGGGCTTAGCTGTCGATTCTCGCTCCTCATTGGCTTTGGAGCCCTGAATGGCACATGTAGGTCAAACCCTGCTGGGCGGCTAGGGGTTGAAGCGCTGCTGCTGCTGGCTGATGTAACTTGGAGCGCGTATGAGCTAATGAGCTGCGAACCAGATGTAGAGTCAGTTTCAAAGGAGTGGATATCACTTGCACAAAGACACAGTGAGGCAGCGCCACAAAGGGGAGACGCACTTGGCAGTTTTCCAAAACACTGTCAACACATTCAATTGAAATCTGAGAAGGTGGCACACTGTAGAATGTAAGACTCTGCCTATTTATACCTGCTGGATTGCATAATTCAGTAAGGTGGTATGTGCACTGAGCACACTTGTAATCCTCACAAAGCAAACACATGCTTCTTAATGTGAAACATTCTTGCATCCTTGCGAGGAAAGTCCCTCTTTTTCTCACCCTCCGCGTGGTGGTCAGAGGTCAGAGGTCAGCTGTGGGGGTTTAGGGTCTTGTTGAAGATCCTATAAATATGGAGGGATGTTTGCAGACACAGCGGCTTGAGCCATTCGTTCACTTAACAAAACTTTTTACAACTAATGGTGGCTGTTAACAACAGAGTTTACAATTAGTTCTATCTTATTGCTCGCCCAGTAAAGGTCAAAACCAGTTAAAAACAGCCAGCATTCAACTTGAACACTTGCATATATGCATACTTTTTCCTTCTTAAATCCAAACTTGCAGAAAATAAGGCTTGTTTTTGCTTTGAACACATGTATCTGCTGTCTGCCAAGATTCTGATTCGAATTGCAATCAATTAAATCTTTATTTTTTTATCTGAAGCGTTTATAACATTCTGTAGCTTCTTGTAGTGTTTCTTATGTATTCAAATATGAACAGTGACTTAAGTCTGGGAATGCGTGTTTCAGTGAAAAAAATACTTTTTTCCCAAGCCCTTCTAAAAACGTTTCTCATGTAATTGATGGGTTTCTGAATGATGCTGCTGCTGCACATATACAGTTTATATCCTTAGTATGTGACCTACAGTACCTTAGATGTACTGCTGTGGAAGCTGCATTCATCAGATTCTAAAAGTCGCAAACACACAAACAAACAAGGTGTTCTGCAATGCAGAATTACTTTTTTGTCAAAGGAGCTTGATGGTTTGGAAGAGTGCATTTGCACTACTGTGGACGGGGGCAGCAGCAAGCTTCTTGTATGTACCTAAACAAAGGCCCACTCAGTTCAAGTGTATACTTTATTTCGAATATTTTCACTGTCACCTTGCCAGCAGACAGCCTTATCCAACAGGAAACCGACGCAATTATATCTAGGCAAGCGAATTGATAAGATGTTATTGATACCAATCTTTTTATTCCAAAACATAGTGTACTTTGACGATTTTTATCAGATTTTCCTTTTTTGTTATTGCACAGAGAAACAAGTACTAGCACAACAAAATTAGCCATCAACCCGTCCAAGTGTATACTTTAAACACACATACAATAGAGATGAAAGAAAAGAAATACAGCACAACTTTTTGTAAGATTTGTACAATAAAGAAACATTAGTAACAACAATAATAACATTATAATAACAATATATGTAATGTAAAATTTGTAGTACAAATACAGTGCTAAATTAACATATAATAACTTAATTAAATAAGTAAACTGTCAGAAGAGGAGTTGATAAGCTCAGAGGCAAATGATTCCAGTGGATCACACAATTTGGAAATGGTTCTTAACTAGAAACGTTTCTCAATTCCCATCCCTAGTGATATCACTCTGTTCAAAGCCACCAGTGATGTCATTACAGCCTCTGAATAATCAGAGCACACCAGGTTCATGGTCACTGATTCAGCAGAACATGTGTTTTAGAGTCAGTAAAGAGTCCCACTCTGTGAAAACGGACACAGAGGAGAATGTGTGCACTCAGAAGCATTCGTATGGCCCATTTTTCATTTTTAAATTGACCTCAATGATGGACATAATATTAAAAAGGAGCTATTCAGCATCTGGTGTACTCAAATTGACCTGCTTTTGATTTTAGAAAGGAGTCTGGCAGTTGATTTGTGGACGCAAGTTTAGATTTTCTGACCCCCAAAAAGTCAAAAACTGTGTTTGTTAAAAGCGGAAACTTAATGTAATACTGTATGCCTTGTTTACAGAATATACAACTGTCAGCTTGGGTGGGGACAGGTCATGATGGCAGTCATCTGATGTCTTTAAATGCTCCCATTAGTTCTGTTTATTATCTGTACTTCTCTATTCCTTGGAAAAGTACAATGTTCAGTACTGTTTGTCATGGTCTGTTTAAATTGGCCAGTGTTTATCATGGTGCTAACAAGAAAATGATTCTGTAAATGTGGTGTCATGCTTAATGAGCCCACATGCTTGCTGACCGGTGACATCTTGGTACAGGTGACTCAGTGTAATTTGAGAACACAGTCGCTGCTTTTGTCTAAATATCTGAGTGGTGTTTTCCAGCTGGGTACATGGTAAAAAAAAAAGGGCACAGACTGAACTTTCCTTTGGTTCCAGATTATTCAAATAGAAACCGAAGTAAATCTGTGCTTATTAAACAACAGACAGTCTGATTTTGGTGTCCTCCTCCTCTTTAAGTCAAGGTCAGAACCTTGAGCTTGAATAGAATTACAAGATGCCGCCGTCCTCATGAGCAGGCAGATCAATACTGACTGATAAGATGAACAGAGCGAGGGTCCGCAAGAACAGGACTGTTTGAAAACAGAACAAGGTTAGGACAAACCAGGCCCGTGTACAAAAGGCCAATATGGTGTTTACTAAAGGCCTGGTATTTACTGAAGTCAGAGTTTTTGTCAATAGGTTTTTTTTCCTGGAATTTTCAGGACTGCTCATTGTTCCGACATCCCACTGGTACGACTCATGAATATATGGTTCTGAAGACCCTCTGAAAATACACACTGGAGTCTAGTAACTGCACACATGCTCCTTAAGAAATTATAATTTTTTTGTGGTGTGACAGTGCTGTGGTAAAGGAATAAAACACTTGGTTAAGGTTAGAGAATGATTACTTTTTTGGACTATTGGGACTTTAGACCAATGGCATGGCACCAGAAGTGTTAGTTTCGAAATCGGTCAGACGATGCTATGTATAGTTTCAGATTTCCTGACTACTTTTCAGAGAACTTCAAATACTTTTCAGAATACAGAAGCTTTTTGTTTCAGTTTTGCTCATTGGATCAGTCAGCAATAAGTAACAAATATGAGCTTTGTTTTGTTCCCTACTGGTCTTCTCTTGGTTTTCTGTGCTCACTTTATTGAATTTCAGTCAGACAGCCTACACTGCTGCTTCTGTGGATTTATGGCTTTTTGTAATACATGTGCCAAGTATAACAGTCTGTGAATGCTTAGAACCGTCAAATGTCATTTTTTGTTCCAGGACAAATAAAATGCTCAAGTCCTGAGGTACAAATGACCAATCCCCTACCTCTAGGGGTACTGCATTTGTCCAAGCTTTCTGTGAAGAAAAAACATTGTGAAACTTTCAATAGTCATATGGTCTTCACTGCTTCTCATGTATTGTACGTCCATAAATTGTGGCTGTCTAAGCTCAGTCAAAGGACTCGGCAAAAGCTTTTTTTACGTGTTACATTGAAAAACACTGATGAAATATGACTGAGGTCTTAGTCATGCTAGCAAGGGATGGAAACTTTGGTCTGGACTAAATGATCTCATCAACTATTAAATGTAGTGAAACTTGAATTTAGATCAGTAATGGTCATGGTCGCCAAATGGTTAAATTTACTCCCTTGCGCAGCAAAATGTATGTCAAATGGGCACCTGCAGACCCTCGCACAGAGCTGTATTCAAGACCAATATAATCAAGTCCAAATCAAATCCAAGACCAGGTTCAGTTGAGTCCAAAGGTAACCAAGAACATAGCCGTGTTTCCACCGGGAAAGTCTCAGGCCACGCCCTCTGAAATGTCCGCTCACTCTGCGTGTCTCCATTACAAAAAGGCCCCCAGAAGAGATTTTAGAGACTCTGGAGGTGGAGGTATGGTTTTTGATCGTGGCGACGGATTAAACACGGGAGACGCAACTGTCAGCAGCTGATCATAAAGAAAGTAGCATGGCTAATTAAGCACAGCGTCTCTGCTGATCATAAACATTGCGATTGTGAATTAACCGGCATCGCTAACTGTGCACAGAGTGTCTGGTGCTTGTTGTAAACAAACAGAGATCGCTAAGTGAACACCAGCCGCGGGCCCCATTGGCTTGTTAAGAAGAGTAAGACTCTCCAAAAGTCTCCAATAACACCAGAAAACGCTAAGGGGGTCTGAAAAGTCGCTAAATACATCAACAAAGTAGCTAAGTTGGCAACAGTGCTTCGCTGGCTTTTACAAATGGCGTGTGTTGTTGTGGCGTCGAGTACTACGTCACATCCTGCTTAGAGTTCTATCTAATCGGCAACCAGACTTTTTTTTCAGGGGAGAAAAAACGGCCCTGCTCTTCAACAGGGACAAAAAAAGTGCCATCAAAAGACCGATCTGGATGGCTCCTATTTAAATTAGGGGCGTTTCAGCGAGTGAGACCCGCCTCATTCCGGGTATTGGACTGTAGTGTTTCCACTACAGTCCAATACCCGTCCAGTAAATCAATCCATCCTGGCCAATTCTTAGTCTATCAAGGCCAAGACGAATGCATTACTTCAAAAAAGTAGTATGGAGACAGGAGTCCACACAGGTACAGAACTCAAGTACTATAGCCCTGCCCCTCAGTGTACTCGCTCATGCATAATGTATAATTTCAGTTTAGAGCTTCAAAGAGCTGCTAGCATGACAGTAGATGACACTCTGACATGTTCTGTGAGTCAATGGGATAAAAGAACATAATTAAAATTTGTATGCAATAGAAGAATATGGTATCGGGTTTTGGTCTGAAACAAACCTGCTGTACCTGTCAGGTAATAGATCACGGCCCTGGCTGAAACACTTATATACACACATGTGCAGGCTTTGGAGTCAAGTGTTCAGCTGGAGAATCAGAAGTATGCAGCTGAATATTGAGGGAGTTAAAATGGAAATCTGCAAGATCATATTTTGCTTTTCAGCTTTAATCTAACAATGAAAATGACCTTGATTTTTTTTAACAAGATGTTAAAACTGGACAACAGCATCCAGCATGTGTGATGTGTGACAACGCTACTAAGAAAAGGGAGTTGTCTCAACGTGTCGTGATAAATTCCTCCCAAGTTGAAGCAGCGCACTAATTCATCTGGAGGAGGGTTTGCTTGTAGTTCAGTACACGTGTGTGGCTCTCAGTTCTGTATGATGTGGTTGTGTTTCTGTAGCTCCACCATTTGTCACCCAGGGTGTTACATATTATGACAAAGTACAGTAGCCTTCTCAGTTACCACACATCAAATAACCAGCAGCATTAAATCTGTCTGACATAATAGTGCATTGGCATATGAGTCCATGACAGCCACCTCCTCAGCAGACTCACACATTGGGAGCACTGCAACCATTGCAGCTGTTATTTTTTCTGTTACCATTCATGTAACGGAGATGATCTGTCATATTGTATGTGTGTTTAAAGTATACGTTTGGACAGGTTGATGGCTAATTTCGTTGTCCTAGTACTTGTAAGGAGAATCTGACTGACTCTGATAATGAGGCAGTAGTAGCTAGCTTGCTTTCTTGGCAAGAATAAGATGAGGACCTAAATATGAATAGACAAGTTGACTATTAGCTTAGCTTAGCATGCAGAGAGGAAGCAGGTGGAGACAGCTAACCTAGCTCTTTCCAAAGGTGAAAAAACAGCAGGTTGCAATTTCCCAGTAGGACATTTGTTTGAATGTAGTTAATATTCAAACTGTATGAATTCAAGATTGGCTACGGTCTACAGTCACAACAGAGAGGTTTAAGTAGTTTGAAAATATTTTCTGGTTGTCGCTTTCCCGATGAAGACAGAAAGTTTAGCCTCTTGTTAAAAAACTGTATAAATCCATTCAAGTTGTGTTTCATTTCAAACCCTTTCGAACTTGACTTTTCGAAAAAGTCTCAGTTGTACTTCACAGTGACTCCCAGCAACCCTGTCTCCTAAAACGTATGTTCTCACTCAACGAAAATGCATTCAAAGTTATTTATTCAGGGAAACACATTTTTTGTGGATGTTAAACAAGTGGTAAATGTTGTGAATTGAATTACTTTGTTAGGTTTAGGGGGAAAAAACTTTTTCACATGTATTTTTATTTGAATGTTGATGCAAAGAAAAAAGAATTTCCATAAAACAAAATCCACCTGTTTTTTTATATTATATTTTATTTATTCTATGTACTTATTTGTATAATACATCACGTAATTATATTAAGTCAGCATTGACTTTTGTTTTCACATGGGACATGAACAGCAGCCTCCAGGGTTAAAGTCCTGTTTTTGTTTGTTTCAGCCATTCAGCTGAACTCTTTGCTACACAGACTTTGATTATAAATGCATTTGTGATACATCAAAAACAAACATAATCCAGGAGAAAATACAGTGTCAATCATAACATAATTGAGAAAGCAGTTTTGATGTCCGTCAACATGACTTTTACCACAAGTTTTTGTCATTTTAACACACACAACAACATTTTTTGTTGGTGTAGGATAATATTGTCACTTGCTAGCTGTTTCTAGTCATTATGCTAAGCTAAGCTAACCAGCAGCTAGCGGTAGGTTGATATTTAGCGAACAGATACAACAGTGGTATCAATCTTCTCATCTAACTCTTTGTAAGAGTGCCCAACTCTTCCTTTAACTCCTTTGACCTCAGGAGCACGGCTGGGAATTATGGTTCGACACATCAAAGATCAAGTCAATGGTTTTAGCAAATCGTCCCATTGACCTATGATCTGTCTTCCCTCAGGCAACAGTTTAGTTGGATTGTGATCTTTTTTTCCTTTTTGACTGTGAACTTTTTCAACTTGAATCAGTTGGGCAAGGAAGTTGTGGTCATATCTGGACAAGTTTGTTCTTATTCGACCCAGCTAGTTTGAATTAAGTTAAAGATGTAATAAATTTGTGTTCTGTAACTCGCAAAAGTCCCGAGGCTTGTCTTTGATGGAGGAAAAACAAGCCATGGGGTACATTTCTACACATAATAATGACTAAGTGTCATGTGATGTAGCCTATGTTACATCATATAGCAGTCGCCTACTTGCAGACAAGTGCATAGTGTTAATAGATTTTACACACATGGGACAGAAATATCTGTTGCCTCAGACCTGTGAAATTCTTAAAGGGGCCCCCTTAGTTTCAAAGACTTCATAAGATTTGTAGAATTATTTTTGACTAAACACATGTTTTTACCTTGCACCATATCTTATTCTTTCCTTATAGTCCAAGGTTGATTTTTATTTCATATTTAAGCAGTCATGATTGTCATCTGGCCAATGATTCACCAGCATACTTTGTGTGGTATTTGCAGCCAGTCACATGCGGTTGAGAGGTAAAGGCTTAATTTAGAGGCCTTCAAATTCCAGCTCATAAAGATCTCTGACAGGGCTATTGGGGCGTTCTTCTGCAAAACAAAGATACAAGGTGATGGGGTTTTGGATGCGAGTGTCGGAGCTATCATCCATGGTGTCACGTTAGAGATGTTTTGGTCAAAACGCGGAGGTTAATAACCCCGTTGAACTATGACGGAACCATGGCCTGTTGTTGACCAGCTGATGTCAACACTCAGTGTTATTCTCCTTCTACAGAACATTCACACATCCATGTGAGGAAATGTAGTTAAATGTTGTTCAGTCAAAGAGAATAACAATTTTTACTGTCTGTCACTGTTAACGTCAGACTTTTTAGTTTAGGTTCAAAACAAATGCACAAAGAAGTCAAAGCAGTGCTTAAAAGCGCAATAAGAAAATAGTGTTTCCTCATCCTTGATGATGCTTATTGAGGCAATCTCTTCCTGTGTCAAAACAAAACCCAAAAGCTAGACACCTCCTCACCACATTGACACTGGACTCTGGAAAATTCAGCTATATACATCTAGGGAAGTTGACAAAAACAGCTCAAATGTTTTTGGCTAACTCTGGTGGACACCGTCACTAGGATGACAAAGTTTTACCAAAACACTTGGGGGAATGGGGAAGGCAGAAGGGTGGGTCAACATTTACCCACATTTACTGAAAAGAGTCAGAATAAAACTGAAAGAGTAAAATATCTGACAAGTTGGACCAACCTGTCAGTGAATAAGTTGTGTTTTTATTCATTGTTTTGTTAAAGGGATCATTTTCATAAAACATAAATACATACAGCTGCTTTAAAGTAGACACCACTCAGAAAGCAACTATACAGATTGCCATATTGATTCTAAATCTCACTTCTAGGGCTGGGCGATATGAGCAATTGTTCAGTCAAAGTCAAATATGACATGTCACAAGTAGTTTTATTGAAACCGTTTATCTAAGTGAACATAAATAATGTATAAAAACAGGAGTACATTTTTTAAATAAATCAAAGCTCCATAAAGTGCACATTTAAATAAAAAAAATAAAAAACCTAAACAAAAATAGCCTAATGAAATAAAAGAGGCTAATATTTTTTTCTGAAATAAATTTATTTATGTGAGAAAAGATTAGGGAACATTACAAAAGAACTAAACATGACAAACCCTAGTAAGGTCAGCATTTATAGATAAATAAAGAAAAAAATTAACTATATTGATGTATGCGATATAGTCTAATTCCATATCACATTTAGAAATATATCAATATATTTTTTATATATTGATATATTTAAATCAGCTTAACAACAACTACTTTGATACAAAAATTCCATGATAACTGAACCAAAGTTAATACACTGACGGGTGTTATCAATTTTCTTTTCTGAGGTTATTTGCTGCTCTTTCCGGCTTATAGGGACGGTCCACCCCAAAATTAAGAAATAAATATTTTCCCTCTTACCTGTAGTGCTTTTTATGAATCTAAATAATTTTGGTTTGATAATCCACACACCTTGTTGTGAGTAGTATGGATCAATATGTGTTCCTGATTTGGGGCTGAACTATCCCTTTAACCCTCCTGTGGTCCTGGGGTCCTTTTTTAACCCCAAATCATTTTCAACATACGATTAATACAGGTTAACTTTCATAGATTGCTTGATACATGCATGCACACATAGTCAAATTTGAAACTTAGGCCCTAATTTTTTATATTTGATTAAAACTGACAAATAATAATGAAAAAAATATGAAAATTATATATCAATGTGTTGGTCTTGACTTGCCGTAAAAAAGTGGGGAAAAAAGTTGTTAATCATTTTTTATTCACATGTCCTAAAACCAGTGTGATGTCATGGGGTCCTTTTTGGCCCCTGAGGAGGATGGGTGTGATGTTTTTTTTTTTTGTTGACATCCAAAAATGAACAATGCTTTCAAAACATAAGTTTCACTAAAAGTTGACATAACCTACTCTGTGCATTCCCATCAAGAAATTATCTTTTCAAGATAACTATTGAAAAAAATTTTCAGGTTTTATTACTTTTTTTCCTCTTGAAATGAGGCTTAATTTTGTATATTTGACTAAAAATTGACCAATAATAATGAAAAAGATATGAAAATTATGTATCAATATTTTGGTCATGAGTTGCCTTAAAAGGTGAAAAATAATGTTGGTAATATTTTTTCCTACAAGTCCTAAAAACTGTTATATCCTATCTGTGGCACAGACTTTCTGATAATGGTTTAAAGTCTTCAGCAAAAGAACAAGTTGACCCTGATGACATTCTCAGGGTCATTTAGTCAGACTCCACAGCAACAGAAGGCTGTTTTTACAGGCTGAATAGTACTTGTGATAATTAAAATGCCCCTAAGCCTTTACGTTTTTGCACTAGAGATAAAATAATTTCTGTCATTATTAGGGTTGTCACAATAATACAATTTTCAACTCGATACCGATACTCAGGAAAATATTCGATATTCGATACCATTTTCCATACCACAAGGATAAAAACAAAGACCTCAAAATGTAACAGAAATATTTTTATTAACAAGAAAAATGCAGCATGTAAAAATTAACAGAACAGTAGGTTAAATATTTATAATAAAAAAAAACAGTTGTGCAAAAAGAAACTGCAACTATGATAACAAGCTTCAGATACTCGATACTTTTGAAAATGAGTATTGTATCCGGATACAACGTTTTAGTATCGATACTTTTTTGAGTATCGATACTTTTGACAACCTTAGTCACTATAACATTATTACTGCCTTTACAGGTTCATACAATATTTTATAGAGATATGAGTTGTTTCTTTGGCTCAACCTGAACCTTCTAGTCATTTTGTTTTCATGAGTGTGAAGTCTTTGAGCTCTGTCACTTTTATAGCCGGCTGCTGCTCCTCTGTGAAGTTTGTGACCCCCAACCCCCGCAAGGCTTAGCCAGTCCCTGTTTGGTATGTTGCGGGATTGGCTCAGAGACAGCTTTCTAGTCACAGGTGATTGGCCGACTATGCATGTGAAGGAGCACACGCACAAGCTTGAAGGACTGCCATGCCATTTAAGGAATGTCCCTGCAGCTGCAGAGAGGATCATGGTGACAAGTTTGTGGTTTGTGGGAATTTGACTTTCACTTAGTTGGGTTGTTGCTGTAGTGATTACTGTGTATAAGAAGGATGATTATGATGGATACCCACATTTATAGACGTAAAGAAAAGTTGCATTTCATTTTTGGGATGCAAATCTTGGTCCCAACATGCTCTGCTAGCGGTTGTGTTGCATGTTTGCTTACAGGTTTCCTGGCTTTAAACCAAAGCTAAAAACACTTTAAAGACTCTTACAAATGAAAATTTGAATCACAAAAAAAGAAAAGACACACTTTCTGAGCTCAGTACACTCAGCAGTTCTGCAGCTACCATCTTTCTTGGCCCCAGGCCTGAAAAATGTGTTTTAACCCTCTAATCCCCTCTGAAAGGTATGTTTTCTTCAAAGATACACGTTTATCATAGAACGAACCAAACGAAGGTTAATTGTGATATTTCTGTCAAAATAACTTTATTATGTGTCTAATTTAAAACTTTGCCAAGAACTAGATTGTGTTAAAAACATTAATTTCTGCTCCTCAGTGACACTGTGAGGCCGTGATTGATTCTGCTGAGATGAACAGTCGCATGACAAATATTCACTGAAAATCTGTTTACACAGAGCAGAGAAGAGAGGACGGGAGAGGTTGTAAAAATACAAATAGTTCAATATGTATAGCATTAGGAGTTTCTTTACCAAATATCCGTGACACTTCTTGGTTTTAAATATATAAATTCCATGTTCCGCCAATTTAAAGTACTTGTGTTTTTTCAGTTTTTTATGATTTATGTCATTATAACTGTGTTATTCTGCACAAAAGTCATTTTTGAATTGTTCCTTAGCCATGATTGTACTTGGACTTGTATATTGCAGTGAAATAGAAGATCACAGTGAGTAAAAAGTATAAAGAGCAAAAACACCCTGAAACTACTTGGAGTTCGGAGGGTCAAATTTATATTCTTTATAATGGTCAGTAGGGGGTGATTTCCCTGGTGTCTAAATGTATGAAATCTATGAGAAAATTACCCTACTTCTTGCTTGATTTATTAACTCAGAAAACCTTTTCTTCATAACTTTATGGTCTCAGTCGCAAGTTTCATGTCTTCTTAAATGCAGCATGATATTTGTTTTGTAAGTTATGGTCCCATCTTTAGTAAAATAGATGATAAAGAATGGTATGATTTAAGGTGTGGCTACCTTGTGATTGAAAATTTCTGCCAAAAAACTGTGTGTTTTCATATTAGAATTTTGATCACCACAAATGTCTTGCTCAGCGTTAATGTTCTGAAGGATTTCGTTATTTATGATCAAATAGAGTATTGTAGTTGAGTATTGAGTATTGCTGATGGAAATTTCCACTCAATAGATTTCTAAGTTTCTCGCAGTTTGTCCCTCACATGCTGCATGTGAGTCTATGTCCCTCCTTTTGGAAACATTACAAAGTGGACAGAGATAAAAAACCTCATCCCTGACATAAGCACGGCCTTGGGCACAGCGACATCCCCCAATGCTGTCCTCTGATTGGTCGCCTGGCGGCACAGCCTTCCCCGAAAAGCACTTGTGGGCATCTGTGTGTGTGTGTGTGTGTGTGTTTGCAGCTGCGTGTGCAAACATTTGTGTGTGTGTCTATGTGGGTACAGAAGAGACAGTACAGTGACGAGAGAATCAGTTGTTTGAAGCGTGCAAGGGTGTGTGTGTCCACCCATGGTGAGCCAGCAGCCCTCAGTGACCTCGGCCTCTTGTCACTGCACGAGTTTGGCCTGTATGATTTTGCACCGGTATAAAACTGAACGGTCACGTGGCGTGTCATGTGATCACGTCTTGAAGCGCCCGTGGGTATTTAACAGCGTTGGCGCAACGAGGTGTCTTCAGTCTGATGGTAGCGAAAGTTCTGGCAATGTCACACTTTAGTTACCAGTTTCCTCTTCATTAATCTACATGAACTCTCCTCTATCTATTTACATATTGTCTCTGTTTCAATATAATCTTTTATATACATTTTTATATATATATATCAATAATTATTGATTTTTTTTTATGTCTCTGCCAGTGGTTTTCTTGCCAATTTCTGTTAAGGCAGACATGTGCGTGTGTTTGAGTGTGTGTGCATGTGTTTGTGTGTGTATTGGGGGAGTTATGAGTGTTCTCAAAGGAGGAGGGGCCTGAGTGAACTCTGGCTGTCCTCATTGGTCAACTCAGGCCCTCCTTCCTCCCTTTTAAAAGCCTGCTTTCTCACCTGAGATACAAAATAGCTGCAGCTCCTCACCAATTCACTTGTCTATCATCTGTCTTAAGAATACATTTGTTCCTCGAGAAAATAAAGGAACAATCCAGAAGCTTCTTTAAGGAACTTTTCTGAGTAAGTGAGTATGCTTATTATGCTTTGCTTAATAATGTAGTGCAAATGTAGTTAAAAAAAATACATTTTGCAATCTTTGGATGTGTTTTGTCAAAATTGGAGTGTGCTTGTTGTGAAGGGAATAATGGAAGTTCTTCTCCAGACTTTTTGGAGTAAAAGCATTTTTTCTAGACTGCAGCAGGGTGTGTTTGAACACACATTGGTGTTCACTGTTACCAGTAAAGCAGAGCAGAGTTTGTGCAGTATGCAATGCTGGAAGGAATTTTGCTCTCAGGTGGTGGCTGATGCAAGAGTTTGTTTGGGTGGAGGATGTAGAGATAGTAGGAGTGTTTTAAGAGGGAAGACATGAGGTGTGAGACTTTGACGAAACAATCCAATATTTTGTCTTAAAGCATGTTTCAAATTGTTCTTTTTTTTAAAAACTATGCAAAGGGTTGGAGATTGGCAGCAAATCAGTTCTATTTTTGTCTTTTTCAATTTTTCTGTTTGCGATGAATGTTTGATGTTACCACACACAAGCTGCACAATAATCTGTAGATCAAATGAAGATATTAACTTACTGCAGGCTCTTGAGCTCTAATTCAAACTCAATTTCTTCAATGCGTTAAACCTTAAATTGTTGAATCAGGACAAAGTTAAAGAGTTAAAGAACTTGGTGAGGCTGCCACCAGCAGGAAGTGTGATTACTCAGTTGATTTGCTTGTGTTTTCCTGTTTTCTAATTTCACATTGCATGTACTTTCATGTCTACTTCTGCTTTGAAAACCAGTGACAGCATGTTTGAACTGAGAAAAGATTGTTTTGGATGATTTATGATCATTACATCAGAATCTGTTTACTGAAACACAAAAGAACTCACAAGGTTAATTTGTATAACCATGTAAAAGCTATAGAAGCTTAGCAGTGAGTGCTGGCCAGTGTGTGGCCTGGCCCACACTTAGCATTAAAATTAACAGCTGTAAACACATCCTGGGACACCCTGAGGTCACAGTGGGATCCAAACACTCAGGCCACCTTCACGAATCTGAGAGGCATTTATCTGCATACAGTATTGGTGTCTGCATTCTCTTTTGTTACATTTCTAGTTCTTTAATTAGCATTGTGGTGTGTATCCAGTATGGAAATGACCTCAGCAGTGTTCTCTAAAAGCTGTTATATTCAAGTGCAAATGTGTGCCGTCTGGTGGAGACGATTATGTTAAATAAGTGTTTTGTTTTTTAAAAAAGTCTGGCAATATGTTGTATCACACCAATGCATTCTGGTCAATGTCTTCATTTCTTCTGTATTTGTGCACATCTTCTGGAAGCTGACGGACACAAAACAGAGCAGGATCACCAGAACTGTGTGGGTAGTATATACTTTAAGCGAGACTCCATCATAGGACATGATGAAGGGAGTTAAAAAATGGCAAAACTGTATAAATACACATCATGGATGGATAATAATAATAAGAACTGGATCCAAAGATACTGCCTATTTATTCCAATGAGAAGAGTTTGCCTGGTGCATGCACCAAAGAAGTCTTTCAGGGTTATTTTCACATTATGCAGCCCACTGGCTAGAAACAGAAGTGTTTCTCCTGCTGGCCCCACCCACGATTTCCTACTAGGGTTGGGCGATATGGACCAAAAGTCATATCCCGATATATTTAGGCTGAATATCGATATACGATATAAATCCCTATATCACAAAGTGAGAGCAAATGTTCAAACAAAGCCAAAGTCAAATATGACATGTCACAAGTAGTTTTATTAAAACTTTTTATTTAAGTGAGCATAAATACTGTATAACAACAGGAGTGCCTTTTTTAAAATCAAAGCTCCATAAACTACACATTTAAATAAAAAAATATCTTAAATAAAAGCTGCAGCTTGCCTGGAGCAAGGATGACAGTGCCAATTTGAACTATATCGATATATGTGATATGGTCTAATTCCATATCACATTTAAAAATATATGGATATATCGCCCAGCCCTATTTCCTACCCAGCCCCTAGGCTTTCCATTGCGATAACTTGCGAAATAACAGAATTTTAAATCACTGTGTTCTGTACACAGTTATAAAGGTGTGTCTTTTATCATAGTGGTCTATGGGGAAATGGTTTTCGTCGCCATGTTTGTTGTCAGCCAAGCTGCCCTCTAGTGGATATATAATTCTTAACATCCATGCCAACGTAAACGACACATAGTTTAAGAAAAACATGCTTGATAAGTTGAACGCATGAACATATATACGATCCACTATAAGGGTCCCAGTTTGGAGGTTTGAATATAAGGTCATGTTAAAGAATTGGTCACCCATTGTACATTTTACACACATTACATCGTAGTTGTGAACTGTGGTCAGTTAATTTCCGCCAATCCGATTCGCCGTCAGGGCCGGGCCCCCGTGGCACACTGCCAAACGTGTGCATCTGTGATGTTATGGTTGTAACAACGGCAGCATTAAACCCAGAAACGCGTGAAGTTAACCAAGTCAGACAGGTTAATCCTCTTGGCAATGAGAAGTGAAAACTCTTCTTCGTTTCTGTCTCGCCACACAGCAGAGAGCGACAGTGAGAGATTAGGTGTACTGGCCTGTGTGATGTGCTTGTTAACGGTAATGTAGCCGCTTAATCTCTGTTGGCTCAAAGATATCGGAGGTTTAACGCAGCCTACTTCCGACGAGCAAGATCACAGGGAAAACAGCAGCCTTTCAATGGCTAAGACTTAATTTAAAATGAGTTTTGAATCAATTTTGTCTTGTAGATCAGAGTGCTTTAGCCAGGAGAGTGGAGAGTTTTATCACCTCTGACATTGTCAACAGCTGATAACCTTGCTGACAGTGGAAAGCTTTCTGTGGATGCATGGTGGCATGTTGACTGTAAACACATTGTGATGCAAAGATCCTGCTGTTAACTCACTTCCTAAAGTACAAACCGTTGCTTCACAAGCTTCCATTGATCACTGGTGGAAAATAACTGATTACATTTCAACAAGAATTGTACTTCCTGTGTGTATAATTTAGGGGTTCTTTTTTTTTCCTTTTTATGCAACTTAATACTCACAGGTATCTACATTTCTGAGAGAAATATTGTACTTTTAGCATTTATTTGACTTTGCAGTTCCATACTTTATATACAAAACCAATGATCGGTTTACAAAATATGATGTATTTTTACTACAGGGCTGCACAATTATGGTAAAAAATCATGATCACGATTATTTTGGTCCATATTGAGTTCACACACAATTATTAACACAATGATTCATTGACTGTAAACAGTATGAATATATTGAACCTTTAAGTGGGGATTTTCTTGATTTTTTTGAAAAAATAATGCTTCTGAAAAACGAAAAACATTTTTTAGCTTTTTTTTTTTGGTTTGCCACCCATTAACTTTTAACTGTTTTGAGTCACTCTCACCACTAGAGATGTCATCATTTCAAAATCAAAAGTGTGATTGATTATATCAAAAAATTTAACTGAATCGTGACATTTATATCAAAAGTCAAATTGAATCATGGATTTAGATTTAGATTTATGACACCCCTATACACCACTTTCATATCGTCCTTTTGGGACTCTGCAGAAAGCTGTTTTCAATGAGTCAAATGACTTTTCAGCACCAAATGGTTCTACCGATAATGTTAGCGAGCCAGATATTTGCACTAAAACTTCAAATTGTGCTCCGACATTCCAATGGGTTGTAAATGCTTTTCAACAAAAGAGAATTTCGCAGGTACTTTTTCCTGTGACACCTCTCTTGTCTTGGTTGAATGCTTGTTGCTATGGTTCCTGCTTTCCCTGGGTTGTTTGTCATTGAGTAGCAATTGGGATCTTTCCCTTCGCCCAATCAAAGGACTCTTTGTGTGACAAACAGCAACACTGCACATAATTTGGCTGTTAGTTGCATTTATAATCACACAGGCTTTGTTCTCTGTCTTTGCTCTCCTTACATAACTCAATGATGAATGCTACAGATGGAAAATGTGTGTCCCCCCCCTTATTTTTTTCTCTTTAATGGTAGTGGGTGAGGCTGTGTAAACCAGCTTATACATGAACAAGCAGCCTGTTGATGGTGGCGGTCAGGAGGCCTCTTGAACTCATTGCATCCTTGACCTGGTTTCAGAGCTTGTTGACTTTTACTCGACCAGCAGCGACATCTATTTACCTCAATGCTGTAATATCGTCCTACAGACAGAAGGCACAGCTTGTATAAGTGCACCCCATTTACCATTTATTTTATGATATAACTAGTTCACTCACTTCAACACTCATTTGTTAACGCAATAAATCAAGCTGCTGTAAAATGGCAGTAGCAGTAACAGGAGGTTGGTGAAGCTGTATGAGGCGCCAAGGTTGCATCACGCCCCATGCTTCCTCTTCAAGGTAGCATAACAAACAGTCCCTCAGTTCCAGGAAATGAGGGGGACTGATTTGCAGAGTCGTGGGCCTCATTTCACATTGAAGAGCTCTTCATCCAAGGTCAAAAGGCCCCGTTGAGGCCGATCAAGCCAGACAATACCTGCGTCTGCAGGCCTGCTATCAGTTTAAAGTGGACATTCCTGCGGTGAACTAATGACTTTTTAAGACTTGGGCAAGCAGCCACTGTTGTTGAAGAAGTCAGACATCTTCAAACGCGTGTTAGTCACTTTCCTCTAATGTTTCCTGTTGTTTTTTTTTATAGGTTTTTTCTAACGGCATCTAGCAGAAGAAGTTGAGGAAGAAGCACAGCACCGCCCTGTGATCTGTAAAAACTGAAATACCGAAAGCCGAACTACTCTGACTCTCGCCCTGCTGTGCACCACTATGCCGGGAGCTGTGGACCGTATGGAGCTAAGGAAAGTCTCCACAGAGGGGGATGATGACAGCACGGACAGCCTGACCGATGACCGCTACACGGAGCCTATTGACTCTGAGAAGGCTACCATCGACAGGTCGGCAAACCTGTCAAGATTTCTATTTCCATCCATAATTTGACATTGCAGGCACATTTTGCCCTCTAAATATTTCGGGTGCAACATTGATTCACTCCATTTCCATGAATGGCATTACATTTTAAGAGAAACCCAATGAATCCAGTAAGGTTTCTGCATTTAAAACCCTGATTTCTGGACAAATGTTGTAACTGAGCTGGATTTTACTGTAACCATGTTACTGCATCACATGTACTCACATGTCTATAAGACGTCTGTAAGAAAATGAGCCTCTTCTCACTTAGTTTATTACCTCAGTAAACATTTTAAGAGTTTATGGTCTTCATTGGTTGTTTCTACTCTTTTTTATTACAGCATTATGTTCATTGTGTAAATTATGGTCCCATTTAGAGTAAAATAGATGCTGCAGGGTGTGGCTAACTATCATGGCATGCTGTCGTGTTTGTTATTGCATATTCCTTCTAGTTAAAACCCCAATGTATTGAACATAAGCAACTATGTGAATAATTCCCTACACAACCCAGCCGGTTTTCTACCGGAATGCATGGTTATAAAGCAAGTATCCTGCCTAACAAGTTGGCTGGCTGTTCATTTAGGCACCTTGCTAACAAAGCTAGCTAGTTAGTGCCTACCTTCCATCTAAATATGGTCACTTCTGGCTCCAAAAAACACCAAACTTAAATAACCAACACTGACAGAGGTCTTTTGATCAAAAGTGTGTCTGCAATGTCACCTGACATCGTCTGTTTGTTCTTGAATGCAACACAGAGACGACAGCTGAAGACGGGATGCCAGGATTTTACGTTCTGTCACCAAACATTACATAAGAGTTGATACATTATAAAGAGAACTGTGTATGCATTTGTTAATTTATTTATTTTTTTGGTCCCTGCAGCCAGTTTATGGATGACAATGATGACGCAGAAAGCCAGAAGTTCCTGTCAAATGGAATAATGAAGAAGAAGAAATATGAGGAATATCATGAAGAATATGTAAGTAGTTTACCTCCAAGTCTGTTTACTTAAAGGCAGCGCTGAAACATGATGGAGCATGTTAGTCACTGTAAGAGCAGCCATGAAGGTTATTAGAAGCAGTATGTTAGCAAACCAAAAATATATTCTCTACAGCCAATCACATTACATGGTTGCAAATGGACCGCCTATTTCTGTACAGTAACTTTTCCAGTAAAAGCACAGCAATTTTGATTTTGTTTGGAGTATAGTGGAATAAAAAGGCATGCTGGGAAATGTTGGCAGTCATGAGTTGAAGTAGAAGTTGTGTGAGAATGAGTCCAGTCAATAAAACTTAATAACTACTGGAAACGCACTAAACAACTGGTATCCAACAGTGTAGGAGAAAGTCAGGGTGTGTTTTTTTTCTTGAATTACAGCTTGTGGGTTACAAACTATTTACTATTGGCATTGAAGTCGTGTGTGGTTTGCTGCGCATTGCCAAATGTTTGCTCTTTTTTTTTTATTGCAGCGATTACAATACCGATTCCAGTTTTTACTGCAGTCAGTTATCTGAGACAGATTTTATTAAAGTGGCAGACTTTTTGGCGCAAGTTTTCCTCATAAAGATTTCTTTTCATTCTTTGTTTTCCTCTGAGCAGCATCCTGGTCACACCTCCTTTGGGATGTCTGTTTTCAACTTGAGCAACGCCATCATGGGCAGCGGCATCCTAGGCCTGTCATTCGCCATGGCAAACACTGGCATCGTGCTCTTTACGTAAGTACAACCGCAGCAAAACAAACGCTTTCCAAAAAGCTTTCCATTTTCTGTGTATCAGAATCTAAAAAAAGTCATAGCTCAAAGTGAAAATAAACAAAGTCTCTGTCTAAAAACCTGAATAATAGAGCTGAAATCATTTATAGGCCAAGTTGACTAACACTGGTTTCAGATTTATGTCCATCCTCAAATGACTACATGTCTGTTCAAGTTTAATTATAGAGCCAGTACACCCAACAGGAATATCATTATGGACAAGTACGAGCTGTTCTACAAACCCGTCAGTCCTGTGGACAGATAATGTGGTTGGCTAAAGTTAACTTTATGGGAGGAAAGAAAGTTCACATCAGGCCACATGTACAGTGTGATGAGTAAAAACATTTCACTCCCCATTAGCAAAACTGCTCTAATGGTTTATTCGTACTTTGACACCATTGTGTTCCAGGCAGAATTGGCTGATTACAACATTGTTCTGTCATAAATATAGTATTTTTTGCCTGAAAAAAAGGTTCCATGCATTTCCAAACACTAGGTATTTAATATATGATAAGTGATGAGCACATTCAGTTATTTTTAATGGTGTTATTGAAACAAATCTGCAGTGTTCCCAGCCATAGGAAATGAATGTGGGAGGCTCTATTATGTTCAACCAGCAAATGGAAAACTTTCCTTATACCTCCCTAAACACATCAGTCAGTTTAGACCAGAAACAGATGTTGCTTATGGCAGCATCCAAATGAGACTATGGCACCAATACATTCTTTTTGGATAGTTTCAAAACAGTATCCTGGCTTTTTTTCTCTCCACTTAACTGAGTAAAAATAATAGGTACATTAATTTATTTCACTGAAAAACAAGTAGTAGTGTAGCACATGTAATACTGAATTGTAATGAAGCTAAAAAATATGTCACATATCATCTAGCCAGAAACTATTTTTTGTGTTTGCCTTATGAACAGTTAATATACCATAATAGCAATCTACGAATAAACACAATAGGGTTAAACATGCTGTTATTATGTACTCTATATTTCACTTATCTGTTATAAATTAATCTTTGTCGATCAAAGTCATAGCAAGTACAATATATAACTGTATAACATTATAACTGCTTTGAGTTTTGCTAAAATTGTTATAAAAAAGGAAGAGACCACAGCCATGCTAGGCAGGTAAAATGTTAACCATGTTCACCTTTTTAGTTTACTAGCATGGTAGCATGCTCATAATGAAGAATGTGAACAGGCTGACATAAGGTATAATGTTTACCAAATTCACCATTTTAGTATATTAGCATGCTAACATTTGATAATTAGCACCTAAACACAAAGCTGATGGGGAAGTCATTAGTTTTGCAGGTATTTGGTCATACAGTCTATGGGTCATACACTAAGTATTGGACAAATTAAAAGTTTGACCTGATGATGGCGCTAGATAAAAATTCATGACTATAAAAGCATGTACCAAATTTATTTTAATAGAATCACTCACTGTTGGTGGAGCTTAAAAAAAGAATACATGGGATACATGGTGATGTGTTGGCTGACCTGTGGGCAGAAAGTCTTGTAAAAATAGATATTATAACCACAGTACCATCTGGAATATAGAGCAGCTCTGTCACACAGAAATGTCTGAACTCTTGCACTCTGTGCACTCAGTTCCTCAGTGCTATGTTACCCCCCTACACATGCATTATCAGACACCCTTCACCCCCCTCTGTGCATTATCCATGCCCCTGCTGCGTGGCCACCTCCTGAGCTGGTAGAGCTTGAGGGAACATGAGAGCACTCTTTCGAAGATCAGTGTCAGTGAAGTAGAGAAATAGGGACAGCAGATGATAGTGCAAATGGAATTATAATGAACTTGTGCCATCTCCTAGAGGTAACACATATATAAAAAAATTGTCTTTCTTTTCCTCACAACTTTTCACTACCCCTGCCTCTAGATTAAAGTATTTAAAACAACAAAGCTGACTTCATGCACGACGGTTGCTTCTTGTCTCAATGTTGCACTGGTCATTGACCCTTGTTTTATCTCTCTCTTTCCAGAGTCCTCCTCGTTGGTGTGGCCATCCTCTCCTTATACTCTGTACATCTGCTTCTTATGACAGCTAAAGAAGGAGGTTGGTATTCAAGTTATTTTAGTCCCAGCCTAGATTCACAAGATACAGAAGTGTATCCAGCTGATCGCCTCAATACGAAACAAATTCTGCTGGAAAAAAACAGCTAATTTTAGACTTAGACTTATAGATTTCTCCAATCTTTGCTTCTTTTCTGTGAATAAATACTGTTAATGCTCAATGCTACTCTTCTAGCCTTTAACAACAATGTCTTTAACTGAACTACTCACAATTTACAGACCTACAACCCATATCAAAGGGTCACAAGGAGATATTGTTTTGTATTAAGGGGTTTTGTATCAAGCTACCAAACATGTTGGGAAGCATTAGCTTTAAAATGATATCGGCCAAACTATACATCTGTACTGATGCACCCCCCTTGTGGCCATTGAAAGCAGTTGTGCTTTGGATTGAGTATACTTTAGAGGAATTAAGAGCAGCAAAGGTTAACAGTGGAAAATACACCTGATGCTTTTATCCACTTACTCCCAATGTCTTGTTTTGCATGACGAATTCCACTTGTCTGTTGTGGCAGGATCCCTCATCTATGAGAAGCTTGGAGAGAGAGCATTTGGTTGGCCTGGGAAAATGGCAGCATTTGGATCCATTATTATGCAGAATATTGGAGGTAAGCAGTGAAATTATGTGGTCTGATGGATTATTGTATTTGAGGCTTTACTAAATCTATGTGCGCATGTAATGGAGTTAAGTTTAAAATCTGAAGTGTTCTCCGCCCTGTCCTGCAGCCATGTCCAGCTACCTCTTTATTGTCAAGTATGAGCTGCCTGAAGTGATCCGAGCCTTCTTGGGTTTGGAGGAGATCACTGGGTGAGTGTGAACCTTTTGAAGATAAATGTTGTGTATATAAATGTATATACAGACCTCTTTTTAACTTCCATGTTGTCTCTGTGTTGTGTTTGCAGTGAATGGTACCTGAACGGGAACTACCTGGTGGTCTTTGTGTCAATCGGAATCATTCTGCCTTTGTCTCTCCTTAAAAATCTGGGTATGGACTCACTTTATGTTATGCTCACACCAAATGCAATGTGAATGTTTGCCTTGAATTATCTTCATGTTTCGTCCTAAAACTTTGGAAGATGCTTGAATTTGTACATACTCCTTGAAAAACGCTTGATTTTCAAACTAACTAAAAAGTCAGAATTCATGCTGGACTTGGTTCACCATCACACCAGCCACTACTAACTACTACACCACATGTGCTATAATTGAGATACTCTCAATCCTGCTACCGACTTCTAAGAAGCAGAATCTGTTACTTCCTGCAATCTGAAGCCATTTTTTCCACGTTCTTGCACCTGTCTGTAACCGCCTACGCAAAGCTAGAAGTAACGTAACACTACTGGAGCCCTTAGCCAGCTATGTAGGTTAGGAGTTACTGTAACGTAACACTGCTATTAAGCCTAAAGTCAGCTCCGCCACTCAGATGTAATTTATGAACGCAACAGCCAAATCTGCTTCGTCTGGCTAAGCTCTGAAACGGCTGCACACTGAAACAATAAATGACAATTGGAGATTTTGGTGCTTGAGGGCAGTAGATATGTATTCATATGTATTAGGTTGGTCACTGTTCGATCCGAAACTTAAAGGCTGCAACTCAAACCTGAACTGCTCTTCATATCAGATCAGATTTATGTTATTTAAGGATGTGGGTTACAACCTGGAACAGGATGTGACCCATTCTGAGACTAGACACCAGGATTAACTGATAGTAAAAGAACAGAACAGATAAGCAGAGTTGCAAAGTAAGAATAGCAAATTGTAGCACAGAATCACATCAGTTTGTTGTACTATTGTCAATTATATTGTTTTCTCCTCTTTAGGTTACCTTGGCTACACCAGCGGCTTTTCTCTGTCCTGCATGGTCTTCTTCCTTGGTGTGGTAAGTTCAGCTCAGTTTTTAAAAACCATGACTTAAAACTTGGATTTAGGCATAAAGAACTGCATCTTAATATCTGCTCTCCAGGCAAACCAGGCATTTGTCAAAAGTATCAACATTTTTATTTTATAATTTATTTTGGTTGTGTTGACAGCTTGTTCTGCTCCCAATTTGCCCCCAAAAAAAAGTCAATTCACCCTTTCCCCCCCGAGGGTTCAGGACCTCCAATATGGCCGCCACAGGGTGTATTACAATGCCCTGTTTAGAAACCTGTGACTCTAAATATAGAGCTATGACTCTTAGAGAATATCTACTGCCATAATGCCAGCTCTATATTTGTTCTCTTGTTTCATTAATCTTTATGGACAACATTCGGATGAGCGTAACATGTTTCATGCTGTTCTTTCCCAGGTGATCTACAAGAAGACCCAGCTGCCCTGCCCTCTTCCTTTCTTTTACCACCACTCGTCCAACCTCAGCATGAATGCCTCAGTCATGCCCGGGTTATACCCGCCAATAAACAGCTCAGCACACATGGATTTCTCCCGCGCCGACGTTTCCCCGGCGGTGCTCGGCAGCCACGACGCTCATCACTCCACCGGCATCCATGTTGAGCCCCACCCCGACGATGAGGAGATGTGCACGCCCAAATACTTTGTCTTCAACTCACAGGTATGACGGGGTTGGTGGTATCTACATGTTAGCTTGTAATGCTGATACGAAAACCTCTTTTTAAGGCTTAGTAATCTCAGAACCCAATCCAATGTAGCCTCTAGGGGCAATGACTAACATATTTGGGTTTCCCAGTGTAGCAGGTGGATATCCAGTTATTGGTTTTCTGTTTTCAAAATCCCTTTATTGCACTATTTCAGGGATACACCAGATGATTTTTCACAACATCATTTTAGCGTAAAAATACAAAATGAAATACAACCATTACAACCAATGAACCAAGCAATGACCATATATTAAAAATGAATGATCAGGTCCCCATCCCTCTCCACGGAGCACAGCACCTCACCAACAGCACATTTGTGGCTAAAATTCTGCACCATCACAATGTTGTAGGTGTGTTCCACCTTATCCAGTAATTGAATAATGAATGCACCATGTGCCGATCAAGAATTAAAGTCTGTGACTGGAATATTTTAAAAGTAGCCACTTTATGATCGATACATGAATGCAGTTTTTTTAAGCTAAATCATCTATCACTATAGATAACAGCTGATTGGTTCCAGAGTGTCATTTTGGCCAATGTTTTCTGCTTCTGCAGTACAAACAGACGGTTGACTTGGATGCAACCAGAGCAAATGCAGGTGTCATTGGTCAATACTACTCAGACTACAAATGGACCACAAACAGTAACCAGAACACTTCTTATACCAAAACCTATTCCTGTGGCCTACAGATTTTGATTTGTGGATATCTGCTTGTAGAGATTAGTAGAGTGCACACTCTTCTAATCTCCATAAAACTCCAAATGTTTAAGGTCAAACTGCTTTATTCAGTGTTTTTCCCGGTTTTAATCCACAACTCTATTCATTTTGAAGAGGAGGAGACCTCTGCAGATAATTCAGTTCCCATTAAAAAAAACCTTCTGAAAAATGAACACTGAAGGAATTCTCTCCAGAAAAAACTGACTGTACGATGGCATTGCCCTGTCTTTTGTTATTGTTTCAATTGAGAGACCCCGAGCAGCAGAAAATGACATATCTCTCTCTCTCTTTTTAAGTCGCACTGGCGAAGATTTAAAGGGCGTGAGTTTTCAGACTTTTGAAATGCAGCCCTAGTGAGTTTGGTGAAGGCTGTTCCATTGGTTCAGTTTGAGTGACTTACAAAAAGCCAGGAAAAAGAATGCAATTTCTAAGGTGAATTATTATGTGAAGAGCCCATCGAGACAATATTCATCCATATGAATACTGTACTTTGTATGAAACAGTTGGAGAAGGCCAGACATACACCCAGGAATGCATTTTACTACCTACACATCCAACAAAAGCAGAATGCCAAGTATCTGCCAAGACATGTTTGTTAAGGTGGAGTTTTTCAGGGTGTGTTTTGAGTCTTTGCTGATATCATCAATCAGGATAGGAATATCACACAGCATTGTTTTCACATGGGATTAGTTGCGCCTCCTGTATTCACCAAGGTTGTGATTTTCACATTGTTTAGAAGGGCAAGCATTCATTGTACCTCCTCTGACAAGATGACTACCTTCCTCTTTAGTGCTATTTTCGGAGAGTAATCACATGCCAGTTACAGTTTGAGGAGTTAAGGCACAGGGTAAAGGTTTTTGGGGTTTTTTTATGCTGTTACACTTCTACTTCCATTAACACGCAACTGTAAAGGTATTTTTCTTTGCCTGAAATGACAAACTGACAATAGGGACCTATTGAAACAATTCATAGCACAAAGTGCATGTCGCAACTGCAGTTCGGGTGTGTCCAACTGTGACATTGCAAGTTAAGCGGTGCAAAAACTGGATGCAAACTACAGCACCAGGGAAAATGAGTTATATTTAGTCTCTTGATCAGTTAACATTAAATGTTCTGTCTTTGTGCATGTCAGAAGCATTTCTTTTACATTCTGTTTTATTTGTGTTTTAGACAATGTCGCAACTTATTTGCCCATGCATGTACAGATAGGTGCAAGTACATTCACTACAGACAACCTGTAAAAATGAAATAGAAATGTAGTTGCGGTTGTGCTGTTTGCAACTTTGCACCACTTGTAAGACTGCCCCCCATGTCTCATAAAACATTGTACCTGGAACTGTAGCATTGACAGGGTGTGGTTCTCATGGAATAAAAAATAAATTCTGCTGAGAAAAAAAAAACATTGCTGGACTAGGACCAATAGCTGCAGGCCTCTATGTCCAAACATGTTTCTTCAACTGTAAAGAGGAAAGTTTCCTCCTTTTTTTGTCCTTTTTTTTATTCCCCTTGAAAACTAAGCCCTAACTCATGTAAGAAAGAAGGAACCATTCATGTATGCATTAAAACAATATTTACCATGGTTGTCTTGTACTGCCTAAAGCTGAATTTTTGTGTCTTAAATCTTTGTGAACATTGTTTGTCGCCAGACGGCTTACACTGTCCCCATCCTGGCCTTCGCTTTTGTCTGCCACCCTGAGGTCCTGCCTATCTACAGTGAATTAAAAGAGTAAGTGCATTTCTTCTCTTCACCTCCTATCGAGTCATGCACAGTCTTTTATTTACAGCAGTCAATCTGCACACATTCACCCAAGATTTCTTGACCCTAAAGCTTTTAAAAGTGATGTCTAAATGTGTGTGCTGTTTCCACAGTCGCACCCGGAAAAAGATGCAGAATGTCTCCAACCTGTCCATCCTCACTATGCTCGTCATGTACATGCTGTCAGCACTGTTCGGCTACCTCACCTTTTATGGTAAGACCACCGATACACAAAACAGGATTAGTTAACTGAAATAATAGCGTTAGATTTAGTTTGTCTGCATTAAGACCTGAACAGACATTTAACTCATATCAGTCCTTCATTCTACATGAAACATTTCAGATAAAGCATTATGCTTAATTTAGTTTTAAGGGAACAATAATAGAGCTTTAAAATCCCAGGAAAACATTGGTTGACACTGTTTAATCACAGAGTATTCTGAAATTGAGGGTCAGATTGTATAGAAGTCTATGAGAAAATTACCCTACTTCTCACTTGATTTATCACCTCAGTAAACATTCTCCTAATTAATAATTTTGTGGTCTCAATCACAAGTTTCAAGTCTTCTTCAGCACAACATGATGTTCAGATAGGAAATTATAGGAAATTATTTTCCTATTTAGAGTAAAAAGACGATAAAGCTGGGTATGCTATGGGGAGTGGCTACTTTGTGATTGACAGGTCAGTCCCACAGTGTTGTCCAGTTTTGCTGCTGTTAGTGATGTTGTCTTAAAACTTTAATCCTCTCACAGGTTGTTTTCAGCTCATGAAAGTTAATTGTAACATTATGTTTGGCTAAAAATGGCAGCATTCGGTTTTACTAAAAGGCACTCTAAGGAGTCAATTGCTTCTCTTTTTTTGCACACAGGAGTGAGGACTTTTCATAAACTGAACTAGTAGTTGTGAAGCCTAAACCTTAAGGGATGTCTTAACCATGAATGCTTACTTTTCTTATGTGCTTTATTTTCCCACCTTGCTAACCAAGCTAGCTTAGCACTATTTTGTCAAAACATGGTCACTTCTGGCCCCACGATGGTGGCAGCCAAAAGGACAAATTTTTAAAAAGGGTAGTCCACAAACAAATGGGTGGCAGCACAGTTGCTAAGTCCAAGTTTTATTCAGAATGTATGAGATGACCCCTAAATCTGACACTGACACTAGTATTTGAACTTGTCCCGTCTTTGCTGTGCAGAAATATAGCTTTACCTTTCTCTTTTGTCACCTTTTCAGTAGTTCATTTCTTTCCTTTTTTCTCTTCCAACACAGATAACGTGGAGGCTGAGTTGCTCCACACCTTCACTAAGGTGTATAAGTTTGACACCATGTTGTTGCTGGTGCGTTTGGCTGTTCTCACTGCTGTCACTCTGACGGTCCCCATCGTGCTGTTCCCTGTAAGTACATCACACACAAACACAGTATTTTCCTCATTGTCTCTTAACAAGCCTCACGTTTGGAAAGAAGACAATGTTTCCTCATCAAATATCATAATATTGCCTCATTAATAGTCCTTATACACTTCTATTACATCATTGCCGACTTTCTTTTCTCTGATCTTTTCATCAGTAAATTAATCCTGTTTAAGAATTCACGTCAGAGCGCACACAAACACACGCCGCCCTTGTAATTTAATCTGCAGACGCCAACCAGCTTCTTGTAAAACCATTCATTCAGTAGAACAACTCTTGCTACTTGAGTCATCCTGCTTACAGGCTGTGTTTTGTATTTGCTGCAGAGTCAGTCTTTTTTTCTGGACGCAGCTGTTTTTTTCCTGGCAGTTTGGTTTAAAAAACAAGAACACGCTGTTCGGTTTGGCACTCTGCTTCTGTCGTCATCCCTGATCCCAGAGTGTGCAGTCTGGGGTCGTAAACGGCCACACCTCTTAATTGCACCAGCGCGCCTACACATACTCTGTTAGATCTTATAAGTAAACCTTTTACTTTTTGTGTTTGTGTCCCAGTCCACGGTCTCTTGGGCTTGGGTGAAAGGTTGGCCGGCTTGCGATGTCCAGTCACCAAAATCTATCCCCTCAGTCACATTCATTTACACATACGTATGCTCACTTGTCTTACTTCCCACCCCATATATGTTCATTGGCTAATTTTAGCATGGCCCTTGTCTGACATGAGGGGAACAAAAATGGCTGCTGGCCAGAGGAAGTTTCATGCCCTGTTTTAGCTTCCATGCACACACACACGCACTGACACACTAACTTGACTAGCAGCTGCTAATTTGTGAATCATTTCTGATGTGGCTGCAGGAACACAAAGCAGCCACCAGAGGGCAGCAAAGGTGTTGCTATTCAGTCACAGGAGAGGGCTGACAGTAAATGATGCAGCAATGACTGCATCTTATGGCATCACACACACACACACACACACACACACACACACACACACACACACACACACACACACACATAGTGATGGAATATAAACATTTGTATAGCCTCTGTCTCTAAAGTAAATACATAATCACACATCGCCACATTGTGTTGAAATTTAGGCTTTTAGCTGATACCTGCATTCTCACTCTTGATGTACCCGCACTGCCCCATATCTCTCTGACTAACACACACACACACACACACACACACTCACGCAGAGAGAGACACACACTCCCCCCCACGACTGTTTTTTCGGTCGATGGGAATGTGAGAGAGGATCCCCCTCTCTCTGCAGTGGAAGTTTACAGGCTCAGAGTGGACAGTGGAAAAACCCTCACCCTGACCGCCACATTCAGGGAGATAGAGGGGCGGAGCCAGTGAGACGGGGGGGTGAGCTGGCAGAGGTGGGAGACAGAAGCACAAACGATTGCCACAAGCCTCGAAATGTGTTGCGTTAATGATAGAATTGTTAGAAAAATGCATCTGGATCGGCCTCAAAGATAGCAAGGAACAATTGAATCATTGTCTTATGGAAGAATACTCAAATGCCATTGTTGAATATTAAAAGATTAATTGTGCAAAATGTGAAAAGGAGTCAGATTCCACTGAGATACTTATATTTTTGGTCTTTATTGGAAACTGTTTACATCATTTAGAATTATTTTTCCTCACACTTTCTGTCTGAAAAGCTCAGTTTTAGCACCTATCTCTTTAAGACAGGGATAGTTTAAGACTTTGGACAGTAAGTTGTTTGAAGAACGTAGAATGTAGTGGATGCGAAGATATTAGCTTACTTGCCGAGCTCCGGTGTCGGAATTCTGGCTGGTTCCGATCTTAGAATAGATAGTTCTGGCAAGCTGGTAGGGTCACAAGACAAGGTTTTACTGCACAAAACTACGTGTACACTAGAACGTCACCCATTCCACCACAAAATAATGGTCTTTATGCATATTAGAAACCAACTTCACTTGGCACTATTTTGTTTCTTGAAAAAGCCAGTACATACAATGACAGCGCATTGTGATATTTTAGTTTTGTGCAGTAAAACCTTGTAGTTTGGGGACCCTGCCAGCTCACTGGAACTATCTATTCTACGATCCGAACCGTCCAGAACTCTGATACCGGAGCTCGCCAAGTAAGCTAATAGCTTTGCGTCCCCTACACTACTGGCAAGTTTTTCATACAACATAATGTCCAAAATCCCGAACCATCTCTTTAAAGAGTTGCTCCTGAAAAACCCCAATCCGCACTTATTTGTCAGTGTTTCTGGCTCGGCTCTTTCAGGATCTTTGCACCATCATTGTAGCCGGAGAATGACTGTATATACAGCACAGTATAGTATACTTGTGACATCACAAAGTCCTTGCAGCTCATTTAAAGGTACAGTTTCTGAATACTTTTTAAAATACTCTCGGATATATGATAAACCGAATATATACATAAAAACAGAAAACTACAGCTGTGACTTCCTAGTCTAAGGAAAAAAATGTTGATTTTCTTTCAGATAATACTTTAAAAAAGATGTGGGCAAAGTTAGTCTGGTTGACTGCAAACATGCAATTATATGCATGTGTCTGTTTCTTTCTTTTATGGCAAAAACGTATTTATGTGAGTGTGTGAAAGCTTGATACGCAACATATGTTATTTGACTCCATCTGTTTGACTTTGGAGGGTACTCAAAATGAATTTATTTTAAATGTAATCGAAATAGAGAAGTGTAATACTGAGAGTGAGAGGGAGGAGGACTAGAACACAGGAGATAAAAATTTAATAAGGACGGAGAAACACAAGAATGAAATGGGATGCCGCATGGAAGCAGTGGTGAATCGTAGCAGAGTGAAAAGAGAAAGGCAGAAACACGGTTAGGGTTAGAGGTCCATATCTCACTGCAGCAACACACAACTGCATTTGTGGGTTTTAACTCAGCTATGATGCTTTTTTAAAATGTCAAGTAAATCAGTCGGTTAAAACTGGTTTTGGCTTGTGTTTACCTGCATGGAATCCAATAAACGGCGTGAGTCATAGCCTGCTTTACACCACTCAGTTTGGCTGTCAGCACTAGTGCTGAGAGACAGGAATGTGAATACATTTCTGACCTTAGCTAATGCTTTTTGAGACATGGAAAGAAGTTAATTTGTGCATGAGTTTCTGATAAGATATGTGCAGAATGCGGCGTGTTTAATTAAGCGACCATCGCTATACTTGCAGTAAATTAAACGGTTTTGGTTGAACTTAAGCTTGGATGCACGTGAGGCAGAACCCAGCGCCAACGTCCTTCTGCCAAGTTTCCATTTGACATTTGAGAATCTCGCCTTGAATCCTCCTGACCTTCATTTTGCGGCTAAATGCTGCAGACCTTCAGGTAGAGATTAACGTTAGCTTTGTCTGCCACTGTCCTTGGCTCCGGTGGGGAAGTTCAACATCAGAGAACGTTTGTGTGGGAGCGTATGTCGGAGATATGTGTCGAGGCATGAAAGTGTGTATGTCTGTGTGTGTGTGGGTGTGCAGTCACGTGAAGGATAGATGCTAACAGAGGCCAGATCACACAGGGCTTTGGCAGGATCCTCTACATAATGAAAGGGCTTTATGTGGAGTCAAACATGCCCCAGTTCTCAGGCTCCAGCTGGAGAATGAAACCACGGGAGACGGCTGCAAACGAGCTGATTAACAGCACCACCATCACCTTTATGTCCTACTGTCATGTAGTAAAAATTACTTCTTAATCCAGACCTTTCTTTGAGTAGCGCTAGTTTGAGTGGTTCTCTCTTAGGCCTCATATTATACTAATAGTTTCTTTCCTTTGTTTTATAGTCTTGAATATTTGCAGTTAGCTAATCCGAAACACTTTCTGTCTGGTCTGTGGGGACTTTTATTTGTCTACTGTTTGATTGTATTTCTCTCTTCTTAACTAACTTTCACACACATAATGATACAGTTAATAGGTAACCATTTCTAACGCTGGGATAAAAGTTTAGCTAGCTAATTAGAAACAATTAGCTCGCATAGCAGCAATAATCAACCCACCACTTGTTGCATCGCTTTGTTAGCTTAAACTCCCATTGTTAGCTTAAATTTGTCACTGACTTTTTGGCAATGAAAAGTTTTATCAGGGTGCAAAACACATGCACATGTTTCTGTACATCAAAAACACGTGTTTTTTGCCTTCCAATGACACTAGTGAACGCTTCTCTTTACATTTCAAACCCTCTTTCCAGTAAAGCACCCTATATAAAGGGTTTGAAGGTTGCAACTTGGCTTTATTAACGCTGAATTAACATTTTCTAATGCTTTTCAGAAGCCATTAATAATGGCAAGGGGGAGGAAATATTTTGGGGTTGTTATTTTGGGGAAAAAACAACCTGCTTTTGCTTTTGTTTCCTAATAAAGATTGATGGGTCTATTTTTTTTTTTTATTAAAATCAATTCTGAAGAGCCCATCAGCTATCAGTCTAATTAATTATACTCTGAGTGCCACAACTAATATTTCTGGGGAATCGGTGAATGCAACAGGTATCAAGGCCAAGACTTCTTCCATGGGCCGGTCATTGTTCACAGTAAACCTTCACAAAAGTACCACCAGGTTTTTTCACAAGTAGCCATTTTAGTTTCCTAGGCTAATTAAAAGCTAAACTAGATGATAGGTGATGGGTTCCACAACTGCGTTTTGCTTTTGATCGGTCCATACTAGTCAGTCCAAAACAGAAACCAGAGTGCAAATTTTGGGCCAGAAATCTGCTCATAGAAATTACTCACTTTCTCTCTGCAGCAATAAATGTTAAAGTGTTCATTTCCTTGTGCTCCAAATGCACTGCAGATTTTTATTTCACAATGTCAGAGGTCAACAGGCCAAAGGAGCGGTCCTCTTGGTTAAGGAGCTAAACAGCCCACAGAAAGTGTCATGCTGGAGAAGAATGAACACCAGTTTGAGAGCTTGAGATATCTGACAACACAGCAACCTTACAGTTGTTCTTATTAACGTACAGAGAGAAGTTCTATAGGTAAACCTTCACTAAAGTGCCAGTCTGTGTTGTTCCAACACAGTGTGGTTTTTGCCAACAGTGGAGCTGAAATGCTGCAGAGAGTCAGTGTCACCACTAGAGAGCTCATGTCTACATTCATGGCATCATATTTGGGGTCTGTCTTGCTCTTTAGTGTGTTTCGGTTAAAATAAAGTGCAGTTCCTGAAACTTATCTTGTTTTTTTAGCTTTAGCTGCATAAGCTGTCTAGTTTCAGTTGATGTGGTGAAAAACAAACGTTTTGTTTTGCGGCTTTCCTGTTGATATTTTTACTTGAATGGGGACTTCACCCTGTAGCGAGGAGTTTCAGTTCACACCAAGCATCTGTTATGTTTAGCAGCTGTATCTAATTGGTCTCTCGTTTTGACTATACTTGCAGTTTCATATGTTCACAGGAACACATGGTTTGTTTTTATCTACTTCTTTGCAGATCTAGCTTACACAGCTAAAGTCTAAGTGCCTGGTTTGTTGTTAACTGGCTGAACCCAGATGCAGCTGGGTCAATCCGGCTGCCTACAACTAGTCCATCCACATACTCTGTGTTTTTACGTGTGTGTAGGCCTCTGACAGGTAGATAGTAAGGAGCACAAAGTGTGCAAATATCACACGGTGAACTCCAAAGGCTCTGCGCCAGGTAACAGTCGGGTGCTGAATAGTTTGGAGCCTTGGAGAGAAATGCCGCGTCCAGGCTCTAGTTTTCCAAGCCGGGACTAATTATGCAACAGCTGATGGGAGGGAGTACGACTATAGGATTTTAGCAAGGGATGCAGTTAAATTATTGTCAATATGTCCAACTAGAACTGAGTTTTGGCTCAAAGCGAGGACACTTCTTTGGCAGTGGGCAAGCGCCATCCCGGTGCCTCTTGTCATGATGGAGGTCACTTGGTTCAGTCTGACAGTGCAGAAAATCCATTTAATGTGATTTTTTTCCCACTGTTCCATGCTAACTGGACATAAATCTTGTGCTTAAGTCAGACTTGAAAGGATGCAGAGAAAGCATGTGGTGTTCTGCCAGCTCTTAAAAAAGGAAAAGATTGCACATGCTTTTCAGGTGGACTAAATGAAGAAAATACTTTGCCGAACACGCCATTTGTTTCTCATTTTTCATTCTTCACATACAACTGTAAACTGTCTGTGTAATTAAATTTGTTGCCATGGCGGCTGTTGGTTCTCATCTGCCTTAATGTTGAACTAGTAAGTAAAAGAGGAAGGAAGAAAAAAGTAAACCACGAGTGACAATAAGCGCTTCATGTAGAGACACACCTCCCCCCCTGCAGCGGGCCCGCCCTCCTCTCAGTCCGGCTGATGCAATCCCATGCTTCCATTACACTGTGGGAGATAATCCCCTGCCTTTTTGAATGAGCACCATAAGCTCCGCCCCTTGTAACCTTTCCCTCTGTGGCCTGTGAGTGGATGGTGCCTCAGGTTTCACCTGATACCCGCGACCTTTCACCCACTGGAGGTTTAAACCGACTGCCTGTGGCTCAGCAGCACCAGGCGTCTTAGCTGGGATCTCCTGGTTCTCTCAGTTCCCCTCACACACACACACACACACTCGCCTCGAAGCACTTGACACACTTCAGTGAGTGGCCAAGTTTGGGAATCAGCCACAGGCACAGGCCAGCAGACGTGCAGACTGTTGTTGTTAATGAGTTGTTTCTTTGCCGAGACAGACTGTATGTACGCAGAGGAGTAACAACAGAAACACATTTTTATTCTAACAACACTAAAAAGTTACCAAAAAATGCCATGATTGTGACACCTTTCCCCATTCTCATACATACAACCTCATTACAATATTTATGACATGTCAGTGAAATCGAGCCAAAGACTGAAATGTCAGTATTTTGTGTGTGTTCCCAGATCCGCTCCTCCATCACCACGCTGCTGTTCAGCGGACGAGAGTTCAGCTGGCTTCGCCACATGCTGATTGCCGCCGCCATCTTGGCCTTCAACAACATGTTGGTCATCTTCGTCCCCACCATCAGGGACATCTTCGGCTTCATTGGTGAGTCCGACCTCCAAGCACTTTGACTCACATGAATGGATTTATTTAACAGTCCTGTTTTTCATGTTAGACTTTTTTGTTAAACTTTATCAACAATGTGACAAGTACTAACAAAAGGCAAACTTTCATGTCTTAAACATCAAAGAAAAAAATGGCCTCAGGTTCATCAGGTTCAAAATAAAATTACAATAAATTAAAATACATACATAAAGAAAAAAACATACATAACGAAATTAAAATGACTACCTCAAATTAATTGAAACATATCTAGAAATTAAACTCATTTACATGGACACACTATGGACAAATATGAGTTAATAAAAGAGTGAGTCAGGCAGCTGAGGGCTGATTAGCCCCTTCAGTTCAGGGGTCCTTTTATTAAGTAAAGACCTTGGAAGTACAGAAGCGTCGGGTTTAGTCAGCTGTGCAGTCGCGTGAGCAGTTTATGACCACTGGATCTAAATACTCCCAGCCAACACACACAGACAGTGAAAAGTGCAAATACATGGACATGTTTACCTGTAATTAGACTGCAGTGGAGACAAAGCTGCAGCAGCTAAAAAAAAAACATTTTGGAAAAAGAGAAATGGCTGGTGTCCTACACCCTCTTAAAACCAGCTGAAAACCGGGCCCAATTTATAAGGTGTCCTAACTGTCCAAAATGGTCATAGTAAGGATTTTTTAAGCTTTAGGAGTAAAATTATTTTGATTTTGATTCTGTGGAGGAAAGTAGTCTGAGACATTAGCCATATCATTAATATATATAAGGAACAATACTGGCCCCAGGATTGATCCCTGGGGGACACCACATTTGGTCACAAGGGGTGTGGAATTTGATTTAATTCATAATTTAATAATTTGTTAATAAATATATTATTTTTTGGGACTACATATAGGGAGTTGGCAGAACAAATTTGGACATAAGCATTCTTACACACAACTCCTCCAGGTCTAGGAAAGTTCAGTTGTGAAAGGGACTCTTGACAAACATGTGCCAGAGTGTTTAGGTTGTCTGATTAGCTAAATCAATCTTCCTCTGGTTTTTATTGCAGGTTCCTCTGCAGCCACTATGCTCATCTTTATCCTACCTGCTGCCTTTTACCTCCGCCTGGTAAAATCTTTGCCGTTCCGCTCCCCGCAAAAGATCGGGGTAAGTGTGCAGAAACACACACACATCAACTTCTTTCTCAATGTATCATTTTCCTCAGTCTAACCCCTGAGGAGCGAATAACATTTTCAAAACGTGACTCGTCAGAAAATACAGCCCCCCTCTGTGCATCATCACACATCCGACTACATTTTAATGCCTCCTCTGTCTCTCCATGTGTCTCTCTCTTCAGGCGACCATCTTCCTAATCGTGGGAATCATCTTCATGATTGGCAGCTTGACACTCATTGTCCTCGACTGGATCCACAACCCCCCCGGCTCCAGCGGAGGTCACTAAGTTCCCCCTTCCCTTCTTAGTGCAGCAGACCCCCTCCACCACCACCACCACCACCCCATCCACTTCAGCTGGCCCAACATCTGGGAAGAGGGTTAATCATTTGTTCTTTTCTTCAAATCTCTATCATCAATCATAAAACCTTAACATATGAACATTAAGTGCTGCACTGAGTTAAGACATCTTCAGTTTCCCCCCAAAGAATATCACTGGAGGGAGATTTTTTTGCTCGGTTACTTTTCTTCTTTTTGCTGTAAAGATCTGGATGTGGCACAACACAAACTAGAATCGTCAAAATCCGGAGAGGGAACTGGTTTAACATGTCATCAAGAGAACGGTCATCCTCCACATTATTTCTAGCTCTGAAGAAACAAGATCAAACTGTGCAGCCCTCACCTGAAGCAGATCTGTGAACTGTGATTTGCAGGGCTGGAAAGACGATGCAGGTCTCCGAGTTCTCTGTGCACTTGAAGGAGACATTTGGAGGTGGAGTTTTGTCGTTCTCCATGAAACAAGGAGCACTTCTAGCATTACGTTTCACTTTGTGTGTAGAGCTAACACACACGCACATATAGACACATTAAAACATCTACATTTGTATTTTCATGCAACTATCCATGAAAAATTCCTAAAATTAACAAAGCAGTTGGCTCATCTCAAACAACGGTTGAGACGGTTTGAACAATCGGTCACTGAATTCAATCATGTAGAACTTTTTTATTATTATTTTGCTGCTCTGCTACATGTTAACAATCAGAAGCGTTGCCAAAGTCTACATGCACATACAGTTTAAGCTGAGCGGTCCAGATTGGTTGAGCTTCCAAGTTTTATGCTCTCAAGGATTTTCATCCTGGCTGTGTACACGAAGCAAAGAGATGCTTTCAGTATTACTGTTACACAGGGATCTGAACATGCAAGGTATCAATGTACATCATTTAAGTGTGTCTACTGAAAAAAGAGTGTTGTACACATTGCCACATACAGTCTTTTCCTTCAGGTTGTATGAAGCGTTAAGTGAACGTTAAGTGATCACTTCCAACATGCAGTATATACACAGTATAGACACTTGCTGGAATAATTTGTTAGGCACTTGAAATAGGGCTAGATATCTAGGTATAGAAAACAATAGGTTTATATATTTTTTATAAGTAATTGGCAAAACGATTTTCAATACATAGTTTGAGAAAATGCAATTGGACAATTCAAAAGTCAACCAAAAGAGCCAAATATGAAAGAGTTCATTTCATCATAATATATTATCAACTTGTGCCATACTATCCTTATCACTACAAAAAGAATACACACTCTCCCAAGATGTAATTTTGGCAAGGCCTTATTTTTAATTTTTAACGTGATTCTGTCCAAATCAGCTAAAAAGAATAGTTTGACATTCTGGAGAATACACTAATTGGCTTTCTTGTAGATGAGTAGATTTATACCACTCATGTCTGTACACTAAATGTATAAGCTAATGTTACAGGCAGCGGGCAATTAGCTTGGCATTGGGACTTGAAAAATAGGAAAACAGCTAGCTAGCTCTCCATGGAACTACAGCTTGAGGTTTTTACATTTCAAACACACAAATTAAATTAATGCAAAATAATGTTTGAATTTCAAAGCATTAGGAGGTGCTGACTGTTGAATTTCACTTTTAACTGAGCCAGGCTACCTGTTTTCCTACACTTTTAGCCTTTGTACTAGCTAACCGTCTTTAGGTGCTAGCTTCATCTTTAGCATACAAACATTAGAGTGGTATTAATCTGTGCAATGAATTCAATTTTTTTATCATTACTCTTAAGAGTGTTGATTTGGAATAAGTTGGACAATAAACAAAACAATATCACACACGTCATGAGTTCTGTTACACAGAGGCTAACCTAAGTATTGATACTTACATTAGCTCGTGGAGACGTGACCAATTTGTCTTTTCAAAGTTAAGGAAAGAAAAATCTTTTGATCAGATAACTTTCTTAAATTCGGTGTGATTTGTATCTTAACGCATGGGTTAGTTCATCTGTTTTGTCGACAAGAAGGTTCAATATTAATCTATTTAGATTTCTAAGTAGTGACATAATCTCGGTGTTCTCTCTGTCGTTTCCAGATTCAAAAAGTAACAGGATTATTCTTTTTAATTGTGCCTTTGGATTGTTTTCATTACAATTGGCTTCTAATACTGGTGCCTTTGGTAGAATCATTGATAACAACACCAAAACCTCATTTCACCTCTTCTCTGATGCTGTTACGTGTCATGAACACATCCAGCCAAAGTGGACAACATCTATAGATCTTTTTCAGATCTATGTACGTTAAACAAATTGATATTTCAAATGAAATAGTGTATTATGTGCATGTTTTTGGATTACAAACATGGTCTTTTTGGACAATTGTATATGCTCTGTAAATAATCTTTATTTTATGGTACACTTACACTCATTGTCTGAGTGGGTTGTTGGGGGATTCTGCTTTACAAGTCTTCTGCAATCCAGTGTTTGTTTTAGTATATATATAAATATATAACGTGTATTAGATCTTTTTTTTTCTCTTGCTGTATGACAGTAGTTTTTTCTTTATTTCAAGCTTGTATATTTGTAGAAAATTTGGTCTATATATCCATTTTCATGTTTTAATGTTAACTTGTCATATCAGGATGAATTAATCAATAACCTGCTTTGTAGCACAATTTCCCCAGAATTCTCAGAATCAAGGCAATACGTTTCTGTAGCTTATTTGCTACTGCTGACCATCACTGGGTTGTAAAGTCGCAAGTAAGCAGTATTGATGTTGAATGTGTTTTGTGAAAAACGTGCTGTAACACGTAGAAGCAAAATCATCCGAAGTATTTCGTGACCACACTACAGGAAGGTTCTTACATGACAGAACACCATAGAAATTTGTTAAAAGAGTTAATTACTCTTCTGCTTTTTATCGCATGGCATGGCAAATATGCTAGCGTGTAGCTGTACACCTAAGCTAACGTTTAGCCCTACACCTATGCATATGTTTAGCTGAACATCTATGGTAACGTTAAGCCGTACACCTAAGCCAACGTTTAACCAAACACCTATGCTAAAGTGTAGCCGAACACCTATGTCAATGTATAGCTGTATACCTATGCTAACATGTAGCAGTACTATGCTAACATGTAGCCGTATACCTCTTCCACGGGATAACAAAATGCACAAGAACCTTCCTTGTTTGCTAGTTGCAGTTCTTACTTTACTGTGGTTTATTATGTATATCACTGCTGTCATAGAAAAACCCTTTGAAACCCACTTTATGTGAGGTTTTATTTCCATGACGTTACTTGAACTGAAGCTTTCCACGGCCTGATAAAGTCAGCTAGCTTCATGACCGAAGGGTCCATGCATCCCCTTCACAAACCGCTATGAATGTTCAATAATGGATTGGTTCGAAAATCTGGCTCACCTGTTCCTAATTTCTTCATGAATGTTTGGCTGTAACTTCATTAGCCTCCTGCCGACAGTGGCTTATTCTGCTCATCAGTAGTAAACAGCTTAATCTTTCCTCAGGTTGGGTTTTGTCTATTTAAATAGGTCACAAAAGATGAGAGGCAGCAGGTTTTGAATAGACACCACACCTCTCCCCCCTTTAGTATCTCAGGTATTCAGTCTGGATCGATATTTCTTCTCACTTTCGGACAAATGTCTTCACCTCTTTTGCATGATTGAGCCAACGTTACAATGCCATTGTATATTGTGCTGGCCTAGATGAAAAGTTGTCTTGTGGATCTGTAAAAGCAGACAAGTCCCCAGCTAATTTAAAAAGTGTTTAGAAAGGAGTTGTACAGAACCACCTGCCTTATTTTTCTATGGACCTCTAGCCGTGGAGAAGCACTGGCTCGATGTTTCTGCTGTTCACAGTGTCTCTGCTTCCTGTGGATCAGGCCGAACATTTAGATTTGTAATTTTACCCAAACAAAGGGGATGTTTTTTGTATCCGTGATGCTGTTTCATTATGATGAACAATAAAAATGTGAACGAAAAAAAGTTTTTGTTTCTGTTCATTTTTTTCACCTATATTTATGTTGATGAGATTGCACTGAACAATAAACCCACATTTAATTCAAAGCAAGATAATAAATATTAGAAAGGCAATGATTATAATGTACTGTTTATATAAGTCCCATTTTCAATGTTTGTTTGACTTAAATTCATAACCTTTTTGTCATACCAGGGCTTACATAACATGTCCAGACAGCTTGAGCCATATTTCTGGCATAATAATCAGATGATATTTGGCCTCCAGAAATCAAATAGATTCTCCTGTTCCTGTCTAGGTAGCATCTACTGCTGACATGTAACACTAGCTTGTAATGTTCCCAGACGATCAAAACAAGGGGTTGGAGAAATGAGTTAGGTAACCGTTTCCTTTCCAAATACATTACCATACATAACACAGGCTTCAAATTCAAGCAAGTCAAAATGGGGAAAAAAGAGCCTTGAAAATGGTTTTAAAACATTGCGAAGGCCATCATCAGTTAGGTCATTGACCTTTAAATCAAGACTTTTGAGGACGTGAAGTCTTGCTGCTCATCTGGGTCTCATGTTCTGGACACCAGCAACTTGAGTTTTCATTAAGATAGATGAGAAAGTATGTTGCGTAACAAAGGTTACGTAGACATGTTTGTATATGGCTGCAGGTGTATGCGTGGTAATGTGTGTGTGTGTGTGTTCGTACTTCAGAGGCAGAAAGACAGAGAGTTCGCAACATCACCAGATCAGGATGCAGGTCACATTCCACCACACGGTTTTGTTTTAAATCTGGTTACACAACACCCGTGGGCTTTGACCTCTGGATGATAACCTGCTGTATCCTCCCTTCACCTCTCTGAGCTGTCAGCGTTATCCTCCACGATCGGGACTTCTTTAACACCTTTACATTCAACCCTCGGCTCCCCCACCCCTCCTGCATTGATGCATAATTGTTCAATACAGTGCGTCTCCATGACTCTGTCCTCACATAGATCTGTACAAATACTCTATGATCCAATTGTCGATACAAATTAGATTTCCGGTTTACACGGCTCTTGTCAGTGTGCTGTGAAGTCAGATTAAATGCTTTCCCTTCCCAGGAGTCCACTGTGTTATTAATATTTGATTTATCTACGTTGCCGTAGCAGATGGCAGGGTTTTGATGCATATCATTTTTATTGATTTAAAAACTACATTAATCCGCCACATAGGCAAGTTAAACAAACCGCACACACAAACACAGGATGTGAAAGTGTTCAACCCAAGCGTGACTCATTGTAAACAAACCAGAAGCTAGTCTGAAGCATTGTGAGTGCAGCTATTTGAAGTTAATCGGCAAAGCTGCAAAGACATGTATAATGTAAATTCAGCATTTTAATGAATTATAGAATCCACTCGATATTGAATCGTGGCTTCATCTTCCCGTGAGAATGATTAAAACCAACCTGCTTGTTATGTTAAAGAAACACACCTTTACTCCTGCACTCATCTTCCTGTGTTTTCAATTTTTAATGATTCCTCACTCTTCTCTCCTTTCTCCCTTCACTTATTTTCTTCCTTTCCCCTTCCTCTTTACCTCTGCAACTGTGCACCACACTCCCCCCTTTCCCCAACTGCCTCCTCTCCCTGCCTTTTTTCTCTTCCATCTTCCTTTTATGAGGATTAACTGTGCTTTTCAGTACAGTGGGATAAATTCCAGGAATACGGTCACCGTTAATAACCTACTATCTGTGTGGGAAAAAGCCTGGGCAGCAGCAATCTGTAGAGATTTTGAGTCAAACCAGTCAGCCATGGGTCACGTAGTAGTCACTGAATAAGTCTTCAAGAGAGCTTGGATTAGCCTGATTTTCCTTTCCAGTGCCGTTGTCGACAAAATAACCTATTTTCTATATTATTTTATCACATCATAATCACTATGGTTCTTCTTTTTCTTCATCTCTATCCTCTTGTTCTGTTCACCTCTGTCAAATTGTGTGTGATTTTATACGTTTTGGACGGGTTGATGGCAAATTTAGTTGTACTAGTACTTGTTACCCTGTGCAATGACAATAAAGGCTTCTTGATTCTTGATTATGGCCACTGCCTCGCAACACATGTTAGTGTGAGATGTAATAAACTGCACCTCCTGGCTCACAAATATGTGTGTTATATGCAAATTACAGCATATTTCTGTTCATAAGTACTTACAGTGGATAGGAACAGCCTGAACTACAACGTGACTTATATATTTCAGTTTTTGTAGTGATTCAACAAATAAGATCAAGCATCAACTACATGAGCTTCAGAGTCAGGTTTTGTTACCTTCAGATGCAGCCAGGCTAGCTGTTTCACCTCGCTTTGTAGTCTTTATGCTAAGCTAAGCTAACCAGCTGCTGGCTGTAGCTTCATATTTACCATTCACTTTTAACAAAATCATCAGGGGTTTTTGATTGGATCTAAATCCTTTGTGACAGTAAACTGTAGAAGTGTATAGCTTCATTTTTTCATCAACAAATCTCACACAAAAATCACATAATAAGTACACTTAAATCAAGTCAACTTTATTTATCAATGCTGCCATATGTACAGGACATACAGAGAATTTAAATTGTGTTTCCCTCAAATCCCCAGTGCAAGCAGCAATAAACATGAAATATAAAATATCAGTAAAAGATATAAAATATAAATGTAAAAACATATATACAAGTAAGAAGACATGTAGACGAAAAGACACTGGCAAATCTGGAAGATGTAAATAGTATAAATATGACGGTATGAACAGATTAATGGTATAAACATTGTGAATAGTATCACTGTGACACTGTATAAACAGGGTTATCAGTATAAATATAAACATAAATATGGCAGTATAAATATAAGTTTAAGTCTTTTCATCTAACTCATGATTCCCAATATAAAACTCAAAGAATTCCTGTAAAAAAAGATATAAACAAATAGAGAGGTGTGTGTTCTTATACTCTTAACAAACTTGACATGCATAGTTTTGATTTAAAATGACTAATATCATGTGTAATTGATGGCAAAATTCAAACTGGATCAAAAATGTATTTGTCTCTCCCAATTAACTGCTGTACATATTTTTACAAATTAAAGGACATTGCCTCCCTATAATGCCATCTGTAAATTTAACGTATTCTAAAATAATGACACACATGACTATTCCAAAAATATCTGCCTCTTCGACATTTTCATTAATTAAAAAAAAGAAGCAAATTTGGAAAAGAAAGATGCATTGCTATACATTTCTACATAGAAACAGTGGATGAAGATCCCTGCACCCAAAATAATAATAAAGCAAAATTTCCGTGGACACAATGAACACTAATTGTGAAAATAAGGACAGTGTAGGTGATAGAGGATGTTCTTGGTGGATGCCTGTACTCACCACTGTGAATAACCAGAGGTGAAGGACGAATACGTTGTTATGTAACAGAGATTCAATTTCCATAACAGCTGAATGGAGTCGAATAGAGCCCCGCGCTCTCTGAATGCATTAACAGCTAAATGCCACCACAGCTGAACGACTTTGCTAAATAATTGGAATGAATGAGATTTACATTTTCAAGGAAATTATTTTGAGCCAGTGTGTGTGTGTGTGTGTGTGTGTGTGTGTGATGGTGTTGAACTGGTGTTGTGTCTGGTTCAGCATTACATTGACTCAGGCTGCTGGTTAGAGCTGATGGTGTCTCTGGGCGCAACATCCTGCATCCGTCAATACAGTTAAAGGGTCACATGTGGCGGTCACACCCAAACAAAGACACACGCACATGCGGTGAACACAGACACATAAAACAAGCACAGGGTGTGTGTGTGTGTGATCATGTGACTTCCAGCATCCTATCAGCCTTCAGTGTACACACTACTGACCTACGTACAAACACCTTGTGCTGAACGTCACAGAGGAAGGAGGACGTAAACAATGGAATAATAACACTACAATGGTGACAGTAATCAGTCACTGACAATAAAAAAAAACCTGTCAATAAATTATATTCTTAAAGGATATTTGGTTCTTGCTTGTCCATTCAAATAAATTAACAACTTTTGCAGTCTGTATTTTATATATTATAGTTATTCAACCTCTTTTTTTCACTTATTTTTTTGTTGTATGATCTATTTGTCACGTAAAATTTTGTATTATATCATGTAAATCACCTGCAAAAGTTTACATAAGAAATCACACAAACACTTTCATCTGAATGCAAATAAAATCTTGAGTTGAGATTATTTTGTCAACTAAAGTCTACAGGGCTGAGTTTACATTTCGGGCATTGCCTTTCGCCTCTTTTTTGTTCTCCACACATACCAAAATACAACCAAAGCCTGCTCCTCTTCTATTTCCAGAACCAAAATCTTGTCACGTTGCCTGCAGAATGTGGATGGTGTATAAATATATTAATATGAAATATATTTGTTATTGCTTTTTCAGTGTTATGGTACACTGTAAATAAAGATAAACAATAGCTACTCAATAAAATTTAGGCAACAGATTGCATGCAATATTATTAATTAAATCTAACGTTACGTTCTAAAAGTTACAAGTTGAGTTAATAACTTAACAGGAAGTGCCTGTCAATTAAAAACTGACTAATTCTATTGTGTTGGATTCATTCAAAATTCTCTTGATTTAGAATTACATACACATAAAGATTATATTTAATGTGATCCAAATAAGTAGATTCTATCTCAAACATTTTTATATTAAAGTTCCTTAAACAACTGCCTCAAAATCAAGGACGCATTTATATTTAATACATTTTATCAAATATATTAAGTAAAATGAAATGACTACAGAATAATTTATTACAGTGTATTTCACTTTCTATTACTTTCACAGTTTTTTCCCACAGTCTGTCCACTTCACACACTACTTTTACCGACTTGAATGACATCTCTGCCTTGTTATACAATACATTCAGTATGGGTTGGGATTCAGGTCACCTCCTCTCAGCTACATGGCAGCTCCTCAGGCTCTCCGGGTGTCAGAGATCAGAGTCGGCTGTTTGATTTGGTGTGTCTGACTAGAAGGTGCTGCGTGACGCACCCGCAGTGGCAAAGATGGCAACACGGTGAGATAAACCACGCTCTGGTGTTAGAGGACAGCCGTGCCAGCCATGGACACACACCTCAACACACACACATAAAGAGGTGGTCTTGATTCTGACCTCTGAGGACTGTTTGGGACAACTCAGTAGATAATGTGAAGAGTGCAGCAATGCGGCAGGTCGTCGGTTTGTCAAAACAGAAAAAGTACAAAACTCCAACATTCCTTAAAGGTAACACTTCTATCTCAGTAAAATCTCTGACTAGATAGAAAAATCCTCTTGTTCTGACAGAAGAAGAAGAAAAAGAGATGAAGATAAAGGTGGATGAGAAGACACACAAAAAGGACAAGTCGATAGTGGTGCATTTAAGAAATACTGCTGCAGACAAACTGGCCTTGGAACAACTCCAACTAAGGACATTCCCTGCTTTCATCAGCTCTTCTCCTACTGTGTGAGAAAATAAATCTATTTTATTAGCACAGAGGGGGAAGACAGAGAGTAATACCTGAGCAGAAACTTCAGTGAACTCAATGTACTTTTTTGCTGGTTGATATTTTGGTAGGCATTAGAATAAATGCTTACAGATTCCTCTATTTATTTCTTAACAGCAGGCGAAGATGTGTCTGTGAACATTTTAAACGCTCGCCTCTCACCTCACTGCTCCAGTTGTTTAGTTTCCCCCTCTGAGCACATCCCACCCTTTCCAAGAATACGCAGAGCGTTTGCTATGTTTGCAAACACTGCACTCCAACCCTGCAGTTTCATATGTCCATGTGAAACATACTGAGTATATATGGTCCTGATCCTAAGCACATCATATCCCTTCCTTCCTGAAGGAAGAGAAAAGATAAAGTATACAATTGACAAATCTGGTTTGTGCAAAGTATTTTACCTTTAACATCATCATTTAGGGTTTGAAACTACACTGGTCCAACAAAATAAAGGCCACAATTCATACAGATGTCTTTAAATGAATTAATTTATGAATTTATAAACAAAAAAAGGAAGATGTAAAAGTTTCTAAAAACACACATACAACTCCCATGCAGAAATTCCACTCTGAAGTCACACGTTCTTCATCCACAACCATGTTGTTCCGACCCACAATGCAACTGGCCCGACTTCATATTTTGACCTCACATTTCCCACAATGCCCTCAACCAGACTGTGACCTTGTTACACTTTGCAGTAAAAAAAAAAAAAAAAACTTACATAAAAGGGAAATACATTTTTTAACCCAACATTTTAAGTACCCTTTAGACATATTTATCAACCTTTTAATGACTTTAATAACATAAATGATTATGAATTTATTTCTGAAACATACACAACAAGCAAAGAAATTAAACTATCACTGAGACCGTTACAGGGTTCTTGAGGGGACATAAATCCTTGAAAAAAAATCCAAACAGGATCTGTGGAACTGGAAAGCTTTCATTTTTCATCAATAAACCTTATTTACGGTGTACCTCAAGGGTCAGTTCTGGGTCCTCTTCTTTTCTCGATTTCTCTATGTCCGTCACATAATAAGTAGACATAGTATATTTTAGATGATACACAATTATACCTTTCTGTTAACCATTATGCATTAATAAATGTCTTGTGGCTTTCTCCAGTTTAATGAGAACAAGACTGAGTCCCCTGTTCAGTTGGCTGGTCTCATGAACGTTTAGTAGTTTTCTAACAAAAAGTAACTGGAATTCATAGCGATCCAACAAAACTGTGTCTAGTGACAAAGCAATGTGACAGTAATAGCCACAAAGGGCCCTTCAAGGGAAGACGGGAAGGGAGGTGGATGGCCTTGGTGGACTTTCTACTGATTTTGACCAGGGGTCGCCAAATCAGTAGAGGTCAGCTAAAACAGTCCATTCATTTCATGTATTATTTATTATTTTAATCACATCTACTTTTGACTATATTAGGAAAAGTGCTATAAAAAATAAAGTAATTCTTATATTTTTAGGTATTAGGTCAGTGCTTGTAATAAGGATTGTACAGCAAATGAACCTTGATAATTCAAAGCAACAGTGTCACAATATGTCTAACCAGGACTATTTTATGAATATTGTTATTCTAATCACCACTTTATGACACTCCAAACTCACTTCAAGCCTTTAACGGCACCAACTGTTATCTAAATGTTAGCTGTTACAGAGATGGCATCCATGTCATTACTTCCTGTGGATAAGATAAGATCCCAGAATGTCAAAAGATTTGTGACTCACTGTGTTTTTTAAAAGAACGTTTACATTCCAGTGACATGCCAAACAATGATAAGATATCTTGTGCAGGAAATGATCCTCGTTTTAACAAAAAGTTCAGTTCACTGCTGGAGTATATGTCCAGTTGGACAGTATTAAGAAATACCATGATTCCCAGCATGAACAGTACAATGACATGGTAATACATCATACATAAGTATTTGGTTATAAGCTACTTATTGCTTTATTCTTTTATAATCAACAGTGATTTTTTAAATGTTTCATGATGTATTTTTTATGGAACCGTTTTTTTTGTCTGTTTCTGTCTGTGAGTTTTACATGTTTGTTCTCTTATTAATTTACACAAGAAACACAGCTAACTGAAACTAAGAAGTCTTCCAAATCAGATGTACCAAAGATAACAGTTTACCACTGAATGTTGGGAAAAGCTGCAGATCACATTACATATTTACAGTAAATAAATGGTGTCTAATTTCAGACTAAGCCTGAATCTTCTGGGCAGCAGTCCACCGACATGTAAGGGCATGAAACACCAGTTGAAGGGGCAAATATAAAGCAGGCTGAGCCAAATGGTAAGATTGAGTTCCACACTCTCTTTTGGCCATTTCTACCTTGTCAAATGTCACATTTCAAATGGTGGCACTCTGTTTAAACACTTTTCTTTGATGGGTGGGGTTGAGCAAACATGGCTTGGTTCAGACAGTGTCAGACACATTATTAACCTAGTTCTTAGTCCCACCTAATGCTCAGTGTGGCAGCACCACCAAGTCTGTGCAAAATTACAACAAACACACACATGGGTAAAAAGTATCTGTACACTGTAAAAAATGTTAGTAGTTTTACGGTGAAAAACTGCTAAACCATGATAGTAAAACACCGTAAAATGATAAATGGGTTAATTCAGTTTCAGTAACAATAAAACACTGTAAATGTATATATCAGCCAAAACAGGGTTTTTTTTTTTACAGTTGTTGTTTTTTAAAAAAAAATACATTACTCTACAGTAAAATATACTGGCATCGGGTTTGTAACAAAAATATGTAATATATATAAAAGCCATCGCTGTAATTTTTTGCATTCATCTTTTTTTTTTTAAATACTTTTTTTAACTGTTAAATGTACTAAACACCATATCTATAACATAAATATACTGTCATATTTAATGGTAAAATCTTTAATTTATGCAGCATTTATAAGGTATTTTCATGTCAATTCTATGGCAAAACAGCATTTCTTTTGATGAAAAAACTTTTTATTTATACGGTAAAAAATGGAATAAATCTTAAATGTGAAAACAACAGTGCTAATATCTTTTTACCGTTCTACCGTATTTATTTCGGTAAAGTTCTGGCAACCAGAGCTGCTGGGTTTTTACCGTAAAAACAAACAACAGGGTTTGTTTTTTTACAGTGTATGAAAGACTTTATGAAAGAAGTGGACTGAACCACCAAAGTTACCCACTGGTTTGTGGACAACCTTTTTAAGGCCTCACTCTGCCAAAGTATCCTTGAGCAAGATACTGAACCCCAAATTCCACCAGATGCTGGGTTCATTGGTGTGTGAATGAATTCCTGATGGTGGCAAGTGGCATCATGTAGGGTAGCCTCTGCCACTACTGTGAATGGGTGTGTGAATGGGTGAATGAGCACGATCTGTATTGTAAAGCGATTTGAGTGATCGCGAGGACTAAAAAAGCGCTATTTAAGTGCAGTCCGTTTACCATTAACCTTAACTAGACAAGAGAGTGGATCTGACTGCACATTATTCTCGCCCACCTATACGGGCATCCTGACTGCTCCTGGCTAGCGTGCTGCTGCTGCTGAACAAAGTTAGCTTCCATATTTTGATGTAAACCAAAAAGTAGTTCAAGACTTTTTGAACGTACAAACTGCCAAGGATACACATTGCTCACCGTGGTAGCCTGATAGCCCCATACCCTGCTTTATCTTCTATTTTCCTCTAAATGGGACCAAAATTTGCAAAATGAACATCATGCTGTATTGAAGAAGATTTGAGCAATTGAGATCCTAAACTCATGAGAAAAGTGTTTACTGAGATAATAAATCAAGTGAGAAATTACATCATTTTCTCACAGATTTCTATACAATCTGACCTCTTTTTGCAACCAGTGGAGTCGCCCCCTACTGGCTATTAGAAAGAATACAGGTTTAGGGAACTTCCCACATGGCTTCACTTTTCAGACCCAGAGGCTACATCCAGTACATGGAGTATTTCCATATTCAAATAAAAAGTATTTTAATTTAATACATGGCGTTTTTACTCACACTTTATCAGTATCCAACCTGTTTATGTGACATATATCAATTATCAGAAATACTCAAAAAATAACATCGGAAGTCCTGTTTTGACTGATTTAATTATTAATTTTGTTGCAGTACACAATGAAATCACTGTTAGTAGTGGTTACAGCTGCAAAAGAGCAAGTTTGCGATTGCATCTTTTTGGAAAATTATATATTTTTTGCTTATATATATATGTAGTAATCTAAACTACACAACATTACTTATTTCAGTAAATTCCACTGACAAAAACTAGCATTAAGCAGGCTTTAATGTTCTAAATGTATACCATACTTTCACATGGTGCAGCAAAATCATCCTTATGAAGCTTAATATGATCCATCTTCAAAAGAAAAAACACAAGTTTCCATGGTCTTATGAGCCCCTCCAGACATTGCCGGATAACTTAAAAATGTGTGGCGGCAAGAGAACAGAAGCAATATTAAATACCTTTGACAAAAACAATATCTTTTATAATTCCAGAAAGAGAATGGATTTTGCTAGAATGTACAGTTGTCATTTAAAAAGGCTTAGTTTCATGAACGAGACAGTCACAGCCAGAAGGAAATATGCGAGTTATTGGTAAAGCTGGTTCAAGAGACTCAGACAGGGCCAGTATGGAATTCATAATGTAAATCCACGGAGTGACTGAGCCTCTGATGGATTATTATTAAAACAAGAAGGACCCCTGGCACGGCAAAACAGTACGACTCAATAATACTGTTTGTGTTTGTTTGCTCTGCTGCTGACCTCTGCTTGTATTTGGATGTTCCTGTTCAGGTGCTCTGTTTCCTTCAGGTGATTCTGTACTCTAATAACCTGGCATGACTCGGCACAATTTACTTGAGCTGGTCAGAGTGACTGTGAGAAAAGATAAATGAGGGCGGAGACAGGAGAACAATAGACAGTATGTTCGTGTTTTGTGTTGTATTCAAAGTCAAAGAAAAAAAAACACTTTTATTTTGGTGACACATTAGGTGCCAAGTGCTGTAATGTTTCTGCACAATGCTGCAGCACCTTGGTTGAATAACAGAAGGTGACAAAGACACTAAATAAGCAGCGTGAATTGTTGTACAGGGTGTTCAGGACTCTTGTGAACTTGTGAGGACACACTGTAAAAAAAAGTACTTAACTTAACAGGAAGTGCCTGTCAATTAAAAACTGACTAATTCTATTGTGTTGGATTCATTCAAAATTCTCTCGATTTATAATTACATACACATAAAGATTACATTAAATGTGATCAAAATAAGTAGATTCTATCTCAAACATTTTTATATTAAAGTTACTTAAACAACTGCATCAAAATCAAGGACGCATTTATATTTAATATATTTTATCAAATATATTAAGTAAAATGAAATGACTACAGAATAATTTATTACAGTGCAGGAAATGTCACATGATCGTGTTGTATTTTCCAGCTATTTGCATCATCACTCACTTCAATATTTAACATTATATTAATATTTAACTTACATGAAACAGTGAATGAGCGGCTGCAGGATGTAAATAAAGAACGTCAGAAATAAACGCTGCACTGTTAGTTTATGGCTTGTACTTATTACATTAAAATAAAAGTCAAAGGGGTGTATTTGCCATTCACCTGGTCCAGTATTTGTCACTTGTCCATCGTGTTTTCAAACAGCTCGTATTGTAACTCAGGTAACATGAAAAAAGACCCAGTTTTGCTTTGGTATTTATATTTTGCTGGCCAATTCAGGGGAAACTTCCAAAGGGGAGTTTTCTAAAGGTAAGTCTTATTGTGAAAAAAATAAAAAAAGTAAGCAGGATCAGTCTGGTTCTATTTTTGTTTTTTTGATTTTCCTTTGTTATAAGATATATAGTCTCCTGGAGTTTGCCCTGTGTCCTAAGACAATATTTTACATAAATACAATACACAACATTTAACCAAACATCTAAACAATAACAATCAATTTAATTGCTTACCGGTAATTTCACATTTAGTCCTTAGTCGACACAAACTTAGGCCTATTTAGATCCCAAACTCTGATATGGTTTTGAGCATCAACAGTCTGGACATTTTAAAACAAAACTGCAATGTTCACAGCCATAAAGCAAAATGAAATATGATATGGAGAGTAAAAACAACAAACAAAACCAAGATAATGAAAGAAAAAAAAAAACAGTGGTGTGGTGTCCGTGTGAATGCTTCTCTTATTTTCTTAACTGACATTTAAAAGGAGAGTGCAAATGTTAAAAAAATGTATATTATATTAGAAGTTCTATACTCTGTGTTAAAAGAGGTTTATTATCTAAATTTTAACTTCAGTGTATTTAAAAGCATTTATAAAAGAATGATAAAGACACAAGAGCCCGTATTTTAAAGGAATAATTGTGGTTTATTGAAGTGGGGTTGTATGAAGTACTTATCCAAGTCAGTGTATTACCTTCAATAGATCCAGTGGTCCAGTTTGGAGGCGAAATGCATTTTGTCCACTTAAAAAAATAAATATCAGTACACTATTAAAATATTTTCATTGCTTTACCTTGCCATAAGACAGCCCTTTCCGAGGGGAAGAGAAGCTGTCATCACAGGACAGTGGTGAATCCAAACTAACCTGTTGAAACACAAGAAATCACACAATTACGCAAATAACTGAGGCAGTGCTTCCATGTTCTGCCAAGTATAATTACTGTTTAGTCTGGTGGCTTTGAAGAGAGCAGGTTCAGTTCTGCATTGGAAAAAGCTGGTGTATGGCAAGATAAAGCAGTGAAAATATTCTTAATATAACGTATACTTAAACTGACAAACACAGGTACTTAAAACTCCTTTTTAAAAATTAAAACTATCCCTTTAAGTTTGCAATTATTGCAGCCTATGCAGGATCATCTCAATCCATTAGAATATGATGGAAAAGTCCATTTCCAGTAGTTCAAGTCAACCAGCCCCAACCAAGTATTGAGTCATATAGATGGACATACTTTGCAGAGGCCAACATTTACATATTAAACATGCTTTTTAAACTTGGTATTTTGTAATATTAAACATAGAGACGGACACTGACTTTTAGGTCTTCATTAAATGTAAGCCATAATCATTATAATTACAAGAAACTAAATAAATTAAGACATGAAATGTTTCATTCTGTGTGTAATGGATCTATATATTGTCTTATTTCCACTTTTTGAATTTAATTCCTGAAATAAATAAACTTTTCTATGATCTAATTTATTGAGGTGCACCTGTATGTCAAAATGTTCACAGTGCAGACGTAAGAGGAACTTTGGATTAAACATTATTTCAGCCAGGTGGCTTGATTGTTACTACATTTAAGGTGAAGTTAGGCCTAAAAAACTATGCTAATTAAAACAGAAGTCACCTTAATATAATTTTTAGACAGTCATTTTCTCACAGATTTCTATACAATCTGACCTCTTTTTGCAACCAGTGGAGTCGCCCCCTACTGGCTATTAGAAAGAGTACAGGTTTAAGCAACTTCCCACATGGCTTCACTTTTCAGACCCAGAGGCTACATCCAGTTCTTTCATACAGTCCATGGAGTATTTCCATATTCAAATAAGAAGTATTTTCATTAGTTTTTACTCAAACCTTATCAGTATCCAACCTGTTAACCCTCTGGGGTCTGAGCTTATTTGCTCTTTATATACCACATCATATTTACTATACCCATGTTTGGTATTTGGTATTTTCTCAGCACAACTTCAACATAATCTGACTATTTTTTCACTTTAACCCACTTTATTAACATATTGAGCCCAAAAATACACAAAAATCATGAAATCTGAAGTAAAATTATACTATTTAAGACAATAAAAACCACAAATATGCTCAGTGAACTGTTTTGGACCTAACACATGTAAACATAGGTTGCAAATATGAACATATAAAGGTAAAATTCGAATATAATAAAACTATACACAAAAAAATTACCATAAAAACATGTTTATTTATAGGAACAGTGTTAGATGATTAGACCCCTTTTTTTCCATTTTTGCAAAATGCCACGCCAGCCTCGTCCCATCCTACTTTTACACTTGAATAAATATTTTTGAACTATCAAATTAAAATGATCATATCTTTGGTTTTACATGACCTCAGAACTTCAAACAAATCATAGAACCCAGAGGATTAATGTGACATGTATCAATAATCATACATACTTTAAAAAAAATGTTCACAATGCAGGCGTAAAGAGGAATTTTGGATTAAACATAATTTCAGCCAGCGGCTTGATTGTTACCACTTCTTAGCTGAAGTTAGGCCTAAAAAACTATGTTTATTAAAAAAGAAGTGACTAGAATGAAGCCTGACTCACTGGCTTAAATTATATTCTGTCTTTCTGTTAATAAACAATACAAGTATTGTTTGCCAGGTGAGATGTAATGTGAGACAAGTGTCTGAATGAGGAAGACGACACTGACACTCGTAGTACAGGTTTTTGATGATACACCCTGACAATGAGGACATGCATCAATGGTTTAATGTGCTGCTGTGACTCTACTGTTAGTTCGTAAATGCTAAAACAATGGCATTCTCTGTTCACATGATGTCAGCTATACACTAACTAACAGCATGGAGACAGAATGTAATAATCACATTAGGTGGTCAGAAGGGTTAAAACACAGGGCAAAAAGAGTTAATCTTTCATTAAAATACCATTCTTTTGAATCTGACTTATTTTGTAAATGCTGTTATGTATACAAAGGAATGCTTAAAGCCTATGAGCCTCAGAGTATTTGCAGCATTTTTACCTAAAAGCCTGTTAAAGGCACTTTGCTCGTCATTCATTGCTCGAGAGAGTTGTTCTCATGAAACAAGATAATGGCGTGATAAGAATGATATAGTGTTCTGATTAACAGAGAAATGTCACACAAACAAGTACAGATGGGACCAACAAGTCAGTTTCTTCATCACTGTCTGGATGCAGCAAGGTCATTCCCTATGGATTAGTGTTATGCAACAGCAAGGGAATTGAAATAATACATCACAGATGAAGATAATAGAAATGTTTCTGTTGTCACACCTTCTGACGTATCAGCAGCCCTCGTGAAACACATATCCATAAGGCAAGAAAAGTATATAGTCTTTTGGCTCAATCAATAAATAGAGCTGTCAATCAATGGGGGATAAATTTGTCTCATATTACGTCTCACTGTATGACTGAAGATTACATAAAAAGATATGCACCAGACAGCTTTCTTGTTACAGCCATGTGACTGCAGCCGTCTTTGTCTACACACTGACAAGACAGCAAAGTCACAATTGAAGCTTTGTGAGACAAGTTTTACAATGTCGCATATTTGTCCCTACAGAAGAGTTCATTCCCAAACATTTATAAAATGTATAATTTTGTACATCAAGTCCTGCAAGCTGGTAAATGCTAGAATGCAACAATGAACTGAAACGTCCCTGGCATATGCAACAGACCGATCTTAACTGCAAAGCAAAAGTAACCACACCCAAATAAGACATGAGACAATGGGAGATAAACCCATAGAGACTGATAGAGCACACACTCAAACAAGACAAGTATGCCAAAAACACAGATACGTAGGCTCAACATCAAGGCACAGTACATAATAATACAACAGCTTCACCAAAACATGAAATAAGCACTGCACAGCCAAGGTGCACATTACAGTAAGGCACTGCACAGCCACAGTGTATATTTCATTAAAACACTGCACAGACACAGTGTATATTATAGTAAGGCACTGCACAGACACAGTGTATATTTCATTAAAACACTGCAGTGTTTATTTCATTAAAACACTGCACAAACACAGTGTATATTACATTAAAACACTGCACAGACACAATGCATATTTCATTAAAACACTGCACAGCCACAGTGTATATTTCATTAAAACACTGCACAGACACAGTGTATATTACAGTAAGGCACTGCACAGACACAGTGTATATTTCATTAAAACACTGCACAAACACAGTGTATATTACATTAAAACACTGCACAGACACAATGCATATTTCATTAAAACACTGCACAGACACAGTGTATATTTCATTAAAACACTGCACAGACAGTGTTTATTTCATTAAAACACTGCACAGACACAGTGTATATTACATTAAAACACTGCACAGACACAATGCATATTTCATTAAAACACTGCACAGACGCAGTGTATATTACACTAATGCACTGCACAGACACAGTGTATATTTCATTAAAACATTGCACAAACAGTGCATATTTCATTAAAGCACTGCACAGCCGCAGTGTATATTTCACTGAAACACTGCACAGACACAGTGTATATTTCAGCATTGCACAGCCACAATATATAATAATAGATACATTTGTCTTACCTTTATGCAGTAACAAGACAGTTTGCTCTTCCCTGCCGCATGTCAATCACATCACCAGATTCATTAGGATCCTGCTCTCCGTCGCCATCAGCATGAGGGCCTCCAAACTGTCCTGTGACATTCTGCAGCCTCAGAGTTATTGAGCCGATATCTGAGTGCATGCTGGCCGGTCAGTTTTACTATGTTTGCCATTCACACTTGTCATCAACGCACCGACACTTATATGATATTATGAATTGAGCAAACATTTGATGTGTACTTCACTGACCGATGAAAAGCATGCCTTTACACATTCCATATGAGTAACGTTCTTTTTCATGCTTGTTGCATCTGATGTATGTGTATCCAATAGTGAATCCATCATAAAGAGATTTATCTCAGTCTTATCAGAAAACACCAGCCACACTGCACAAAATAACTCTCAGCACCATTGAGTCTGTGATCCATCTTTGCAAAGAAAGCCTTCTTGACTGGTTCCTCAGCTGTCTGATGTGTGTGAAACAAAAAAACATCCAATTTCTTTAACTTGCACCTGTTACTCTGATGCCCCATCCTGTTTTACTTTCTTTTGGCTGCAATTGTTCTTTATTGTCAGTTTCTCCCACAAGTCCAGTCTTCCAAGTGTGATTCTCTGGCCTCTTGTCCTGTTTGTCTCTCTGGTCTGGCTTTGCAATGCACGTGTTGCTGTAAGCTGGAGCAGCACTGTTGCTAGCTACACCGTCATATTTTCAGAATAAATTTGTCATTTTTGAATGTTTCTTATCCTCAACCACCAGTGTCTTTTTTCTTAGTTTACCTTACTTCTGCACCCCACAGCGGCCGTTTGGGGCCATGAATCATTTTTAGTTTAGTGTGACGACCGTAGTGTAATAGTGAACTTCATACCTGCTGAATTTAAGGTTTCCGCCCTAATTTGACCTCACTCGCTACGTTACATCTAGGACACCATGGGAGAAAATGTGTTTCTTTATCAAAAGATAGAACTTGGGGCCGATTTCATATGTTTTGCACCGTAAATTATTAATAAATTAATACATTATTTAATCAAACCAACAACGCCAACAATGCTGCTATTTTTTTTTTTTTTTTAATGCAACCATGACTGTTTTTGAGCGGCCAAAGTGACCCATCATGTTTGTGCATGTTTGGGTAGTTCAGTTTATATTGTATCAAAGTAATATGAACAGGTTGACTCTCAAATCCTTAAAGCTATTATTGCAAACTTTTTAGTTGATTCTACTAGCTAGCAATTTAAAAAAGAAACAAACTATCCAAGATTCAAATGCAAACTTTTAGGCCATTAATTTATTCATCAAGTTCAATTGGTGGTGATACAGTAGAAAACACAAACAAACTATAATACTTTTTTTTTTTAAACAAACTGACATTTAGGCCATTTATACAAGAAGTCCCTATGCTAACAATGTGTTAGGGTCCTTTTGAAGCATATACAGGTCCAATAATCTGGGTGTGTCTGTCGACCATACATTAAAGAGATTTTGTAAGTAGTTTGAGTTCGTTTTTCCATCCATTGATATGGTTCCAAACCTTAAAATGATTACATCGATGAATTATTAAGACATGGGATATTAAAAAACATAAGAAGATTTCCATTAACACAGGATACTCTTTATTTGCATTTCTTTCAAAGAATTTCCATTTCTCAAAAACATTTGCAGTCTAAAAATAATGTGTATGCAAGAGAAAGATAAAGATGTTTTTCACTCACATGTTGACAGGTGTGGGTGGAGAGAAGGCTGGAAAGTGTATGTTACATAACTGTGCCACGGACTTCAGAGCTCCTCAGCACCTGGTAACCCAGCTCTACTTTCTCACTCCCCCAGAGAATTGAAGCAACACTTTGGCCCACTGCTTAAAAACCAGTAAAAGTGAATATGACGTACAATCATATCAAAAGCAACAGTTTAAGAAAATTCAGAACATTATTTTAGGACAGGGACCAAGAATTTGATTGTTTGCAGAGTCACGGTGACAGACACGTAGAGCAGCAGCAGGTGTTTGTGGGTTTTTTACACTCCTTTCCCCATTGCAACATAACTTTGGGTGGACATGCTCTAATTCACAGTCACAGCTTAATCCAGAATTTGCCTGAGACAATATTTATTTAAATCATTGACAGCTTTCCAGTACTAAATGACTTGGTGCAATGTGATGAAAACAGTCACACATGGAAAGCTCCCATACACCGCCATGACTCAGCTGTTAAAAAAAACCTTTGCTTTGTCACTGTCGGTTACAAAATCATAAAAAGCAGAACAAAGTGAGCTTATTTTGGATATTTGAGACATCTTTCCTGAAAACTATCCAGCTAACAATACATGTCTCAGATACTCCCATTAATAACAAAAAAGAAAACAGTATTTCACAGTTTATGGAGCAATAAGTCCTGTCTCCATCCTTCATATTGTTAAAAAATACTGCTTTGGCTACACATGAAGGGCTGTGTCACAGTAGCTACCATCACCTAACGGCCAAGTGTGTTCTTTAATCAGTGGATAAACAAAGTGGGGTTCACACTGAAAAGTGCCCTAAACCTGCATTATTTCTAATAAGCAGCAGGGGGCGACTCCACTGGTTTCTTTTGGATAGCCAGAAACTTGTTTTGTGAGTCTCTTCCATATTTACATGTTAGAACAGTGCACTTTCTGTTCAGGCAAATAACTGTAACATTTAGGTTGCCTAAAAATGTCTTGTTCAAAGATACCCTATGGGGGACTTTTTTATTAAGTACATTTTAAGCTTGTCTTTGGCAGCCAATATTATCATCTCAATAAATACCATAGTTAATGTGAATAATGGATGAAGCAAAAGGGCACAAAGCACCAACAGTAGGTTTCCTCTCAAAGCTCCCCATAGCAAATTCATATGACTTCAGTTCATTTTATAAGACTAGGTATCTTTGTTTGTTATCTCATTCTGTGCAGAACATGAAAAGGGACTGATTTTTAGCCAAATTAGCTATCACTGCTCATGCTAACAACCCAGTTCTTCTCTCTTTAGCTTGTGTTTGTTTTGGGCTGTGTGTTATGGGACGTTAATTAGGGGAAATGTGTTCTCCTGAGGTACTACAGAGATGGAAAAAGAAAACAGAGACAGAAACATTGGAGCCATTGTTTGGCTGTATATGAACACCAGAGCTTATAATTGCAGGTTTGGTCAGCTAGTATTACTTTATCTGTATGCTAATGGATTCAAAAAAGAATCCATGCTGAGAATCAGATTTAGAAAGGTTTTATAATCGTGTGGTCTGATAAAAGTTAATATGATACCTCGGCGGCCATGTTCATTCGATGTCACTTAATGAACTAGACTTTGAAAAAAACAAAACAAATATTTTTTTTCCTACGGGGAATTCCAGTTTAACCTTATAAAGAGTGAACTTGCTCCCTGCCTGACCCTCAAATTCAAAACAGATCGTCTTCATATTTGTGTTGAAGACATTACATAAGATTATTTCAGTGCCCCTTTAAACTAACATGTCTCTGGTTAGTCAATATAACAGTTGTGTAGATGGAGGAGCGCAGGTTAGCGTACACACTAGAAATCAATTAGTCATATATTCTGTGTCACACTGATCTGCCAAATACCTGCACTCATACTGACACACATACACAACAAACTGTGTTCACTCCCTAGTTTGAAAATAAATATTGCATTAAAATGATAACACTTTTTACTTTGTCAAAACCAAACTTGTGGCATTTGTTGTGGAAGCAAGACATCAATGATCCTTTTGAAACACGGAACAGAAACAGAAACGGTTTTCGTGTTTGCGTTGTAGCTGGCAGGGGTACTTTTGTTTTTGTTGCTTTCTGTGCTGAAACCTTTCTATAAAAACTATGTACCTACATTTTTTTTAAAGGACATTGTTCAAATAATGCTAGGAGATAGCGGTTAGCTTAACATTAGCTTAAGACTTGAAGTAGCATTTCCAACCATGGCTTTTGTTTACATGTTGCCTTTGTGAATACAAACCTGACTTGAAACCACAAATCATCCTCACTTTGGTTTTATTTCAGGAAACTGACCTTAAGGTGTGAAAACCTTAAGCTGAACTGGCAATTTCACAGTGACAACAAAACTCTAAGAAGTTGCTGCTCCTGAATTCCAAATTGTGTTTCTGTCATGGAGGACTCAGTTAAACTCACATTAGAGTAACTGAAGTCTTGTCCCAAAACTTTAAAGAAATAACTTAAAACATCTTGACAGTAGTGCTTTTTTAAAACCATATCAGAAGTTAAATGATAGGAAATATTGCTGTGGTTTTGAAGCACCCACATATCAAATAGACTTTTCTTTGTAGTTGGGAAATATACACACACATAACTCCTCAAGCCCAAAAAATCTTACACCTTTTCTTGTATAAACCAAACAAACGAGATGTAACATATTAATTAGTGAGCTTTATAAAGGCTTGTATGTGGAATTTATTACTTTTGAACAAAGCAAGTCTAGCTGTTTCCCCTTGTTTCCAGTTTTATGCTAATTTCTCTCAGTAAATAAAAAACAACTCTTGAAAAGAAAGTAAATCAAGATATTTCCCTAAATGTCATACTATTATTTAACTTAACAAGAGGCCTTGCTTGTCATCTGTTTGTGATTGCTATCAGGACCTTTCTTAATAACTTCACCATTACAGTACTGTACTTTAAAATCACGAGTGGGCTGAGGGAGTAGGACTTAATGTTAAATCCTATTTATAGCCATGTTAAATCACCTTCTGTTCACCTTGCTGTTCTTATGTTGGTGGGAAAATGGAGTGATAACAGGCTGCTCATACAGCTACCTGAATGTCCTGCCTAAATCCTCAAAATGATGTGTTTTATAACAGCTGTAGTGACGTTGCAAGTTTTGAAAAAAAAAGCAACACAACTTAAAAATATCATTTTCAGACAGTAGTAGTCCAAAAGTTAAAGTACCTTGCTTTAGATTTAGTTGGTGGCATTTTAATCCCACTTAAATGAAATTAAATGGTGTTTCTGGATGTAATTAGAAGATTGTCTGACAGTGGGCGACAGTTGGCTTTACAGTCCCGCCTCTTCCCGGCAGCAGAACGTTGTTTGCTTCCTCTTCACTTTCAGCTGCAAACAGGACACTGTCACGGTGAAGGCATTTCATTACATTTCCTGTGTTGAAGGAACATTACCAAACTGAGACACACTGAGATACACAGACCAGACAGGAACTCAGAGGTTATCATGTAGCAACCTAACTTTGTTTCTCACTCAGCAGCTATTTGAAAAGGGTATCTCAAAACGAAACAAGCTGTTTTTTAGGGGAAGAAAAGTACCAGCTGGACACTAGAAATAAGAATGCTGGCCTTTTTTTAAATACATTTTCTTTTTTATTCATTTATCTACACTGATTTGCTTCAAAAAGCATTTTTCAAAGTGGCCTACCAAAATCTAACCAATAATAAATATGACAACAATATTGCATCTCATGACTACAGCTTACTATTTGTTTTAGGGAATGTAATAAAATTGCTAGGATTTGGTTCAATTTTGTAAGAAAATAAAATTAAAATCCAAGGCCCTTCATTGTGATTGAAATATCTCAACAACCATTGTACTGATAGCAACTTGTCATTTTGAGCAGGCATTTGAATGATTTAAATATTGACATCAATATAATAATAATAATAATAATAATAATGACATCAGCATTAGCCAGCAGAGCTGCTATCATAGCTGTAAACTTCAGTCTTGTTTCCAATAGCTCTTACAAGAACAATACATAACTCTACATACCAATCATTTTCATGCACTCCCTTAGCTTCTGCAACATATCAGTGATAAGACAGAGATAACACTTGGGTTATCAACACAACAATGCAAATAAGCCAAACAATGATTGTAACCTAAAGTTCAAAACTCACAGTTACGTACTGTTACTGAAAACCGGACCAACAGGTTTTGTTTCTCTGCGTGTACGTATATTCAGTCAGGTAAAATAAAAGAAGTTAGAATGCCTGAGTCAATTAAGGCTAATGACAATAATTAAACATTGTAATGTCATCAGACTGGTTCATGTTAATACTAGAAAACCACCTAACACTGGCTGCTGGCTACAACCAACAGGCTGTGACCACTGTGCACAATGTTCCAACTTGTCAGAAATCAAACACTTTTATCACAGTGGAGCCTTCTGACCCAAATGAAGAACACTTGATGCAGTTTTTGTACTTGTTGTGCTGCTATCTTAGCAACTTAAAGATACAATATATGTGATCTTTTGTTTCTAATGTCACTTAAGATCATTAACTGTGGCACAAGGACAATGCCTATTTTGACTGTGATGTCAAAATGTTAGTCTTTTTGCACCATTAAAGGGGATATATTGGGAAAAACTCACTTTTTCAATACTTGTGCACATACATCTGGGTACCAACCAGGGGCATGTCCAGGGAGTGGTATCATATGAAACTAGACAATCTAAGGCACCAATCGGCCTAAATTACACTCCAAAATAAGTCTAAATTATAGCAAAGGGAAAATTGGTCCCTTGACCTCTGACCTTAAGATAAAAGAAATATGTAGAGAATTGTTTCAGAGGGTACCCATGAGTATCCCTTTTACAGACATGAACACTTTATGATTATCCCATGCAGTTTGGGACAGAAAACATGCAGTGTCCATTTTGCCTACTGTATTTGAATATTTCTGAATACTGGGGTCCCTAAACAGTGGCATACATTGGGTATGACTGGAAAGCTGAGACTCTTGTAGATTCACTAAACCCAATTATATGTTTATGTATTATGTGGGATGATGTTCGTCTCCATAGTATAGCATTTCATTGCAGTGACAGCATTTTTTAAACTTGACCTCACTGTATAAAACTACCGGCTGTGACCTCGAGGACAAGAATCATGAAATGTTACAACAATAAACTGAAGACCTAAGGCATTCAGAGGATGTATGGCTTTCCGAGGTACAGTATATTAACAATAAGGGGGTTCATTCACGTGAAAATAAGCATAATATTCGCCTTTAATGCTGGCAAATTAAACCGTATGCCCCAGTCTGTTTTTTTTTTCCCCCGGACTTTTCAGGAACAATCTTAGTGTGTGTGTGTGTGTGTGTGTGTGTGTGTGTGTGTGTGTATCCTTCTAATCCTCTCAGTCGCTGCAGCTCCACTAATTCCTGTGCCACAGCAGTGCCCTGACTTTACCCTGCTCTGTGAACTGAATTACCTCTATTTGCCCTTTCTTCCCTTTTTTCTTCCAACTGGCAATGTGAGAAGTTCAGACTCAAGAAGTGTTTTAAGAGCTACACTATCACACACAAATACACAAACACACGTGTACTGCCCCACTAAGCCAAACAGCTGGAGGTGTGTGAGTAGTGAAATTTGATAACTAACTGCACAGGAAGCCAGGAGTCAGTTTGTCAGGGTGCTTTGTTAAGTTTGATGTTTTAATGTCACAGTTCTTCCAACTGACAGTCAAACACACAGCAACCATGCCAACCAAGCAAACTGTTATGTGTGGTCCTATGAGATGGTCAAGGTTAGCTAGTTGCCCGATTATCACATAATACAGTATAAATGTATGTTTATACCACTAAGTTAAAAATCATAAAAAAATATTTTTTACGTTTCACAGGAGGAAAGATGAGGACAAAATTGTCTGTCTTCTGAAATTAAATTCAAACCCAGTCGTTACCCATTACCATTTAAGAAAATAATGACTGTGATTGTGTTTTGTAACTTTGAAGGTAAATTATGCTATGTTTCAGCTAATGGTACAGCTCTGCTTAACTCGACTCACTTTTTCTATATATATTTTTTTCCACTGCAGCTCGTACTCGAGTCATTTAAGGTCATCGCCATAGGGCTGCCGCATGAAACTGCTGTGACATCATCTTTAACGCTGCACTCGTAAAAATGGCAGGTTTATGCAGCATGTCCCGTTTCGTGACGATTCTCTCTGACCAATCAGTGGTCTACAGTGTTTTAACTCCACCTTCTAGCACTGGCTCAGCTCGCTTGGAACCTCGACCGAGGTGATACGAAAAAAAGTACCAGTCACCAGGTACTATCCACAACTTTTGCTAATGTAAAACCAAAAAAAATGATTGAAGTTGTGCTGTGTAGTGGAAATGCATCTTAAGTTTAACTTACCACCTAAGGACACTGTGAGTGAGATACTGCCATTTATGATAAAGTATTATGTTTATGACTACGAAATTGTGAAAATTCTTTCAATTGCTTTTTTTCACTGGCGCGTACAGGAATATGTTTGATGGCTAGCAGTGCTGTGGGGTGACCTCTGACAGATTTATCTTTCCTCTATCTGAGTTTCATTCTCTTCCTCTCATTGTTAAAAAAAAAAGAAAAAAAAAAGAGTGCACATCCCACAGCAGTCCAGCAGAGACGGACAGGGAGTCAGCGGGTTCACAGGACCAACCGAGGGCCATCCTGGATGGAAAGTTTTTAGAGAGCGAGACGAGCGGCCTCCCCTCCCCTCCGGGGCCCCTAAGGCTAACGTGATCCCCCATTTGTGCTCCTGTCATAAAGAATGCGCCCGCTAAACCACTTTCCCACCACTAAGAGGATTACTAAGGTAATGCTCCTGAATCAAGAGATGCTCCAGCACATCTAGACATTGGGAAGCTGACTTTAATAACTTATGTAGAAAGCTGGAGTGATATTTTACCAAGTGGGTCAAACTGGGCGCCTACCCTGGACATTTACTTTAGAGATGCTAGCTAGCTAGTCATTTAGGCAGGTTGTGAATCAAAAGAGAGGAGGCATCTCAGTTGGTAGTGACTCCTGCTTTGGAATGTTTGGAATGTAATGGAGCTCTTTGTTACTGATTTACTCTATTGTTGTCATAGAAAGTGTAGTGACAGCCGTGTGCTACCTCAGACATTTCTTTTCATTGGCAGTAAGGAGGCACACCTCTAGATTTTGCCTTCCCGAGCAACCAAAACGGTCTGTAGTGCAGTAGCAAAGGCATGATCCCTCTCTGGCTTCCCACCCACAAACATCACCTATTGACAATCATAAGTCACGCCCCCTTCTTTGCTCTGTGCATCAATAACAGCAAGCTTGTTACTGACAAAACCTCAGGGAATGTTCCCCATTCCTGTTTGTTGACGATTGTTAAAAGATGTGACTGGAGGACCTGTAAAAACTACACTCAATACCCTGACCCTCGCAATCAGACACAGATTGTGTTGTAATGTACACAGTCACTAGCCAAACGCTAGCTAACTGTTAGCTAACTCGCTAGAGCACGAGGCTTGTTAATAAAAGAAATCTTTCAACTTAAAGTTAGCTTGTTAACAGTTAGCTACGCTAGCTAGCCAATATTTTCATGGACATTTAAATTAGTAACCTACATTATTTGCACAAAATAATAATAATACAAACATAACTCTTCCTTAGTTGTGGAAAACTCATAATTGTGCAATCCAAGCAGGGGCTGAGACAGTCGTGGAGCTCACCAAAGCTACATGCTGCAAAACCATGCACATTCGGGTGAAAGACAAAGGTTTTAGGGAGCTGCAGTTTTGCGGATTTTGAAATTTAAAGAAAAGAGTTTAATTTCTCATGTACATTTTGAAATTTTGATATGATATAAAAAATACTAATGGCTGGCACCAAGTTTATTAAACTAGGATGATGGAAATTTTAGCATAATGAAAATTAAACTGTCATTGTGGCATTTAGGTCAAATGTGCTGGAGCTCAGTCCAAACTGTGCAGAGAATCCATGGATGGTTGTTAGACTCTGTGGGTTTTCCCACTGTGTTAGGAGATCGTGTTTAGCTAAGGGGTGTTTACGTAGTGACCCTGATCCTGTCGCAGGCCTCACGTCCGATCAGGATCAACTATGCCTCTGTGTGTGTGTGTGAGCGACATGACAAGGTTTCCAAAAGATAACTCACTTCCTCTGGTGACTTGTTTGCTTTTCAGTCTGATGGCCACCAGCCTCCTTTGTGTCACCAGCGTCAAATGGTGGTTGCGTTCACGCACCCAATGTCCATCACAAAAAGACACACACACATGCACACACTCTGACAAAACAATACATGTGAGATGAAAAGAAAACCTCCATTTCCAATGGAAATTTTTATTTCGTAAAATCTGTCCTAAAAAAGGACCGAAATGCTACTTATTGTTGGCGTCACAGGAACAATGGTACTTTTTTTCCCCTGGTGGCTTAACATGAACCAGAACCCCAGTGTCTCCATCTCAGCTTATCCCTGACTCTCCTCTCGTAGTGGAAATAACCCAGTTACCCCTTACATGTCTGACCCCTGCAGATCTTTACATTTTGTTCACACCTTAAGCCAGTGGACGAAAAACCCAACGACCTTTATTTTCCTAATAAAGCAAGGCTGATCATGAGATCTCCGCCTTGGAAAAAAAACAAAAAACTTGTCCGTCTATATTGTAATAAAGATCCTCCTTAGAGGTTAACTGTTCCAAGAACACTCACAGTGGGGACGGGGTGAGTAAGGTTGAGGAGCAAGAAAATCCCCACTCTAAAGTCAGGGAAAATGAAAAGTTAATCAGTGTAGGCTGGGGGGAGAGGGGCAGGTGGGGAGCCATGGTGTTAGCGATCTGGTCAGGACACAGGAGGGGGGCATGGCGGGAGACTGGCACAGTTAAATATGATGTACTGAGAGGTTTTCATTCGGGCAGTGGGCAATGGATTTACATAAGAAAATGGACGGCTGCCGAGGAGGTGATTAACTTTGGGGTCAGGATGATTGTAGGTGAATGTAACTTCCTATGACACACAAGATTACTAGATAAAACATTTCTACTACATCCACATCAATGTGAGACAGCTGACAATTCTGTTTTTTTAAAGTGAAGTAATGTGCTAATGTGCTACAGAGGAAATGTCCATTGAGAGTAGTATATTTATTATTGAGTATGTAATGTATATACATACTCCCCTGAGTAGTGTGTAGTGTGTAGTATCCATTACAAACACAGTCGACGAGCCTCAAACAAGTTTAACCAGCCTGAGCGCACATGCAAATGATGTTCATCCTGTTCTGGGAAGCCTGAACTTTCTGTAACCTTGAGGTAAATGTTAGGATCACATTCTATCTATCTGTTTATTTTATTTTTCACACTTTGGGTGAATGATTAAATTAATATTAATATTAATATTTTTTTCGGAAATAATTAAATAAGAAGACAGATATCACTCACTTCCAATAAATAAGAAGATAGAGCCAGCAGACGATTAGCCAATTAATCCCAGATATAAATGAGAGACAAAAATATCTTGACAATATGCATTAGATTAACAAAAACATTTTTAAAAGTTTGATATTATGGAAAATACGCTTACATTTGTGCCAAAGTAAGTGGAAAAGATTGATACCACTCTCATAGCTAAATATGAAGCTAGAGCCAGCAGACAATTAGCTTAGCATGTGTGCTGCTCATGAGAAGACTCCTTTTGAATGAGGGGAAATTTTCACAACAATCCCAGTCTATGCGTTGTGACATGTTTGCTAACATTTTTAGGAGGCCATGGACATTCATTTTTCAATGGATATGAAGTTGATGTATTGCCAATTTTGTCTAAGAAAAATGTTGATATTCCCAACAGCCTCATCTTTTTCCTCTGTTACTCTCTTTGCATTTTCTGCATTATGTTACTCGCTTGCTAGCATGCTAATTGAGGCTTCATGTGAACACAAACCCCCCTGCTGGCCAAAACCTTAATTGTCATTTCAACAACTTGCGATGGCCTCTTGGCTGTCTGCAACAGAGTCAGCATAGGAATAATCACTGCCACGAACCATTTCATTAGATTTTGTGTGATTCATTCATTCATTAATTTCATCTGTTTTTGATTAATGTGTGGGTAATGCTAATTGACGTCTGTTTTTTTTTTTTTTAAATGTGTCAGTATGATTTCAGTCAGTTTTTAGAAACAATCATTTTTCCACTGTGCTTGGTCTCAATTTGGTGTGGATCCATTTCGCTTTATATATGTTTATAAATCACAGCAACACTCGAACCATTCCCTGAACCAGCGTGGCTTCAAACCGAATCAATGACGTCACTCGCACTTAAAGAAACAAGCCTCGATACGTGCTTCAAAAAGACTTGCTGGATTTCTCAACCCACGCTCCGAAGCCTTGGTACAGAACGTCCCATCACTAGCTAGCTGTTTCCTGGTTCCGTTCTTTTATGTGAGGCTAATTGTCTCCCATGTCTCGCCCAGATTTATTGCACTGGCATAGTGTGCTGTCTTATTCTCGCCAAGGAAGCAATGTGTTTATCCAAACAGCCACTCATTGTGTCAAAAGAGTTGGGTAACCTATCATCTTTCCAAGTTAAATACATTTTGAGCCAGTTTGTAAGTTGCTGTAAATGACCATCATTTTCTTTTGTGCTCCATTCTCTAAGCATGAGGAACTGTTGGCTTTTACATAACACCTGTCTCTTCATTATCACTGATCATTTGTACTTGGTGTTGTTTCCTGAAGTGGTGGGCCAGCAGATTTCCAGGCAGGGTATTTGGGTGCGGACACCAGAGTTTAAATGTTCACTGCAAAAAAGGGGTGTCTAAAAACAAAAACAAGATAAAAACAATAAATCTGAGGGAAATGATCTTGCTGCATGGACAGATAATTTCACTTGACAAGATTTCTTGAATTAAGATTATTAATTATTATTATTATTATTATTATTATCATTATTATTATTATTATTATTATTATTATTATTATTATTATTATTATTATTATAACTCTTAAAACTGGATAAATATCGAACACTTCTAAATCTAAAGTTTTTTTTTATCTTGGTAAGAAACAAATCATTTGCAGTGCACTCTGCTCGGGCCAGTTCATCGCTGCTTGCAGCTTTAATTTATCTTGTTTTAAGAGTTAATTTCTTATTTTAAGCGTACAACATGCTTACTTCTAGATTTAATAATCTTAATTTAAGAAATCTTGTCAAGTGAAATTATCTGTCCATGCAGCAAGATCATTTCCCTCAGATTTAGTGTTTTTATCTTGTTTTTAGACACACCTTTTTTGCAGTTCTCACCGGATCTCAAAGTCCAGAGTTTGAACAAAGTGGATCAGATCTTGTGTCTTATTAACAAAAATACAGCCTTCTTGTTTTGTTTCCGTGTTTTTAGTCTTGTCATTTCGCAGGAAACCTCTGTGGCTATGCTTTATATTGTAACAGGATGTGGCCTAGGCCCCAAATGAAACAAAAAAGGCGCGCGGAAGCAGACATACATCTACACTTTGCATTATATTCTGCAAAGGTGTGTGCAGACAAATTCCATTTGCATGTGTGTTCAGCCAAGCCTTAACACACACACATGCACACCCATGCGAGTTAAGTGACTTGTGCATTGTTGTGGACCCGCAGACAGAGGCAGCTCATTTATGCCACAGCACAGAGCCTCAGTGCAGACGGTTTTACAGTGAAAGCCTTGTTTCTTAAACTCCTCAGAATCGGCTCTCGATGTACTTGTGAGGCACCACATGACAAAGTCTGCGCTATGTGTAGTAGCAGTTGAAGTGTTAGTAGAAACAGCAGAGTTTTAATAAGGGAAGTGGTAAAAGTATAGTGAAAGTATAGTAGCGGGAGGAGGTTGGGAGGAGGAGTTTTAGCCAGCTTGTTTCACTTCCATTCACTTTTTCTCGCCTTTGTTGACCTTTCTGACCCCGCCCTCTCTCACCTGCATGCCATACATACACCACTCCCTGGACCACAACAGCTTGAATGTTTTGTGCATTTTTGTGTGTCTATGAGGGTAACAGGGCACAGGTGGTCAGACCACGTCCCCTCCTGCACCCCTTGCCCCCGCTCCACTTTCCTGATCCGTCTTAGATCTGCTGGGTCGAGCTAAAGCCCCAAACAAAGGCTCGTACACAGAGAGAGCCCCCACACAAACGTACTCATGTGTGACTGTGAGGGCAGAGGAATGCACAATGTGTGTGTTTGTGCGTGTGCGACAGAGAGATTATGAGGAATAGTGAGTGAGAGAATCAACACAAGTGTCCTTTCATTCATGAATGTGTTGAATTATTCATTTCTTTACACCAAGTGTGTGTTTGTGTGTGTGTGTGTGTGTTCTGTTCATCGTCTCATCTTCCCTTGTTAGATTACATGTGCTATGAGTCAATGTTATATCTGTCCTCACCTGCACACTTGCACTTTATTGTGAATAAAATTATATGCACGTGAGTTTAAACACATAGCATTTCTTTTGCATGTCATTCCTCATTCCAATCATCCAACTAAGTGTATGACTTTTGTTTACAACGGCATTGATTATTCTTTACTAACAGCAGAAACCAGTTCTTCCGGTTCTGTTTGCAGCTTCCTCAATGAAAAAAAAAAGGGGGGAAATTGTTTGCATTGACAAAAAAAATGGCTGTATGGTGTTAGAGATGTATTTCTGTAAGACGATATGACAAAAGTGCAGCTTTGGAAAACTGTTCATAACACAAATGTGCCTCATCATCATGACACGCCGCTCACTCCCTGCAGGGTGTAATTTGAACTTGCGTCACATGATCACAAAGCCAAAAGTATATTTGGTGAAGGATGTAAAGACATGAAGATGTTGCATCATGGAGGAGAAAGACGTGCTTACTGACAGCTGCTGACCTTTCACCTCATGACACCGACCTCACACACTCATATTTATTACATATTTACTGAAATATGCATAATTTCCACCTCTTTTCTTAGTGACTGGACTGGGTTTCATCACACACCATCATGTTTCCAAGAGCAGAACTCTCTGTGTGACCTCTGACCTCTGATTCTCTGCAGAGGTACGAGGACTAGAAGTCGTATGAATATATAGAACGCTGCTGCACGTCTTATAACTGGAACACGTAGACATGAGCACATTTCAACTCAACTCAACTCAAAATTAAAATTTACACAATCCAATTTTTTGCCAGATGTCCACTTAAACTTTTTTTTTACAATTTATTTATTGAAATTTTCAAACGAAATACCACATTTCAGAATCAGTACAATTAACATTAGGTATTAACCCCATAGTGGTAGTAGTAGTATTAAGTAGGATGAATAAAAATATTAAAAGGAGAAGTACATTTTTCATCAGAAAGCAGAAATGAAATTGAAAGTAGACCACTTCTACTACTATCATGAGTAAAAGTAAGAGTTGTAGTAGGTCAGGAGGTAGTAGGAAATAATACACTACTGTAAGTACCAATAGTAGTAGTACAAGTTATGTATGTGGTAGTAATAGTACAAGTAGTAAGTATGGTTATAACACTATATGATTCTGTAACTTGTTGAATTTTTGAGCTAGTTCAATCTTTTATATAAAAGTGCCCACATGTGTTTATTACAAATGGCACCAATTCAAACATCTGCAAGAATATCACAGAGCTCATGAGTTGATGTCAAATACATGGTGTTCCTTAAGAGCCCTAGGCTCACACTCTTAGTTATCTGTTTTTGTTATACAGGCAACTGTTCTTTATATACAGTGCTTAACAAATGTATTAGATCACTGGTTTGTGCCACAGCTGTCCTAAATGAACAGCATTAGTAATTACCAAACGCATTTTTTATGTTTCTGTAATGGTTAATACACCAGTATGTATTAGCACTTTAGCCAAAATTATATTTAGAATGCTAAAATATAATAATTACTGTTATGCATGGATTTTATAATTGACTGTTTTACCAAATAAAATGTAAAAATAGTAAAGCACATTATTATTTCTTGATTAAGAGTCAAATTCTCATTATTTACTTGCATTCCTGAACAGAAAAATTTGTTTTAGTGGTTATTCTTGATTAATTTCTGACTTCTCAGAGAAGCCCAGTGAGCCGAATCAAATCTGGGTATAAAAAGGTTAATTCTGTTTGTTATTTGTCAAATAAATGACAATAACATTTTAGTTTTAAACAAGCTTATGAAAGATTTCTAAAATGTTCATGTTTTCTCGTTTTTCTGACAGCTGGTCAAATACGTTTGTTAAGCACTGTATGTAAATAAATGTATGTATAAAAACTTCTTTCTTCCAAGCGCCTGTCCCTAACTTGTAATAATGCAAGTAGTAGTAGTGAAGGTACTAAATGTAGTAGTATGAGTACATCTCATAAGAACTACTTGTAGTAGTGCAGTCAGTAGTAGTGGTGATGAAGTACTAGCAGTAGTATGAGTAAGAGTAGTAATTGTAGTAATGCATGTACTACAAATAGTACACTACTTGAAGATATACTTACAGTAGTGCAACTAGTAGCAGTTCAAGTTCTAGAAGTACTTGTTGTAGTAGTGCAGAATATTGTAATAGTGATAGAATATTACAGCATTATTCTAGTATCATTATAATATATATTACTGCTAAAACAGAATCACAATTACAGTGGTATTTCTGTTTGGCCAGTATGATCTATCAGTGTAATATAAACAGTAGTATTATGGTAGTGGTGGTGATAAGACAGGAGCAGCAGTAGTAATAAGATGTAGTATTAACAGCAGTTCCTTTAGAATGAAGCGTTGTATTTATGAGCTGTGTGGACTCAAAGTTCACACTGATGCAGAACAGTGTCATCCCTTCATTAATAATAAACTGGAAACTAGAGCTGTGGAACATTTCCCTCCCACACACACACTCACACACACCTGACCAGCGAGGAGAGCCAGCTTCGTGAATCAGGATCAGGATGACCGCTGTCACATGACTGCTTGAGTGTAATCTCCCACAGACAGGGAGGTCTGCTTTGAAGCTCCACTTACACCCTGATCTGGAGCGACAGAGATCCAGGACCCTCTTAGTCCACTTTACCTTCACTGGGTCTATTTCTCCTTCATGAAACAGAGCATGGACACACACACACACACACACACACACACACATCACAACAGAAGTGATTTGCATTAACTGGCACACCTGACATGTTTGTTTGTTTGTTTATTTATTTATTTATTTATTCATTTATTTTGAACTTTGTTTAGTAAGTTTTTTTTCCCAATAGAACACAGACATACAGGAACACTCAGAACAGAATCCCCACCTCATGAAGTAAAACTAAATAAATATATAGGCCAAGATAGATAACTAATAGTAATAATAGTGATGATGATGATAAATAGATGAGTAAATCTAAGACAATATAAGTTAAGCATGTCGTAAAAGAGGACAAACATTAAAAGGAGAGAAATTTACAGAAAACAAAAACACAAACAAGCAAAAAACATTAGAGAAATACAGTACACTGTAAAAAATGTTTACAGTAAACAATAACCCTAAAACTCAGTCTTAATTAGAGTTTTTGCTGATATTTACATTTAAATTTACAGTAGCAAATCCACTCACTGTATTTTTTACAGTGAAATTCTGGCAACCACAGCTGCCGGTATTTTACAGTAAATTAAACAGACGTTTTTTTACAGCGTACATACTGAATAGTATTGAAGCGGGTTGTCATCTAAACACAATGAAATCAGTGGTTGTCCTAATTAACTGGATTCATGTAGCTCTGATTTCTCTTCCACATAGGCCTATCTCAGAAAAGGTTGCAAATCTTACTGAATTTGCCAGCTGAACCTCTAAGTGTGTGTTTTATTTTTTCCAATTTGCCTGACAGGTTTATTTAATTTGCATAAGATGACTAGATGTTCCTGTTATAATTACAGAATGGTTCAGAACATTTTAATACTAATTGTTTATATATAGTATTCCATTATAACACCTATTGTAAAAATGTACTAGAGGATTCCTGTGGTTTTCCAAGGGAGAGTCTCTGGGTCACTGCTCTGTTTGTACACAAAGGCACGTCACTACTGCGTGTAAAAACTGCACCTCCTCCATCTAACTCCTCCTCCCCCTCTCTCTCTCTCTCTCCCCCTCCCCTCGCTGCTTCCTTCCCTGTAGCTGATGCAATGCTCATCTTTATAAAAGGGTGAGTCCCCACCCCTCCTCCAGCAGAACTGGGTTTTCTCTCCGAGCGCACCGCATCTCTGGGAAACTGCTTTAATTATAAATCTTAAAATTCTTCTGATTTTTCGCGTAGATTTATCTTCAGTGTCTTGGTTGACTTGAAGTGTCTGACTGAGCTAGTGTCTGTAAGAGGCCTGTCTGATCATTTTTTAATTCATTCATATTCATCCTAAATACTCTGAAGGATCAGTCGTATTTTGTGAGGAAATCGTCCGGACATTTGCTGATTCTTTATTTTTTTACTGGACGGATTTTACAGGCATCCTGCCACATCTTCATCAGGTAAGATCCCCGGCATCTCATCTTCACTGACTGTCTGTCACAAAATGACCGGATGTAGGCGGTGCAGGGGCTGAAATTTAAATCTTTAAGATGCCACACTTTTTCTTACATTTAAATAATTAACTTAATATGTGTCTTTTATTTTGATTTATAATCATATATAATGAAAAAATAAATTAGATGCGTTGTGGGCTCTTTTGGGCTAATTACTCATTAATAAAGTATTTCCTGTCTTATTATATGTATGGATCTGTATCCATAGAGGCATAAATGTCCTTTCTGAGAGGCCTGGTGCCTTATTTCTTACCTTCTCTGGTCCAAATAAATAAATAAATAATGAAGCAGTGTGACAGTGATGCTGCAGTGCTGGACTCATGTCTGGAGGTGGCACACAGGGCTGTCACTGGCAAACAGCTTCATTAAATACAAGCTGGGTAAAAAGAGAAATATTGTAAAGCCAGAGTCTCTGTGTGTGATAGCAATGAGTATAATCACACAGGGGGTATGAATCAGAGAGGGAGCCTCTGCGCAAAATGGAGAGCCATGCCCATAAAGAGACAACACGTGCCATTGTTTCCATCGGAGCCGGCTGTGGAAATAATGTCATTAAATAGATCTGGGGTTGCGCCTTTTACGCACTGTGTGGCTCTCCATGTGCGCTTTATTCACCCATTATATAAAAATATGATATTATTATATAAGCTTTATATTATAATGCTTTGTTGTGACAGGATTCTGCTTTATAAATGTCTAAAAACTGATTTGTGTGAAGATAAAGACGCAGTCACGCCCTGTTTTCATATAACACTTTTCTACAAATGTGCGCAAAGTGAGCGGCGCATACTGCGGCTTTTTGTCATTCAGACATCAGGGCTGAGGTGATGTCGGGTGGACTCGGTTGCCGGTAGTCTGGTATTTTTCCACTGCCGGTGCGTCACCCCCTCCCCTCCTCCCTCTCTCCTCCTCCCCCCGCCTCCCTCCATCCGAGAAGTCACATGACCTGAGATTCATGAGCAGGGCTGCGGCGCGCGCCTGCTGCTCACTATAATATTGATTATTCCAAAGGCGGCGTGAACGCGCAGAAGTAAATAAAAACGACTGTGGTGTGACGCAGCTAGAAGGAATGCGTAAAAATGAATAGTAGGAAGTAAATTTGCTCTTTTCTTCTTGCTCTGACATTATCAGCATGAAACAGCCGACTGCCAAGACTGAGATGAGCCGTTTCAACATCTCTCCTGAGGAAGACAGCAGCAGCTCCAACAGCAACGAGTACACTTACCAAGACTGTCCTAAGAAGGTCCCACTGGGCGGGTGAGCCTGGCTTTAAAATGTCCCAACATACATTTTTTTAAATAAGTCTTATTTTGAAATTCATTTCTAAATCCATCTCTCTTTTATTCTCCTCCAAAGCCAATACTCTGACATCGATGCAGAGAGTCAGAACTTCCTCCCTGAACACAATCTGGGCAAGAAGAAGTATGAGACAGAATATGTAAGAGTTTTTATCATTCTACAACACAAGTTTGATCATGAATGTATTGTTTTTTTCCCTGATTTCCTCACCATGAACCCATGCTTTCCCAACAGCACCAGGGCAATGCCTCCTTTGGCATGTCCGTCTTCAACCTGGGGAACGCCATCATGGGCAGTGGCATCCTCGGCCTGTCCTACGCTATGGCCAACACAGGCATCGCCCTGTTTGTGTAAGTCTTTATTTGTTAACTCAATTCTTTTCCCAGCAAAAATGGCAAAGCAGCTTGAGGCTCGAGCCCAACAGATTTATCAGACAGCTGATATTATTGGCCTATCACAGACTCATTTTGGACTCATAGGAAAACCTTTTCTGTAGATTATATAATACAGAAAACAATAGTCATGTAGCTATTTTATTTATTCTTTATTTTGGGTTAGTAATTGACTGATACTGAACATAAAATATATTTATATATTTTTTTAAATATATTTTCAGAATCAGAAGCCTCTATTGTCATTGCACAGGGTAGTACAACGAAATTTGCCATCAACCCGTCCAAAACGTATAAAAAAACACAAACAATATGACAGAGGTGAACAGGACAGGAAGACAGAGTGAAGAGAAAGAAATACAGCACAGCATTTTATTTATAATTTTCAGTGTATATTGATATTTATTTAACTATTTATTTTATTTCAGTCTTTATTTCTAGAATTGGTTGGAACTTTCTAGAAGTTACATAATTCACTGTACATGTATCATATAAAAATGTTAAAATATATATATATATATATTTTTTTTAAAGAAGATCCTTGTGAGTAGCTTTGCATAGTCATTTAATAAATCAGTCGTGCTCTACGTCAGAAATCAGAGAAAGACAGAATGAACAATAACCATAAAAGAGGTTGAGGTTTAAAGTAAACAACAAAAAAAAAGCCACTGTTTAGTTTCATAATCTGGAGCCAGCTGAGGCCAACAGCAGCAGCTGTAGTTTTGTCTGTTGCGTCAAGGTTGCAGGTCATGATGTGCCGAGCCTCTGCAGGGCTTTTTCCCGCCAGCAGTGTGTGTGTGTTTGCTCTGCAGCCGGCGCTCGACCCTGAGCAGCAGATTACACCGGGGTCGAAAGTTTACAAATGCTCATCGTACTCGCTCTAGTACTCGCTATCATGTTTGCAGCAGATAAAACTGTGCAGATTGTTCATTTAAAGTGGGAAAAAAGGACATATCTCTTCAAGGCAAATTATGTTTTTTTAGAAGAGCTCCCCCTATTGGCTATGCAGAGGAATTTGAGATTAAAAAGCATACAACTTGACTATCACTTTTACTGCTTATGTGAAGAATTTTAAGAGTTATCTACATTTATTTTCACCTGGATCGCTTACGTTTTCATTAGTTATACATATATAATAATTATAAAAGCACTTTTAGTTGAATCACTGTCTTAAAAAGGCCGTTTACTACCACTCAGGAGGCAGAAACCAACAAAGAAAGACCAGTAAAGTGTCTTTTCTCTAACACAGTCAGAATATGAGTACATGTACTTTGTGTGCCATCATATTGCAGTTGTATGTCGGTTTACAAACACAGGGAGTGGCTGTAGAAGCAGCTTAGCCAGGCTAATCCTGCCGCATTTGGGCCGGAGTTATGTAAACGGAGAGATCATGAATGGAGCACGTAGTGGTTTACTTTCAGCCAGCCGCTGACCAATCAGAGCCCTTCGTTTGCAGGAAGGATAGCTGGTTTCTTTGTATTTCGCAACACAGTCTGGCATTGTTTCTCATCCTCAATTAAAGTTTTAAAGAATTAAGTAACCACTTGTTGAACAGACCCATAAAAGGTCATCCAAAGCATATATTTGTCTGAGTCTGAGCAAATAAAGCGATAAGATATGAACCGTGATGATGACAGAGGCAGGCAGGCAGGCAGCCAGAGACTCAAAGCAGCTGGATGGTCAAATGTCCGGCAGAACACGGTGCTTCTCTTCAACACGTGTCCACAAAAGGCGCGGAGATTCATTTTCACCTCCGCTAAAAATACACAGGAACATATTGCTGGCTTTGCAGCGTCCAGAAAGTGCAAAGAGGATCCCTGACAGGGATCCTTTCTGTCCTTTGTAACCCTGCTGATGCTGCCGTTGACTTAAAGAACCTGCTCACTAATGCTGCATTCAAGGTCTTTGCTGATCAGGCTGACGAAATGTAGGAAAATGCAGGTTTTTTTCGTCACATAGGGGCCGAAAGGATCTGACTGCTGTTGCTTTTTTTCCAAAGCAGAAAATTATGAATTGGACACTCTTTGAGGAATTCTCTTGAAATGCTTATCCATATCTTGATATGTTAAGTTCTTGGAAGAAGCAGAAATGTATTAAATCATGTCGTCCTGCTGGCAGGTGCTGCATTCGATTTGAATCATTACAAGGGTACACGGTGTAAGACATCTCCTGGCAGAGGAGTGGCTGACCTTCCCGTTAAATAAATGTCAATGTGTTTGTTTACCGCATCCACAAAAACACATTTGTCATTGAAATGGCCTTTAAATCCCCGTGTTCAACACAAGCGTGGCACATGTAACAGAGAAGCACTGCAGTATCGATCAGGAGCGGTCTCTCATTGATTTAGCTGGTTTGACTTGTAATTTCGATCTTGGTCACGAGTCCACATTAAACTCAACATCCCTGTTGTCTGTTTACAGGATTCTCCTTGTGGCCGTCGCCATCTTCTCCTTGTATTCTGTCCACTTGCTACTGAAGACGGCTAACGAAGGAGGTGAGTCCGTCAGATTGTGTCCAAACTTCCTGCTTGGATTCTCCCGGAGGTACTTTTGAATGCTAAACCTTCCTGTCTTTGTGTATTTCCTCCTCACAGGTGCGTTGGTGTACGAGCAGCTGGGTTACAAAGCCTTCGGGATGCCGGGGAAACTGGCCGCGTCCTGCTCCATCACCATGCAGAACATCGGAGGTGAGACATTTTAGCAGAACAGAAGTCTTATGCAACTGTAATTAAACCACCGTGTTTATTCCACTCTACAACACTGTGTCTCTGTGTCTAAACGGACTGCTTTGGAAAAAAAGGAAGGAAAGGAAAACAGAAATGTTGGCCCAGTGGAAACCAGTGTGTGTGTTTGGAACGTAGAGCAGCTTCCAGTGAAAACTTGAGTCATTCTACAAGCACGCACTGAACTTTTTTTTATCCCTTGGAACAACTCAGCCCAAATATTAGACATCACTATTTTTGCAGTGGAGTTCCACTCATGGGCATGACTTGGCTTATTTTACACCAAAATATACTAATGGCTGTTTTTGTCTTTGCAGCCATGTCAAGCTACCTCTACATCGTCAAATACGAGCTGCCCATCGTCATTGAATCCTTCATGGGAACCAGCAATGGGTGAGTGACCAGATCTTTTTTAGTTTCCAAACTTGGAAAATAGATGTGATCACCTGCATATCTTGGACAGTTTAAAAGTTGTCTTTAAGTCTATATGGCTGATTTGACTGTCTTTTAAAGGTGCAGTGTTGAATTTTCTTGAAAACAGAGATTATATATATGTATTTATTTTTTTTAAATTGGTTTTTAATAGACATAAAATACATGTATACATTTAAAAACTCATCATTTTTGGTGGATATAAATGTGAGGGGAAAAATATATTAATATGATCACAAATTAAGTTGTATAACCCTCTATTGGAGGTTCTTAATTCTCCAATAAGTATTTTCCAAAAAGCGAGTTTACTTTATAAGCCAGGTTTATTTTGGTTAATCTGACTTATTTTCAGTTGATTCAGTTACATAAAGCAAATTCAACTAGTTTCCCATCATGTAACTGAGCTTGAGCTATGTTGACTTTGCATTCTAGAGTCAAATCAGCTTAGAATAAGTCAAACTTACTGAAATAAAACTGGCTTACTTGGTTAACTTATGTAAGCGTCCCCAGATTTCCAAGAAAACGGTTATCGGGTCATAGAGATCGGCCTCTGGCCAAGAAAAAGGTTGAACAGATCCTGCCAGTGATTCAAATGTGACCATCAGATCATTTACGCTGCCGTAACTATTAACCAAATGTCAATACAGACATCCCAGAGGGCTGTTTACAGGGTCAGGATACTACACAACTGGTGAAAGAACTGTGTGTGATTAGCTGGATGGAGTAAGGTGTTCTTTTGGGAAATGTGGCTGAGCTGAACATCGTCAAATGTTTTTTAAAATTTTCTTCTAAATGAGATGTTGACAGAACAGGGGACTGCTCACAAATGCACTGTTAGTAATGGTCAAAAAGTCTATGCGGCACACTTTGGACTTCAGAGTAATCGATAATAAGTGTTTTTGTTGTTGTTTTTTTCATTACTGATTCATTTTAGCCGGCAGAATATATGAAAATAATTATATGAAAATCTTACAGCATCTAGAGTAGAAAATACAAAGGAAAACTTTAAAAATCATACTTTTTTAAAATATAAATGCAAGGAAAAATATATTATATTGGTATCGAAGTATGATTTGTTGAATTCTAAAACAAATCTGACCTGATTTCCAAGAGATCAGTAATGGGGTCAGCCCGATCAGCCTCAGGTTTTTGGTAGTGATTCATAAATATATTCCCAATGTCAGTACAGACATCCCAGAGGGGTGTTTGCACGTTGGTGAAAGATGGAGTAATGTGTTGCAGCACAAAAATTCCTAACAGAACAAGGATTTTTTTAACTGAAGTGTAAGAAAAAGCAGAAACGGCTGGCAGAGACACTCGAGGTGAAGTGGCACATCAAGCAAAATGGCTGCCGGTTGTTTTTGAAGTGTCGGAGAAGAGGAAGCAGCATCTTCTGTGAGAGGAGAGGGAGGGGAGGAGGGGGAGTCTGGACGTGTTTTTAAAGGGACGGACAGTGCTCAGTCTATCCGAGCAGTCCTTCAAAGAGCCCTTTTAGAAGATGCGGCCGGTGCCGCATCGCGACGGAGCGGGCATGAGCTCACTGCGACCTCGCTTAAAGGTTGAAAAATTGATGGGGTTCGGCTCCTCAGTGCTGCTTTGTTGAATCTATTTCTGTGTGCGATGCAGTCATCCTGCGCAGGCCAGTTTGTGTCAGCTGACATGCAGATGTTGGAGATGTTTGATCAGGACTGGAGATGTAAAAGAGAATTCTGACAGTGAAGTGGATTTAATGTGATGTTGAGAAGCCAGTTTTAGTGCTAATTAGCCAGGTGCTGGTTAGTCAGCGTGTCTTCAGCTTGAAAGAGATGACTATATGTGATCAAAGCTACTGTATATATACCTTATATACTGAAGTAAAGACTAATGTGGATACATTACATTACAAACACTGGTGTATCCTGAAAAAGGTGACAAAAAATACAACCTATTTCTGATCTGTAGCCTTTTTTAGCCTTTTGATTTTAGTTTGAATGCAGGGTAAAAATATACTTTGAAGCTTTTAAGTTCTAACATTAAAGAAGATGAGAATATATAAAAAATGATGAATAGTTAAGAATGTGTGATTTGTCATTTATATTACACAGTAGAGCTTTCAAAATATATCAAATATAAATAGGGTAAAAACAGGAAGCAAATGTGTAAAAGAAAAAAATAATGACGTAAAGAGTTTTACTGACGTGTTCTTGTTCCGTCTTGTTGTGTTTCAGAGAATGGTACACTAACGGTGATTACCTCGTGCTGATCGTGACGTTTGTTATTATCCTGCCACTGTCACTGCTCAGGAACTTAGGTAAGCGGTGTGTGTGTGTGTGTGTGTGTGTGTGTGTGTGTTGTTAAATATTACAGAGGTGTCAGTAAAAAGGCTCGTGACGCACTTGCATGAGCCCAAGTGTAAAGTCATAAAAGTAAAACAAAGAAGCATTCTGCACCTTTAAAACAGAAAACCTGTTTAAAAAAACAAACTGTAGCTCATGTTTCTGTTTTGCTTACCCCCTCAGGTTACCTTGGTTACACCAGTGGTCTGTCTCTACTCTGCATGGTGTTCTTTCTGATTGTGGTGAGTAAAACCCACCGGTTTCCTCATTCCTCACACACACACACACACACACACACACACACACACACACACACACACACACACACACACACACACACACAAACGTATTTCCTGCACGCCCCTTTGGCACCGGAGCTGGCCTGTTGTGCCAGATGAGTCAAGGAACAAATTTCAATTTTCCATTTAATCCCTGGCTCCCTTCTTTCCCACTCAGTAGAAGAGCAGGATACACTAAGCTGGAGTCATAACACACTTAAAATACACAACATAATAAATAAAAAAAATAGTGAAGACTGAACTTATGGGAAATAATGGGCTAAATGCTGATTCAAGAACTGGAAGGATTACAATTATTTATGGTTGTAGTTACTATTGGCTATTCCTACGAAAACTGGACATCTGCGCAATTTCCTCTTGTAGTTATGCACGGAAGCAGTTATTTTAATCCAAACCTTAACCAAGTTATTTTGTTGCCTAAACTTAACCAAGTACTTCCATCTAACGACATCAACATCTTTAAAACAGCAACTGTTGAATAAAGCGGTCGTATTTTAATATTACACATGAACCGTTGAAATATTAGCTAATTAACCCTAAAATCTGTTGTCTTGTCCTTCAGGTGATCATCAAGAAGTTCCAGATCGGCTGCCCTCTCCCTGAGGACCTCACCGCTCTGAACGAAACAATAAACAAAGTGGTGAACATCACCCTTCCTCACTTGAACACCAGCGCTGTGGACTACAGTGAGGACGCTTGCACGCCAAAATACTTTGTCTTCAACTCTCAGGTAAAGCTCTTTAAGAAGGAAAACATCTGGAGGTTGAACTTGGTACTGAAATAAAAAATCATCTGGAGTATTTAGGCTCAAATGTTGACTTTGTTTGTTTGTTTTTTCTCCAGACTGTCTACGCCGTTCCCATCCTCACCTTCGCTTTCGTGTGCCACCCCGCCATCCTGCCCATGTATGAGGAGCTCAAAGAGTGAGTCACACTGCTTTCGTTTTATTACCGAACTGCAAACAGCTGCTCTCTTATCATTTTAACCACAAGAGTTACATAAAAACTAAATGAAACATTACATTTTTCAACTAAACAGCCGTTCCCGCCAAAAGATGCAGGGTGTCGCTAATGTGTCCTTCCTGGCCATGTTCATCATGTACCTGCTGGCTGCCCTCTTCGGATACCTGACCTTCAACGGTGAGTCTCTTTGACAGGGAAAAACCATTTCACCTTTTAACTTTATATATACACATATGTGCTGACTGTATGGTGGAGCATATTTAGCATGTAGCTGATTCCATAATCTACCTGAGTTTTAACAAAGACTAAATAAATGTGATCTTATTTTCACCAAATAAAATTTTAACATTAGTTAATTTTGAGGAGAACCATACATGGCATCAAAAACACGCCAACGTTAGAGAATGGATACCTCGAAAGCAAAGAGTTAACCGTTCCAGGATGGGTGTACAAGCGGTCATTGTCTTTAGGTAGTAAATGTCAGAGCAGATCAATCATCCAAAGGGAAGACGCTTCCAGGTCCAAAATAAATAGCAGGTATTGGAACAAAATGTGCAGGAGTCAAGGCCTGTTATGCAAGAGTGTGAAAAAACCCACCTGGCGCAGCTGACCAGTGTGCCACCACGCTTGTGTTCTGTTTGTTATGGCAGAAACATCTGAGAGAAGTGCAGATATGTCCCTGGAACTTTAAACTGGTTATACAAGAATTAGATAGTTCCTCAACCGTCATAACAGCTCTAAAGCTGATGTGGGTGGTGCACTGTTTGAGTTTGGGCAAGTAGAGATTGAGAAATCATTATGACGTTGTTTCTAACCTGCTTGTCTGGATTTGCCAGAGTTAGGACACTGCAACAAAGAAGAATATGTAGAGGCAACAAATTAAGCTTTTTTTTAATGCTAACGTATTTTACAGTTTCTTCATGTGTTCTCCAAAATATAATAACAGCTTACAGCCATGCTAATGCCCTTTTAGCTAAAAGCTAATGTCAGTTAAGCAGCCGTTTACCATGGTTATGTTCTAAGTTTAGCCTGTTAGCATGCTACCATTTGCTTAAAAGCACAAAACACAAAGCACACAGCAGGGGCAAAGAAAAGGGTAAACAAATTGTAACTAATAAAGCCATTGGATTTGAAACTTTTTTTATGTTTTTATAATATCCCTAGCTAAAAAGGCTGTTGGGTCACTTTTCTTTTCTAACTTGTGAATATCTGTATTTATCTCTGACCTTTTTTGTAAATGTGTCACATGTTGTGCCTGTGAATCAAACTAAAGGGTTTCTGTTGTCTTTCTACACAGTGCACGTGGAGCCTGAACTGCTGCACACCTACTCCAAGTACTACAAGTCTGATGTGGTCCTGCTGATCGTCCGTCTGGCTGTGCTCACCGCTGTCACCCTCACCGTCCCCGTGGTGCTTTTCCCTGTAAGTGTCAAAGAGATGGAGCTAATCTTGTTATGACTGTAGTGAATTTAGTGGGTCATGTAGGATAACCTTTGTGTCTGTCTCTGCGTAGATTCGTACCTCCGTCAACCAGCTCCTGTGCGCCTCTAAGGACTTCAGCTGGATCCGCCACACCATCATCACTGTGTGCCTTCTGGCTGGCACCAATGCCTTGGTCATCTTTGTCCCCACCATCAGAGACATTTTTGGCTTCATCGGTAGGTGCCTGAGCAAGTTTATGTGTATTATACTGTCATGTATAGCATCTTAAATACAAAATGTGTCTAAAATGTGGAAATTCTTACCCCAAACAGGCGCCTCTGCTGCTGCCATGCTTATCTTCATCCTGCCCTCGGCTTTCTACATCAAACTGGTCAAGAAGGAGTCCATGAAGTCTGTGCAAAAGATCGGGGTAAGGAGTTACTTTATTGGTGATATACTTACTTGATATACTTAACTTATACATTTGTCGGTTCAATATGAAGCTGTAGCTAGGAGACCTTCAGCTTAAAAACAGCATTAAACAGCTAGCCAGCTAAAGTTAAAAAATATTAAAATTACATTTTGTGGTCTTGTTTTTAACATGATCACAAGGGACTGTTTATTCATCAAATTCTTAGCAAATAAAGGGATTCCCAATCTGTAAAGCTCTTCCTTGAAGTCACCTGAGGTAAACACGTTAGCTAAATGTGTACTTGTTCTCCTCTCCAGGCCACCGCCTTCTTGATGTGCGGCTTCCTGGTCATGATCGGCAGCATGAGCCTCATCATCCTGGACTGGATTCACAACGCCACATCCAGCCCGGAGGCACACAGCGACGGACACTAAAGCTCCATCTCTCCTGCTGCGGCGTACTGAGAAGAGAAGAGGCTCTCAGCGCCGGACTGCTACGACCGCGCAACCAACAAAGATCAAAAACCTATTGTAAAAGAAAAACACAAGAACTTACTTGATGCTCAGCTTTGACTTCCTGAGCGACAAACCATGCCATTCCAAGAGAATGTATCGAACTTTGTACAGTATGCTGTTATAGACCACAAAGATGGTGTTTTACTTGTTTTTTCTCTTTTTATTGTAACTTTTTTCATCGTTGCTCGTTATTATTTTTAATGTTTTTTTTTGTAGTTATGGTACAGCTTAAAACAAATATTTGAAGGTGCCTCAAATCAGAGATGACTTAGTCGTAGAGTTCAAAATGCAGCTTACACTCAGGTACGGTGTTATGTGTCTGTGAGTGTGGCTGTGACCTCAGAGCTCGGCAACAACAAATCCTGCTGAGAACTGTACGTGAGTCTCCTGAAGATTCACAAGAGGCGACAGACTTGAAAGTTCATCCTCCTCAAAGATGATTAAGTTCCTTCCAACATTTGTTGTTTTTTTTCTTTTTTTTTTCTTTTTTACTTTGCCAAAAATGTATTTGTAAAGCATCTTTGTATATTGAAAAGCACTTACTGTTCAGCACACTTGTGGAGAAAAAAACAGACGTCAGTTTTCACAGGCAAGGCCTACCACACCGCCTTTTCAGTATTCGTACCCAGGCCTTGTGACCTTGCTTATAGTGTCAGCTTTCCTTGTAAAATTCAATATAAGTCAACAGAACCTGCCTTTTCAAACCCAACACTGGGAGCTGCAGAGTACCTCATAGGAGGACTCTCTCGAAACTGTATTTACTCTTTATAACCTGCTGAAGATCTTGTTGGAAAAGCGCGTGCAGCGATGACACTACTGCTTTGACACCTGGAGGCCGCCCAGCCCCCAGTTCCACCTCCCCATTCAGGGGACGGGAAACTTAAAATGTTTTTCTTTATGGGAGAATACTTTGAATTTGACCACATGCAGTGGTTGTAATATACCTGTTAAACTTGCAAGAGAAAAAAATAGAGGTCAGGTGTGCTCTTAAACACCGACAACCAAACAACTTTAAAAAAAAAGCTAAGGAGAGCATCTGTCACAATATTTGAGTGTTTTTGCGCACTGTCGCGCAGTTTTGTGCTTTCAAACTGTTTCACAATGAAGAACTTGAGCTCTACGCGGACTTATGCCCTGTTGAGTCGTGAACCTGTCATCTGACGGTGCACTGTGCTTCCAACACTAACTTAACACATCACCATACTGTTATTGTCCAACATCTATTTATGGAAGACCGTGAAATCAATGTAATTTAATCTATTTTACTATATTTATATAATAATGTATGTATATATATATGTATATATATCTATTGAGTTCAACTGTATATACGCTTTGTTTTGTTTGAACTTTTTTTTTCTACAATAATGCATTGGAGTTGTAAAACAAAAGCGAAAAACCCCAAGCTGGTGAATTTGTGATATTGAATTAGCTCCGATAGACTGGAGCTTAAACTGTTCATCTCTGTTAAGACTGACTGAATTATCCTACTGTGTTGATTCTGTGAAAACTGTGTTACATGTGGAAGCCACTGATACAGCGGCAACAAAATTGTTTCCTTTTTGGCCCCTGAACACGAACCCGGATCAGCAAAATGTTCTTTACGCACATCTTTGTTCGGAGAGTACGTCAGCCATCTCGACCTCAGGAGCAAAGAGGGCTTTGCCCACCAGTGTTACACTCTTGTTTCAATGAAACACTATGTATATCCTGTAAATGATGTCCAAATAAAATCAAAGATAATCTATAACATTTTGGTTTGCTGTGTTACTGTGTCAGCTTCTTTCAGTTTGAAAACAGTTTGTGAATGTGGTTTATGAGGACAGGGAGTTGGAAACATCTGGATTGTTGTCAGTTATTTAACTACAATGAAGGCCGCTAGGGACCTTAATGACAAACAGATTATTTTTTCAAATATCAATACTAGACATTTTAAAGGAATCTACTTATTGTCGTCTTCTAATTTATAAATCTAATTTATAGTTTCTTACTGAAAAAATATAATTTCTTTCATCACTTTTTAAAGCTGTATGAACCCCTAAACTAGATGCTACATATACATTAGTGATGAAACAAATCAGCTAAATATACTTCTAAACTCTGATCATATAGCATTAGTACTCAACACAGAGATAATGTGTTCTCCCTGGCATAACAGGGTTTATAAATGTGGTTTATGTGGACAAGGAGTTAGAAGTTGTTTTGGAAGTCACTAAATGGATTTATACCAGGTCCTCCATCATACAGTTAGCAGGGACTTTAAAATGTCTCATCCGATGGCTTCCTGAATTAGTCCAGCTCAGCATGGCCACTAAGGGGCCTTAAGAATAATGTTAAAACCACCAAAGGTATACTCTTAATCCTATACCCTTAATGTGGCTATGTACAACCTGTAATAATATATTCTATATAAAGGTTATAATGTTAAAGATACTGAAGCCAGCCTGTGAATTCGGTGAAGATCTTTTATCCCCCTATACTTTCCCTTTATCATAGTATAATTACATAAATTCTGAAGATTTCTGAGTTGATAAGGCAAATATTTACACTGCACCTTCTGCAAATAAAGAAAGGCACCGTCACAGTTGTTGGGTTGTAATTATTCTCCAGGTGCAGACTAACGATCACATCAAGCATGACTAACATTTAAATGAGGCATTTTCTCCTGGGACAGACATCACTTTTCTTTGACAGCACTGCCCCCTAGTGGCCAACACAGGACACTCCACAGCTGGAGCAGAGTTCATTTATCTAGCTCACAAAGAATAAATATTTAAAGAACTCTGATTAAATATAGGGTGATTTCAATTAGCATGCTTCGAATGATAAGATAAGCCACAAATACACACTAACCAACTTTTCAGCTTGTGTACAACTTTTAACCTTGCAGTTGAGCTTGATAGATTGTTAGTGACTATGGAAACAGTTGACAAGTGGTTCACAAAATCATTTGATAGCTGTTTGTCTTTTAAGCATACCTGTAATTATGTTAAGGCTTGATACACCTGCACAGCTGGCTGATTAGACCTCAAACACTGACAGGCCTTTTTCCCCACATAGTAGGAAAAGCACAGGTGTTGCTACTAATAAGAATAGTTCAATTCTGTTCAAGCAGACCATGAGGAATGACAGTGAGCCAGCATGTATACCAGGATCCTGACATCATTTCATTATTTACACCTGTGCTTTTACTACAGACATGTCAAAATGTCTCCAGTGAAAAAGGCCCATCTGTAATAAGCTTAAGGTTAGGCCTAGAGGCATGGTATTTCACACAGGTGTGGCTGACAAGATGGAATGTAGTTTTGTAATGTGTTTTACAAAGTTCTGGCATAAAGCATGTCTTAGTTCAGAAGTGCCGAACTGATCGGGCCGTTGTGGCTGCAGGTTTTCATTCCAATCAAGCAAGAACACACCTGACTCACTCATTTAATTACCTTAACTGTCTTCACTCAGTTGATTTGTTGAATCAGGTGTGCTCCTGCTTGCTTGGAGAAAGCAGGAGTGGACTGGTTTGACACCGCTGTCCTGGTTATTAAAATATAACTTAGAACAGGCAAGGACCAAAGACCTGTTTAAATCCATGTTAGAACTGATGTAGTTTGGGTTGTTTTAGCCACATGCTAAAAAAACAAATCTAGGTCTAAACAAATCTGTCTACTGAGAGCAGTAGACAGAGCTGAATAGTATTTTTCAGCTGTGCCACCACTATACTGGTCAACTCTTATGTTCTCACAGCTGCAAGTTATTATTATTATTTTTTTTAAACAGATTACCCATCCTGCCCAGCAAAGTTAGAGGCTAGCAGGTTAACACGGCAGAGCATTTATCAGCTAAAAAGCCGATAATAAACTCAGGAGTGTGAAGAGATCAAAAATAGAGTTGAAAGAAAGTGAATACTGGACCTAAACCCACCAACTGGCCAGGAAACAACTCAAAATGAAAACTAATGTTGCCTCGTAACTGCTGGATGTGTAAATAAACATGTTTGCCGTAGCACCATAGCAACAGAGGTGATGTCAGTGTTGTTCACAGATTGTTGCACTGCAGATTATTTTTTTCCTTATCGTCTGTATGGTGTGTTGACACCAAAGATGAAGCATATTTTTCTTTGGCATGGCATGATACATACAAAGTAAATGCAATGGCGAGAATACATGCAAACTTGTGCCAGGCAATATTCTTGCGTGGAAAAATTTGTTCCGCTGCTCTGTCCCTAAAGCATATCAGCAGTGGGATAGTCTTTCCGTACTGATAGTTGGCTTAAATCAAGGAAAAAATTACTGGAGCCATCTGTGGGCAGCCAGAGCTTTATGATAGTACCTCATACTTGTACAGATGGAGGGGGGAAAGGAGATGTATGAAAGGGAAAGTAAGCAAGGAAGTTGGACGTGTTAATTAGACTTCAGACTAAATTTCGAAAATGTGTCTTGTTGACTTGTTACTTCATTCCCACTATCACTCACACTTTACTGTGAACCTGAATCTAGTAGTTCTTCTTTCCTTGGAAAAAGTATGTGGGACCCAGAGAAAGACAACACCACAATACCACGCGTTGTTTCAAAGGTAATTTTTGGGAAGTGAAGAACAGAAGCATCACAGAAACAAAGATGGAGACGAGATGAAAATGTACACTCTGAGGAGAGAAACACTTCCATCTTTAAATTTAAATGGAAATGTTTTCTTGCTCCACCTGAAGCCTCTAACAAACAAACAGCAGGTCAGGAAGCAGCTAATTTATTTCACTACTCTCTGGATACTTTGCACAGTTCATGTTCACCCATTGACATTTAATACACATTCAGGCAGGGGGTGGGGTTAATTTCATAAGATCTGCCCCCGGGACCTGTGCCTTACATTACAAACTCACTGTTGATTGGCCATCCCTCTTAGCATCTCCTCAACCAATCAGGGCCCTGATTACAATCACACTCATCAGATTATAGCCCTTAATTGGGCCACAGAGATTAATAAAGGCAATGCACTGCTTTTTAAACTAGGCTTTCATCTGAAATATTATATAATATTTAAAAAAGAACATTGACAATATTCAATTAATAAGCTATGAGATCAGGATGCCATTTAGGAAAAAATCCTCGTACCAGACGGCGCCATGGAAGGCTCTCCACTACATGAGCTGGCGTCGTTGGCTGAGCGTTGCATCTTCAGTACAAACTGTCCCACCCCACCCCACGCCACCCTGCGCTCCATACAGTAGTTCTCAAGTCACATGATCTATGCAAAATAAAGGGCTCTTGCATTACAATTTCTGATTGGGCAATTCTTTTTCTAACAAAATATGAAAATCTATAGAAAAAAATCTTCATTCAATAAAAGGTAGAGATATCAAAAAAGAAAATGTCGGCTCTCCGTTGTCTGTCAGTGTGGAGGCCAAATTCCAGCTAGAGGAAATTGCACTTGAGCAGCTGAATGGGTCTGTGAGGGCATCGCCGCGCCAGCAGCAGGGCGGGGGTTCATTTCTTGCGGGCGTGTTTGTATTTGTCCACGTAGGCCTTCACCAGGTTGGCCACCTTACTGGAGTTCACCTCACCACTCTTGCTGTGACACACCTGGGGAAAAACACGGTGGAGGTCAAACAAACGGTCACAATTGCGGCAAATATTGAATGCCAGCTGTGGTAAAGCAGCATTCACACCAAATCAGGTAAAAATCCTAGCCCTGCAATTCATGTGAGTGGGATGGTGTGACGCAGCAGGGAAAGTTGAAACAGACTCAACTTTTGGAGAAACACATCACAGAGTCACAGTGCAGCAGCCAAGCAAGTAATTATACTTTTCAATTATAAGTATGGGAACTCGCACACAAAAATCAGAAGTGCTGGTATTAAATACGGATGAGTACTGGCCCATTTTAGGCTCTGACTTGCGCTACATTGGGGCTTTAAAGTTAACAACAAGACATCACACCAATGGGCCATTAAAGTGAAATTATGTGTATAATTTACAAAAAAACGAAAGTTCCGTACAATTTTCAGTTGAACATATTTCAAAAGTTTAGAGCATCATCGCATTTTTTAAATTTACGTTTTAGACAACATCCAAACTTTTTGGGCATAGGGGTTGCATCGTCAGCTGTTAAAAAATGTTATCTTTTTTTAAAAGAACAGTGCTGCTTATTTATTTCCATGTCTTGTGCAGTAATCAACTGGTAACGAAAAGGGGCGGGGTTTAGCAGACACTAACAGTGTCACAAGTGTTTACCTTCTCTACAGCTTTGCGGACGATCTCCTTGTACTCCTCCTTAGTGATTTCCTTCTTTTGGTAATACGGTTTGATGGCTGTCTTCACTTCATTTACAGCTTTCTCTTGGATCTGTTGTTTCTAAAGCACAAAGAGAAAATTGGATTACTGGTGAGAAACTGAACAGCGAAACTAAACACTTCCTTGAAAGGTGGTGACAGGCCGACGGGTACCTTTTCTTTTTTGGAGCTGTCAGCCTGAACCTTGTACTGGCTGGGCTGAGTCGTAGAGGATGGTAGCACCTGGCTGGGTGCTGACTGGCCATGGCTCGCTGCAGCAACAGCAGCTTTGGTTGGTGTGGGAAGAAGACCAGGTTTCCCATAACCCACCATTGAACTGGCCATCTAGGGCAAAGCAGAGAAAGAGAATGAAGATGATGAAAAGGCTAATGGATGAACAGAGAATCCCAACACATCCTCAGCACTCGTCCTGTCTACCTCCCAATAAAGCCATACCTGGGTGGAATAGCCATCGGGCTGAGCTGCTGCTGTCTGGCCGCCTTGATGCATGGGTGGAGGCGGAGGGGGCGGGGGTGGGAGGCCCTGAGCGCCGACAGCTGGGACCTGCAGCAGTGGTACGGCAGGGTGCAGGTGCACGGGGACCGGAGGAGGCATGGCGTACGGTGCTGCGGGCTGCAGGCTGACCGGCAGCGCTCCTCGTGGGCCCTGCATGGGGTAGTGATGGTGGAGAACATTCAGCTGAGGAGGAATCACGTTCATCACAGGCACCGGAGCGTTACCCGGCACTGCCTGGGGAGGAGCCTCGCTTTTAGGGGCATCTGGAGAACAAGAAAATAGAAAATTAAAAACCTGTCAGGAAAAATATGTCATTTGTATTTGTAGCAGATTTAAATTGCTATATAGTTTTGTATGGAAATATAAAATTAATTTATAAATGATGAAAATGTGCATGAGATACTAGATAGAAGGTAGCTCCAACAATCTGTACAATCAATTTACTAGCCTTTTCTCAAAAATATATTTTTTGCAAGTAAATTGTGAGGCTTTGAAATGTAATGAATGACAGGTGCCTGGGGTACCTTTGGTTTGTCTTGTGCATGCTGACAATTGAGGTACTGGTGACAGCTTCAGCACTCTGCTAGCCTCAAATACCCCATTTTCGACCGAAACTATTTTAATCAAGGGTGTACTATCAATAGAAGGCGTTACACAATGTGCAGCGGAAGTAAACAGTAGCAGCAAGATGGCAGATTGCAATAATTACAGGTAAGCTTTTGTTCTGGTATAATATTTACATGCTTGGAACAACTATTTCCAAAGTCCAGAATATGAAATGCCCATTTCGGTTCACACGTCAGGTCAAGGAAAACCTGCCATTTTGCGGTTCCAGCTGGGAACCAACCTTTATCAGAACAAATCTATTTTGGGTGGAAATACTCCGAAATGGTTCAAACCTGCAAACCAAAACTGAACCAGTTCCATGTTGGTGGAAAAGGGGCCAATGAGAATCTCAATCACAAAAACTATGACTACTGCTCTTGTTTCTGATAGAAATTTGGCCGATCTTTGCCATTCATCATCTGCATTCTCTCAAACAGTAGCAGCGGTGTTTTTGGAGTGGGGCTAAATAACTGAAGCCTCACAGTTTGGGGGCCAAACTAAAGGGTTAGAGGGTTCTGACCTGTTGCTGCTGCTGCTGCGGGCTGCTCCTCCTCTTGTCGGTTCCAGCCTCCTGGTCCTCCTCTCTCCCTTTTGGAGTAATAATCCTGAACGTCTGCAGGTAGTGTCCTCCTGACAGCCCAGCTGGATGCTGATGACCAGCCTGACCGGTCGAGCATAGATTCTCCTGAGTCCAAGTCTTTCCGCCCCCGGCCACCACCCCGGTTCTCATTGAAGCGGCTGTATGCGTCATTCCCTGAAATGTTGCCTGTACCTGAGAAGTTGTTTCTGGGCTGCCAGCGGCTGTCTGCAGATTCATCCTGCTGGTTGTAGAAGCTACGGTTGCCGCCGCCCCGCCCTGCGCCCCGGCTGCGTTCAAACCCTCCGCGGCCTCCACGACCCCGTGACTCTCCTCTGTTTCCGCCACTGTTGCGGTCTTCCCAACGTGAGCCAAAGTCCCGGTTCCTGTTGTCCGCATCGCCACGACTCTTTTCTGTAACCCAGTCAGGATTTTCCGACCAGCCCTGGCGTTCAGGGGAACTTTCTGTCGGCACACCGTTTTCTAAGCGCCCAGCGCCTCCTTGGTGCCTCCGGCCCTCCCCTCCTGACCCAGCACCCTGGGCAGACCTCCAGTCGCCCCTACGCTCCTTCCTCTGGGGAGACTGCTCTCTAGAGGCTGGCCGCTCAGGGCTGGGCCCTCGCCTGTATGATCTTGTTCTGGATCGTGATCTAGACCGGGACCGGGACCTGGACCGAGAGCGACTCCTTGATCGCTTTCTCCTTCTCTCTCGACTACGTTCCCTCCTAGAATAGTCCCTCTCACCATCTCGGTCCCTGTCTCTTTCTCTGCTGCGAGCATGGGACGAGCGGCTCGAGGGTGGGCTGCCATCACGTTCTCTAGAGCGTGAGCGCCGGGATGATTCCCGCCTGGATTCCCTCTTAGGTGACCAGGTAGAGGTTGGGGAGTGGAAGCGAGAGCGCCGCTGCTTGCCGTTCTTCCTCTCTTGGCTCCTTTCTCTCTCCGGTTGGTCTTTGTCACTCTCGTCCTTGGTGACTTGGCTTGCAGAAGCAGGAGGTTCTGCAGCAGGTGAGAGAGCACTTTCCTTCGGTTGTTCCAAAATGGGACTGTTGCCATGCTCACTCGTGGGGGAACTGCAGTCCATGGGGACAACTTTAGTATCATCCTTGAATGGACTGTCATCCTTGGTTCCTTCCTCAGCGCTGTCAACTACTGAAGGCTCTTCTGATCCAGGCATTTTTAGATCTGTGTCCTCAGAGGCTTTGGATTCCGGGACACCTGAATTATCCTCCGACTCTCCAGCAGAGGGGGCAGCCGCTTCTGGAGAATTCTCACATGATTCAGCCATGACTTCCTTTGAAGATTCATCATTGTTGGCTTCTTCGGACTCTGCACAAATGTCCATGTCATCGGCCTGCTCATCCTGCTCATCACAGTGTGGAGACTTCATGTTGTCCAGCAGAGCATTCTCAGAGACAGGGGGTGATGGTGAAGTCCTACTCTCAGAGTCTCTTCCTTCAGATGATGCAGGGCTTGGTGGCTCTTCCTCCTCCTTCTTGCTTTGCTCGCCCTCGGAGCATGAACCGGGGCTGTTAGGAGCAGAGTCTGAGGGACAAGACCCGTCCTCCTCCTCTGGTTTTAGGTTATGTTCATTAGATTGTTCCTGAGTCTCGTCACTTTCCTGTCCCACATCATTATTCGAGGGTTCAGCACCACCTAGCTCATCAGCAGAGTTCAAACCGTCCTGGTCTTCATTGAGGCTCCCTTCAGCATCCGACTGCTGCTTCTCTGAGTTGTTCAAGTCCTGTTCCTGATCGGGTTTGTCTTCTTCTTCCTCCTCTTCCTTCTCAATGCTCTCATGTGCATCAGCCTCTTCCTCCTCCTCACTTGCTGCCGGGCTGCTGACAACTTCGGGAGATTTTTTTTTCCTTGGTGCGGCTTTCCGTTTCCCACTGGCTTTTCGGTTTGTTACCTGTTTGCCCTTCCTCTTGGCAGGGGCCTGTGAGGCCCTGGTCGGCTTGGTGGGCTGACCAGTAGATGAGTCGGAGTCTGATGCACTGGACTGCGGCGGTGACGGGTCGGATGCAGGAGGCTCTTCCTGGCTTTTGTTACGTCCAGATCGCCGAGATGGTAGAGACTTGGCCTCTTTGGTGGGAGCTTTGGAGGTTGAAGCTCGACCGCCTCTTTTCTCTCCTCCTTTGGGACATGTGATGGCGCAGACAACACCTTGAAACACTGTGGGAGAGAAACGAGATGAGCAAGACCTGTTAACATTTCCATCAAGTCATCTAGAATGCTTAATTTTCTGTGTTAACCTGCGAGACCCACAGGAGCTGGTATAGTAAGTTAAAAAGCGCCTTAATAACGCTCCAAATTTAACCTAAATTTTGGCAAGGGAGAACCGATCATGGGTATTTTGAAAGTGGTCCCTTGACCTCTGACTTCAATATATGTGAATCAAAATGGGTTCTATAGAAACCCATGAAGCTCTCCATTATAGACATGCCCACTTTTATGCTAATCCCAAGCAGTTTGGGGAAGAAAACATGCAGCTCCAAAGGAAAAAAATGGCATTGCAATTTTCAAAGGAGTCCCTTGACCTCTGACAATTAAGATAGAAGAATGAAAATTGGTTCCCTAAACAGTCTTTAATTGCACAGCATCATGAAACTTTACAACCACAAACTAGAGATTTAGTATTGAGTGGATGGCTTTCCTAGGTATATTGATCGGGTTTCTCAGTAGTTTTCAGAACAGAAACATTCACCGCAGAAATCTGGCTGATACCAAATCATAACATGGATTTTTGTAGTGTTCCTCGATGTCTAGGTGTCTTAATGTGGTATTTTGGATGATATTTATTAGAAATCCTTGTGTGGTCAAAAGTAGCTAAATTTAACACCAATATTAACAATATTTTTAATAAATGGTATCAACCCAAAAACTGCTGCAAAAACTAGTAGTTGAGTATGGGAATGACCATAATTGAATTATTATATTTATAATGTTATATTTCCTTTTTAATTTAATACTTTTAACATTTATCTATGTGCCAAACCAAAACAGAAATGAGACTTGAAAAAGTTTTCAGATGGTGTACACCAGTTGTATGTAGCATCTATTGATCCCCTGGTCCCTTCTTAAAAGACAAAAATGGGTCAGAGGGGTTAAAGTGCTACTGCCAATTATACTCCATGTACACATTGTCACCAAAATATTAATGTTACCCATTACATATTGTATCATATAACAAAGCTTGATTGCATTTAAAAAGTCTAAACTGAGTCCATATAACATTCATATCCAAATAATGCACTTTTATTTATTTACTGCCCTTTATTAATACATGCAAGTAGGTGTCTCAAAAAGTAAAAATCTGCCAGACCAGACTCACCAAAATGACCGGGGCCAAACGGCGAAGTGGAGGTAAAGGGAGATGAAAATGGGCTGTGGTTCCAACCACTGGGATGGAAATTCTGCCTGTAAAACCAAACAAAATACAAACAAAAACAACTGAGCTCAAAGATACCAAGCCATCTGTTACATTTCAGTCAATGACAAGAACAACACACGACTGAATTAGTGGTACCAGTTATATACGCAATCTTAATATGCATGACTATATTTTTCATCTCTTTAGGGCTGCCTGTGTTTCACTGTGAAACTAAAACGTGTGTGGTGGAATACTGGTATACCTCTTTACCCATGGTTAGGGATGGGTATTGTTAGGATTTTATCCCAACTCTTCGGTTCTTCATCAATACTCTAATTGGCTCTTTTTTATTACTAAATACCTGTTATAAATACTATTGAAAAAATAAAATAAAATTCAGAACAGGATTAGAATTATATTTTAAATATTACTACGTTTCTAGAACAGCAACAGTTTGTTTGTGATGAACATTTAGTCTATATTGTGTCTGTTTATTGGTTTAATCAGCCAATATTTATACACGTTTCCCCTAGGTCTTATTGCGGCCTTGTTTGGTTAGACTTCCTTTCAGTGCAGTTTTGTTGACCTCTTTTGAGGGCCCTGTAATTATTTTCATTGAGTTGCCTTTGGTAATTTGCTTTTGTTGAATCTTTTTGGGGAAAATAAACCCAACTATTGAACCTTAGACTCGTGTTCCCTTATGCATGGACTGCTTGCTCCATGATCCCCAACTCTGTGCCAAAGACCAAAGTCATGTCTGGATGGATATTATTACAATGTGGGGAAAACTACAAAAATATCTCCAAAATTTGGATTTATAATGCTTAATGACTTAATTCCCGGCCCCGGATAAGCGGAAGAAAATGGATGGATGGATGGATGGATGGAATGACTTAATTCGTAGTAATGTGAATGTCTGTCCCTCTCAAATGTCACAAAGTTCCATGACCTGTGAAACTTCCAACAGTACAGCCTTGATTTCTTTGACACACATTGTCCTGACAGGGCAAGCTACAGCTAATTTCTCTCACTGAACAAGAGAAGGACAGAGAGAGGGATATAAGAGGGAAAGAAAGAAAAGGTGTTCCAGCTGTTCAATATTTAACAATAGGCTACTTTAAATAATCCCTTTAGTTGAATGTGAAAACTGGCAATAATTATAATTAAAATATTCTTGAGTTGTACTTTCTTTATCTGATTTGAAAGTAAATTGTTGACAACATACAGTCATTAGTTGTCTTTACATTAAAGTTGAATGGAATTTTGAAGAAAAAAAAACAAAAAACACCTCAATCGTAAAAACTTTAATGCGCATTTATGAAATGCGCATTAAATGCGAAATTCCATCAAGCTTTTCTCGTGTATATTTTCAAAATGTACATCGAAAATTGTTTGTTATTTTTTTGTATTTTTCATGCTTTTATTGAAAGTGACAGATAGAAAGGGGGTGACAGAGGGGAGGGCATGCGGCAAAGGGAGCACAGGCCGGATTCGAACCCGGCTCCGCCACAGCAAGGACCCGGCCTTAATGGTAAGCGCTCTACCAGTGTGAGCCACCGGGACGCCCCTTCAAAACGTACATCGAAAATTGTTGATAGAAACACAGTTACTATGCTACTTCAATATATATGGCACTGAATCATGGCGCAAGTTTAATATCATGATGTTCCAAATGTAACTGATTACTCTTATATATAAAATATATCTATTGTATGGGTCTCTCTGTGCCCTCTTTTAGCTCCACTTCGATTAAAGATTGATTAAAGAAAATGTGCGTCAAACTTGGCCTTGGAAGAGTCACTCCCAGCAACAACTGTGACAAACAAAGCAACAAAGTGTTCAGCTGTGATGTCACTACCTTGAGGCGCCGTCAGCAGGGATGGGAGCAGCAGGAGAAAGCCAGGGACAGTCTTGTGCCTGGGCCTTGCACGGTTTTAATCCGGTGTCGTATGGTATGTCCTCTGCCACCCACACAGGATCTGCACTGCAGGAGGATTCACACAAGAAAATTGTCATTAAGGAGCACTTTCTTTTGCCTTGTTCTCCAGCAGGGGGGCGTCTAACAACGCACTGTCCTCCTGACCCATTGCCCTTTCTGTAAACTAGGCGACTGGAACTCTCTTAGGTAAGCCAAAATGCAGGAAACTAGCAAGCCTTGCAACTAGTAACAAATTATCACCACATCCAAGCATCTAATTAGATTTTAATTGCTGTGGTAACCACAGGACGAATTTCCAGTGTACCACTGTATTTGTCATAATACAGATTACAACCCTGATGATAAAAATGTTGGAACGCTGTCTAAAACAGAAATAAAACAGAATGCAATCAGTTGCCAATCATTTTTGACATACATTCAATTGAAAACTGAACCAAGATCATATGGATTTTGTATATATGCTTATTCTGAATTTGATGCCAGCTACACATTCATGAAAAATGTTGAGACAGAGGCAATAAAAGCCTGGGAGTGTTCCACAACTTTATTAAACAGGTAAAAGTGTTAATAAGTAACAGATGACAGTATTGAGACTGTCAGACTCAGGTGAGAGGCGTATTTCTGATGATATGTCACATATTCTATGCAATGTCATCTCCGCCAGTTCACATTGATCCCGCTTCTAACAGTCTCACTTATTTTACGCCTCTATTACTACCTCCACAGGTGCTACAGAGTCAGAATCACTTGATCCTCCCATCACGCCTCTGGAGCGTATTAACTGCAGGTGAAATGTTACAGAGGCGTAAATATGGCAGCATGAAATGGCAGTCTGAAAGACCCTGAGTTGTTCCCAAGCAAGGATTGGATGACGTAACTCAAACATCTACACTCACCAGCCACTTGGCCCTGTTCAACTGCTTGTTAACATAAATATCTACTCAGCCAATCACATGGTAGCAACTTAATGCATCAGAATGGGGAAGAAATGTGATTTAAGTGACTTTGAAAGTGGCACGGTTGTTTGTCTGAGTATTTCACAAGCCCCTTTCATAGTGCTGTTTCACATTTATGGCGCATCTGCACTATGAACGCATCAGAAGCGGGATGCCAGGATCAAGTGATCCCACTAATTTCCGCCTCCCGAGGTAGTCACAGAGGCGGAACCGATATGAACGGATCATCCCGGCAAGCTGGAATGTGCGATGTCGCACACCTCCCAGTCATCAAATCAGCACCAACTAATAATATTATAGATAATATATTTGAGGGACCGCTCTATGAAAGAGGTTACAAACAACTGGTCTACTGGAATTTTCTCTAGGGTTTACAGAGAATGTTCTAAAAAAGAGGAAATATCCAGTGAGCGTTGATGCCTGAGGTGGCATCAATTAATGCCGTTATTGCTGCTACCTGCCCCACTGAAGTTTTTAAAATTGCAACAAGTCCCTTTAAATAATTACCAGAGGTCAGAGGAGAATGGCCAGACTGGTTCAACAGTAGCTAAAATAACCACTCACTACAACCAAGGTCTGCAGAAGACTATCTCGAAAAGCACAACCTGGAAGCAGATGAATACCACATCGCCACTTTATTAGGTACACCTGGCCGGTGAGTGTATGTTTATACATTAATGCTGAAAGGAACAAAAAGGTTTTGGAGCAACGTATGCTGCCATCCAGACAATGTCTTTCCAGTAACGTCCCTGTTTATTTCAGTGAGACAACTCCAAAACACATTCTGCTGCAACAACATGACTTCAAAGGAAAAGAGTGCAGGTACTAGACCTGTCTCCCACTGAAAATGTGTCGAGCGTGATGAAGCGCTAAATACAACAGCAAAGACCCAGACTGTTGAGCAACTGAAATCATACATTAAGCAAGAATGGGAAGAAGAAGAATTTCAACAACGAGTGTCCTTATTTCCTAAACGCTTACTGTGTGTTTTTAAAAGAAAAACCTAAAACACACCCCTGTACCAACTTTTTGAGAAAACGTTGCAGGCATCAAATTCAGAATGAGAATATTGCATATTAGAATACATTTAATCAGGTTGAACATTAAATATCTTGTGTTTCTAGCTTTTAGTTCAAAATGTGTCAAAAAGGATGAGCACACGTTTTTTAATTAACATTTTAGACAGCGTCACAACTTTTTGGGGATCTGGTTTGTAACATAATAAATCATTATAGAGGGAAGTGTGACTTACATGTCCTGAGTGGATGTTGTTAATGAGACACAGGGAGACGGTGACCAAGTACAGCACTCTGTTCCTCTCACCTGGAGAAAACACATCAAACACTGATGAGACCAAACACTGAAGAACATTACTTTAACATTACACCAGACAATGAAACATGATTATGGGGCAAAAAAGAAGAACTAATGGAAAGCACCTTTTTTCTGCTCAGTGAGGAGGGGTCGTCGTCGTTACCTGGAAAAAAAAAAAGACATTTACACACTGTTGGACTTTGTTAACAAAATGTGAGTGGGTCACACATATTTCTGTAGGAAGAGGGGCGTTTCCATACATTTCCTCACAAGTCCTTTTGTTTTGGCGTCCACTATCCTCTCCACCTTTTGTCGTCTCTGTCTTCTTGTAGGCTTATTTCTGGAAAAAAAACAATTGTTCTCAAGTTCTACAATTCTACAGATATTAACAATTACACACAATGACTTCTCCCTGATTAATGATTAAGTAGATGTCATTAAGTATTTCCTCCAATCTCTGTAAAGACCTTTGAGATTGGCTAAAGTGCTAACCTTATTATCCTACATAAAAAACATCTGCCTCACACTCACTTGAGACACATCTTTTGTTCAGGGTTTCTACAGCAGCAACTCTCAGCTTCAGGTTGAGTCACTCTTTTCCTCACAGGAACCTTAAGACAGAAATGGAGGAAGAAAAAGTTTTTTTCCCCAACTTTTTATTGATTTTCCTCAAATTGAACATAAAACATATCAGACACTACAGACACCATACACATTTACAAGTACACGTTTACATAAAAATGTAATTTAAGTTGTATTAACTTAAGTATCTCAAAATGAAATGTAGACAGATGTAGGAGATTCATTTAAAAAAAAAGATTATATACACACACATATATATATATATATATATACATATATATGTGTGTGTGTGTGTGTGTGTGTGTGTGTGTGTGTGTGTGTGTGTGTGTGTGTGTACCCAAACATGTATATACTCTTCAAAAGTAAAATAAATAAATAAATAAATGAATAAATAAACAAACAGCGACAGGAATAAAACTAAATAAGTTCTTTCCTTCTATTAAGAGCACTTCTATAACTTGCCCTCAGACTTTGTTTCCTGATTTTTCAGTAATGTATACAAATGTTGACTGGTAGTTGTGGCTTGCAAGCAGAGGACAGAGTGTATTATACTGCATCAAAATCGCATCAAGAATTCTGTGTACCCCAAGCAGCTCCTGTCACATTTAACTCACTGTGACCTATATATTTTCTCTGCAGTATACAAGTCCAGCACCTCTATGGAAACATTACAATCATGGCTAAACACAGGGGTAATATTTAAATGTCTTTTGGGCAGTCTAACACACGTATAAAGCTATAAATCACTTACACGGCTAAAAATGCAGGTTGAATTTATTTGCCAATTTATTTTTGCAAAAATTGTTACCAAGTGTACAAAGTGTTACCAATATTGGAAAAAATTGGGTTCCACATGCTATAAATACTGAATTTACATTTTTTCAGCCTCTCTTGTCCTCTTCTCTCTGCTCTGTGTAAACAGCCTGTAGTCAATTCGAAGTTTCACTGAATTTTGTTCCCAACTGCTGTTCTCAGCTTCCCAGCTGAGCTTTAATGATATTTTCTGGTTCTTGAAAGTGCTAACCAGTGCTTATTTGGGCATGTGATTCTCATGTGATTTTGACGAATTATTGCTATTTTATGTAGTTATCTTTCCTGACAGAAGCGTTCGTTGCACGTGATTCATTCCAGGACTGACAGAAATGTGGAAGTCCAACATTAATTTCTTTATTTCAGTTTCTGGCTATGGTAAATTGCGTCATTTTGAAGTCTTTAAGTTTTAAGAAAACATTTTTTTTACTTTTTAGAGAATAACTTTTAAAATGGTTGAGCGGTTCATAGGGATAAATTTACATTTGCACGCATGGTTTTATGCCGTTGGAAGTGCTAAATAATCCTCTTGCAAATAATGTTTAACCGTCTGAGGCCCAAGCTGTTTTTAGAGCGATTTATGCTCTTTTCATATTTTACTCACTGTGGCCTTGTATTTCACTGCAATATAAAAGTCCTGCAGCTCCATGGAATCAGCACAATCGTGGCTAGAAGTGTGAATAACTCAAAAATGTCTTTTGTGCAGAATAACACAGCTATGAATGAAATATAAAAAATGAAAAAGGTAAGTGAAATTTCTCTGATATTTTCTTTTCTTACAACAAAATAAAATGGATGTTATATACACAACATGTTTCCAAATGTCCACAAGTGTCATGAACATTGGGGGAAAAAGGTTGGTGTCCCCATGCTATAAATAAACTAACACATTTTTACAACCTCTCCTGTCCTGTCCTCTCATCTCTGCGTAAACAGCCAGCTGTCCTGTCTGATTATCAGTGAATACTTGTCATGTGACCGTTTAGGACAAATGTATGGATTATTTTTTGAAACGTTTAAATGGAGACATGTAGAAAAAAATGATTTTGACAAAAACATTACAAATTTAAGCTTAGTTTTGGTTGATTTACTAACAATTATGCCTGTTTTTAACAGTTTCTTTCAAAGATAAACTATGTATTTTCTGCAATAGTTTTAAGAAAAAATATGTTTCAATCCCAGCGAGGTTCAGAGGGTTGAAATGTAGTGTTTCGATTGGCTTCATGAAAAGCTACATATACAGAGATGGATGACAAATAGCAATCAGACAGGCATACGCCCAGACATGAGTGCCTAATTGAATACAATTTCTCCCCTTAACACAGGAGGCAATTTCAGATTCACTTTAACAAAAGTAAAGTTTATACGAGTTTACAGTACTGAATTACCAAATGACAAAGGCAGCCATGGCCAGCTATGACAGTGTAAACAATGGTAGAAAGCAGACTGACCTGCACACAGCTGCGATTCCCGTCCCATCTGTAAACATTAGTGAATGGTCTTCTGTCCACCGGGCAGGAAGGAGCCATCTGCAACTTTAAAGCAAATTAAAATAAGATAAAATAAAATAAAATATGAACACAAGACACAATATAGATTATGCTCTCAAGTAGGGATTCACAATCAAATTTTAATCGTGATAACGATTTTGGCCGCCATGATTAAATTAACCTGATTGTCGGCGATATTTCCATTTAAAATGCGGCCCTCGTGCATATCTAATCAAGCACTTTCTACACCAGTAGTCCACCAACCACCAGGGGGCGGGGCCGTTTTTCTCCCCTGAAAAAAGGCTGGTTGCCGATTGGATAGAACGCTAAGCAGGATATGACGTGCTACTAGACGGCACAACAACACGCACCATTTGTAAAAGCCGGCAAAGCAGTGTTGCCAACCTAGCAACTTTGTTGCTATACTTAGCCCCTTAGCAACTATTTTTCAAAAAAGCGACTGGCGACAAATCCAGCTACTTTTTCTGGTGTTATTGGAGACTTTTGAAGACTCGTTCTTACTCTTCTTAACGAGCCGCGGGGGTCGGCAGCTCGTTAAGAAGAGTAAGAACGAGTCGAAGCGGCACAGTCCTCCTGCAGCAGTCTTTCCCAGCTGCAGAACCGGAGGGGATGTTAACCCCTAAGCGTTCAGTCTGCAACTAGCTAATAGGCTAACAGAACACTGCAGGAGGTGTTCACTTAGCGATCTCTGTTTGTTTACAACAAGCACCAGACACTCTGTGCACACACTAAAATCTGTTCCTATTGTTTGTTTAAAAGTAATACAATAAAAATACAGTTGTAGGGATGTTTTCCCTAACATGATGAATAACCGTGATTAATAATTGTGATTACAATATTGATCAAAATAATCGTGATTATCATTTTGGCCAAAATCATGCAGCCCTACTCTCAAGTTCAAATTGGATCCAAACTCTTTCACAACTATATCCTAAAAAAACATAAAGTAGCAGCATTGAGCTTCACCTCGGCCCATGTGAGGAGACACCTGAGGCAGAAGACGTGGCAGCAGCTGTCGGGCATGGCGAGCTCGCCGCCACCCAAGACGCCCAGGCAGATAGGACATCTCTCCGCCTCCTCCGCATCCGTCCCTTCAGGGGGGCCCTGGCCGCCTAGACACGCACACACACAAGTTTGAAAAATGAGTTACGAATTAGATCTGATGGATGTGTTTTCAATGTTAGGATGCTGAGATATACTATGACTGAAGGGTCGTACTGCTCTTGCATCATACATCTGTACATTTGTCCAAACATCATTGTGTTGTGTAAAGTCTCACCACTTCCAGCTCCAGTCATGTCCGCCCCTGGCTGTCCTGATCACCACTACGACACAGAGGGGACAAAATGAAGATGAACATAAAGGAGAGGGGTACAGCTGATTACATAAACAATATTATATAGTTTGCTTGTTACACTTTAATCTATAACAGCACCAAGACGCGGTAGAAATTACAGCAAAGAAAAAGATTTAAAACTTATTAGAGTGATGTGTTTCCATTTCCAAGAGGGTTGTTGGTTGGCAATGTTAACATTATATACACTATTTACTGGGTTTTACTGCAGAATGTTGATATTCCATTTTAGATGAGGTGAGGTTGTAACACATCTAATTCCATTACTGAGTCACAAAATTAAATGTGTCACTGAGAAAATGAAAGTAAAGACTGAAGGGATGCTGTTTTTTCCCCTCTGCTTATTAGAATGCAACGTCGACAGTTTTAAGCTGAGCCAACCAGAGAATATTTGCTTTGAAGATATCAGTGATGCTGGTTTTGCTCTCATTGTTGTCTGTGTAGTGATTTGATGTGATGAAGCCCTGCTGAGATGTATGTGTAGTGAGCACTGCAGCAAATCCATTGAAAAAATAGCCTTTTTAACACTACATTAATTAGGAATGTAGTTAACACACCAGTCAATCATTTTGTATTATTGAAAACTCAACTCCTGGCATTCCACTGTTTTGGAAGAAGAAAACAACTAGAGTAACAGGGAAAGTAACTCTCAAAGTATTTCTCCCAATGTAAAGAACGGTTCTTGTGGGTTTCAAAAAGGATGTAATTAAGTTGATAAATATTGGGAAAAGTAGGCCAGCTGTTAAATATTTAAGAAAACTTTTAAAAGTGTTAAATGTTTATTTTAATCATATGTCATGTGTCCGTTGAGAAGAGGGGTGAATACCAGGGTAGAACTAAATTTATACTTTAACTGGTGCTCTTTGATGAATTATACATTAGCAGGACTCTGCTGATACAGACACCAGCTCAGAACTGAACTCTACAGCTGACGAGGGGTTCATTATCTTCTTTTCAGCTTCATTTGTTGACTCCATCCTTCTGGTTAGGACAATTAAATCTGGGGACCCGCAGTGTGTTTTTTGACCACCCACTCCCACCGACAGCAAAGTAAAAACAGCCTGCTCCAACAACATCCCGGTCCATGCAGTCCTCTAAAGCAGAGCTATGCACACTAACACAACTCATGGAAAATAGCCTACAACACTTATTGAAACATTATTTTTGCAATACCTTTTTAGTGTTGGTATACCATGGCTTGTTGATGGCAGATATTGTAAGTGGGTTGTGGGGTTCACAGGGATAAACTGACATTTGCAGGCAAGTTTTTCAGTTGTTTAATGTGCTAAATAGTGTTCTTGCAAATAATGTTTAACCTTCAGAACCCCAAGGTGTTTCAAGGCATTGTTTGCTCTTTATAACAATTTCCTCACTGTGGCCTTGAATGGCCAGACTGGTTCGAGCTGATAGAAGGACATTAACCCAAATAATGACTTGTTACAACCAAGGTATGCAGAAGAGCATCTCTGAATGCACAACAAATTGAACCTCACTGGGTGCCAAATGTGTCTCACTTTCTGCTGAGACATCCAGAAGGTGCAGTCAGAATTTGGCTTAAATGAAATTAAAGCATCGACCGATCCTGCCTTGTTTCAAGAGCTCAGGCTGGTGATGGTGGTGTAATGACATGAACGATATTTTCTTGGCAGACTTGGAGTCCTTAGTACTAATTGACCATCACTTAAATGCCAAAGCCTATCTGAGTATTGTTGCTGTCCATGTCCATCCCTGAATGTCCTCAGTGTATCTTTCTTCTAACGGCTACCTCCAGCAGGAGAACACACCATGTCACAAAGCTCAAATCCTCTCAAACTGGTTTCCTGAACATGACAATGACTTCACTGTACTGTTACGGGACGGCTGTGGCTCAGTTGGTAGAGTGGTCACCTACTGAACGGATGACTGGTGGTTTGATCCCCAACCATGGCAGCCTACATGTCAAAGTGTCCTTGAGCAAGAACCCAAAATTGCTCCCGATGCTGCGTTCATCAGTCTGTGAATAAATTCCTAATGGTGGTAGGTGGCGCCATGTAGGGTAGCACCGCCACCAGCACAAATGTGTGTGTGAATGAGCGCAGTCTGTAGTGTAAATCGCTTTGAGTGGTCGCAAAGCGACTAGAAAAGCGCTATATAAGTGCAGGTCCATTTACCATTTACAGTCATCAGATCTCAATCCAACAGAGCACCTTTGGGAAGTGGTGGAACAGGAGATTTTTATCAAGTATGTCCAGCTGACGAATCTGCCAACATGTCAATATGGACCAAAATCTCTGAGGAATATTTCCAGGACCTTGTTGAATCTACGCCAAAAAGAATTAAGACAGTTCTGGAAGCAGAAGGGGGTCCAACCAGTCTAATCCAAGGTGTACCTAATAAAGTATCCATTGAGTGAATATCGATGGATATAATGGAAAATTAAGATGATGTTATTGATTGTAGCTCTTACTTTGACATTTTAAACCTTGATACTGTGACTCATCTTTGTTTGGCAACAGTGAAAAACAATCACAACCTAAAATGAGGGATGCAACTAACGAGTATTTTCATTATCGAGGAATCTGTTGATTATTTAAGCGATTAATCGATTAGTTGTTTGGTCAATAAAATGTTGAAAATATCAATCAGTGTTTCCCAAACCACAAGATGATGTCCTCAAATCTCTTGTTTTGTCCACAAACCAAAGAGATATTCAGTTTATATTCATAAAGGAACAAAGAAAGCTGAAAGATTCATATTGAAGAATCTGAAATCAGAGAATTTGGACTTATTGTCTTTAAAAAACTGCTCAAACCAATTATTCTATTATCAAAATAGTTGACAATTAATTTAATAACTGATTATTGTTCGATTAATCGAATCGCAGCTCTACCTAAAACCAATACAGACTGTGACTGACTAGATTTACGACCAGGTGTCTGTGATCCTGTCTTGGTGATCATTTAAGTTGTGTTTTTCAGGTTCATGATCAAAACATTATTTTTTACCTTCAGAATCATTGTAAACAAACCTAAATAAAGTAGACCACCAGACTTCTGTTAGCTAGCTGACAGTGAGCACGAAGCTGGTGCCTGAGGTTTAAACTGGGAACGAAACCTGATCCAGTCCTACTTTCACCACTTTCATTATGGCGATCTTGCAATGTGTCTAAAGCGAAACCCATGTAACAGACTCTGGCTAGAGCTTTGGCGGCGATGGGAGGTTTTTTTTTTAATTTCAAAACACTTCAAATAAACCAACTCAACACAGGCCATTAGTCAGTCGTCTTGTGCTCTGTCATTTAAATTAGCCCATTTAACACCAAGCCCGAGAGCCTCGTCCAAGCTAAATGTCAAATTAAACCATAAAATGGGTGATTTATGTGACTAGATATGAGTTGAGTTAGTGAGCAGATACTTGTGAAGCTTGCTGCTGTTGTGTGCCACACGGCCTGGCTCCTACACACACACACACACACACACACACACATGTAGCACCAAGTTGATCAACCAGTGCCAACACGACGATGACAACATGATTGTTGTGGGTTAGCTAGACAGCTAAGGCTAGCTACAAACACAGCTACCTAAGGGCTAGCTGGCTGTTGTTAGCACGGCAGCAAACACGGCTAAATAGTTTCTAATATTAGCCACGATGATTGCACTGAAGGTCACAAGTTAGCAGGCTAGCTGGCTAGCTGAGAGCTATCTAGCTGCTTTGAACAACAGCACCTGCTTACGTCGCTTTTAGCCTGTTAGCAGTTAGCTCCCGTTAGCTAGCGGCTAGTGTCGCTACTCACCGTGAAGCGCTGCTGCTGCTGGTTTACACCGACTAGACTGGTTTTAGCGTCCAAACTCCTGCTATGAAATGCTGACGAATCGCACTCTCCGGGAACTGTTGGAGCTAAAAAACGGAGCGCAGCTTTCAGAAAGTCTCAGCCACATGTCTCGCAGTCTGGCTGGGAGCTGGTGGAGATGGCGCCCCCTAGCGGAGCCGCCGGGCGGTACAGCAGAGAGGATTTATTCCTCTGGAGGTATTTACAGTCAGAGACATACAGCAACAGGTGGAGAGCAGCAAACACCTGTTTTCACCACCCACTACATGTATGGACATGACTGACCTGCTTTGCTTGTTGCCCCCTGTATTTGCTGGTTTGTTTGGCTAATATATCGTCACACTGTTAAAATAATCGCCTAAGTCATTTTTTGTCAAAATAGTTTGTTTTTTTGCCTAACTCATCTCCTCATGACGCCGGCCACCTATGGTAAAATCATCTACATCCTCAGTTGATCAGATAATGTGATTTTACCCCTTTAAGATCATCACTTCTTTGACAATTTGCCACATTCATAGGCATCAGATAAGAACCCAGCAAAGAAGAGCTAGAGGGAGATTGTTTAGTTATCAGTTTAGTTTATCAGTGTTTTATTGTTGACACTAATATTGGTAACAATTTACTCTAAGGTGTCTACATAAGAGTGACATGAGCGTGTTATAAACATGACATGGGATGTGTCATGAACATTAAAGACACTTTGAAGTAGCATTATTGCTTGAGATACGATACTTGTCATGTCATGTTTCTGACAGGCTTGTGTGACTCTTATGTAGACACCTTCAAAATAAAGTGTTACCATATCTTGCTTAAGTCACAAAGGCATGTTCAAAAAAGTGCCTAAGTCATTTATTTCTCTTAAGTTACATAATTTACACAGTGTTATTACTATGCCAATAGCCATCCTTTTATCCTTTCCGATTATTTTAACAGGGTGATGGTATACAATATGTATGACCCATGTAACAATATATTTAAAGAGAAAAAAAAAAATTCATATATTTTAGGACATTTTTTAGAACAGTGGTTCTCAAATGGGGGTACGCGTACCCCTGGGGGTATGTGAAGGCACTCCAGGGGGTACGTGAGATTTTAAAATGTACATTTAAAAAGTAGCATCCATGCATCCATAAAAATAATTATTTAATAAATAGTTTAGGAAAATATAAGTATATGTTCATAAAACTAATTTTATATTCAGTAGGCTATTCAGTTTAATTATTCTAAAAACCAGAGTCTCCCCCATACCAGGATGGTTCGACCCAACCTGTCATATGCCACCTGGCATCACCTGTCAATCACTTGAAAACTCAAAGATGGAGTCGTGGTTGAAGCATAGCAGTTATAGTTTTAAATGGTTATATGCTCACTTTTTTTACGACATTAGTTTGAATCACTACATTTTAGTGATTCAGAAATAAATTTAGTCATGGATTATTAATATTTAAAATGTTTGAAATATATATATATTTTTCAAATGTTTGAATTTTGTATGTGTTTATTAGTTCCAAAGTTTAATAAATCAGACACTGATGGCACAGCACTCTGTTTTTAAGTCTTTTTTTTCCAACCAAAAATGCTTTGCCCTGGTTAGGGGTTACTTGGCTGAAAAAATGTTTCACAGGGGGTACATCACTGAAAAAAGGTTGACAACCACTGATATTGAACACAGAAGCAGGCCATATGCCATATAGGCCATTATATATCTGAAAAAACCCTTAGCCTGCATAAGACACAAGGTGTGTTCACTACTTTCATTTTACCTGAAGTATTGGTAAGAAAGGTAATGCATTAAAAGGCCCCTTTCATGGAAAACATCTTGCCCTTTAGTAAGAAAAGCAGGAAATAAAGTTAATTATGTCTGAATTCCATTTAGCTTGTTTGATTTCAGGGTCCCTGTATTGTGCATATTGGCTCACTGTCAATGGTACCATTAAATGTAAGTCATTAAGTCTATTAATAGTTGTTTTAATGGCATATTTCTGGTTCAGACATCATGCAATCATGTCAGTGGGTGTTTACTGCCTTCCAGTGGCCACACTGAGAAACTACATCAAGTAAAGACACCTCAAGTCACACATGGTACCATATCAGGAAAACATCTGTTTGTAGATCATTTTATTTTGAAAGTTGTAATGAGAATTTTCAATTGACATAAGTGTATTTAGTGTTAACTGCCCTCCAGTGGTTACAGTTAAGTACTGCAGCACTACATAAAGATTCTGGCGCCCCCTATGGACACAAGCGGTAATGTTTCAATAAGCACTAACACCACTTGAAGATTTTGAACTGGCTGCACAATCAACTGTATGAAAGATGCAATTCATTTAAATAATATTTTTCAATGGGACACTAATAGCACTGAGTGCTTTCCTACTATGACGAGCCAAAATATTAAAATGTGGGAAAGGAATATTACAAAACAATTTGATCAATTCTCTACAGCAAAACAAACTCAAATATCTGTTTTTATATTTATGGTTGTTTAAATGAGCAGTGATAGATACCTTGACTGAAGCTAAGCCTCAGCAGCGATTACAGCAGACCTCCTGCACCTTTGAATGATTGCAGAAACATCACAGCAGTGACCACTGAGCAGCAACAAACCAACATTGGGATCTCACACATTGCTTTAAGCACTAAAAAAAACGTGAAACTGCCATCTTTTGATGAATACAGAAAGTTCTCTGTAATGTAAGATTAAACACAAAGTATGTTTTGGGTGCTGTGGGAAGTGGAGCGCTCAGCAAAGTCATTAACAATTCAATTATGTTGAAAGGAAGGAGCCAAAGGAAAGTGTCCAGTGGTTAAGCAGAACAAAAGGATAAGCTTGCCAGCAAATGGAGCTTGTTAGGTTATATCAGAGAAGAGGGGCTGTTTGAAGTCCCAACTACCAACCATGAAAACTGAGTGCTGAATATTAAAAACTTTGGCATCTGTTCAGACGTCTCTTATTGAGCACACAACACAGGGAGCCGCGATGAATCCAGCAAACAACTCGTACTCAGCTGGTGTTCTCTACACCAATGCTTCCAACAGGTTTTTTTTCCCCAGACAGCCTTGTCAAAGGCACTCAAGTACCAACATATTCTAAATGCATTTAAATGTATTTTTAAAAAAAGTTCTTTTAGAGTGTTTTATGTCACAATAATGTTTTAATAAAATTCAACTGTTCTATATTCAGGTCAGTTTGATTTGTACTTGAACAACTTTTGACAGAAGCTGGGTGTTTTAACCATTTATTCAATACTTTAAGAAAATAATAATAATAAGTTTATCCATCTGCTTTGCTATTTCACATTAATCCAATTACTTGCAACAAGCTATTTCCCCATTTATCAAATGGGGAAATAGCTTGCTTAACAGTTGGGCTAACTATTTCATCATTTATCCATTATGTTAAGCTATTTCAAATGTTCACCTATAATTCTTTGCCAACTATTCCACCTCTTACCCATTACTTTAAGTTAACTATTTCAAATATACACACACACACACACACACACACACACATATAGTTAATTCAGCTTTTGACTTTTAGCTATTCAGCCATTTTATTTGTACTTTTAGCTAACTGTAAATGTATATCCATTATTTTTAGCCAACCATATTTTTTAGCCAACTTTTAGTTCATTTCTTGTAGCAAACTGTTTCATAACGTATCCATTATGTTTAGCTACTTCAAAATACATATACATATATATTTCAAATATTTGACTTTTAATTTTTCATACTTTGTTACTTAGCCAACTGTTTATCCATTACTTTTAGCTAACGATTTTACCCTTTCTTGTAGCAAACGGTTTATCTATTACTTTTAGCTGTATCGCCATTAATGCTACTTAATGCAACTTTTTAATTGCTTTTAGCAATCTATTTTAACAATGTATCCATTACTTTTAGCTTTAACAATTTAAAATCTTTATCCTGTACTTTTAGCAAACTGTTAAAACTGTACTACTCGCCCATTAATTTCCATGTGCTCTCAATCGCAACATGTTCAGGTGTTACTCACTCAATATGTGGGTTAGGAATCATTGCTCTACATCAACTGCTGCATGCACTTTGGAAGGCAGTTTGAGGGAAAAATTGGTAGTGGGGAATAAAGAAACAAGCATAAAACCAAAGCAAAATGTTCAGTGTTTTATTTAAAAACTATAAACAGTCACCAAAGTAAATAAAGCCAATCTCTAACAGACTGTTAGGTCTATGTATAGTCACACATCCTACTGACACCGCAGAAATGAGGATGGTTGGGTCGCCCCGGTCAGATGCTAATACGACAGGCAGTCATAAATGTTACACAACACACGGTAGAGAGGACAGTCTGAGGACGTGAGCCGGAATGTGGCATGGTATTAAGAATGAAAAAATAGTACAATAAAACTCCACACTATATTAAGATAGAAAAAAGTAGTGAAGAAAATATCATACCTGCACGTAAAGCAAAGAACACAGGAGAAAACCTGTATAAAAACTCCATGTATTTAAACCAATTTACAAATACAAAAAAATTTTGGTACGCGCACTGTGCCCGTACAATGACAAAACGCTTACAGTGGATACATGTTACTTGTGTGTGTGCGTGTTGAGGGGAGGGCGTGAGGGAAGAGGAAGGGAAGAGAATACCTTCAATATTTTTTTTTCTTCTACAAAATGACATGAGATATATTATTCCATACTCTTTCAGCCAGCAAAATGAGTTCTACAAGGTATTATAATACAAAAAATGTCACAGTTCCACAAAAAACTGTTTTTACCCCCTCCCTAAGCTTTACAGCATCAGTACCTTTGCAGAATTATTTACAGGTTTTTAAGTACATTCATCCACTGCTGAGTATAGAATCACATTAGATACAAGTGACCAGGGATCATAAAAAAGCAAAAAAAAAACAAAAAAACAAAAACAAACAAAAAAACATACTACTTTATTCAATTCTACCAAAGTAATGCTTCTATTACTCCACAGAGCAAGTTCTCCAGTGGCTGCATCGGCATGAAAGAGGATCTTCTTTATATATATTCACAACATATTTACAAGATTCTTTTTCATTAATTGTAATGGTATTCATTTCAATAATAAATAAGTGAAAATATATTGACTCAAGTAAGAAAACCAAGCTACCAAGTTTCTAAAGAAAAGAAAACAAAAAACAACAACTCTGCGCCAGTTGCCAGCTGAGTCCTCCTCCACCCAACCCTGTGGGACACCTACGATAGCCCCGCCCCCCTCCATCCCCGCCCGCCTGTACTCTTCAGTCGACCGCCACTCACTCCATCGCACACATCAGTTCACGGGACGAAGAGAAAAATAAAAATAACAAAAAAACTTAAACAAAATGTGCTCGTGTTTGGGGTTTCGTCGGTGGAGTCCCTCAGGGAAGCAGTCTTAAATAGCTCCCCCTGGAGGGCAGCTGGTGGAAGACCCCCGTGGCAGTTTTTTTTGTGTGTGTGTATGTGTGTCTCTCGATGGGAGAGGGCGGTGGTTTGAACACAGGTTGGGCGAGGAAGGAGGTGAGGGATGAGAGGGAGTTGGAGGGTGCCAGGCGCGGCAGAAGGAGGGTCTTCGTTCCGGTTCCCGCCCTCTGCTCCCCCTGCAGACCCGCTACGGCTCACCGGTGGCTTCCTCCTCTCGTCTCAGGAGGAGGGTGAGGGTGAGGGGGTTGTAGAGCTTGTCCTTTTGGCGTTAAGCCTGGAGCGAGCGCGTCAGTTCGTAAAGGCATTTGGCGAGCGTGGTGGAAACCTCCATGTTACTTAGCGCAAGCACAGAGAGGTGCGTCTCATGCCTCTTTACCAACCTGAGGGACAAGGGGAGAAAATAACATTACTGTACTGCAGAAAAATGTTGTGTTTTTTGTTCTTTGCTGTTTTGTTCTTACTGTCTCACTCAACACTCCTTAAAGCCAGAAGGACACTTACATGCGACCACAGTCAGAGTGCTTGGCGATGTTCTTTAACGTTAAGGCAGCAGTTAGTCGTATGTGTTTGGTCACTGGTCCCTCTTTCTCATCCTAGGAGAGGAAAAAAAAACATATATTCATGGATTCCACTTGTAGAGATGATAGAGGCTCAGAAAGAGCAGCAGCTGAAGAGAGGCACTTATATTGGACAGGCTGAACTTAGATTTTTGTAGTTGCAACAGTGAAAAACAATTTTATCCATCCCAAGGAAAATGTAAACTGTCCCCCCCAAAAAAGCTTCCTTTGCTCTGTTATTACTGTTGATAGTTATGTGTGGCATCATAAAAGCATCATTAAAACGTTGATGAAATACTGAAAAAAATGAAAATTGTCAGAAAATAAGGAGCAGTGTGGGTTTTCACAGCTCAGGTGTACTAATGTGGTACTTTATTATTCCCCAAATTGATACAGTAATAATGCTTGTTTTGTCTCTATATTCATTTTCTGGATTTTTTTTTCTGCAAACCAAAATAAAATAAAATAATTTCCTCTCACAATTTAGTGAAATTTCTTGATGTATTAGGGACACAGGTAACGGCTTTCATACTTAAAATATGATATAATAACATTAAGTTTATTCCTATATGTATCAATTGCTTTGTATTTATTCTCCATGTTAACAACCTATTGTTAAAAGGTCACCTGTATCTTGTTCCAGTGCATTCACCATAAAGGTGAGGAATACAGTTAGCAGTGGCCGGTTCGACCACAGAGATACGAGCAAGTGTTGACGAGCTAAGCTAACATTAGCAGTCACTCACATCTCCAAGGTCAAACCAGCAGCTGCTACAGGTGAAGACAAACACAAAGTCTTGGCAAACGAAACAAAACAATATTTTGCCTAATTGGTCTACTTGCTGAATTGTTAACTGTTAGCCCAACACACCACTGTTAGGGGTGGGCGATATGGCCCTAAAAGATTATCACGATACTTCAGAGTATTTTTGCGATAACGATATACTTGACGATATTAAAAAATACTGAAAAATATGTAGAAAAAGATTTTTTAGTCTGTATAAATAAATCTTATCTTGTCTTCTTGTAAATTCTGAGGTGGATTCTGTACTTTTATTTTGAAAGCGGCATTGTTTAGCGACAGGAAGTAATAGTAGCTTTTTGTGATTAAAACCAAAACAACTTTAATTGTTAGCTCGCGGCTAACGAACGGCAAAATGCAACAGTGTGTTTGGGCCGTTTGGACCTCTGACAAGACCGGACAGGTTGATAGGATTTAGATTGGCGCGCGCCAACGCAGATGCACACGGAGAGTAGGTAGGCACGGCAGCTCGCTGTATTCAGCGCGTGTTTAAATGTGTGACTGAGCGCGCATGTCTCGGAGGAGGATGAGAGGTGGGGGTCGGGTGACAGACAGTCTGCTGAGCAGAGACAAAACGCAAAATAACTTGATATTATGAATAGTGTAGATACTTTCAGTAGCTTGAAATGTGACTTAAGCGCAGCACATGATACTATAGCGGGCTGCCACAGTCTATGTAATTAATGGGAAATCCTTACACCACTACGTCAAGAAGTAGGAATGTTGCCAATATCATGATATGCATTTTTTTTTACCCATAAAAAAAATATACCGGTATAATCGTGAACGATACGATATGGCACACCCCTAACCACTGTACTCTGCTGTCCAGCGGCTGCTAACAGCTAACTGATGTTAGTTCTCCTCCCAGTGATGGTCAACAGAATGTGAAGACACACACTGCAGCGCTTGGCTACATACAGTCACACCTCTACAAAAAAAAAAACTTTACTTTTAATCACTTTCATCCCAGAACGCCAGGATCTCTGTCTCCTAAACATTTTCTACCAATAGTGTAGATATCTGAATGGTATATCCCTACTATTCTTTATAGTGTCAATTGCAAACATATGCAATAATATGCTGAATGGTGGGTGCTAAACCTGCAGAAATTCTCAACATTCTGTTATCTTTACAGTTTAATGAAGTTTTCTAACAATTCATTTTTGTGCAGATTCCAGCCAAACAAAGACCTGGAAATGACCAAATATTTCTCCCCAGCATTTGCAGTCAATCTTGAGCCTGTATGAATCATTAAGTGAAGGAAACAATGGGACTGAAAAGCTTCAAAGCAGCTTACGTCCACCTATGCCAACCATGAGCTTTCATACAAGTCATACAAAAGTGTGTGTACAAGTTTGGAGTGAGAAATGAGGTGCGCTCGGCCTTGTTCCACTCACAGTGAAGTCCCTGAAGACCAGGTTTCGAGAGCCTCTGCGGAGGGCCATGAGAGCTGCGCTCGGATGATTCACGATTGCTTTCGGTGCTCGCGGTGTACTGCCTGCCGCTGGCGGAGTCCTTTAGAACACATCAAGCATGGACACAAACACATGAATGTCATTTGTCAAATGCCACCCAGTACAGTGTTTTTCACAGAAACTGTAGTGTACTATTTCTCATTTGGTCTGTTCTAATACAGCAAACAATATTCACTTTTAATCTCCACACACTTCACAAAACAAATCAACCAGCCAATGATCCCAAAAAAAAAAATGAGCGTATTTTAAGGCATCAATCATGTATGGAGATAAAGAAAGGTGTACGTACTGGGAAGAAGTCTGATTGGGACTTTGTGCCTGCTGCTCCTCCAGTTTGAGTCCAGCCAGCAAAGCCTCTCGAGAACAGTGCTTATCCTGGAAAAGAAAGAGTGGAAACTATTTAGTTAAGTCCGTTTTTGGTTGTTAGAATGTTATGTTGATGTGGTAATGCTACTATAAAAAGGTGCAATAACTAAAAGGCTGTGAAAAGAAAGGTGCTGCTTCTACAAGCAGTCTTCCACTACCAGCCACAGAGAAAGTGGAGTGTCTCTTTACCTGTAGATGTGTGATGAAGGACAGTCTCTGCCGAGGAAAAGGTTCACATCCCTCCCATTGACAGTGGCCTCCATATACACCTTTCCCACCGTGTTGCGTTGCTGCGTGGTAAAACACCTGAGACGGCGTTTCAAACCACCTGGAGAACACACAAGAGCTAGTCAGCTGAAGCTCGGTGATGGCTCGGCTAGGGAAAGTTACCAACGTCTGCTCGCACACGTACCTTTTACAGGACTGCCACAGACACTTGAAGTTCTGCCCTGCTTTCCTGCTCTGCTCTGGCGGCCCTGCAGGAGTTTGCTGTGCTGAGAGGTGAGGGCTGTGGTTACCCCCAGTAGCAGGCTGGGATATAGGGGGCGTGGTAACCGTAGGCTGTGGAAGAGATGGAAAAATAGGAATTAATTTTGTCATTTGGAAAATGTTCACTGGGGTAATAAATGAAGGGAAGTTGGGTTAATTTCTTATAGACTTCTATACATCTGGACTTCTTTTTACAACCAGTGGAGTCGCCCCCTGCTGGCCATTAGAAAGAATGCAGGTTTAAGACACTTCCAAATTGACTTCACCTTTCAGGCCCAGAGGCTACGAGTTCTTTCATACAGTTTATGTTTCTGAATAAAAATACTCAACATTACTGACAGATCAAATTCTAAACTGGTTAATATGAAAGTCATGAGTCAAGACTTTTAAAAAGACAGTAGTATATTTACCAGTTGCAATTGTAATTTTTCTTAAAACTAAATCTGTTGGCTGAGATGTAACCTAGGCCTGTCTATTGGCAGAAGTTGTTCTCTCAGCTGCTTTAATATAGGAGGTGAGTATCAGTGAGAGCCACATGGTCTTAACTGGTCTCACCTTCTTTACCTCCAAAACTCAACTCACAAGTGATGTGCAATCTATAACAAAGTCTATTTTTGTTGGTGTCGAGTTTGATTTAAAAAAATAGTTTTCACTTGTTTGTTTTATGCAGATGAATAATTGATTTTAAACGGATTGTACAGTAGAGGTAAATACACCCTGCAGAAACACACAACAGCTTTCTTCAGGATGTTCATTTGTAAAAAGCATCAGTGTTAATTATCAATCTGATAATATACACAGAGTCCTCCTCATACCTTTCATGCATCAATAGACTAACGTAGCATACCAGACTATCTTGGAATCTTAAATCATAGCCATGGTAAAAATAATGAAAAACATTATTCTTCTCATTATTCACACATGTGGCAGTGTCTTAATCAGACCTCAATTAAATCATGCGCTTTCCTTCCATTTCCTACACACACACTGACACACAGCAATTTGAGTGCTTTCTTAACAGCACAATATTTGCAACTCAAGTTATGTCCTTGATAAGTTGTGTTTTAGTGTCAGACAATAATGTGCAACTTCAATTCTGTTATGTAACTGTATTTCATAATCAAATACTGGAGTCAGATTAAAAAAACAAACTGTTTCTGACCAACAATAGAAGTGTAGAGCAACATCTAGCTGAGTTGCCCATTTCTACAAAGCATGCCATAAACATGTTGTGATGTGGGCAACATTGGTTCAGTGTAACGTCCCCCCCGGCGCTCACTTTAGAGTCTTTTGTGGCATTTGAAAAAAATAAACAATCCCAAGGATTGGCACACAAACGAACAATAAATGTTTTTCTGTAATCTCTGTTCACTGCTAAAATGCCAAAGGACTGCCAATGGACCTTCCTAACTTTTGTTGCTGTGTTCTTGACAGCCTCTCTGCAGGTTTAATTTCATGTTGATCCACAACTGAAGACATCAGCAACTCATTTAAGCAGAGGGAGGAACTGAACGGAGAAACCAATGAGCTGTTTCTGCTCTGTTGGTAAAAGAAAATTGGGAGGCCGTAGTATCGTGAATCAAATTACAATGTGCCGTGAAAGAAAAATGCACAATAGCTGCATCTGAACTAAGACCACTACAGCTTCCCCCTGCTATAGCTGAACAATGTGGAAAATATTGCAACGGTTGTTTTTTTCCCCTAGTCAAAACCAAACAAGATTATAGCTGACCACATTAGCCCTCCTAAACACTGCAAAGAGTATGCATTACAGTCCGTGTGTACACATCACCAGCTGACTTGGCAAAAACTATCTCCAGAAGAGGCATTTTGGATTATGCAAATATATTTATATTAAAAAGGACCAGTGTTGGAGTGGAATTAGTGGCAATGAGCGTTGAGGTTGCAGCAACCAACAATAGTAAAAACCTACAGTGGCCGCCACTGCATCGTAAAAAATGCGAAAGGCCTTTAAAACACAATGATTCTTCACTTCAGTTAACAATACACTGAGGAAAACATAGTTATGAACATTGTATTCCATTTCTGCCAAAAGATCACCCTAAATACTAAACAATCCTGAGGAACAGGGAAAAACGGCCATGTTCCAATGCAGGCTAAGCATATGTTTTACAGTAGAAGATGCCTCCACCTGTCTGATAAACTCTGAATGAACATGTGTTCTTGTGAATATAAATAAATCTGTTGCAATGAAAACACCACAGAATACCCTTCACCAAAAAGGTAGGTGGTACATTAGACAAAGTAGCTACAGACACATAAATAACTTCTAACACAGGAACTGCCCCTAGTGACAGACATGTGAGACACATTTTGTGACAGACCTGCCATCAAGTCACACTACTAGCAGACACGATAAATGTGGCTTGCTGTGAGACTAACCCTACAATGACTCACCGTTGAGCCAGCTGCCAGTGTGGGCGAGCAGTTCCTCTGCTGAGTGGCGTTCTCTATTGCTACTTTGGCTACTGTGCTTGGGTCTGTTCCTGCTGGCACCGCCACCATGGTGGCACTGCTGCCGGCGTTGTTGGGGTCACTGATGGTGATGATCCGCACTCCTACTTTATTGGGGATCCCCGAGGATGCTGCAGCTGCACTGCGGTCCTCGTTCTCAGCTGGTCTCTTGAGACCTCGAGCCTCAGAGGCCACTCCGTTCGCAGGAGAGGCAGCAAGACTCTGGGAGGTAACAGTAACAGTGGAGGGGAGGGTGGAATTGGGGAGCAGTTGCTGTCTTAGCACAGGCACGGCATGGCCCGGCCCCAAAGGTCCATTGGTTAATTCCGAAGGAGGCCTGTTGCCTACTGCCTGGGGTCCGTTAACCAGGCGCTCAGCCTGCTGGGCTTTGGCAGTGTCCTGCTGGGGGGGAGGAGGACTAGGAAGAGGGGGGTCTGACCCATGACTCTTCTCAGAGGGGCCCACCTCCCCGTTCCCCAAGTACTGTTTGGAAGCAATGTGATTTGGAATGTTTTTGTTTAAGTTGCCACCACCGTCAACCCGATCAAAGTCACACACCCCGTTGACTAGAGTCTTTTTGGGGTCCGGGTTGCCATCCAGAGGGGTGTCCAGGCTGGGGGAGAGGGCCTGCTTCCCATTAGCAGGGTGACTCTCCGTAGCCGGGCCATTGAGTGCCCCCTGGCTGTTCCCTGAGTGGTATGGAGGTAGATTAGACTCCATGCACTTCCGACCATTTAGCAGCTTGGCACCTGCCGCAACATCACCATTGCTGGTTTTACCGTTGGAGTCTCCTTCTGCCAAAGACGAGTTCTCCATCACCTCTATCTTTCTCTCATGTATGTGCAGCCCTGTGGCGTCCTTGGCCTCCTCCTCCTTTTGACAAATTATCTTGTCTCCTCTTAGGGGAGCTGGCAGTGGTGGCGGCGGTGGTGGTGGAGTTGCAGGTGCTTGGTGGGGCACTGTTGCAGGAGAGAAGGGAGGAGGGGGAACTCCCGGAGCCACAGCACCCTGGCTCACAGCAGCAACAGCAGCGGTAGAGGTGGTGAAACCAGTGTTGGGGACCACGGTGAATGTGACTTGTCCAGCTGCCGTGGGGCCCTGGATGATGGTAGCTGCCCCTGAGCTACTTGTGGAAATTAGCTGGCCTGGCAAGAGCTGGACCGTCTGGAGGGCTGGGGCTCCTGCAGCAGGAAGCTGACCAGGAACCAGCTGGACATTGAGCTGCTGAGGCTGAGGAGAGGGATTCTGGGTGCTGTAGCTGGTCTGGTAGAGGACCTGCGGACTAGGGGCTATCGTGCTGTTGGGAGGGGGCACCTGTGGGGCGGGTAGGATGAGCTTTCCTCCCGGAGTAGAAGGTCGCTTTGGAAGCAGTAGCTGTTTGATCAAGCTGGACTCAGTGGAGGTAGGCTGAGAGGGAGGAGGTTGGGAAATAATTTGGAGCTGTGGCTGTTGTTGATGCTGCTGTTGATGCCGTTTCATGGACAGTGCGTGGCTGACAGTTTGATTGGGCTGGACCTGGGTATTAGAGTGAGTAGCAGGAGGCGGGCAGGGGCTGGAAGCAGCTCCGGGCTGCCCCGCTATCTGGATAGTCTGGGCGCCGGGAAGGGCGGAAGGGTTGGCAAGAACGATCTGGTGTATGGCAGGGGTGTAGGCTGGGTTCTGCTGGGGGTTTTGACTGACTATGACGACACTCTGTGCCTGCTGTTGAGGCTGAGGCTGCTGGTTGGGAGTGGCTATCGTGGCCACTGGTCCACCTGACTGGTTTGGCGCTGGTTTGGGGGCGATATTCTGAAATGTGACGCGGGACCCCTGGGAATTGGGCACACCCGCAATACTCAACGCCTGACCAGCCCCCACTTGGATGGAAGAAGAGGGTGTTGATGTCACAGCAACGCACTGAGGCTCCACCTGGGAAGCTCCACCCTGAGGTCCAGACAGGAGAGAGGTTTGAGGGGTTGGGTGCTGGGTGATGGGAGGGCACACACCATGTACCCTGGCTGTGAGGATGTGGCCCTGTGGTACCTGCTGAAATAGCGTGACAGGCGTCCCTGTGGGGAGAATGGGGGAGTGTTGCTGAGCTGCGTGTGGAGCAGCAGGGTTCTGGGGGCTGTGGTTCTGGGTGGCCTGTGTCTGCGTTGGAATCTGTACCCCTAGACCAGGTCGGACCAGTTGCTGCTGCACTGCTGCCAGAGGATTTGTTGGTAACTGCGGAGACACCTGTTGGGGTACCGGGTGGCGGGAAACCGTTGGGTGAGGAGGTTCCTGTGCAGTCAAGGCCATGGATGGGGTGGCACCGGGGCTAGGGCTAGGGCCAGGGACCCGGACAAACTGGGGTCCAAGACTTGGTGGCCCGGGAGGTAAGCCTGGTCACAAATAACACACAAACACACAACGGTTCAGATCCAAGATGCCATATAACTACTTTTTGGAGTTTACATAGAATATATGGATACAACCCTGATTCCAAAAAAAGTTGGGACACTGCATAAAACCAGGAACAACAATGGCTACCGGTATTGGAAAATGATGCTACACAGCAACTCCACCTCATCCATTCACACAATTTACAAATTTATTTCGCCACTGCACCTTGGACTATAAACCAGAAAAATGTTTCCGTAATAATGATCAGATATGCACACATTAAGAAAAAAATTGCTACTATTGTTTTAATAGTAGCATTTTAGTCTCTGTAAAGCAAAGGTTATGGTGTCTTAAATTATTTTTAATTTTTTTTTAATATCAAATATCAATTTTCAAAAAAATATGTGTAGACAGGGCCTTAATCTCTTTGTGATCATGTTTAATGTTTTATTGTATTTTAAAAAGGGTTCAAACACATTTGTATAATTGCATTTTAGATGCAACACAGACATGGCATTTACACAACTACATGTGCTAAAATATAACCTTATATGTTGCAACAAATGTCTTGTGAAGCAGCCTTCGTCTCCATTTCACTAGTGAGCTCCTCCAACTAAAATCTGTTCCTGCAAACATGTTCTCAACAGGTCTGCCTTTGTAATTAGTGTAGCCATCCTGGTCTCAGTGGTACCAGCTCAGCTCCCTTTGCAGGAAAGTCAAGCAATTGTCTGCACAATATCACTTTTCTGGAGTGTCTTTTCTTTTCCTCCACAGGTCTTGAGCTTCTGATATTTGGAGCTCATCTGTCCTAGTGAGCATCTTGACGAAACAAAACCTGATGTGTTGCACTTTGATTCAGTTAGTTCTAGATGTTGCACTTTAATTTTATTACAGTATGAATCTTGTCATTATCACTCCAACACAAAAAGATGAGCATGTTTGTTTTTCTATTTCTACCTGGAGGCAGGGCCTGAGGGTCTCCAGGAGCTTCGTGTCGGGCTGCTGGAGGAGTCACAGCTGCTGCTGGATTCTGCTGCTGGTAGTACAGCTGGATGGGCAGGGGGATTGATCTTCGCCTTAGCCCTACCAGGAGAATTTGAACCTGACCGTTGGCCTTTGGTTCCTCTTGCCGCCGCATCGTGTGGTTGGCAAACACGGTCCTGTGGTGGCAGGAGGAGACACAGGTTTTACAAAGGGAAACAGCTGCAGCTGTTGGTATATCTCTGGAGGATCAATAACACTTTTAAAACTCAAAAGAGCTCCGCTTTATTAGAGCTGATCTACAAAGGTAAAGGGTAGTAATTGCGGTCTTGCAAACAAGGGGCCAAGACTCCAGTGCTCCGTGCTTGTTAAACAGAAAAGCACCAGGCAGGAGAGGAAACAGAACTAACCGCAGACATTTGAGGAAGCCGGTTGAGTTCAAGATGTTGCTTCGTCCCATTTTACTGCATGTGGCCAAGTACTCAGAGTACATTTCTGATCGAGACACAGAGCCCTCAGCATTTGTCTCAAAGTGTGCGTTTAGCCTGTTGGAGAGAAACCACAGGCAGAGTGGTTACTATGCAATCAAAGAAACAACAAACAAAGGCAGGATAGATACAAGGAAAATCATACATAAGACTGTATTTCTTTTCTTCAGTTAAAATATCAAATTGATAATAAATAATCACATTGATTAATAGATCATAATCTTACCACTGCAGTGTAAATTTTTCCCCATCTAGTTCCACGATACCAGGTGGTGGTTGAGTGGCTTGAACTGGAACCCTCGTTACTGAAAAGACAAAGAAATAAACATCAAAGATTTAAAAAGGTTAACACTTCTGTATATTTGATATTTATACACACAATATGGAATTTCTGCAGCGTGGCGTCTCTCAATCAAAACAATAACAAGACGGACTTTTAAGATGTTGTGAAGTAGTGTGGCATCATGGGAGCTGTTGTCTCCATTATTTAACAACCACCACTGCTGATGAAAATCTTTCTTACGTGACTCAGACAGAAAAATACAGTTCACAAGAGAGTTAATGTATCAAAATGGTCTATTCATACTGTTACTGTGGCAAATTCAATCAGGGGGGTAGCCCAGCCTTGTTATCTGCCAAAAAAATCATACTGAAAATGACTACAATCGTGTTGTGACATTATACGGTTACTGTAACACATCATAGTAAGGTGGATCGATACTGAACTATCATTGATGTGGGAGAACTGGCGTTTCCAGGGTTTCCCCAAAAGTTAGAGGGACTAGAGGGGGTAAACTTTAAATGGCGCCATTGAAAGGCAACCAATAAAACGACTGTCCCCTTGAATAAAATTACAGATTTCTCTGCGTTGGAAACATTTGGGATAAGTCGTTCTTGTAGACCTTTCAATGTGGAAATGTTACATATTATATATCTAATGCTACAAGCAGAAGAATATGGTGAATTTGTCTATTGATTCAATTAATTTCAAGTGTGTAGCACTTCACAGGCTGCCCACTAGATGTCAGCAAGCTAATAACATTACAGCACACTGACAGCACAGGAATGACACTTCCAAGGTTAGCTGGGTTTAGTTCCCACCAAGGGTCACCTGTTAGAGCACACACGCACACACACACACACACACACACACACACACACACACACACTCACACACTCACACACTCACACACTCACACACTCACACACTCACACACTCACACACTCTCTTGGAGCAGTGAGAAGATTGGAAAGCTCCTTTTACGTCTTAGCATCACTTCACCTTTGGCTCTGTGCACCATTATATAAGCAGGTAAAAAACTAAAAGGTAAACAGACCTAAAACTAAAAAGGTGTTAATTTAATTATCTAGTGAAACGTCATCTGTCTTTTCTGTGCTCACATTTTTTAACTTATGTTTATTCTCTACTTCAAATATTGTAGTTTGATCACAGATAGGACAAAGTTCAGCTCTGTTCGACTCTTGCCGTCAATATTAATTAGCGAGTTAAGGGATCAAAAATTGATGAAAAAACCTCTATGAACAATAATCACCATAAATAATCCAAACTTATACCAAGTAACAAAGAAAAATTATATTAATATTATTTATTGTATTACAGCCAAGACTGAGTACAAAACAAAGTCGGCTGGTTAACTTTACCTTGCAGTGTAGGATGCAGCACAGTGTGTCACTGGCTCAGCAACAGGTGAGATAGCAGGTGTAAGGTAATTAGTCATCACCTGGAGTCATTCTATATTTCATACTTACATTCATTGTGATCTGTTGAACTAATCTGAATTGACTGATCAACTAACTTTTATTTGATTTATTGTTGGTTTAATGGTGGTCAAGCTGCTTTGCAGGTTCACTGGTTCAGATATTTACAAACTGCAGTTTATGGCAGTAGGTTCCAGCAACCTTACATAGAATATTGTTGTGTGTAACCTCATCGTTTACATGGCTTTGTTTATTTAAATTGCATAGGAAAGCCCTCTTGTCTGAGCAGAGTCAGAATGAACAACGTTACACATATGATTTGGAAAAACTAAATTCTAGATTAAGTTTTGCTTTAAAATGTAGTACTTTAGCAAAGATACAGTCATGGAAAAAATGATTAGACCGCCCTTGTTTTTCCAATTTCTTGTTCATTTTAATGCCTGGTACAGATAAAGGTAAATTTGTTTGGACAAACATGATAACAAAAATAGCTCATAAGAGATTAATTTAAGAGCTGACATCTAGACATTTAACATGGTTCTGTTGATATTTATTTTGGTTATTATCAAGAAACACATGGAAATGACTAGATATCAGCTTTTAAATTGAACTCTTATGAGCTTTTTTGTTGTCATCATTATATTTGTCCAAACACATTTACCTTTAGCTGTACCAGGCATTAAAATGAAAAAGAAATTGAAGAAAACAATGGTCTAATGGTCTAAATATTTCCACCACTGTACAGTATATTAAACATTTCCACTACTGTACAGTACATTACACATTTCCACTACTGTACAGTATATTAAACATTTCCAAAACTTTGATTGTTCCCTATGATTCAAGGCACTGCAGTGACACAAAGCTGGTTGAAAGTTGCCAGTTACCCTTTGTGTATACAAGCTTGTTAAGTGGAAAAAACATGAAGAAAAAGTGAACATTGTCCATTCCAGTGGGAGCAGACACTCACCAGGCGCTGCTGCTCCCTGCACGGCTGCAGGTACCTGCTCTACCAGCTGTGGTCGGACCTCGGCTGCCTGGTCAGCGCTGGCCTGATGCTCGATCAATCGCACCGCTGTTAGAGCGTCGGGTCCGAACGTATGAAGGTCAACCGATACTAAACGTACTAACAGGTCTGAAGGAGAAAGCAGAAGAAAACACACAAAGGATCAGCGCTGAGGAGCTATTTGCAGAACAGATAAATGCTTCATGACTGCAGTGAGAACCAAACACATCCTTTGAGATTTCATGGGTAGAGGGAAAGAATTTTCATTTCAGCCTGTTAATCATAAATGGAAAGACCAGGGCGGCAAAAACTTGGCAGGCGAGACAAGTTAACCAAACTCTCCCAACATTTCAAGCCCTGGATTCACTTAAGTAAAATTAGCCGATAAAAATAAACAAAATCAAGCATGGTGCGTGTCAAACGAACCCAAAACATGTGACAGTAGAGGACTCGTACCTATGCTGTGGTCTACGGAGGCGATCTTGCTGCAGGGAATCTCTCCGAGCTGGGCCAGCAGGTACAGCACCTCCAAAGAGGCCATGAGGAGCATGAGGTCAGGCAGGGTGAGCAGCATTATTACCTCCCTGTACGAGTCCTGGTCCACATACTCACAGATTAGCACGCCGTTGTCTTCTGCTTTGCTGAGGTTGCCCAGGATTTCCATGGCTAAAAAGGACACAGAAATACACATTTAATGGTTCACACCGTGTATGCATTTACTATTTGTGTATATACATTTTAACCTTTATCTACGTTTTTACAACCTAAACAAGTTTTATTTTATTTTGCCGTTTTATTTTGATTTTATTTTTCGGTCTTCTTTTCTTGCTATTCATATTTTAGTTCACATCAATATCTAAGTATAGTTTGGACCTGTAAGAACTTTTAACTTTTTTAATTTTTCATTCAATTTTATTTCATTTTTATTTAACTTGCCATTTCTTAACTCCCACTGTCTTAAGTTGAATGATGTGTGATATGTGCCTCTTTTGTGTGTGTGTATGAGGAATCTATACTGCAAACAATATCTACCTCTGGGTACAAATAAAGTAACTTGAACTTAAACTTCACACTGAATACAGACACCAATAAATCATTATAATGCTAGGTCAGGAAGCTCACCTCTCATTTTGAGAAACCTATCCCTGGACATCAAACATTTGGTGATGGTGTGAAAGATCAGATGAGTCGTCCGAAAGTCAACAGGATCCAGCTGAAGCTGCAAGACATCAGAGATTTATTCAACGGTTCCACCATCCAGCAGCTCAGAGCTTTCCACAAGCATGTTTCTACAATATTTGTTTTTATTATATTACTTTGCAGATAAACCTAGTATCCACCCCTTAAAAAAGAGAGAGGGACAGAGAGAGAAAAGAATGATGAGCTAGGGGTGGGCAATATGGCCCTAAAAGAATATCACGATATTTCAGGCTATTTTGCGATTGGGTTTTTTTAGTCTGTATAAATAAATAAAAATCTAAAATGTAGTGTGAAGTGCAAATCTCAACAGTTGCCAAATTAAAAAAAAAATTATGAGAAAATAATAAAAAATAACCATTTAGGGGTTTCGGGGGCATATTTTAATTACATTTTGTAAAGGAAAATAAAGGTTCTTGTATGTTTTATTTAAGGCATCTTATTTTGACAGTCTTCTTGTAAGTTCTGTGGTAGATTCTGTTAACACACTTTGCTCTTATTTTGAAAGCTGCATGTGTTTAGCGACAGAGAGTAAATAGCTTTTTGTGATTAAAATTTAATTGTTAGCTATTGTTAACCTTACGCCACTACATCAAGAAGTAGGAATGTTGCCAATATCATGATATGCATTTTTTTAACCATGAAAAAAATATACCGATATTATCGTGAACGATACGATATGGCACACCCCTATGATGAGCCATTTTTTTGAAAGTTGTATCTGTTCTATCTTCCATTTTTTCTGATTCGAAAAATGATACAATCATGATACAATGCAAACTGATCTGTTGCACTCACAGTTTTTTATGTTTGACAAACATTACCGAAATAATTGATGACAAAACACATTAAAAACTGCATTGGTTGCACAGACAGCTGACATTCTCATTAGACGGACCACCTCGGAAAACACAGCTGGCAGCAACTTGACAGTTGCCCTAGAAACGTTAAAAAAAAAAAAGCTGAATTTTCCACATACGCCAAGTTTGAAATATAAATAGCCATTTACAGACAGGGGGGTAAAATGCACAATTCCCATTTACAATAATTCACTTTATGTTTACAATCAGGTAAACTAACCAAAGTATGCAATAATTAGGATCAGTGTATATGATGGAATAGGGGCATTAGAATGTGCCAGGACACTAATTTGAATTTTTTTTTTTCCCAAATTGTTTCTCTGCCCTGAGAACTGAAACATCTGTTACACACACTAGGAGCTACGTCTCTGATTTACAAAGCTACGACAATGAGACTTCAATCAACTTGAATAGCAACTACACTGAAAGAAACACAGGCATATTGGAAAAACAGCAAGCTGGCCAAAAGCAAAACCACACAAATCATAATATATATGCAACCAAAAGGGTGCTGTGGTAGTAGTTATATTACTTACATGAACAAATGAAACAAGGTTTTACAGTATGGTATCTGAACAATATGTTAACGGCCTTAAACCCAGCCATCCAATTAATGGCATCAAAGGCTTAACTGATTGTATCAGGGACCCTTGCATGCTGTTTCTAAAAATAGATGCGGGCTCATCTCCATGCATCTCATACCAATAAATGTGACTGTACTATTGAAGCAAGCCCATGTAATGTATTCACCAACACTGGTAACGTTCGCCATTTATTTATTCTATGCTGGACTAGAAGGTTTGAGTTCAGTGTTTCTAACAGCTAGAAAATGTAATAACTCACCTTAGTTAAATAAAAAAGTAAAACAGACTGCTTGGAAGTAACACAGCGCACCATCTGGCAGACATAGACCTCTTTCTGAGGAAACTAACTACAGCTGATTGTGTTTAGAAACAGAGCACTAGTAAGTCCCAAATGAACTGAGCAGATATGTTAGTTTTTGAGCAGGAACTGATCATTTAATTAATAATTCATCTGATTTTGGAAGAGAATTATTCAAGCTTGTTTAGCCGACTAACCGCTGTGTATGTTCTGAAAATCAGAACACTGTTGAAACATCTGATGTGTGGCATACAAGCAGAAGCTAAGAGCACATAAACACACGGTTAAATCCATTCTTTACACTTGGAAAGCCTGACAAAATAAAAAATAAAGAGATCCTCTAAACTCTACAAATACAGAGTGTCGCTTTTGCTGCAGCCTAATGCACACCACTCAACATGTGGAGAAGCCCAGAGCCTGACAGACCGGCTGTGTTTAGTTACTGTTGCTATGCTGTGATTGGACAAGCGGCGTACAGGGGGAGGGGTTTAGGCAAACGGTCGATTAAATGTGTTCAGACCACTGAGTAGTGTTACACACAAGTCTTTTTCCTTCAAACTGATCTCAAACATGAAGTGAACTGGAACTTCTCAAGCTCTGACTCAGACTGAGCAGAACTGATGAGATGAGACGAGAGATGAGAGCGTTTACTGTGTCACAGTGACCTACATTTGGAAATAACATCTACTTCATCATCAGACACTTGTTTTTACTGCATTACTGAAGCAACCCAAACCTGCATCATGGTTTTTCAAACAATGTATATACAGCTGCATCTCAATAAATTAGAATATGATGGAAAATCCATTTCCAGTAGTTCAAGTCAAACAGTCCCAACCAAGTATTGAGTCATATAGGTGGACATACTTTTCAGAGACAAACATGTCTATAAAATAAACATATTTTTTAAAATTGGTCTTTTGTAAGATTACAATTTTTGAGACACTGACTTTTATACCGACTTCATTAAATGTAAGCCATAATCATTAAAATTAGAATACATGAATTGTTTCATTCTGTGTGTAATGGATCGATGTGTTATTTCAACTTTTTAAATTGAATTACTGACATAAATAATCTTTTCTATAATATTCTAATTTATTGAGATGCACCTGTATATACACTCACCAAACATTTTATTAGGTACACCTGCTGAACTACTTTTTAACACACATATCTACATCAGCCAATCAAATGGCAGCAACTCAATGCAGTTTCACATGCTCTCACGCCACTTGTCCAGATTCTTACACAGTGAAAATCAAAACTGAAAAGACATTGACAGTACACGGACAGAGAAGACAGAGCAGCACGGCGCAACAGCAGTTCAGTGAATGCTGCGGTCAAATGAGCCGCGGTCGCCAAAAGTATAGCAAAAATTGTGTTATTTCTATTTCTTATGTGTAGTTCATTCATTTTCATAATAGAAAATAATGGCTGTTTTTTAAGAACTATGTGGAATATAGTGCTTTGGCCATTTTTTATAAATATTTTTATGACAATAAATACATTTTTTCTGATTAACTTAAATATTACGTGTCCCAGCGACTCATTTATTATCAAAAATATATAACACAGGACGCACCTGTTCCTGCCCCGCCCCCAATAATAGTAAATAGTAGGTTCGCTGTAGATTACTGTTTTTGATCTGAGGAGAAATACACCAAGTGCAGTAAAAAAAAATTGGCTCATGTGGCCTGCAATAAGCAGTCAATGGTACCAGAAGGGAGGAGGTGAATTTTCAAGACAGGTGGGGCAAATAAGAGCCCTTTTTTGGGCTGCTGATGAATGTCTTAATATATGTGGATACAGAAGAATATTTGCCAGAATATTTTGGCCCTGATTTTTGACTAAGAGCCCCGAGCGGTAACACCCGACTAACCTCGGCAGCCACGTTGCCCAACGTGTCAAGTCCAAGCTGTCGGAGTGAGATGAGGTTACAGTGGGCACAGAGCAAAAGGAAGCGCAGGCACGTTCGGTTGGCCGCCAGCAGCTTGACATTGGCCTCCTCGAAGGAGAGGTTCCGCAGGATAACAGCGATCTGCAGCACCCGCTGGGCCTCCATGTCACTGATACCCGGGTTCCGCGGCGGGTGGAAGAGGCTCTGCCAGCGCCCCTCACACGACGTACCATCTGCAAAGACAACACAACAGGAAGTACTTTTTTAAAAAATCTGTGTTGTTCATCATCTATATTGTGAGAGCAGGTGGACATTTCTCCAACTGATGCAGCTCTCTTATTTTTTTGGGACCATTTTGTTGCACCTGATCTTTTCAGGGTTCGTAGACTTTAGCAGTGGTCAAATTTTTCAAGGACTTTTCAAGCTTTTCCAGTATCTTCCACCTGTTGTAAATTGCATGTTTTAGATGAGTACCGTACTTACATACTAAAAAGGGGGAGATTTCACTCAACCATACCAACAGTGATGGTGTTACACTTTTAGGAGGCACGGTCGTCATTTCAGATAGGCTACTCATTATTTTTACACTGAACATGTGATTATCTATAGTCTATAGATGGATATAGTCAGATTGCAAGAGAAATACAGTAAGAATTTCAAGCATTTACAAGCACTTTTTCCAAAATCCAAGCACTTTTTAAACCTTGAAAATACAACAGTTAAATTCAAGCATTTTTAAGGATTTCAAGCACCAGTATGAACCCTGTCTTTTACTCATTGTCAAAAATCTTTTGTAAAGGCACTGTGAAATATTAAGGTTAAGACTAGCCCCAAGGCCAAAGAGGGGTTAAACACAACAGAGCACATCCTACTTCTCTCTCAGGTATTTTTCAGGAACGACTGAAAAGGAAGTCACAGCAAACAAAGCAAAACGCACTAGTGTATGTAATAGCATTTTAAGTGTCAATAAATATACAGTAGGAGCAAACAGACAGGAGTGTCCCTTTTATTGCTTTCTGTGTTTTTTTGGCACCAAGCATGTTTACCTTGTGCTGGGCTGTTCTTGTCCCAGATCAGCTCCCTGACTTCAGCGTCCTCCACCACCTCCTTCCAGAACTGCAGAAGAAGAGCAGCTGTTAGCAGTGCATTTCATCCATCAGAAATACTTAAAGTGTTGTAAATGTACTGTTATAAATGATCTAACCAATGCAGCAGAACCAGAGTCTGCACCCCCAGGCTGTATAATGTTCACAAAAAAACTATTTTTTTCTTGGCATCATGTTGGGTAAAAATTTAGTGACATTTTTATGTAAAAATGTTTTTGCATATAAACAAACGAAACCTACGATATATGAACATGACCTTGATAACTTTTGCTGAGCCCCATAAGTCCATGTTGTAATGATTAAGACAGGTCTATAAATAGTTACTAATTCTTCAGGAACTAAGGGGGCATTTCCACTCACTGTCTGGTCCGCTTGATATGAACTCTTGTGCATTTTGTCGGATAACCCGTTTGGTTCTCGATTATGTAAATGCTCAATCGAACTCTGGTGCTCAAGATCAGTTCGCTTCAAAGTGCACCAGAGTTCGATTTGCTGTAGGTGCCAAAAGGAAGGAACCAAAGGAAGGAATCGAACCAAAACACTGCGCAATCAGGGTTGAATTTGGGCAGACAAAGTAGTAGCAGGCTTGAAAAATGTCTCATGGACCGAAGTGGTCTAATGATGAAGTAAAGGTCTTAATATGGTCAGACGATCCCAGAACACACAAAAACAATGAACTCCTCAAATTATTTAGCAACAGAATGGTGAATAATGAATTCAATCACACAGCAGATCAAATGTGGCATAAAAGTGAGGGGAAAAAAATAGTTCAATGATACATTAAAGTCTGCGACTTGCTTTGAAAAAGTATCAGCTCTTTCCCTCACATATTCTGTCCAATAGACAAAGGGCATTCTATTACAATGCTTAGTGCTCTTGATAAAGAGGGAGGAAACCAAATGAAAAAAGCTTGAGCAGAACTTGCTCTATGCTATTATCACCAACTGAGTAAATTGCTAGCATTCCCGCCTACACACATTAAAGCCTTTTGAACTGGAGTATCATTGAGAAGCTGAACTTATTGGCTGACTGTGACCTGACTGCTCTTAGGGAATAGTAGCCACAATAATGCACTCATGACTGGGGATAAATTAAATACTACATTGCATTCTTCCTGAGTCAGGACTTTTCCTTTTATGCATGCCTTTTAAATTGAGTGATTCAAAATGAATTGACCTCCATTCTGTGTAAAAGACATCTCAGAGAAAACTGCTCTCTGAGGGTCCTCTGGTAGGAGTAACCAAGGGAATACCACTCCAATCTCTGGACTCAGTACATTTACATGACACTTGAAAAAAAATGAATTACTGCCTTACTGGACAACTGAAGTGCATGTAGACGTGTTAGTCCTACTGATGTCACAGTTCTCCAACTCTGATTAAGACACCCAGATAAAGTGATTGGATAGGATTTTTGCCGACAAAAAAACAAAAAAAATCCAAGAAAGCTGGTCGCATTAGCCGGTTGCACATTAGCCGGTCAGTAACGACGGCAAGTGTCGGACTGAGGTCAACCTGAAAGGGCGCCATATTAACCGCTGAAATGACGCATATCGCCACCCAGTGTTGAGGAGGACACGTTCTCCTCAGTTATTCGATTTTCTCAGTTGCATGTTAACTGGGACAAGGACAGAAGTCCTATTAGACGCCAATACCGATTTTTAAGCATAGCTCGATTAAACTGTGCATGTAAACACACTGGCCCTCATTTATCAAACGAGCGTACGTCAGAAAGTGTGCGTAAAGTGGGCGTAAGATGATTTCTACGCAAGCCTCGGCATTTATCAATTTGGACGTGAGCGGACGGTACGATCAGATCTCACGTCTGCTCTCAGCTCGTGTACGCAAATCTGAGTCAGCGTGTAGTCCACAGGTCTGAGTCGGAGAATTGATCTTAGACTATAGTATCGATGCCTGGAGCTGATAAAACTCTGTGGTGTTTTGATTTTTAATAGTGACAAAGCAAAACATGCTTAGACTAGCCTACATAATTTATCATTAAAACATAATCCAAAAATAAATAAACCCTGCGATCGTGAAATTCTTTAAGCAGAATACCAGCCGAGGATATTAAATGTTGTTGTCTTCTGCTGTTTACTGTTATCCAGCTCCGTGCCGGAGCGTCAGCGTCTCCTTCACCAGCGGTGCTGCCCGAATAGAAACATTTCCAATCAGCGCTGCCACACGCTCCTCTGACTAGGACATCATTATTAGTAAATGTAAAGAGGTGAATAATATCTCTCCATCATAATAATAGCAACATTCGGATATTATATAGATTATTAGGCTTTATATATCACCATGTAATTACTCAAACCTCGCCGGGAGTTCAATAGTCCGCTACTCTGCTGACGGCACCACTGATTTCCTTCTTTTTCACTTTTTATGCTGCCAAACAAAACCAGTTTGTTGTGTTGCTGCTGTTGGACGTCAGTGTTTCACTTTCTGACTGAGAAATTCCTCTTCTTTTAGAATTAAAACTTACTTTAAAACATTGTTGCTGAAAACTTCTAAGTCCGTGCTCCAAATGTAAAATAGTCACTGAACTTGTTTGAGTTTATAACTATAAGTACTTTTATTTCATAAGCCTCCGTCGCTGCGTATTTCTGTAATATGTCTATATTGCCCCTATTGTTAATTGTAACGGTGCACTTTGCTAATAAAGCTGACTTTAGAGGGTGAAAAAATCTTCCTTTTGGCCGCATTGCGCCCTTCGGTGTCGTAAACTCTGAAGGCGAGTCTTCTATATATTAGGGCGTGGTATTTAAATTACGTTTGTTTCGAGCCGCCACATTTATCAACAGCCGATCATTCTTACGCTGTGATTGGCGAGATACGATCGTTTGATAAATCACACGTGGACCCTGTCGTAAGACGAAATATACACTCAGATCTGCGCTCGTTTCTACGCTCGCTTGATAAATGAGGGCCACTGAGTGTAGAAGGATGCTCTGTGGCTCCGTACTGACTGCAGTATTTAGGATCAAAATCTGAGAGACATATTTTGCAAACAACTTGCAGAGGATACAAAAAGGTCACACAATTAATGTTTTTTCTACTTTACCCTGACAAAGTCCCGGGAGGTGTTCTGCTTCCAGTCCATCCCGAATACCCCGGAGAAGCTGCCTAGCGCTACAAAGACACAGAGGGAGGGTTAGAGCAGAGCATCAGTTCAGCATTATTTGTCTCTAGTCCCTTGTTCTTCAATTCCCCCTTGATAAATTATATTGAGGAGGTGTTAAGAACAGAGGACCTCAGATCCTAGAACAAAGAGGTGAGAAAGGAAGCAGCAAATTGGGGAAAGGAATTGCAGAGTCTTACGAATAACAATCTTCTGTAGGGCTGCACTATTACCATTTTCAACAGATAATATGTCCTATAGATCAAGTGTTTTCTTCTGTAAATTACTATTCTTTCCCGCTGTCAACATCTGAACTACAGTGTGCAGTCTGAGTGAGGTTTGGAACCTACAGTCATCGAAGACGCCGGCGTGGGCCAGCAGCAACGTGACCAGTTTGGGGTCCTTGTCCAGCTGCATGGAGTGCTTGCTCTCGTTGGAAAGCAGAGTGCAAACGTTAACAGCAAAGTCCACTTCGTTGGGTAGGCCCGAAAGGAGAGACAGCACCAGTTTGTTGTAGTCACACGGCGGAACGAAATCCGTAGACAGTCCATAGCTTTGGCGGAGATAGTCTGGAAGAGAAGAAAAGGGGGATCTCAGGGTTACTCTATGTACATTTTTTTTCGATTCCATTTCCATTCAGTTTTTCCAGACCGTTGGAGATTTTAGAGTGGAAAAATACAGTTATGGCAGCTAACAGTGTATTTTACAACTGGAATGAAAATAAACCTTATATAATATATATTTATTATTTAAATCAAATAGACATTGATAATAAAAGACAAAAAGTAGGTTGCTTCCCTAAATAAATTACTGACTAACTAATGCATACAATGAATTACTTTGTCAACCAATTCTCAAAATGAAAACTGAGAAAATAAGAAACAAAAATGAAATAAATAGCTATGAATGATCCGTACAACTGAATTGCTCAACATTTAAATAACTTAAAATAAAAACATAAAGTGACATTACAACTGTAAGTTCAGGATCAGCAATTAGTTTTATTTTTGTTTATTTCTTATTTTAATGGTCAGCATTGGCTAACACAACTTCTAAATCACTTCAAGCATTATTTTATTTATGTATGGAGAACATACACAGTGATAAGCCAATAATTCAAATGTCAGGGAGGTGAAAAAATGTCTTTAACTTGTTCTTTGCTACAGGCCTCTATACTTGGACATTTACTGGACACGTTCCAGCAGCACAGTTATTGTTGCCAAAATATTGCAAATGATTTTTTGCTTTATACGAGAAGAATCTATATTATTCTAAAAACAAGTCTCAATACATTTAAATACAGTTGTATAACAGGCCCTCATGAGAATTGGTAAAATACATATAGTATTGTTGTATTCAAAGCCAACAAAAGAAGCATTACAGGATGCCACGCCAATGCAAATATAAACACAAATGACTTTAATGTATACAGCGCAATGTCGATGATGTGAAATATAAACCACTGTCATGGCATTTGACCTTAAACACTCATCTCTGGAGGGGAAATGGAGCAGGACAAGACAAACAACACTCACACACGGTAGAGGATTTTAAAAGTAATCATTGCATCATGTGAATGTAGCGATAGAGCTGCAGAATAAACGCCCGAGGTTGCCTTACTCTTCACTCTGCAGTACATCTGTCTGTGCACACCTTTCAGCCAGTTTAACTCAGATTTATTTTTCCTTTTTACTGAGTTTAGGCAAACCAAATGGGGCATTAAGCTGTTCGGTGAAAGCTGTCTCCACTTCAAATTAGTTTGATGAGCCGTGTCTTGTGTGACTGTGGAACATGAATGTTCTCTAACTTTTAATTGTGTTTGTCTTTCACTCAGTCAAGCACCATGATGGGCTTTTTATAATTAAAAGACTTTTAATCCTAAATAGTGGAGATCCCCGTGGGGAGGGGAAGACTCATGACTTGATTGTTATTCAACAGTTCTAAATGACAGTTGATCCGGTGTGTGGAAGTGCCATCATTTTGTCAACAAAGACCCAAGTCTCCTCCCTTCCTATGGCTTGATTTTCTGCCATCAATCATTTGTGTGCATAGGTGTCACTTTTCCATACAGTGGATACTTCAATTTGGTGCAGGATCTTAGTAGACTGCTGCCTCTGGAAACCAATCATAAAGTAGAGAGGAGTCCTGCTGAGTGAATTTGATTTCCATGCTGAAAAGGTTTGTACAGGCAAATGGGATTCAGCCCAGCTGCTATTATAGCAGCTACAGCTCCATTCAAAACCTGCCAGTGTCTGCTCATGCTCCAACACCTGCAGGGGGCCCGCACTGTACAGAGGTGTGGAGGACTGATGTATAACATCACATTCAACAGAGAGGGCTTTATGAGCCGAATGGCCTGAACATGACAAGACAACAGCAAGACCAAAGCTCAGTTAGAGATTTACACACCAGCTGTCAAATAATTAACCATCGCTGAGGCTGCCAAGACAACATAGCACAATATCAGCCCGACTACTACTACATTACAGTTCCATTGAAATTCAGAGTGTGGGGTCCAGACTAAGCTCAGTTATGACAGGTCCTTAATAGAGCTAGACCAGGGGTAGGCAACCTGAGGCTCCGGAGCCACATGTGGCTCTTCAGGCCATTTGCAGTGGCTCCCTGTGGCTGAGACAGCAAAATTATACCAAAAGAATAGGTTATTTCTTCAAATTTTAATGTTCATTTATTATAGGTGTAGGCCAAAAAGCCAGTTATATTCTTCAGTTGTAAAGATGTGCCGCTTGAATACAACATTTAAACAATGTTTTACTCAACTAAAATGTGCGGCATAGCGTACAAGTCTTAAGCCAGGCGCCTTAAACTCTAAATTTTACCAACTTAGTCGAGTTGCTGCATTCTGACAAAATCATATTAAGAAATGCTCATTATGACCTATAAGTGATGCTGGTAGGCCAATTTATCTTCATTGTAAGGCAGAAAATAAGGTTTTTAGCTCAATTCCGACATTTTTTCTCTTTTTTGGCCAACATTGGCTTTTTGGTTAATAAAGGTTGCTGACCCTTGAGCTAGACCAACTAGAATTACTACCTTTTGGTTTTATGCCTCCACCAAACAGTCAAGTTGAAGTTTATATCCATATCTGTCCAGACTCATAATATATGTAGTGAAGACTTATGACTTAGGTATCTAATAGACCCTGACTGACATGTCAGTTGACTGATGAAGGGTGCCACAGGAATGAGTTAAACTAGGTAAGTGAGTTAGCATTTTGGCATCCTGGGGTCAACCCTCTCAAACTCAATGAGGACTTTTTGAATGGGTTTTTGGTTAGATGCAGATGAGGTCTGTTGTTAACACAAGCTTAAGATATGTTTGTATTTTGTTGTACAACGTAAAATATGCAAGTAAAAATTGGTGCACAACCAACATAAAAAATGGTCTATTTTTATTCCAGTTAAAAAAAATTATGTCTCAACATATAGGTTATCAATTAATTCCCCCCTTTAAAATCAGTATCGGCATTAGTCTCAAAAATCCCATTTAAATCGGGTTCTAGTATTTAATAAAATATGATAAGTGCATTTTTGGACAAAAGTAAATCATTCACACAGCTATACAATCACCATAGTTTTAAGGTGGGCACCAAAGATTATTGAGGTATAATAAAATGAGCCAGGCAGATATATATATATATATATATATGCCAATATCAGTTTACTGCAGATTAATCAATATCAGTGATAATATCAGAAGATGAGGAACAAGAAAATGTAGTACAGAAATGCCAAACTAGGTTTCAGGTAGTTCAGAAACTGCCCCATTTCCTCTTTACAGCTGTAAATACTCAAATTAGAGCCACAGTGATTCACAGATAATTTACGGATTTACTGACTTATCCGTAACTATTTTGATAATTGAGTAATAGTTTGTCATTTATCAAACACAACTTCCAAACATTCCCGGTTTCCAGTTTCTCAAATGTAAGGACTTGCTGCTCTTTTTAGTCATTTGTAACAGTAACCTGAATCCCTTTGGCTTTTAGACTGTTTATAGCCTGGGAACCAGATGAATCTGCTCAGCTCATGTTTTATTTGCTCTGGCGGATGAATCTGGTCCCTCTCCTGTTCCCAGACAGATCTGCACCAGTCCTGGCTCTGGACAGGACGAACCAATCACGACTGTTTATCTAATATGGGGCTGTTTTATACAATGACTGGCATCTGACGCAAAGCAACAGACTCACAAAACTCTGATCAAACTGTCAAACAGGCAGTGCTAATCAAATATGAATCAAGATTCTATTACTGCATGGCCAATTTCCCAACTCAAACAATACACCAAAGTTGGGAAATGCCAGGCTACACTGTTTATTAAATAAAACAAGCTCTTTCACTCTGGAAATTTGATTATTTGTTATAAATGTTAAGTATTGTTTTAGCCCTTGTATGACAATGTGTAAGCTTGCAAAACTTCAAATCACACACAAAAAGGTTCATTCCAACACTCCTTAAAAGCAAAAACATGAGTGAGGCATCATCACTCAGAACCAACCCCGAAAAACTACCATAACAAGCTTCCAGCAAGAGTTGTAAAGCCAACTACAAGGGAAAAAACATAGTATTCTTCAGTGTCTGACTCATCCAAGTAGTGAAAAACCTACAAGCCACAGACAAAGTTCACCACCAGTTCTTCGTGGGTCTTTTCCCACCCCGGTCATGTTTTGGAGTCACTTAGCTCAGCAGGCAGAGGGCTGATTGTTTGAGGACTCTAAGGCTGAAGGCTCTAATCTAAACTGAGGCGGGGAGGGGGGAGCCAACAAGTGCTTCCTCCCTCCCTTCATCAATAACTGCTGTCAGGACAGTCAATTACCTCAGAGAGAGCAGCTCAGCGGTCAACACAACAACGCTGAGGCTAATGGACAGCTTCCATTCACTGTGTGTGAGCCGGGTTGGACAATACAGACAGAAGGTTGGCCTTGGCAGGTTGCATGAAAACATTTAGTTTGAAATGTTTCTCAGAGGCCGTTTCATCATCATGAAAGCAGCAGGATAGTCAATGCTTAGGTGTGCGTAGGCAACTTCCAAGGGGAGAAAAAAAAGCATCAACAATGCAATTTGCATGCTTCATAGCCTTGACTCAAACACAGCAGTTTAGCAAGGTGAAAATGAATTAAATGAGTCACTGTGTTATAAAAGTGATAAATGCGAGGTAGAGTAACAAGGCTCATGAACTGGACAAATGGCAGGAACCTCAGCCATGACAGGGGCCAGGTTTGTGAAGTTAAAGACAATACAAACATTTTCACATTCAGCAGTAATTGCTTTGTGTCTGGAAAGCAGGGATTATTGAGGCAGAATTAATGGAACGGCCTGATGAGGTGATTGGGATGTTCAATAGTTTGTGTGTGACAGTGTAATACAAGTCCTTTAGTGCGTCATCGGATTACGAATAATGATCACCATGGAGATTATGTGCCAAGAACACCAGGTGAAAAAAATAACCAAGGACGTTTGGAAAACTTGGCAGAACAGAACAACCTGGCCAAAAGGCAAAAATAAAGGATATGTAACAGCAGAAAAAAAACTCACTTTACAAAAGATTTTCTGCTGGTAGATTTCACACCAAATTGTTCACTTTGGAGAAGACGAGTTCAAACTGTATAATGGATTCAATCTGAGGACAGCATAACTTTAGCTGATTAAAAGGAATAGTTTGACATTTATGGAAATAGGCGTCTTTGTTTTCCTGCGAAGAGTTACATAAGAAAATTGATAGTAACTTCTAATGCCTGTGCATGTAGCCAGTTAGCTTAGGTCTGTCGATAACAAAATCCACCTATAAGCACCTCTAAAGCTCCCGGAATAAATTATTTAGAGTGTTTAATCCACACAAAAAAAGACATACACTCACCGGCTACTTCGTTAGGAACATCTGTTCGACTGCTCGTTAAGGCAACTCTCTAATCGGCCACTCACATGGCAGCAACTCAACGCATTTAGGCATGTAGTTATGGTTAAGACGAGCTGCTGAAGTTAAAAGTCAGCATCAGAATAAGGAAGGAAGGTGATTTAAGTGACTTTGAACGTGGCATGGTTGTTGGTCTGAGTATTTCACAAACTGCTTATCTACTGGGATTTTCTCTAGAGTTTATAGAGAATGGTCAGAAAAAGAGAAAATATCCAGTGAACCTTGATGCCAGAAGTCAGAGGAGAATGGCAAGACTGGTTCAACAGTAACTCAAATAACCACTCGTTAAAACCAAGGTCTGCAGAAGACCATATTTGAACGCACAACATGTCCAACCCCTGGCATGCTGTCTTTTTGTAGAAAACAATATGAGATATAACATGTTCATTTGGTGGGTTAAGTGCTAGAAGGTGGATTTTGTTGCTTTAGGCAGAGTTGGACTAGCTTTTCTCTCCACAGTCCATGCATTTGTGCTTAGCTAAGCTAAGCAGGCTGCTGATTCCACTCCATATTAAGTAGTGCTGTAATTGTACACAAAAGGCACGATCGGGTTAATACCCCTAGAAGTCGCGGTTTGGTGAAAGTTTAATAAAGCACCAAAAAAACCCAAGCCCCCTCCACCGACACCATTTTATTTGCACTCGCCATTGTGTGACTTAAGGGGTGTTTCCACTGAGTACCGAGTGTTTTTGCTAAGCTCAATAGTTAGTCCCACTTGGTCTCTGTTCCTGTACACATACTTTTGTACTTTTGTAGTGGCTTACCAACAGAGTTCGAATGTGACCACAGAACAACGCGGCAAGCAGTGTTGCCAACTTAGCGACTGTCGCTATACTTAGCGACTATCGCTATACTTAGCGACAATTCAGACCCCTCTAGCGACTTTTTCAAAAGAGCAACTAGCGACAAATCTAGACTTTTCCTGGTGTTTTTGGAGACTCGTTCCTACTCTTAATGAGTAGCAGGCGCCGTCCCAAAGCACTCACAAGCAGCCCAGTCCTCCCGCAGCAGTCTCTCCCGGCTGCAGTCAGCAGAGCAGGAGATGTTAACCCCTCAGCATCCAGTTTGCACTAGTCTGCAAATTAATCACATATGCGCGAAATCGCCGACTCAACTGTATCCACCAGTATCAGAAAAGTACCTACCCGAGGCAGGTACTTTCTGAGCCGCTAACCGGTGAAGTTGGGCGGATCTTGGGCAGATCCTCTCTCCAAAGCAACACCCATAGCGGCCCACTAGAGGGAAAAGTACCTGATGGAAACGCAAAATCTGATAGTTATGCTAACTAATGCACCTGTTGCTAATTTTGTATGACCAGGCGGAAATTGGGCTGTGAAGTTTGGTTCCACATTACATGCATCCATCTGTGAATTCTGTGCACCAGACTGCAGCCCTACGATGCGACATTTGGCACAAACACTTACTGTTACAACATTTTGCATACATGTCAGTGGTACCAAAAATCCCTGCTTTTTCACACACTAGAGCCAGTTTGCAACACATAAACAAAATGCAGCTTGCTAGACTACAGCACATGGAAAACCCGACATGTTTTCAATAACACACCGCAGTGGGTTCCCAAACAAACAATTTAATAAACAGAACTATCGGTCATGCCAAACTCTGCAGCTTTAACATCATTAGAGACATTAAAGCTATCTGAATCTTCATCAGAACTTGCAGTCAACATGTTTCCTTCCGCATCATATTCTTGTGAATAAATTCAACCCACAAGACAATCCTTGAAACAAACAGCTATTGTTGAAGCACATTTCTATGCATATGCTTAACCGGGGGCTGACCAGTTTCCCATGAATCACACACACAGATCTGATGAAGTGATGCTTCGCTGTAATCACATCTGCGTGAGGATTAAGTGTTTGAGTTGGCCAAAGGGTCGAGAGAAAAAAAGACAGGATGAGCTACAGAGAGAAGTGAGACAGACAACAAGAAAGTACGCAAACAGAAACTGAATCCATGTACCTGATACAGACGTGACCCAGACAGAAACAAGGAGTGAACTTGTGAACACAGAAATAATAGGAATGCTTCTGAATACCAAGTATGGCGTGCACAAGAAGCAGAGTCTCTGCCTACCTGATACAATGTGTTGCTGGTAGTTATAAGAGCTGGGAATTGCACCGATTGGAAGAGAGGCTTTGGGATTCCCCGGCTGTGCTTCTTCATCATCCTCGCCGAAGTGGTGGACTTTCTCATACTTCTCCAAGTATCTGCGGAGGAAGAAAAAAACAGACGATGAGCCAAGACTTGCTTGGTGTACATTTTTAAGCGAACCTGTGCTTTATTTTCTTTCCAAGACTTAAGATTTGCTTTTTTGATTACCCAGGCACATTTCCTACAAGCAATGAAGCCTTGAAGTTGATGTACTGCTCTTCCTTTGAGTATAAAGAGAGTACAAACTCCCCACAAGCCACTAACAGTCTCATGTTTTTAAAATATAAGAGGCTTCTTTCAGTTATCCACCCAGATTCTGGACTAAAAAATAGTTAATGTAAGAGACATTCCACAAATGTTTTTCTCCAAAAATTCCTGCCTTCTTCCTCTTATTTTAAATCTACACTGGAAATATTTCAGAATTTACAAAGACAGACCAAAGCCATAGTGTGCAACAGTTATGCCATGCAACTAACGTATAAATCAACATTATATAGCCTGTTTCACACATTCACTGCAACCCTGAACCCATCTAGAGATCAACCTCCTGTTGTGTGCTACATGTGTGAAAGATCTGGAGAATGAGGTCCAGACAGAGTCCATACAAGAAAGTCTTATGCTTCACAAAGGTTTGGAGGAAAAACAGCCTCTTGCTGATGCCGGAAAGAATATTTAAACAGGTGTCACAGCCTTCAGATATTAAAAAAAAGGGTGAAGTGAATCATCTTTTTTTGTTGAACATTTCTGTTTAACAGCCTTGGTGAGAGAATTCTTACAAGTATCAGAGCCCAACCAGTATCAGATTTTTGAGACCAATGCTGATATGATTTCAGAGGGGGAAATTCATCGATAGCCGATATGGTGGCTGATAGATTTTTTTTTAAAGCTGGAATGGAATTGATGTGGATTTTGCACCTATTTCTCATAACTCTGCAAACGTACCCAGAGAGCTACTTTCTCAAACATTAAAAAACTTTATTGAATAATATTTAAAATCGTTCTATCGCTCTATACACACACACACACACACACACACACACACACACACAGTGTATTACATTGTCAGCCAATGCTATAAATAACTGAGGAAAAAAATAAGAACAGGAATAAAATAAATCGCTCAATAAACATTACTCTTCAGTGTCAATTAGGGCTGCAACTAACAATTAGTTTCATTATAGATTAATCTGTCGATTATTTAAACGATTAATCGATTAGTTGTTTGGTCAATAAAATGTTGAAAATTATCAATATCAGTGTTTCCCAAACCACAAGATGACGTGCTCAAATCACTTTTTTTGTCCACAAACCAAAGAGATATTCAGCTTATTGTCAGAAAGGAACAAAGAAACCAAAAATATCCACATTGAAGAAGCTGAAATCAGAGAATTTGGACTTTTGTCTTTAAAAAACTGCTCAAACCGATTTAATAATCAATTGTTCGATTAATCGAATAATTGTTGCAGCTCTAGTGTCAATTGCTGACTATTTAAAAAAAAAAATAGCCAACACCATTTCTAAATCACAGCAAGCAACATTTTCTGCTTTAGATATTGTGTAAAAAGTTTGCATAACAGCACAAATCAGACAGCATATACACTGATAGGACTTTAAAAAGGCCAATATCGGCCGATGATACTGGTCAACTGACATATCTCTCGGGCTCCAACAAGCAGCAAACTTCTTTAAAGAATATTCAGCATGTAGGATGTGAGCATGTCATTAGTAAATGTGTGGTACACTGCAAAAAAGGTGATAAAACACTAAATCTGAGGGAAATGATCTTGCTGCATGGACAGATAATTTCACTTGACAAGATTTCTTAAATTAAGATTATTAAATCTAGAAATAAGCATGTTGAACGCTTAAAATAACAAATTAACTCTTGAAACAAGATAAATTAAAGCTGCAAGCAGCGATGAACTGGCCCGAGCAGAGTGCACTGCAAATTATTTGTTTCTTAAAGATAAAAAAAACACTTTAGATTTAGAAGTGTTCGATAATTTATCTTGTTTTTAAGCGTTAATTTCTTATTTTAAGTGTTCAACATGCTTATTTCTAGATTAAACAATCTTAATTTAATTTCTTGTCAAGTGAAATTATCTGTCTACTTGGCAAGATAATTAGATTTAGTGTTTTTATCTTGTTTTTAGATACACCTTTTTTGCAGTGTAGTAGGTAGAGAACAACTTGTTCCAGTTTGCGTTCACATTTGTTAATCAGCGGAGGAGGGGTCTAGTTTGATGTTCTGTTTACAAACAGTAAGCAACCATTGCTGCATAGTATGCCTTTAAGGTGGAGCAGCAATTCAAATTTTAGTGACAAGCTTCTAAACTCAATGTGTCCTCAGCACTGCAAGTCAAATCCCCTTCATTTACTGCTTATGATTCAATAAGAGCACTAATGCTGATTTTTGGAAAAACAAGCCACTGTTTAAGCCAAAAGAAATGAAAATCATTCAACAAAGTCAAACATCAAACAGATGGGTGACAGTGTATGTAGCATGAGCCATGTGAGCAACCATGGCTGAGAGATAAGAGCACCACCTATAGACAGGCAAACGAGCTTCAACAGAGAATTGGAGGGAAAACAGTTCACAGTAGTGTCTGGTCTGAGACATACAGCTGCACCATAACAACAAGCACATATACACAAAGTGGAGAGACTCAAATAATAAAATGAAGGGAGTATCCAGCAATGTGCACCATTAAGTCAAGATAAAACATGAATCTACTTAGGAATTCAGTGTACACTAGAGTGAAGCTCAATGGTAAAACCATTCCTTTTATTACTCTGCACATTCAGTGTAAATCTCACAGTTCAAAAGTTTCATTCTAAAATGCAATTTTATTGCTACCACGGTGAGCTTTCACCTCGCTTTACTGGTTTAAGAGTTTTCAAGCTTGACAGAGCGCATGGCAATCACTTCTAGCAAGCCCGTGGTGCTTTCAAAGACTCAAAGGTGTTAAGTGAAGCATGTTCAGCACAGAAAGTGAGGTTAAAAATGAGCACTGCACAACAAGCTGGTGTTTGTGTGACAGAGGGCTGATGAGAGCACTGGAGCATGGCGCAACGTTAGTCAGTAACATGACTGTGTAAGATGTGACACATCAGGAAAAATGCATCATCCATCACAAAAAGGTAGATTTTCATGCATTTTCTATTTTAAAATCTGACATTTTCAGACTCTTTCCTGCTGAAAATCTAAGTGGCCCGTACTGTGTTTCCATCACTGTATAAGTGAGGATTATTCTCCACAACAACAAAAGGATGAGTCGACCAAAAACTTTTAAATTGAAACAGAACATTTGAGAACAGCTCTTGCAAAAAGGTTGGGTTGGTTCAAACTACTTTGACTACAAATGTGTAAATGGAGTTATTTGAATAACCACTTCTCTTCCCAACAGTGCAACAGCCTATTGTAGAAACGAGTGAACTGCCTTCAAACCCAACAGCTGTGAGCCAATGTGGAGCAAACAATTCATCTTTAACTGTAATCATTCCCACATTCCTGAGAAGTTTGCACTCAACTTGCAGGAAAATATCCTCCTTGAGCATGCAACTAAAGATTCAGACTTTCTTGGATCGGATAAACACCTCACAATAATGCGGAGAAATCTGCCAGACAAACAAAAACACACACGCGCGCGCTCGAACAGCAAAATACCTCAGCAGTGATAGAGTGGTGAACCCTGCCTGTGTGGCCGTGAGTCACCGAGCGAGCGAGCAAACGCCTGTTACTGAATGAGGCCCCGCTTGTTCATCGTGGCCAAGGTAATCCCCCGTCCGCTGGCTGCTGGGTGACACGCTGGACTATAAATACACTCAGCCTTCATTTGTAGAGAGAGAAAGAGAGGGAGAGTGAGGAGTGTGAGAGCGGCAGAGATAGGCCCCAGTCCCGACTGCAGCGTCATCAACCGCTGTCTGGGCACAAGCAAGAAAAAGGCTGCGGGTAAAGACGGGTGGGGGCATGGGAGGAAGAGAGGGAGGAGGGGGTTTCACTGCAGCTGCTAATGTCTGCACTTCCCCTTTTTTCTTACATGCATGATAACTGGAACATCAATTTCATCCACCTTGAGTAGCACGCAACTACATGCCAACAAGAAACCACAAGGCTGATTTCACTGCAACCATTTAGGGAAACGTGTGCACCATCATTGCTTATACTGAGGCATGTTTCCCTCCAAAATAACAAGTTCACAGGGTTGGACACTGACGAGCATGACAAGTGTTGAATAGGCATACGTTTGCAAACAGCCGCTGTCATAACGCTCCTTATTTACAGTCTTCTGGATGACACTGGTGCAGATACTCCTGGCTTCTATTACTCTCAGCTGCCTGGCTGCCCAAATGCCCTCAGTGTCTGTGTGTGGGAGTCCATTGCCCCCTGCTGGACGTGGACACAGACATGCAAACACACCCACTGCCAATTTTTACTGGGCAGAAATGTTTTCTGGGATTTAGTGGAGCAGGCTGTCCAACACAGGCTGAGGGTGGTTTGCTTTGTCAATAATCACGGGAGCGTTTACTGAAGGCGGAGAAAATACTGTAAAAGTTGGATGACTGACAGAAGATACTACTTGTTGCCCAAAAGAAGAGATGAACTTAAAAATCATTGTGACTTGTACTTGAGTTGATTCAAGTCACTGTTTTGATGACGTGCAGCTTGACTGACACTTGGACTTGAGACACGATGACTCGAATAACTTATCCGTTTTCATTTCACTTTTTAAGCGTACTGGATTATGGGGATGTTCTCTACATGCATGCTACATCTTGTACTCTCCATCTATTAGATACTGTATACCACAGTGCTCTATGTTACAGCACTTATTCTGGTCCTCATAGTCACCACTGTGTGCTGTACAGCTTAATCAACTGGCCCTCACTAAATTTACGCATAAAACTCCATTTGCACATCTTCATCTACAGGCCATACTGGGTCTCCTCCTGTCTTACTTATGTAACCTCCTGACACAGATCATCAGTAATGCTCGGCGTCGTTCCTCTAAATGGATCACCTACCATGTTCCAAGGGTCCTCACTGAGTGGGGCAAAAAAACCTTCTACTTTGCCCCATGGTCTTGGAATAATATGCAAACGGTTACATTTTACAAACCTAGTATATGTTACTGACAAGTGCGATTGTTTTACCCGAGTTGGATTCAGTACCTTTCTGTATGTATAATGTGTGTATTGCCTATTTTTCTTTCCTGCTGTTTTTACTATATGTTCCCATGTTTTGTCACTTTTTGTAATTTTAATCTGTAACTGGCAACCAATCTTGGCCAGGTCTCCCTCGAAAAAGAGATTGCAATCTCAAGGGACTTTCTGGTAAATTAAAGGTTAAATAAAAACTAAAATTTGATGTTTCAGTTTAAATATTAAATGTAAAATATTCAAAATGTTCAATGTTTTTAATGTTGACATTACAAGTCACGTTACCCGTTATTAAAGCATCAAACTGTGACGACTCATTCAGATTGGCAACCGTTAGCTAGTGTTAGGCAGATACAATCTGTTTGCTTACAATTCCGTAGCTAGCTAACCTGATAATGACTGATATCACCAGTCAACCCAATCGATAGGATAAAATGTTGGGATTATGTTACGCTTCTGCAAACCATGCAACATTGAAACCTGATATCTAAGTTAAGTTACATTTAAATGTTGATCGCATTTTAAGACTTTCACATTATTAAAAGGCCATTATCTGTTGAATAATGATTAGAGCCCGACGACGATATAGGTTGACCAATACTATCGGCCGATATTGGCCTATCAAAGGCATATCGGTATCTGTATATATGCTGTCCAATATGTGCCATTATTAAAAATGTTTTTTCCACAATATATAATGCAGCAAAATGTTGCTTGCAGTGATTTTTTAAATAATTATTTCTTATTAAAAAGTCGATTATTTCATAAAGTTTTACGTTTGAGAAAATAGTCCTCTGGGTGCCTGTGATGTGCTGTAAAATCAGTGCAAAATCCACTTTAAAAAATGTCTATTTTCATTACAGATGAAAAGAAATGACTATATCGGCCACTATATCAGTTATCAATTAATTTTCTCCCTCTAAAATCAGTATCAGCCTTAAAAAAACCATATCAGTCAGGCTCTAATAATTATGCTTTACGTTGTGATTGGACTTGGCTTGTGTTAACTATGGACCTTATATAACAAAAAAGTGACTTGGGACTTTCTTATTACTTGGAGCAAATGATTCAAGTCACATGACTGGAGCATAGCATATAGGAAGGAAGTGGACAGGATTTATATATATATATATATATATATATATATATATATATATATATACATATATATATATATATATATACATATATACATATATAAATATAAGGCAGAACTTGATTTACTTAACGGCAATATTGACACCATGTTCTAATATTCCAGTAACTCATGTAAGTGCAAAGGCAGACATCCGGCTCACCTAGGTCTACACAAAAAAAAAGTGCAAATATTTCCATGTCAGTTATCAGCTGTGTTATATGGAACTGTAGCTAAGTGGTTAGCAGAATTTTCACACCAGCGCAAGTTCCTTCAGAACACCGCCAACACGGGTGAGACGTGTCAAGGAAAAGATGCTTTCCTTTGACTAAGCTGGACTTTGTGTGATTGCTTTTCAGTGTGGAGGTACACAGCCTCCTTGGAAATATACTTGTATATTCTTACTTGGACTATCCATTTTACTTTTGCAATTCTGGAAAAAGCTCCGTTTTTCTGGCAGTGAAATAAATCCACCTTCCTTTCCCTGAAATATTAATTCTGTCCCTCAGTGCTTATTTAAAATGACTACTGTTTGCCTCTTCAGTATGACTGCGTGGTCAGATAGCCTTAAAAAGGTTGACCCCTCCCATCTGCAGCTGCTGTTTATTTTGTGGATTTCCCCATTTCCTTTATTTTTTTGCAATCATCATCAACAGGTTGTTTTTGTCAATTATGAGGCTCAATAAATACAATGCATTGGTGATGGGCGATGTATCCCATTAATCCAATTAATTTGATGTTTTGGTTTTGCATGATGTCTTAAATGTCTACATCTATGAAAATGGGAGTTATGATGATGTGCATAGAAAGTTAATTTTCAGCCAAAACTGGAACGATAGCCATCTACTAGAGTGGAGATACAAAAGCCTGACAGGTCTAGATAAATATTTACAAAGGATGTTTGAATTTGGCCAACTTTAAGTTCTCATATGTGAACAAAAAAAAAGTTTAAAAATTAATCAAAATGATGGAACTGGTGTCTCTGTTGGGATACTTCTTGTTCAGTTACAGCAATTGCATGACAGGGTAACATTACAAATTCTAATAACTGTGCTGGACTTGGATCGGGTAAGACATGAAAAACAGAATGCCTGCTGGATGTAGGTCTGGCTTGGTTACTACCCTCTTGAACTCGAGTCAAGTTTGGACAGAAACATGCAACTCCAGTTCCACTCTTATGACCACATCCGTTGTCTTGAGTCACTAGAGTCCTGTAAAATGACATGTGATTAGTTACACCAGCCAGTCATTACTCCAGGTAGCTAGCTAGCTCTTTAGCTTGTAGTTAATGCAGAATTTAGTGATTGCATCTACTGAACATCAGGGAGAGTACAACTTGTAGAAATGTAAATAGTTTAACATAGCACGTGGAGCCTCTATATTTCCACTTGAATTTTTTTTTAGAGATTTCACCCCCCCTCAATTTCTGAAAAATTGCCCGCAGCCAAAACCGCCCTGCAACTGCTTGGGGCTCAGAGTGCTTTTTTTTGCCTCCATCACACAATCCTACCCTAGGTTTTCAAAATATTCTTTAATGGCATTCTGGACCGTGAATCTGACGGGGAATTTTTCCATACAATACAATTTCCTCCTTACATGCATGTTTCTTCTTACACAAAAATGTTAGCAGATGCACTACTGAACTTTTGACAAGACACTGCTTCCCATTACTTGGCATGGACTAGACGCAGAGAACAAACTCCAGTTATGTGTAAAATGCACTTAGCAAATAGAGTGATTGTGTTGTACTAAAGAGCTGTGAGCTACATTACACAGAGAGCAAACATCTTAACCATAGTATCTATTTAATGAAATGGTAAAGCCTGATTCTAGGTCCACTGTCAAGTACAAGGCAGATCTGTCCATCTGCTAGTTAGCAAGGAAACTGAGAGAAGGTTAGGCTATCAGTGGTGGCCAACACTGCTGGAGGGCAGGTCAAATTACAGACAGACAGGCCAAAAACACAACGTCTCAAGAGCCTTCAGATGTTATCTGTGATAGCAAGTTTACTCTACAGCTCTTACTTTGTTACAAAGTCTCTTATTATGCTGTATAAAAAGGCAGAAACTGGTCGACACAACCTCGTCTTTATCCATAACCGGTCTTCATATGAGCATCTCTAAAGTCTGAGCAGCAGCTCGTATGAGGCGGAGGGAATACAAACGCAGCTAATGCAAGCCAGATCAAAGGCCACTTCATCCAGATGTTTCAGATGAGCTGGAGAGTCCACTGACATACACAGGAAGCAGAGACACACCAACACCAATGATGGTACCCAGAATAATCTCATAACCAGGTGTGAGAATTTACACCCGCCAAGCAGAAAAAGGCAGTTAAATGTGTCTGTGGTTTAATCCTGGGCAATAGTTCAATGTTGTGTTTTTCATTTCTTTTTCCCAGTAGAAACTGTGGTATCACAGGTTGTCTTTCGCTTGATCAAATGACAAATCAGGTGTGAATTTCATTTAGGACGTCATCTGAAAATAAAGACTTTTGATACTCAACATTACCTCCACAATTTGGCACCATCCACTGCAAGTACTTCTTTCCAACATAAATAGATGAGGAGAAACATTAATAGACAGTGGCTTCCAAATAATTGCCACCGACTGTGCGTTTGGTTTGGTGATTACCTGTTCCAAACCTATCTCTATGCAATCTAACTAAATGAAAGAAATGCCTTTCTATCAAACATGTTCCTGGTGGGTTCCCCGTGCCTTTGATAATGTTTCTCAACAGCCTCAAAAGCTAACTGAAGAGTTTCTCAATCATTGGTTCTGAAACCCACATGACACTGTGTGATATGCAGACAGGCTGGTGAACCACACAACCCACCAGTGGGTTGCAAAATCAAAAGTCCCATCAACTACCCTTTATCATAGCCAGAAAAGGTAAAAACAAAAGCTATCGTCTGATTTTCACATTTCTGACGGTCCTTGGATGAATCATGTGTGATCAATGTTTGGCCGCCATTAAAAGCTATATCTATGCTACGCTCCTAAAAATAAACAGTTTGGACTCTCCACATCCTATAAAACAATCTCTTTGCTACTCTGCATAACTGGGAAGCATAGCATTACTTAGTTGAGACCGACATTCATTTGACCAAAATTCATTAAAACTTTAACTGATCTGCAGGCTGTTTGCACAGAGCAGAGAGGAGAGGGCAAGAGGTTGTAAAAATGAAAATAGTTCAATATGTATAGCCTGGGGAGCCCCCATTTTTCCACAATATTGATAACACCTGTAGGCACATGGAAGCAGCTTGTATGTATAGATTACATGCTTTCCCAATTTTGCAAAACAAATTATCAAAGAAACTCAACTTGCATGTTCCTTTTTTCTGGACTTATGACACAACGGTTATAGTGCACAAAAGACATTGGAGTTCTCCCTACTTCTAGCCATGATTGTCCTGTTTCCAAAGGAGGTGCTGGACTTATATATTGCAGTGAAAAGAAAAAGGAGGCCACTCTGAGGGAAAATGTTTCTAGAGCAAAGAAACGCCTTGAAACTGTCTGGGGTTCAGAGGGATAAGATTGACATAATTATATTTATTTGACATTTTTTTTCAAAGGTTTGAAATACTATTAATTATAATCCACTTGCAATTGGCTGGAAAATAGAGAGAAAATTAGTCAGGCTCAAATTCACATGACAACTAAAATACTGTCTAATTGCAGTGGTTGTGGGAATTTTGGGACCTAATAGTGGGGTCAAGGGCTAGTAACAGTTGAGGAAAACATGTGCAACAATTCTGCCGCTAGCAGAAGATTACAATCAAAAAGTGAAAGATTCAAATATCAACTGAAATGAGTAAACATGTGAATCTGATTGCACCTGCTTCTCTACACCGCAAACTGTTGAGGTGACAGGTGAAAATGTGGTATAATGAAGCTGTTGTATAGGAAGCAGCTTGTTCAAGACTGAAAAAGATAGATTACTTGGCGGTGCTTGATTCAGCAGAAAGAGGTGAAGTTAAGAGCTGGTTTCTTTTGCTATAATCACTGTGGACAGTAAAAACTGTCCTTGGCAGCAGAGCTTAAAGCCCAACTTGCTCATATTACAACATGGGGTTAAAAGGTGAAACCTGATCTGTACTTTACTATTGCAACACAACACTGATGAATCAAAATATATTCAGTAGATCCCTGCTACATGTACCCTTCCAAACAACCATTCAAAATAATAATGTCAACTGTACTTATATTGTTATACACAACATTCTCCCGATTTCATTTGTCAAAACTAGCATTTTTATCTTTTCCTACCAACACTACAAACCTCATAAAGACATATCAAACGATCACTTGAGCTAACAGAGAATTAAGTCAGCGGTTTCTCGATGTCAGTGCCTCCTGGGCCCGATTTCCTCCCAATGGGGATGCAGTGGAGAGGGCAAACAAAGGTTGAGCCAGGGTATCTGTCACCTGACTTGGCTTCTGTGTTCAGTGTGCTGCAGTTTGGAAAAGAAGTCAAAGACTGTAGCACCACCAGAGGACTGAGTTCCAAACACCTTTCACTCACTCTCAAATTACGGTGTGCGCCTGGAAGAACTGGATGGTGTTTTACTGAAAAATTAAGGGCTGAGAGCTTAGTGCAAACCACTCCCAAATCATATGAAACAACTAATGGAAGAGGAAAAGGCATGGAGATGTGAAGTAGTATTGACTGAGAATCATCTAAATCAGTGTAGCTGCAGGAAAACTGGAAGCGGCCGCTGGTATCTCTAAGCCAATTCACAGAAACAGAGTGCAGAGTACACAGATGGAGAACAGAAATGTATGTCAAATCAGGGAAATATAAAAGGCTTCTTTAGACACAGGTCAGTCCCTGATCCTTACATGCAAACTAATTCAGAATTCCAGTGCTTTATGTTAATACTATTCAATAATTCTCAAAAGCCTTTTACATTTTTCCTCCGACTTTAAAGCATTTCACGGCCTGACAAACCCCGGCCAAGGCATTTTTGCCATGCTTACGGCTTTTTTTAACACTTGCTCTTTATATCTGCAATTCTCTCACTCTAGCACCTGAACACCTCATTTAAATTTATATCTTTTGCTTCAATCTCACTAATGAAGCGAGCCAAAAACAGAGCTGCTTTTCAACCATGCCCTTAGCGTGTCGGTGCGATTTGATGCCAACACTTTGATCCAGAGTGTGAATCCTTCCTCCCCCGAAGTTGAAATGAAAATCAGCGCCATTGCTAGGACTGATGTCCAAGCAGCGCTTCAACAAGTTGAAAACGAGCTGGAAAAATGTTTCTGGCAAGCGTCGCTCACTTATTACTGAGTGACATTCAGATATCAAATAGACGGCAGCAGGAGCTGGCACGGATATTCAGTGCTGCTTATTACTCTGCTCTGAGTGGGAAGTGCTGACCAGAGAGCCACATCATGATCTGATCATCCAATTCATTCAGACGCAGGAAACTCGGTCAACAGACCGGCCGTCTCGTATCAAAGTTGATCCCTGCAGCAATGGACGCTCCCTGAGTCCTTCCTACTCGCTGGCTCCATACTAGAGGATAACTGGGGAGGTTTTGAGTTTGATTTGTCCCCGCCAACAACAAAGGGGCTGCTCTTGACTAAAGGCTGGTCTATACAGGTTACCTGCCCACATGATCCTGAAGTGTGACGGGTTAATAGACATAATCCTTATGTTACCAACTGGAAGCAAGTCTCCCCAATTTCGATTCAAACGTTTGATATTTACCACCTGAAAGTGGTATACCAAGAGTGAACACCAACGGAGAAACTCAGAATAGTGTAACCAGAAAGTGCCATCAATATGTTTGTGACTTACAATAAAACACACACATGCATAAAGTTTGATGATAGAAAAGATCTTGAGTCCCTAGAACCGCCAATCTCGTTTAGTATAAAAGACACACTGTTGGCAGATCCCATTCATTTTCTATGCAGTACACTGACCATTCAACGTATCTGGATTTCAACCTCAACTTTATGCAAATTATGTTATGGCTCACAAAGCTCAGCTCAAACTGTCAAATAAGACGGTACTGATCAAACATATGTCAGGCGTCAGTTACTGCTTTACATATTTCTCGCTTAAAATGTTTGCAGAAACATATTTTAGTGTGCCGTTTAGCTGTAAAATGACAATATTTGTGACCTGGATGCCATGTTGACATCAGTCAGGCCAAAACCAAACACTGATCACCGTCCACAGCAAACCGGATGTTCTGGATCCGGCAGGTCTTTAAAATTGTTCTCCGGATTTGCCGTATCTCCAGCGTAAGATGTGTATAGGAGTGTGTGATCCTGTATCTTGTCTGGATCATCTGGTGTGTGCATTCTTCTAACATTTAAAATTTTTTAAAAAATGGTTGCATCTTGGTGTTTTTTGTGTCCCATGTTTCTGAAAATCAGTTAAGATTTTGAAAATCCTCAAGTGTGCACCAGCCATAGCTCATTTTAAGTCACTCAGGCAAAAATAAATAAAGCATCTGGAATAACATTAGAGTTGAGAAACTTTAAGTCTGACCTGTTAAAAGGCCAGATACCAAAAACAGAGCCAAATTACAACTTAATTAAGTTACTTACTTTCAAGATATGTAATCACCAGTTGTCAGTACAGAAGGCTTGAAATGCACACACAGCTTAAAAATGCCCAGCTACAGATGGCCATTCAATTGAATACTCAAGATTAACGCATGATATTAGCAAACATCCACCCGTCTGTAGTGTCCTTGAGTACCAGAGACACCAAATCTGAACTCGCTCAACTGAGCACATCCTCCTTGGAACTGGTTATGACCCCTGACCTCAATGGAAGAAGACAAAATGAAGAACCTCCCCCCACAGTGAGCACATTATTAGCCTGCTTATGCATTGAGATAAAAACAGCTAATGTCTCTATCGTACTCTGTCAGCAAAAAAGCTGCAAGAAGGGGGCGAGGATACTCTGTATCTATTTATCAGCCTTATTTGACGCAAGACAAGTGTAGCTGCCTGCTGCCTCTGACATCCACTACACTGAACTGCCTTAGATAAACTCCACAAAGTAGCTCCACAGGCACGAGGGGGATATTCAGCATGTCAGTCGACTTAGCTCAACCGCCTTTCGAAAATATTTGTACAGGTAATAATTACAGTAATCTAAGTTTTCTAAGGAACCCAGGTGAAAATTTCTGGGGGAAACGGAAATTGATTCTTTTTAAAAAGAAGTCATGGTGGTGCTCACAGCTCCATATCATTTTCTGCTTCATCTTGTCATCTGCAGAAAAAGATATTTATAAACCACTTTCTGACATGAGATAATAGACGCATCAGTTGGCCAAAACTGTGTCTTCCTACAAAGTATTATAGAGGCTCGACCAATCAGATCACGAGTTGACAGGTACTTGAGGCAACCTCAAAACTAAGTCTGTGACACAAAGACGAAAACAGAATTCCGAATGTTAGTGCTGAACTGAGCCATTGAAGATAAGTTCAAACATAAATCAGATCACAGAAACGCAACATCTTTGAACTATAGCTCCGTCCCCTCAAAAGAACTGACCTAAACAACTCTTGCTGGCCGTCTCTCCTTCCAAGATCACCATTACAACAAATTACATAATCTTGTGCTCAGAAGAAATTCTTAAGGTATTCTGTCTTTTACACGAAATATGTGGCAGGTAAAACTGTCTTTTTAGAGTAAAATTTAAGCACTTTCAAAGTACCTAAAGAAAGAATGAACAGACTCTCAAAGCCTAAATCATCATCAAAATCTATAAATAAATGTGTATATGTATAAATGCAAAGTATGAAAAGAAGAGGCCTATCTGCTATGAGACACCAGAGACAAACAATTATCACTGTGGGAAAGTTTCATTTCAAATATTGAATATTTTTGGTTTACACAAGTGACTGTCAGTGGAAGATCATAATGCAGAAAATCAAGCATATTTTAAGGATTCAAATCCAAGCATAGTCCTAACCTTGAAAAGACAATGGTCCAAATAAACCATTTTCCAAACTTTCAAGTCCTTGCACAAACCCTGAAAGACCTCAAACTTCAGCAGCACTACATACTGACATGTGCTTCAGGTTTTTGGCCCCTGCAGACATTTTTCTGTCAACTTCTGATGAGCAACAAGTCTCATCAGATGTGTACGGCAACAATGGCAATCAAATCAACTTGCACCAAAAGCTAACCTAGTAAAATAAGCATGGACAATTGGCTGCTATTTCAGATACCAACTAGTGACCTGAGGTTGCCTTTCACATATCCTTGAGAGCCTACAAGTGTTTCTCTGCTACAGAGGTGCAATCCCCTGCAGGCAGGTGCTAGTGATGGGAACAATCTTAGCATGAGATCAGGTAGGGGGAGCAGAAAAACAGCATAGAAATAAGCAGCAGAACCACAAATGCCAGCTGTTGAGGAGAGCTGCATTTCCACCAGACTCCCATCACTGGCAGCTGACTGTGTTGAGACTTAGAGGCTGAATGTTTAGCAGCACCCAGAGCTGCTAAATCATTAGTGCTGTATCAAACCCAAACAGCCTGTGGCAACACCATTTTCAGAAATGAACATCCGTCATGTGTGTATGGTTTGTGGTCATTACAGACAAAATGCTAAATATTGTCACACTGTTAAAATAATCGCCTAAGTCATTTTTTGTCAAAAAAAATGTTCTTGCCTAAATCATCTCCTCATATGGTAAAATCGCCTACATCCTCAGTTGATCAGATCATGTGATTTTACCCCTTTAAGATAATGGCCTATGTAAAGTATGTGACTTATGCTGATTTATTATTCCTAAGTCAAAATAAAATGTGACTTAAGAAAAATAAATGACTTAGGCAATTTTTTGAACATGCCTTTGTGACTTAAGCAAGATATGGTAAGTTTATTTTGAAGGTGTCTACATAAGAGTGACATGAGTGTGTCATAAACATAACATGGGATGTGTCATGAACATTAATGACACTTTGTAGTAACATTGATGCTCATGATACTTGTCATGTTTCTGACAGGCTTGTGTGACTCCTATGTAGACACCTTCAAAATAAAGTGTTACCATATCTTGCTTAAGTCACAAAGGCATGTTCAAAAAAATTGCCTAAGTCATTTATTTCTCTTAGGTTACATAATTTACACACAGACTTATTACTATGCCAATAGCATCCTTTTTGAGTGAAATGATCGATAAATGCCATATGTTACACTTCTGGTGAAGTTTTTTTTGTGTTTCCTGCAAAACTTGAAAAAATGACTTAATGACGATTATTTTAACAGGGTGACGAGTTACGAGACATTTGGCCAGATATTTCTTTAAAGACAAATTTAAGTGTAATTTTCTAATGTGGAAGAGGCATGAGAGAGGATATCTTCCATGTCATGACAAATGTACACAATATAGACCTTGCTTTGCATGTTAAAATATTGTACTAGAGCTGCTTCCCAGACGAAGGAAGCGGCAAGGCGAGATCCTGCTGACTGCATCTTAACGTTTGTAAACACTTCCCACATGCTACCTGAGAGGAGGAGAGCTGCATGGCCATGCTACTTACCGAAGGTAGTACTGTTTTAAAGCAAATGCAGCGTTGGAACAACTCCTAGGAAAGTTAAACTCTTCTCCAAGTTCAATCCATTGGTTTTTGTCAGAGACCTGAAAGGAGGAGAAGGGTTGGTTAGGAGATAGAGCACTTGTAACACAAAAAAAGAGCGGTTACACTGCAACCATCTGGTCTGCTACAGGTTCCCCCAATGAGGCCATACCACAATCATTAATCAACAACTTTCTCAAACTGCTGAAAATATCAAAAAATACTGGAAAAAGATAAAGCTAGCTAGCAGAACATTGAGTACAATAGCTTTTAATTGGCGTCAAATGTTAGTTTTTCCAACATATTTACATTTGTCACATCAGTAAGTAGAACTGCCTGACTCCCTTTAGAATAGATAGTATCGTTACTGTTGAGGCTAGTTAGCACCGCAGCTAACAAGCTAACTTGACTTTCAATATTGCCGTTAAAACTTGGCGAGGTGAACTCCAATGAGCCGTCTCTGCTGGGAAACTAATGCTTTAGCTCGCGGCGAGCCGTTTGGTTTTGGAGCAGCTTTTGGTTCGGTTTACTGTATTCACTACATGGGCCTGTGAGGCCTACATTTTGTGAGCAGCCATGAAGCCGAAGAAAGATGGCTATGGCGAGAAAGAGACTTCAAGCTTCCCCGGGTTAAACTACCGGTAAAACCCGGGAGAAGCGCTATGTCCTAGCGGTGTTTCCCGAGGCCGGGCTCCGTGCCGATAATCGATGTTAAACGTGCCCGCTCATTTTGAGTCGCTCCAACTGCACTCTGACTCCGAGCGGTGGACTCTCGATTCAAACACACAACAACACAAGCCACCACACTGCATAGAGATACATAGAGATACATGGCAACTAGCACAAGGCCAGCACCGACACACTAACGTGTTGTAGAGGGTTACACTTGTCCCGGGGTACCCACACGGAGTTGTAGAGTGCTCCACCGAGGAGTCCACACACAGCACAGCGTGGAGAAATCCACTTTTAGTTCCCACTCACCTTAGCAAATCCACCTAAAGAGACGACTCTGATATAGAGAGCATTCAGGTCCAGCTCTTTCCCACCCACGATAGGAATCTTCCTGAACGGCGATCTGGAGGGATAACACAAGAAATAAAAGCACATATGTTTAAATAACTGTTTTGGCTAACTCACAGTCACATGCAATGAAGATTTAAAGTTATATTTCTTGGAAATAAAGACGCCCAAATCTCACCCTCTGCTTTGGTGAAATTGCCGCAGCTCGTCCAGGAAAGCCTGTCCTTTCCTTCGCTGATCTAGTAGATTTTTCCCCGTCGAATTTGCCATTGTTTTTGCATGCAAAAACGGTTAAACCCCACTTCAGTCGCTTCTTAAGACACCAAGGATCCCATACTCCGCCGGCGCTCAGTCATTCGCGAAGCTGAGTGTTTAAAAAGTTAAAGAAATAGCTGATAGCAAGAAGAGCGGCAGCTCGCTAATAAAGACTGATGCACACAGAAAGCAAGCCCGATTCAACCCCGGACTAAGTTCCAACGAACAGTCAGAAATACGACCGATTTACCGGCAGATTAGAAACGCCATGGCAGGATGTGTAGAATTAATGCTTTTGGTCGCGGTAGTATTCGTTTGGAGTGGTTTGACAGTGTGTTACGGACGCAGCTCCGAGGCTATCGCACACACTGTAGAGCGGCAGAGGGATCCAGTTCTCAGACAAAAAGATGTGAAGGCCGCGGAGCCCGGCCTGCCATGCGGGCAGCGCCCTCTGCGGCCACAGGCGGAGCTGCACCGTCCAGAGCAGAGCGGCGCTGGAACAATAGAGACTGTTTTCTTTTTTAGGGACCGTCTGACAACTCGTTCCTCTGTTTGGAAAACGGGTCAGGAGCTACTTGGAAATGTCCCGTGGGGGAGGGGATAACACTAATTAACATAGCTCCCTTGTTATCCCAACCAGCCGTGTAATAGAGGGCAACCTTATTTTACCGGTAAAATACTATTTTTCCACACTAACATAAAGCATAGGTATATTTCTAACTTACTCCATAATGAATATCATACCTCACTGATGTTAGTTAAATTAATATAGGGGATTTCAATAAGTAAATTAAACTATGATAAAACTTCATACACATACTACACTACTATTTTAAAATAGCATGCAGCCGCTGAAATCAACACTGTAGGGAATCTAGTCCAGCATGACATTCTTCATTACACTATTCTGCAACAAAATAAGGTATTATAACTCACATTTCAAACTTCCAGTCATTGTCGTTAACTGTTAACTGGCTAACTTGATTTTTACCATTGCACCGAATATATTTTGACATTTATGCACATATATTTTCTGAACATATATTTTTGCATAGGTTGTCATGTGCCTTCTGCCTGTCGTATTTCCTCCTAAATCAATTCATTTAAATTATTTTGACATCTTCGGGTCCCATGTAATATTGAATTGTAATTGTTGTTATGTTGTTTGAACTCTTAACTGGAAAATGACACAAATTGATTTTATAATATCAACATTATATTTTAAGCTTGATTTGGATTTGTTTATTTGTCTCTTTGATTGAATGTTGTTGATTTGGGGAATTTTTGCCAATAATAATATTATTATTATTATGAGTCAATGCAAAATATATAATTCCACTACACACTGTGAACTTTATTTTTTAAAGCATGTGTTTATACTATCATAGTCAACATTTTTAGTGGTTCACATTTGGTCTCTAAAGTGCATGTTAATTATTTTTTCATGGTGCAGTTTGTTGCTGGAGACTTGTTAAGGTTGTAGTAAGACGGCCCCGTCCCTTGCTGACCACTTCAAACCGACTTTTATCTCCCGGATGGGATGGTAGAAAATGACTCCTGGTCCCTTCTCCCTGTAGCTGCCAAGCGGATATCTTCTTGATGGGGTTACATTCAACCATTACACGTACCCCTTTGCTCAATGAAAAACCTGTCACAAAATGGCGGAGACGTACGTTAGCAGACCCCATTTTGAGGAATTGACACTAGACAGCGGAAAAGTGCGTGTCCTTGCTTGTGGTTTTCAAAATAGTGCTCTTTTTTACAAATAAACTGCGGCACACCCGAGTTCACCTCCCGCCGGTTTGGACTCCCCCACCCGGCAACAGAACTCTGCGCTAACGAGCCGGTCGAGCGCTAGCTTTGTTAGCTTAGCAAACCTTAGCTCACTTAGCTAAATCACCACGAAGCAGTTAGTGTTAAGCCAATTATCCACTGTCATATCAACTTAGAAAAATACTGTAGCCACTGTTTTGTGTCGTTACTAGCCAATAATAATAACTGTATTGAAGGAGACCGTGCTCCAGCTATCTAAGTAAACCGTTTGAGCGCTAGCTTCACCGTGTCACATTAGCGTGTCAGATTCCAGTCCCTTATTAACGCTGCTAATATTGCTAGCGTTAAGTGGGTTACCTCGGGATGCCAGCAGCTCATCTAGAGTAAACATAGTGTCACAGTGCTCATACATTTGCTATATGTGGCATCAATCGTTGAGCAGTTATTGCCACAAGATACCTGCCAAACCAATTTACCTTTAGGTTTGTGTTGTAATCTTTTAAGGATGCTAGTGTTGCTGAGCTAACGGGGTGGTTAGCCACCTACATTAACTGCATTTACAACGTTACATATTTGATATCGTCACCCTGTTAAAATAATCGCCTAAGTCATTTTTTCAAGTTTTGCAGGAAACAAAAAACTTCACCAAAAGTGTAACATATGACATTTATCGATCATTTCACTCAACTAGGATGTAACAAAGGATGGCTATTGGCATAGTAATAACACTGTGTGTAAATTATGAAACTTAAGAGAAATAAATGATTTAGGCAATTTTTTGAACATGCCTTTGTGACTTAAGCAAGATATGGTAACACTTTATTTTGAAGGTGTCTACATAAGAGTCACACAAGCCTGTCAGAAACATGACATAACAAGTATCATGAGCATTAATGTTACTTCAAAGGATCATTAATGTTCATGACACATCCCATGTCATGTTTATGACACGCTCCTGTCACTCTTATGTAGACACCTTAGAGTAACTTGTTACCAATATTAGTATCAACAATAAAACACTGATAAACTAAACAATCTCCATCTGGCTCTTCTTTGCTGGGTTCTTATCTGATGCCTATGAATGTAGCAAATTGTCAAAGAATTGTGATCTTAAAGTGGTAAAATCACATGATCCGATCAACTGAGGATGTATGTGATTTTACCATAGGTGGCCGGCGTCATGAGATGATTTAGGCAAAAAAAAAAAAAAAATTGACAAAAAATGACTTGGGCGATTATTTTACCAGTGTGACGGTATGTTCTCAGTTTTAAACAGTTCGTGCTGTTGATAATGATCCGATTTGTTATTATTCAGCAAGGTCAATATTACTCTGCACTGTTGGTGTCTATGCGAACATTACCTCTATCGGTGCTACTGTATGTACAGTGATAGGCTGGATGATGGCGTGCTGTGGGTGAAACCCATCTTTGTATTTGACAACCAGGTAGTGCACCGTTAACTTCTCAAATATTATAGTATACTGTAAAACACAGAAAGCTTCAATTAATGCATTCAGTTTCTTAAAATTTGCTGCAAGTCTTGGGTGCCACTCTAACCACGTACACATTTGCTATTCATACCTCTACACTAAATGATTATTACAAGGACTTGAACTGCAGTATTGGTTGAATACAATATTAACTGAATTAATGTTGAGTAACTGTTAAAGTAACAAAAAAAACAGGTGTATCATGAATGCTTTCCAAGAAAATGCCTATTATAATGCATAGCAGACATACACTTAAGTGGTGTAATTCAGATTTGATTTAGATATGCGGTTGTGTATATCTTAATGACATATTTATATATATTTAAAGTATCCAATATTATACTGCAAGTAGTTAAAATGAACAATGAAAGATCAGCACTTTAGAGGACTAGCATTGCAATTGTGTTGCATTAAATTAAATTGTAAGGATTTTTTCCCGGTTCTGTCAACTGTATTATCAGTATGATGAATTGATTATATTGCCTACAGCCCCATAAACATTGGTCCAATTTAAATGAAGATACCGGATGTCAGGCATGCTATTGCCATTATGCCGGAAGGCAAAAACATGTAAATGACGTTTGGAATAAAATTCCCACATGAGATTTTAAGTGTTTGACTAATGCTTTAATTCACGGCAGTCTGACTATACATATGGAGCCTAACTGTGAAAAATGCTTAAATAGATTCAACAAAAGCCCTGAAATCAAAAGGGAATTGGAAATGAAAAGGTGTAGTATCTGACTTCTAATTCTAAGGTATTGGGATATATCTGAAAGGTATCAGATATGTTTCCACAGCCATTATTCAATGCACTTGTCCTAAAATATCAATCATGTTGAATGTATTGGACAGATATCACATTATAGTATGCAGGAATGCCTTAAAGGTACACATTAAGGGAAACGTAAGCTTAAAATCTGTAAACAAAAAGCAGCTGGAGTTTATCCTCGGCATCTCCGCAGCCATCCATTTACACTGCATTTAAAAACTGATGAATGGTGAGCTGTGCCTGTGAATGTGCACTTGATAGCTGCACGGTCAGTTATGCCATCACACAGAGGTCCTCATCTGATGTGACAGCCAGGCCTCTCATGGCATATGGCGCAAATGGGGCCAGAAAGCCCAAGCTGCCTCCAAGCACCCAGACAAAAGATCCCAGTGGGACGCTAACTGCATGTAACGTCCTTACACCTCCCTGCTCCCTGCGGCTGCCTCCGCCTGAGGTTTTATGTCTCGGAAGTAATATCTGGTGTTGAGTCATTTGGTGGAAAATGGCTCCATCTTCTGGCAGCCAGGCATCATGTCTAAATGATGGGATGGATTCAGCTCATTGGGTTAGGAACATATTGTACTTGGGGTGGGTGGGGGGTGGGTGGAGGGATCAGTTGAGAGATTTTAAACTGGATACAGTCACAGTTGGAGCAAGATGCATGCTGGGAGATTAGGGGAGGGAGCAGTGGGTGGTAGTGAGTGATCCTAATACAGGAAGTTATGCAGCACAGGGCACTTGGTAGTGTCATTCTGAAAGTTTTTTTTTTGTGAATTGGAAGAGAGGAAAATATTTGATTGTTGTGGATTAAATATTAATGAATACAATCAATTAAATTAATTTTGCTGCACATAAAATATATTAATTAAATATTTATTTTTTTATAGGGAAAAGTGTGGACTATAACTATAACTATAACAAAACCCAGCAAGAAAATCCAGAAAAATTAGCACAAAACACAAACAATGCAATACATTTCAACTCAGTGACAATCCACATATTATTCATGACAGTGTTTGTTGCTCTCTAGCATTGTAGAATTCAACATTATGTTACCTCGTCATAAACAGTACACAAGGAGATGAATTATCAAAATTGAATCTGAAAAAAACCTGCTCACAAGTTACAAGGATCCTATAAATGTCACTGAATAATGACATTGTGCATTTTGTTCTACATCCCAAATTACAGTAAAATATAACAGATGATCACATTTTGAGCTCTTTACTGGCCCCATAGGAAGTGTACAGATGGCTTTTGTAAAATAGCAGAACACATTGGATCCATTGTATTGGTTTAGTAAAATATGAAATCCATTTTGTTGTGTCTCAAATTACCCTAAACAGTAAAAAGAATAAATATAAACATAAATACCATAAATGCCCAATGTCACATCACAGATCTTTGACATTTGGGAGTAGATTAAAAATAAAAAAATAAAAACATCATAAATGTGTTCTATGTGGTCCACTTGGTCTGTGATATATCCTCCATTATTTTCCTTTAAGGATTATTGGGTCTGAGTTCTTATGGGTTAATCTTGTCGGGTTAGGGTTCATTTTAACTACTTAAAATATACTGTTATAAGGTTTAATTAAAAAAAAAGATTAAAAAAAAAATCTTTTGAAATTGATCATGTTTTTATGTTAAATACTAACCTGAAAAGTAATTAAGCTGTCAGCTAAATGTAGTGGAGTAAAAAGTACAATATTTGCCTCAAAAATGTTGTAAGTATAAAGTTACATAAAATGGAAATACTCAAGTAAAGTACAAATACCTCAAAATTGTACTTAACTACAGTACTTGAGTAAATGTATTTACTGTTCCAACATTTTATTGAAGACAAATACAGTTAAAATGGTCAACAGTTGTATGGATGATTGATGGATGTTTTTTATTCAATACAAACAAATATGAAAAGAAAATATTGCTGTTTTGAATAATATCAAACATATGACAATAAATAAGGTTACTCTTTTAATGTAATATGGGTTTTTATTTAATTAAACAGAATAGGAATACACTCAGGAATCTAGTTTAAAGAAATGATAACTCAAGAAAAAAACTCACATCCATCTTCTCTTTGTTCTGGCAGGTGGTTTCTTTTCTTTCTTTTTTTTTCAAACAATTTTTATTGATGAGAAGCATGAATACACAAACACAGCGCTTGATATACAGTTCACTGTTTTTTTCCACATTTGTTGTACCCCCATCCCCCCATCCTTAGAAAAAATCCTCAGAATAACCAAAAAAACAACAACAAACATCAAAAAACAGTACATTAATCGACAAAAAAAAAAAGATAAAATTAAGAGAAAGAAAAAAAAATAAGCAAATTTATTTAGTTACACTTCACCAGGAGACATCTTGTCTAATTGTTAAATACAACAGTCTATTGTTATATCTTAAAATATTTGTTGTTGTTTAAGGTTTATAGACTTCATGTGCTGATTTAATGTTATAAATTTGGGCAGCAGCAAATCCTGAAGGCTGGATGATGAAACGCTGGAGTGTAAATGATTGCAGTGGAGGCTGGCAGCCTGTCCTGGCTGTGTTGTGCTGATGGTGACCTTTATGTGACATCTCCAAATTTACATATCCCCCCACCTCTCGTCGGCAGCATCTGAATTGCCTTTTTCATTAAATGTAGAGGAGGCTGAGACACAAATCTTCCCTTAAGTCCTCTATAGAGGACAATTTGATACATATGCAGCATCAGATTCTGGCTCTGTGTATCTCCTGTCATTTTGATCTTGCCCTGTCTCTCTTGCAGAGTAAAGGTCATGTTTTATGGAGAGGAGAGAGGAGGATTTTAAACAGCAGCAGCAGACACCCAACAGATATATCGGAGAGTGACTACATAAAGCAAGTCCGTTCAGTCACTGTCAATGGACTTCTGACTGTCTTCCAATAAATAAATAAATAATTAAACCAGGATAAATAAAAAGAATTACAAACAGCAGCATTGTACACTGTAAAAAATGTCCATAGATTTTACGGTGGAAAAACTGCTTAACCATGACAGTAAAAAAAATTCAGTAACAATTAACCCTCTGGAGTCCATCTATTTATTGAAAATACACATGTTTTATTTACAGTAATAACTTTATTTATATATGATATGTAGACAAGCTGAGAAAGCCAGTTGAAAGTGCATCATATGAGCTTTCACAGTGTGCCATTCATGTTTCTACACCATTTTTAAAATGTGGATTTTCTTTCTATAATGAAATCTATTACTATTTTTAATTCATATGCAAATAGACTGTTTTATTTCAGTTTTATTATTTATTATTTTTTCTGCTGTTTTTGTTCGTATTAATGGTAAAAAAAAAAAAAAAAATTGGTACATTTTCATAGACACCTGTGTTTTTTGCTTGTATTTTCGGTTCCTGGCAGCTTTATACTTTAATTTAAATAAAATGAAAACTCTGACTGATAGCCAAGTTTGTATGGAGAAAAAGGAGCCATGCATGTGATGTAAGGACAGAGTGAAAGATGCTAAACAGAGACAGAAATTAATACAGAGGAAGTTGACAAATTTGAGCCAAAATCTCCTGGACTTCAGAGGTTTAAAGACCGTAAATGTTTATATCAGCCAAAACAGTATTTTTTTTTACAGTTTAAAATAAAATACAACCACTGTAAAATACACTGGCACCGTGTGTGTAACAAAAATATACTGTAGAACTTTTTTTTCTCATTGTTAAATGTACTAAACACCATATCTCTAACTGTGGTATTTAATGGTAAAATCTTTCATTTATGCAGCATTTAAAGAGTATTTTCTTGTCGATTATATGTCAGAACAGCGTTTCTTTTGATGGATTTTTTAAATGATAAAATATGGAATAAAATGGCAATCTTAACAGTGCTAATATCCTTTCACCGTAATATTAGAAAATTTGCACCATATTTATTAAGGTAAAGTTCTGGCAACCACAGCTGCCGAGACAAATCACAAATATAAGATTGTAATTTTTTGTTTGTTTGAAGTAATTTTTTTAAGCTGATTTCTCTCCACAAAAGCTAAAAAGCCATCTACAAACTGACCTATATGGCAAAGTTTAGTTCCCTCTCCAATTGTTAAATCTAGTTTTCTGCTACCACATCTCCTAATGAAGGCTACTTGTGTTGGAAATTTTCAGACTGATTTCAGTGAACATGGATGGATTTGGAGGACCATGGCGATCACACCTTGTTGACATTCAAAAACTTGTTTACTTTTGTACATTTTGATTGATTGAGTTTTTTCAATTGTGTGTTATTAGAGACCACGTGGCCTAATGGACAAGGCGTCTGACTTCGGATCAGAAGATTGAGGGTTCGAGTCCCTTCGTGGTTAGAAACTAGAGCATAGGTCAAAGCAACAAGGTGTGAAGGTTCTTTGTTACAACCTCAAGCTCAACGTTTACAGCTACACTTGTGTAAGGGGACCTGCGATGAAAGGGTTTATTTGATTTGTAGAAACAAATACATTGGGTCAGGTTTGGCATTAATTCCATTAATATTCACATGTGAATTCTGTTCGAACAATTTAGCTTTCCCTCCTGAACCAGGTCATAGTGGGGATGTGATCACATCTTACTGACATTTAAAAATGATTTTCATACATTCTGATTCAGTTTATTTATGGAAAGAATTTTGATGGAAAATTTAACTAAAACAGGCCGGTTAGCTCAGATGGTCAGAGCGTGGTGCTAATAACGCCAAGGTCATGGCCATCAATCCCCATACTGGCCACAAACTTGAAGTTAACACAGCCAAGCACTTGAGGAAGGTTGATGTTATTCCAGCTTACTTTTACATGTGAAGTGAGCTGATTGGCATTTAAGCTAATTTCCCTCCACACAAGCTAACAAGCCATCTACAAACTGACCTATATGGCAAAGTTTAGTTCCTCTCCAATTGCAAAAAATCAAGTTTTCTGCTACCGCACCTCCTAATGAAGTCGTCTGACTTCAGATCAGAAATGTTAGTGTTTCAGTGTCTGTGTTGGAAGCTTTCAGTGAACATGGCAGGATTTGGAAGACCATGGTGATCACACCTTGTTGACATTCAAAATTCTGTTTACTTTTGTAAATTTGATTAATTTAAACATTTTTTTTTTTCACTAAAGTGGGTCTTTAAATTTCCTCTGTCTTCTTTGTGTGTTTGTCCATTTTCATCACTAGGTGGCAGTTGTGCTTAAAGGTTGGGAGTTAGAACAGACTGAGGTGTAGCAGATCATGGAATATGTCGCTCCTTAACTGATCGGCTATACTTCTCATGTAATTATTGACTCTTTTATTTTTTTTACCACACTGACCTGTTGTACTTCAGTTTTTACATGTAGTAATCCAGCCCATATACACCATAACAACTGTTACTATTCAACTTACACTAACACTGATTGTGTGGTAGCATGGCATGGTAACTGCAGTTGGCTTAGGATTTGTGCAAATATTGTGTTTTATAAGACTTTCCCTGGATTTACAGCTTCCTAGAAAATTCCCAGAATGCACCATAAACACACATACAGAGAGAGGAGGACATGTAAGGGCACTGTCTTGTTAATTCTTCTTTGTAATAATAATAATAACTTTATTTGTATAGCACCTTTAAAAAAAAGTTACAAGGTGCTTGACGATAAAACAAAATGCAATTAAGAACACATAAATAAAACAATTAAACAATTTATAAAACAATGTAAAAGAAGGTAAAGGTGAACATAGGGCTGGGCGATATGGACCAAAAGTCATATCCCGATATATTTAGGCTGAATATCAATATACAATATATATCCCAATATTTTTATCACAAAGTGAGAGCAAATGTTTAGTCAAAGTCAAATATGACATGTCACAAGTTGTTTTATTGAAACCTTTTTTTTAAAAATAAAAGCGCCATAAAGTGCACATTTAAATAAATAAAAAAATATCTTAAACAAAAATAGCCTATGAAATAAAATAGGCCAATCTTTTTCCGAAATAAATATATTTATATGAGAAAAGAACAGCGAACATTACAAAAGAACTAAACATGACAAACCCTAGTAAGGGCAGCATTTATATATAAAGAGAGAGAAAAAATTGAACCATATCGATATATGCGATATGGTCTAATTCCATATCACATTTAAAAATATATTGATATATCTTTTATATCGATATATCGCCCAGCCCTAGGTCAGTAAAAGGCAATACGATAAAAATGAGTTTTAAGAAGAGATTTAAAAGATGACACTGAGTTTGCCTGCCTGAGGTGTCCAGGCAGGTTGTTTCAAATCTCTGGTGCCTGAACAGCAAAGGCTTGGTCACCTTTTGTGACCAGTCTGGATTTAGGGACCACTAGTAGGAACCTGCTGGATGATCTCAGGCAGCAGTCAGGCTCATAAGGAGTAAGTAGGTCACTAATATAATCAGGAGCCAGACCATTGAGGTCTTTAAAAATAAGCAGTAAAATCTTAAAATCAATTCTAAAACTCACAGTGGAGGGCAGCAAGGACTGGTGTGAGGTGCTCCCTTTTTGTAGTGTGGATTAAAAGCCTGATGGCAGCTGTAATAATTTCTTAATATATGTATTAATTTCGTTCTGTATTAATTGAAGTTTGTAGATATTAAGTTTGCTAATGCCGGAATAAAGTGCATTACAATAAATAAAAAAAAAAAGCTTAAACGATATTACAGTTTGTAACTCCTCATGTGTAAAGTACAAAATGAGATGTTTAAGATGTGGAAGTGGTAGTGTGTGACAAGTAAACACAGCTGTAGTTAATGGCATTAACTTATCACCATATGTTATCAGCTGCAGCGTTCAAGCTAACTCCAGGGACATATGTTATTGTTATGTGCATGCACTGCTTAAATATTTGAGTGTGTTATTGACTCGACAGTGCCCTGTGCCTAACATCCAACCGGGCCTTTTGCACAGCATTTTGACTTGTCTTAGAGTAAAGAATCAGGTGTAACTATTGACATTACGGATGGCCCTGTTCCAATCAAGGGCCTGGAGGTGGCACGCCTAACTGGACTGCTGTCTTCATTAAAGTGGAACTACACCCATTTTCAGTATTCACACGTTATTCCTACAGTCCAAAAAAAAAATTAATAAACATGGACAACTCTCTCCCAAATTAAAAAACTAGAGTAAGTAAACAAGTAAGGCAAGGCAAGGCAAGTTTATTTGTATAGCACCTTTCAACAACAGGGCATTTCGAAGTGCTTTACACAAAACATTAAAAACATTTAAGCTAATTTCTCTCCACACAAGCTAACAAGCCATCTACACGCTGACCTATAAGTTTAGTTCCCTCTCCAATTTTAAAAATCAAGTTTTCTGCGACCACATCTCCTAATGAAGGCATCTGACTCCAGATCAGAAATGTTAGTGTTTCAGTGTCTGTGTTGGAAACTTTCACACTGATTTCAGTGAACATGGAAGTATTTGGAGGACCATGGCGATCACACCTTGTTGACATTCAAAAACTTGTTTACTTTTGTACATTTGATTGAGTTTTTTCCAATTGTATAATATCTGTTATTTGAGACCACGTGGCCTAATGGACAAGGCGTCTGACTTCGGATCAGAAGATTGAGGCAGGTACTTTCTGAGCCGCTATCTGAGCCACTAACTGGTGAAGTTGGGCAGTTCTTGGGCGGATCCCATATTGGCTCACTAGAGGGAAAAGTACCTAATGGAAACACACCTATAGAGACAGACAACCATCCAAGCTCTCATACACTCCAACGGGCAACTTAGAGTCACCAATTAAACCTAAATCCAGACAGAAGAGCGACAAGCCAGATTCGAACTTGCAACCCTCTTGCTGTGAGGAAAAAAAGTGCTAACCACTATAGCCCATTTGTTGATTATACTTAGTTTTATTAGTCTGAATCTGAAAAGTAACAAAATCTATTAAACAGGTTAGTGGCTTAGCTCAGCAGTAGAAAGTAGCATAAAAAGGAAATCCTCAAATACGCTAGAAGTAATACTTTAATAAATGTACTGAGTTGCTTTTCACAACTATTTATTTGCACATATGCACCCTATAGACAAGCAAAGACACAGTGAGTTTAATTTATGTAAATGTTGTCTTTTTTGGATTATATTTTTGCCATTGTTCATACTTTATTGGATAGTTACAGAAGGGAAGACATGCAGGAAAGGGACCTCGGGCCAGATTTGAACCCTAGTCCCCCGCGGCAAGGACTCAGCCTCAGTTGCATGTTGTCTAGCAGTGAATCACCAGAAGGCCCCAATTTATTCAAATGTTATATTAACTTGTAGTTGCATTGATTCAGAAATCACAGATGTTGTCCATTTTTGGACTGCCATCTCCATCTAAATCCAACCAAACTTCCTTGTTAAAAACAGACCGTTTATCTGCCAAACTGTTACTGATTAGCAGCTTATCAGGGCAGTGAGGGTTTAGAGGTTGAACACTGTGTTTGTAGAAGAAAACCTGTGAGCAAATGTTTAATCTGCACACCAACGCTGCAGTACCAAGAAAAAAAAAGAAAAGAAAAAAAGTTTGCGTTGTTCACAAATTTCTGCTTGTTGTCATCTACTGTAGATGTGTGTTGTTATCTGACATGTGGACAACAGAACAATATCCAGTTTCAGGGATCTTAAAAGAGTCAGCTGGCAGGGGTAGGCTGGGCAGCTGGAAGACTGGCTGATTCCTGAAGTATTTATAACAAAAAAAGGTTGAAGCATGGGTGCCATGGTTTCACTCCACAATGACAAGGGTGCGGCTGAAACTCAACACAAACCTGTCGTCCTTCCCCCTCACGAGACCAGGCAGCCGTGAATAGCTGAAGATATCTGGATGTAAAGGGACTCATTCTGCTCATTGTTGAATATAAAGTAGGTTAGTGTGTCTCTAAATGATGGCTCAGGGTTGTTTGTGTGACATTCAAGGTGTGGACATTTGTGTCTAATAGGGGTGTGAATTAAATGTGTTTTCCCATAGCACAATCTGAACCAGCTGTAACATCCCTTTCTCAGTCTCACCTTATTTTTAAAAAGACGTTTTTTAGTCACATACCTCTTGTTGTCCCACAATATGATTTTCTGACTTTCCACCATCTTCTCAGCTTGTCTGGAAGTTGTCTGGAACTTTCCAAACTTAATTTATATAGAAATATTTAAGTGGCAACTCTTCATTTAGCCATAAAGTAAACTTGCACATTTGTTGAAGGTGACAATAAACAGTATTTATTGTATTGTACTATGTATTAGTATGTTGTCCTACATTTTGGGTCAGGTGTAACTCAATATAATTCTACATTTTATGAATGAAAACTTCAATAAGAGCAATCCAAACTTATCCAGACTTATTTAAGATTTTGGAGCATTAGTGCTCCAAAAAGTACCGTCAACACAGATCACAGATATATAGCAAATGAAAATTTATTGTAATTATTAACTATGTTTCACAGCAGCCCGGGGGCTCTGGGACCTACATACAGGCCATGTTATTTTCTTCAGTTGGCTGCAAACTGTCATTAGGTCATTATCAAAAAAGTCATGCAGTATCAAGCTTATAAAAACATGTTTTTTGGTATTAAAGTGCATGTTTACTTTACACAAACCCAGGAATGGGATAACATGTCATCTGGGTTACATAATCAGATTACAAAAAAATGAGTATAATCAGGCCAGATTACATCTGAATAAATGTGCAGTTAGATTATACTCACTCGAAAGCTAGCCTTGTTATGGAAAACTCAAAACTAGCCTTGAAGTTGACGAAACTTAGAGCTTAAGGCGCTTATTTTAGTAAACTGATGCATATTAAAGTCGACTTAAATGTGAAAAAAGTATGCTATATATAAGCTATACATTTTTACATTTGAAGAATACAAATCGCTTTGGGCCTAAATTACATTTTAGCCACATGTGGCTCCAGAGCCTCAGGTTGCCTACCCCTGGAATAGGCTATAATGTATTTTGAAAATACATTACTCTGAGAACACAGGCAAATATGTCACATGGAATTAAGAAAAGTTATGAGTGAAAGTACAAAGTGGTTGAATTCCTGCTACTGTTGAAGGTAGAACAGAATATTGAAAGTCTGCATAAAAACAATATGAAAAGGAGAAAGAAAATGTTTTTCAAAATGTCTCAGTGGAATTTCTCTCTTAATTTATCCTACAGTTCCTATAACACTCTTATTTTTAGATCTGGGATGATTTCATAGCTTTGTACAGGCCCTTATATGTTATTTCCATTCTGTGAATGGGTTTTCATCATTCAGTAAACTGACACTCAGGTGAGCCTGTGGCCCCGCCCCCAGCGCACAGGAGCTCTCTGATTGGCTGATTCGAACAGCGCAGCCCACAAACACACAGCAGCGGAGAACATGAGTAAGTCCCGATAACTGGAGTACCAAGTGAAGATTTCCACAAGGAAAAACGCTGTAAATCAACACAAACTGCACAGACTTTCTGCTTGAGGACTCTACACCCTTCACTGTTACTGGTAAGTGTAAAACTTGTACTTTACTACCATTGTAGCGGGTATACACGACGAAAGTTTGTCCGAAAGTTTTTTTTTTCTGTGAGGAGAAAGAGAGGTTCCTCCTGTTTCTCCCCAAAATCCATGAGGGAGCCTCGTGGACGCTGCTAGAAAAACACTAATAATACCGTTATTTCTTACAACGAAGGTCCGGCTTGTTTATATTTTAAACATAATAACCCTCATGAACTACACATACTTGTCTCAGCATGCTGCCAATATTTCAAAAAGTATACCTGAAGCATTATTTAAGTTTAGTGTATTTTTTTCATTGACGTTATTGGTTAAAACGTCTTCGTAGCTGGTTTATAGTCAGTGGCGTTCACTTTCACCTCAAGGCTGTGGTTATATTAAAGACTCAACTGTTAAATAAGCGACGTATTTTGCTTTTCACATCCCATTTAAGCGACAAGCCTGCAATTTAAACTAATTCACTACACTTTAGAGATTTCACCGTTACATAATGGCAGGTAATTGACACTGACAGGTCTGAGCGAGCTCATGTTGAGTGTGAAACAGCAGCTTCCAGTGTGGAGCATGCACATATATGCTTGATTGGCAGGTGGGAATAAATGGTTAAGAGGATCAGAAGTGTAGTAGTACACACTGTATGCAACTTGGAAGATAGTCTCTCCCAAGGTGTTGCATAATAATGATGTGAGGTTGGAGTGGCTGATTATAGGATTAAGTGAATGTTGTGTTTGTGATTAGTTCATTAAGAAAGAGCTGGTTAGGTCATGCTTTCATGCTGCTGTTTTTAGATCAAAGTAGGGCTGGGCGATATATCCATATAAAAGATATTTCGATATATATTTAAATGTGATATGGAATTAGACCATATCACATATCGATATAGTTCACATTTGAGCTGTGATCCTTGCTTAATATATAAATGCTGCCCTTACTAGGGTTTGTCATATTTAGTTCTTTTGTAATGTTTGTTATTCTTTTCTCATATAAATATATTTATTTCAGAAAAAAGATTGGCCTATTTTATTTCATGGGCTATTTTTATTTAAGATATTTTTTATTTAAATGTGCACTTTATGGAGCTTTGATAAAAAAAATAAAAAAAACTTGTGACATGTCATATCTGGCTTTGACTTTGACTGAACATTTGCTCTCACATTGCAATAAATATATCGGGATACATATCGTAAATCTATATTCAGCCTAAATATATCTGGATATGACTTTTGGTCCATATCGCCCAGCCCTAGATCAAAGCACAGTCTGACCAGCATGTTTTCTGGAGTGCCTATTGTGTCAGGACAATAATAAGCGATACATTAATATGAAGTGTTGTATATGTGACAACCCTGGTTTCCTGTTTGAGGAAAAAGGATGAAGTAAATGTTCTGCAGGTGCTTCCTGCAAAGAGGGTTACACCAGGGAAAAGCCATTACCACATCAGACGCTGGTGATGAGTTTATTTTTGTCCTCACAACAACAAGATTTCTGTCCTTGACCTTGTGTTTGAGCCTGATAATCCTTTCATTCATTCTAATGACTCTGTGGACAAGGACATAGGAGATGTTGGTGGTGATTCAGAAATCTATAACCAGGCTATTTGTGATCGTGGCAGTGAATAATTTTTCCACTTCAATGTCTTGTGCATGTTATTGGAAGTTACCTTTACACCATTACACAGAATTTGATGTAATTATAACTCTTGACTCAAGAAAAAAAGGAAGAGGGGGTGATTGAGACCAGGCGTGTCATTATTATTCATCCTCACATGCTGTTCCTGAAAAAGTAACTACAACATAAGGCTGGGCTATATATCGATATAAAAGATATATTGATATATTTTTAAATGTGATATGGAATTAGACCATATCGCATATATCGATATAGTTCAAATTTGCACTGTGATCCTTGCTCCAAGCAAACTGCGGCTTTTATTTAAGATATTTTTTTATTGAAATGTGCACTTCATGGCTTTGATTTTAAAATAAGGTACTCCTGTTGTTATACAGTATTTATGTTCACTTAAATAAACGGTTTCAATAAAACTACTTGTGACATGTCATATTTGGCTTTGACTGAACATTTGCTTTCACTTTGTGATAAAAATATCGGAAGTATATCGTATATCGATATTCAGTCTAAATATATCGGGATATGACTTTGATCCATATCGCCCAGCCCTACTACAACATTTTATTGACCATATCATCATTATGGATATAATCAATATCTTTATTGATCTGAGCACCAATTAGCTGATGGTAGGCCCACCCTGCTGTCTTCACCTGCTGAGCTGTTGAGAAATTGACACATCAAATTGCTTGAGATTAGAAACTGTGATCACTTAAACATGCTCCTGGTGTTATAATGTTAAGTTACTTAAAGCAGCGCTAAGCTAGATGTTTATAGGAAAACACACCTTGACTCACCTTACAAACATGCAGCCCAAAGTGCTTCACGAAGCACAGACAAAGAAAATACAGCAATAAAAATATAAAATGTTAAAAATCAAGAAATTGAAGTCAATAGAATATAAAAATACATTTCATTTAATAATAAATAACTAAAAGAAGACCATGGTAAAGAAAAACAAAGATTAAAACTTTCTAAAGGTCTAATATTAAAGGTCGTAATATTACTCCAAATTAAAAGCTGGAATCAAAAGACAGGACTTTAATTTCCTTCTACAAAAACACCTTTCCTACCAGCCACAATCACACAGTGAAGCTGTAACAGAGAGCGTGTCCATCCCAACTAATTGAGTGATTATTCTTATTTGCTCAAGTATATCCTGCTGACAGTCTGGATACTCTCCAACCACAGAAAGTCACAAGTCCAAATTAACTTAATCTGTTTTGTAACAGGCACTAAGTAAACACTGTCCAGAGAAACTGGCATTAGATTCTGCATTTGTTGTTGTCTGTTTGACTCCTTGTAAATTCATCTCAGAGACTTGGCTTCATATTAAAAGTAGACATAGCAACCTGTGGGGTCTATTGGTTTGTAGAATACTGTTTTGAAGCTCAAGTTTTTTGGCCCATGCCCTCTTCGTTTTTAGCCGTCGCTGTTTTTTGTCTGAAGTCAGAAATGACCATATTTGGATGCGAGGGTGGAGCTTAATTAGCAAGGTGCAAAAACGGACAGCCGACTCCTTAGGGTGTCTTTTAAGATACACTGCACAATCTTTAGGTGACCAAGATGTTATTAATCTTGATAACGTGAACAATTTAAATCGAAATGGGACCATAATTCACTAATGAACATCGAAGAAGATCTGAGACCATAAACTCATAATTACTGCGGTAATAAGTGGGAAGTAGGCTCATTTTCTCAGACTTTTATAATAGACGAAATTATTCTTACAACCAGTGGAGTCGCCCCCTGCTGGACATTACAAAGAAACATTTAATGCTCTTCACATTGGCTTCACTTTTCAGACCCTAAGGATGCTGCTTGCTCATTACTAACAAATTGGTAAATAAACCAGCATCAATCAATATATTTTATATGGAAAGAATGACTTCTTGTAATGTGGAAGTTGCTCCCAAGTGGCCAAAATCTTAACTAATGGAGATGAGGGTCAAACCTTTCTCATAACCATTTGGAGCGACAACATAAAGTGTATAAAGTTACTTAGTGCAGGTTGAAATTGTAATGTTTTGTAGAATCATCCTCTGGGTGCATTCACTTAAATTTCAGCTCATTGACTATTTTTTGTTTGTCTTTAGGAAGAAAGTTTTTAGTCTATTAAACAAGTGAGCTATTTTTGAGTCCTTGTGACTTTTGTTTACGAGCTGTGGTTCACTATGTCAAACTGAAGGTGTCATCGTTATGTTGTCGTCGTTTTGACTGTACAACGATCTCTCTCCAGATCACTGACAGCACAGTGCAGCTCTGTGTGTTTCAGACAAAGCTGTCACTGCCCAGCTCTCAATGAATGAGCGCACACATAAGTAGCAACCCCAATTCCAACTTCATAATCACCATCTGCTTGATCTTTGGCATCAGGCCTTGCAGTTTTGGGCCTGGCAGACCAAGGCGCGTGCACACACACACATGCAAACACCAGATGAGACAAAGAAGGCTTAATGAGTTAAAAATGCATGTGGGCACATATGGGCTGGGATGCTGCGTGTGTGGACACAATGGAGATGATAATGAAATCTTGGATTACCCCTCATGTATTTAGGGTACAGCTTACAGGAAGGGGGTGGTGTGTGTATGTGTGTGTAAAATGGGGTTTGTTATTCTGTAGGTGCATTCATGTAGATACTGTAAATAGTTGCTCAGTAGGATTAACATGCATGATTTATAGATGGTGGTTTGGATTCGTAACATTTGTATGATGTAAGATAACTGAGTCATATGTGTATTATTTCACTGCTACAAGTCATTAAGTGAATACAGTCTTATTCTCACAGTTTTGAATTAAAGTCCTTATATGGAGGCTGGTGAATAATTGGTTCAATGCTTTGTGTCTTATTTACTTTTTCTTTATTTCCATTTTATTGCCGCTTTGTTTAAAGACATCCTTTAATCCCTCTTGTTATTGGTGTGTGTTTCGGCTCACAGAAGATCTAAGCATGTGCAGTTTTCTCCCACTATGTCTTAGCACTAATTAAGGTGAAAGGTAACAGTTTTTAAATCCTAAAGCCCAACACCCACCCACACCCACACACTAACTAGGATTATTATGTGACAAATAAATGGGGCTAATTAGGCTGAGCTCGAAGACCCCTCGACCTTTCCCATCTCCTTGGCCTGACCTTCTGTGAAGAGTCGGGAAGGGGCGAGGTGGTTGTTTGGGCTACAGAGGCTTATCTCAGCTGACCCTGATAAAGCGTGTTTCATGGCAACACTGGTTGTGTTTGGGTGTTGTAGATAACAGTTTGTGGATAACAAATCATTGATTGTTGACAGAAATTACGCAAAATAACTAGGGCCGGGACTTTAACACGTTAAGATTAATTAATTACACAAAAATTAACGTGTTAAAAAAATTGACGCATTTTAATCGCAGTCATTTTTTGCACCACGGAACGTTTGTCACTGGATGAGTTTCAGGCGGACCGATTATACTGGAGCACCAACTAGCGTTCATGAGTTCAGACAACAACAAACCACAGTGAACATGAAGGAAGAAGCTGATGAGAGCGCTTTGGTTGGCCCCGTGGATGATGGGACATTTTGTTACCAAAAACCAACGGATGGAAGCGTCGATAAGAGCATGGTTGTGTTGCTATGCAACAAGGAATTCACATATCACCGCAGCACATCAAGCCTCAAGTACCACCTCAATGCAAACATATAGCAGCTAGCGGCTAGTGTGGTAGCTACACTTAATGGCAAAAATTGCACTGGTCTGCTGGACTTGAACAAAAATAAACAATATTTTTGTTGCTTAAGCTTATGTATTCAGTCATTATTCAATGGTATACTAAAAATCCATGTGAAGAAAATTACTTCTCACTGTGTATATTTATATGTGATTAAAATGCGATTAATTTTGATTAATTAATTACAAAGCCTCTAACTCCCGGCCCTAAAAATAACATTATATGGTGTGAAAGAATTTAAAACATCACACTTGAAGTGCCAGTAAAACAAGGGTTCACGTGATTAACTGATATTGACAATAAAGGAGTAGCACAGGCATGATTCACAAAATGTGTTTACACTGGTTTATAGAAGCACATATCCATTATGATGGACTGGCAGTGTTTGGCTGCTGGACACATGTCACGTTTGGAATAAAAAGGTTTCTGCAACCGTTGGTTCCTCCTGGTACGCCTATCTGTCAACAGCTTCACGTTCCACTGCATTAATTTAATAAACACATAATGAGATCCACTGTTAAATAACCACAAAGATCAACGGTCAAGTTAGTGTTGTAGTGTGCTCAGGTATTTCAAACGGCTGCCCTGCTTTGAAGCCTGTGCTGCCACTAAAGCAGTGATGTCATTGCAGTTAGTTGGCCTTTGTGTGTGTGTGTATGAGGTCAGCAGAAACGGCTCAGTGTGGGCATCCTGCCAGGCCTGCTGCAGCTTAAAAGAAGCCGTGCCTGCATGCTGGTCACTGCTGATTGACTCAGCCAACTGATTTCTGACATCATGTCGGGAGGGAATATTAAAATGAGGAAGTTGACTCTGAAAATGGAAAGTTTAAACTGTGGTTCAGGCTTTACAGTTGACACAGACTGGTGCCACGATGGTTTTCTGTTTGAGAGACTGGCTTGCTGTGGTTTGGCTGTAGCTCCATGTAGTAATGATTTTAGTCAAAGTTAATTGTTTGAGAAAGACGGGTCTTTAAATGTGGGTTACTGGGACATAACAATATCTAAAGGCCTCTGCATGTTTCTAAGAAACCAGTGCGTATGATGTGTCACCTGACTGCATCACACAGCCCAATCATTCATAAACAGTTGAAGTGTGGTGAGACAATGCTCGCCATAGAGCACATTTGTTGTCTTCTTTGGAGTCACTGTTTTGATATTCTTTTGGCCCGAAGTGTTACAGGCATTGCTTGTATACTTTGCTGCTGCTTTAATGTTTGAAATAAGAATCGTTGTCAAATCAGCTACTGAACCACGATACAGTAACTTTTGGTTTAAAATAAACCTCCTGGTTTTCATCACATTTGGTTATTTTCTTAATGAATTTGGCAACCCCCTACTAACACAACTGCTGCCTCACATGAGACATTTGAGTTAAAAACAAAGAAGCTCAAAGTTATTTTTCACAGGAAAATTAAAGCCTCCAGCGGATTAGAATCACAGGACAAATACACAAATAATTTTTACCTTGTTATACTGAGGTCTTTGGCCATGGTGGAGGTCTACAACCTCAGTTCCCTTACAATCATTTATTAGATTTTATATTATCCCAATTGCTTTTTTTCATTGTAAGATGAAGGCAGACGTACTGGCCAAAAGCTTCTGACGTACTTTGTAAGGCTACAGAGCTAACAGTAAAGATACAGTTGGATAAAGACGTCCTTTAAAAAGCTACTAAAAGGGCAACATGTTTTGGGTAAATACATGGCTGATTGTATCTTCTGTTTGACACAAGGACAATCTTGTGTGGTGGCTCACATTCAAAAAGGACAATGTGCTGCAAAACGATGGTCTCTTTCCACTGACCTGGAATCAGCAGAGTGCCAGCTCTGCTGATCAAGGTAATGAAAGGTAAGGCAGGAAGCCCGATCCTGAATCAGCAGTGAGGGGCTTTGAAATCCCTGGCATTGACCCGGTGGTGTGTAGTGAGCTGTGGATTAGCATCAACAAATCAAAATTGGATTGGCAGGTGGCTCCCACTCATTCAAGCCTTTAAGAAGGACTTTACTCACAGTGTCTCACCTCTAAGGAAAACCCGCTCCAACAAGGACAAGAGGAAGGAAGCCAAGAAATGCTTTAATCCTGCTTGAAAAAGGGGTAGTCTTTATGAACAGAAAACCATGATGAGCAAGCTTGTACAGGCCCAGGGGGGACTGAATTGCTTTAGAAAGTAAAGTTTCATTGAAGATGTTGTGCTCAATTCGACAACAAACCGTTGACGTATATTTACTTTTTCAATCTCCTCAACTGAATGAATTTCCCTCTCGACACTGTGCAGCCGGGCCCCATCTGTAATGAAAAGGGGGAGGCCAGGCTCTAAATGAAACGCTCCTCCAACAGGGTAATTAAGTCCAGACACAAAGGGCTCAGCAGGAAGGAGTTTAATAGATGAGGAGTTAGTATTCTCCCGGGGGAAGTTTGGCCCAGCAGAACCCTTTTGGGCTGCAGTGAAGGGGAAGGGTGCAGTAAATTCACTGGCCCGCAGCCACTTCACACCACGGGTACTGGGTACACACACAAAGATATTACTCATCCCTTTCTGTCTGCTCAAATTATCAAATAAAATGTCTAAAAATAGGGCCTCTTTTGCATATCAAAAACCTCTCCAAAAGGATCATGGTCAGCAGAAGGTTAACTGGTGTAAAATATATAATGCAAAAGAAGCTGGATCTAAATGCCTAGGTGTGCTTGAAACAAACCATGACATGCAGTGACATAAAAACTGGATAATGGTGTGCAGGCTCTTCTGTAGCCAAGCCATGAAGCCGTGGTGTTGGTCTTGGCTGTATACACACAAAGAGATGAAAGAAGACAGATTGGGAGGAACTATGAAATTATGATAAACTTTTGCTCTGCACATCTGGACAAATGGTTATTATGGGACTGAAGGGATCAAATTCTGATAGCGAAATGGTTTTGAGGTTGTCCCTTGGATTAAAGTGGTATCGATCTTCTCATCCAACTTTTGGCAAGAAAGCAAAAACAAATTAGTAGACCTTTTTAATAGCAAGAATTTTATGTCCCATATCTAAAACCAGAACATCAGTGGAACTCAAACAAAGCCGCAAGCTAACATTAGCTAACAATTAAAGTTGTTTTAATGACAAAAGGCTACTATTACTTCCTGTCGATAAACAAATGCAGCTTTCAAAATAAGAGCACAGAATCCACCACATAATTTACAAGAAGACTGTCAAAATACGATACCTTAAATAAAACATACCAGAACCCTTATTCTCCTTTACAATAATTCATTTTTAAATAGGCAATGATTAAGATGATTGTATAGGATGGAATATTGGGCATTAGAATGTGTGAGAGGCACCAAATTTGGGCTTTTATGAAAAAAAATTATCCAGGAGGAATGCCCTCAGACCCCCCAGCCAGCTGTTTTTCTCTCACTGTCTGGCTGCTCCATGTCCTAGTGGAAAGCCCTGTTGACTGTGAAACATGTTATGTGAGGTGTTTTCTCACATTTAGCTCTCAAAGTGAATGAGATTGATCACATTGTACTACAAAATGTACAACATTTTCTCCCGGGGGGCCACAGACCCCCAGATGGTTATTTTTATTATTTGCTAATACTCAAAGGTCAAGAGTAAATGTTTTGTATTTGGCAACTTTTGAGATTTGCAATTTATACTACATTTCGATTTATGATTGATTTTTATTTTGTTGTACGATTTTTATTTATCCATACGGACTAAAAATTAATTTTCTATATATTTTTCAGTGTTTTTTTAATATCATCCAGAATATTGCAAAAATAGTGATACTGAAATATCATGATGGTCTTTTAGGGCCATATCGCCCATCCCTAATTCCCTAATTCAGAGCTGTATTGAAAAATATCAGTAAAAGTCTTTCTTGGCCCTATTGCAAGACCGACCTGGAAGTTGTAGTTCAATGGTTTGGACATTAAGTCAAATGGGCTTCAACAACACTCTTTCTGGGGGCTTGGTTAGGTAAACGAACAAGGAGAAAGCTGTGCAAAGCACATGCCATCTGTAATATATGCTCCAATTGTGCTAACTTCCAGAGAATAAAATGACATGAAACCTTGGGACTTCTGCACATGGCCGACTTGAATTTCATTTTTGCTCACGTTTACTCTATTTTTATTCCCCTGACACACACACAATACCATGTAGTGGAAAATCAAAAGGACATCACCGCCTGAACCTTCTACTTTTAACTCATTACGTAATGCGTTCTCATTTCTTTTATGCACTTATGCACGGGTGCTCGCATGCCATGCCGGAGCACCGCAGGCTGCACGCGTGCGCCACGTGCTGTGTGTGTTGTGATGACGGAGCGTCGTGGAGGTGGATGCACTCTGCTGTCTGGAATAGAGCTGATCCTCTTAAATGATTACTAGCTGCGAGCAGAGATAGAGAGAGAGAGAGGTGACCTGCGTGGGGAACATGCGGACAGATGTCTCACCCCCTCCCTCAACAAAATGCACACACACACACACAGCATCTATGTTTAGTTCAGGGAAGCTTGTACTAGATCCCTTTAATAGACTCCAAGTCCATTTTACCACTCGTTTATACCCAGACAAAGGCAATTCCTTGTATTTATTCAGCACCTTTTCCTGGCAGGAAGTAGATTGTGTGTTGAGCATTATAAGGAAAAACAGACCTCTTAATGAGGAAATGTAGCTAAACTAGTTGTTGCAGTTTGTTTATTTTGCTACATCCCTTAAAATCCAGTTTAAGATGTTAGATAAAAATGCATCTTTATGGGTGCACTCAATTATCTATTTTCTGTTTTGCATGAGGAGTCCCTACAGTTCAGAAACTGTACTGACTTTTAAAATATCTTAAATTGCCAGTAGATGCAGTTTCAATCACCATAGAATCTGACTTACACATACCAGAAATCTGCTATTTCTGTAGTTGCATGTATAAAACTGCAATGCTTTACAAATGTAACATCTGGAAACACAATCTGAAGTTGATGCTTAAAAAGTGGTTAAGTCCATCAGTCTGGAAATAGCAGTTTTCCCCAGGGGATGAAAACAAAGCTTTTATTTCACTCATTGTGGGAATACAGGTTAGTCAACCCAAACCTGACCGGGGTCTTTTATGTGCCAGGTTTCTGAGCCTTGTTTACTCTGTTAATCCTCATGTGGCTTTGGAAATATAGGAACAGCTCACATCTGCGCTGCAACAAAAGCTAATGTTTGAGGAAACTGGATGGGGAACTTGGGATTATTAGAAGGCTGTAGTTCCCACTCTGTTCTGTGAATGACTCTTGAACAGAAATGCCAAAAATAACATTGTCCATTTGAATTACAGCTTCATAATGAGGTTGACAATGTAAGTTGATCCAGAAAGAGGCTCGGCTGAGTATTTGGCCCCAAAGAAAATAATACACAAACATCATCACAAAAATTGCTAATTCTCTTCGAAGCGATCTTTCTGACAGAAGCAGGGAGGTGATGGAGGAAACGGCACATTACAGATGGATGTCAGAAGAGTGCCAGCATTGTCATATGTCTTTCCTCCTGGCAACTGTTGAGGAATGTGCGTGGTCGCGCTCAGTGTCACAGTGTCGAGCACTGCCCTTTCCAGTGTGCCACTCCCAAGTTCCCCACCATTATAAAACATGTTTTGTCTTCGCCTCCCCTTTCTGGCTTCGCTTCTCTCGCCCTCCTCTGTGCTTGACATTTGACTGTGTGTGTGGGTGCCTTTGGTCCCCGTAGGGAGTCACGCTCTTCGGCTCTGCTTGGGCCCCAGATGCACACAACTGGAGTCCAGAGCCAAAGATTTGCCCTTTGTCCTGTGTTGTTGAGTGCGAACCCTTCTTGCACGGCTGTTTGCTGAAAAGAAGCAGAGCCATTCTGAATTGTTTCCGTCTTCTGAAATCCTAAATGTCGTCTTTCTGTCACAGTTTCTGTGTAATTCTGCATTGTAGCCTTGAGGACATTTCTTTCAAAGACTGCACTGACCCTTTGAAATCGTCTCAGGCTTGGCCTAGATGCCCCTAAATCAAGTGTGGTCAGTCAGTGATATTTCCATCCTCTTTGCAAATCAACAGTTCTCTTGAATTTATGTGCCCTGTTGCTTAAACTAACCTTTAACCTCAACTTAAGTTTTTCCCTCTGTACAATATATTTCCCTTAGCTCAGGGTTCCTTTAGCAGCATTGCATAAAGGTTCTTTGGCTAACTTGCCTATTCTTAAGTATTACTCAAAGCAGACTTGGGCTAATGGTCTATTGCCAAAGCCTATCTAGCTGTCGATGCTTTGAGTTCCTTGCATTTCGAAAGTGGAAGAACCAGCTCTGGGCCAGAAAAACTGGTTCCAGAGTGGCACCAACTCCTATTATTGTGACCAATACCAGGTCTGCTAGGTAGCTAATTAAACCTAGCGGGCTAGTGTTGGCTTACAACAAAGGCTAACATTAACAGCCTTCAGGGTTTTAAGACCATCATCACCGTCCAAAGTGTTCAAGACGAGCAGAACAAATGTGTTGTACCAGTTGTGTTTGGATGCCAATGTAGGCTTGCAAAGGCAGGAGCAACATTTGTAGAGAAGATGTAGTCCACCATTGTTATTATGCTTGAAGATGTATGCAGTGACGTAACGACTTGCCTGTGGAAAAGAGAACACCCCCCCCCCCCCCCCCCCCCACTGATGATGCTTTGGGGGGCTCATGGGACGATTGAGTTTTGCACACAGTGACCCAACCCTAACTCAGAGCATGTTGCATTTTAAATGTTTTAATTTCAGTGGCTTTTTTGCGTCATTGTCTTTGACCAAATGTCATAGAAGACTCCAGGCTAATTCCAGTCAAACTTATTTTCATGTTTCAAGTATTCAGTCTTTTGCATGACTTTGTGCTCCGGAACACTTGATGTAATTCCTAACACGGTATGTTCATAAAAGACATGCTGTTAAGAGCACATCTCAGTCTAACAACACTGTAGTCATTAGCACAGCACTGGTTGGAACAGCTGTGAAAAACCAACATCTGTGCAACTGAGTAGGATTGCATGACGTCATGTGTTCTGTACTTTGCTTTCCTAGAGTTTGCTCTCTCCAAGGCAACACTTTCCACATGGATGCATGTGTCTTCTCTCTTGTTATCAACAATAACTATTGAAAAAATAGAGACACCAGCTTATTGTTTTCTGTCCTCTGAATGCAAAAGTTTCTGCTGAGTGCTGGTTTGGGAGATTGGGGGAGTACTTTGGTGGGACTAGAGCAAGGTGGGGGATAAAAAGGAAGTGGAGGTAACCCCCCACCTCAGCTCCTCTATCCCATCTCATTCCATTTCATCGCATCCTGGTTGGGGAGTTCCTGGTTTGTCGGCTGGGTTGGAGGTGTGTGTGTGTGTGTGTGTGTGTGTGTGTGTTGTGGGGAGGGTGGCAAGCTAACAAAACAATAGAAGCTTTGTGAGAGGGTCCCGCCATGACAGGATTGTTTGGAGGGGGGAGCAGGGGGGCGGTCAGGCTTAGCGAAGCGTAGCCACTTCATTAGTCAGGGCTCTCCTTTTTGCACCTCCTCCTCCTCCCATCCATCCTCCCTCCCTGTCATTCTCTCGCTGCCTCTCCTTCCCCGCTCACTCGTGGAGCCACAGAGGCAGGAGCCGCTCTGGCTGCAAAGCACTGAGCGCAGGGTTTTGACTCACTGCACTGACGGGGATGTGCGTTTGAGACGGATCGCTTTTGTTTGGCGCAGATTCCTCGCTCGGTACCATACCGTTTTTGTTCTGAGGTAAGTTGTCTTGTGTTGTCATCCTTCCTGTCCCATCCTGACCTTGGCCGCTGACTTGCATCTTCTCTCCCCTGAGCTGCAGTTTTGGTGTCGGATGACTGCACGCAGCAATCTTAGGCAGGCCTTTGAACAACTGAGGATATGATTTTATTGGTTATACAGGCATTTTTTAAAGAGGACGCTGAAGTTTTTATGCTTCTCGAATCAATTTCATGACTCTGTGTATGATGACATCAGTGGAAAACACCACAGAAGTTTCACAAACCATTTTGGTGTACAGTGTTAGGTTTATACGAGGTGATATTTAGGCGTCTGCAGAGCACGGGGGGATGGTGGTGGTCTGAGCCTATTGCCTCAGCTGTGTTGACCAAATTATCAGTGTTATTAGGATCTACGTGCTTGTGATTGCTTTCTCCCCCCACTCACTGCCTCTCTTTGTCAAACACACACCCTCGGGGACAGTTGAGCGTCGGGGTAATCCTTCACATCCTGTGTGGGAAAGGGCAGAGAGGAGCTCTCAGACTAACCTCATCACTTCCTCGTGAGAAAGTCTGATCCAGTGAAACTCACTGTGTGTCCAGAAAAAACAACAACGTCCCGGCTGGGCTTTACCCAGAGGGCTGTTCGCAGCATCCGGAGTGCCTGAGTTTGCAACTTATATCCTGTCCAACTGTCCTCTTTAATGTTCCTCCACTACTACATCAACACTACTACATAGTATTCAACTTTCCCAGCTGGTTCACATGGACACCTTGCAAAATGTAATTTAATGTGTTGTAAATTTGATTATACACTTATCATGTAGAGAACAGAAGAAGCCTGTAATAACTGTCTTCTCTGCTTAAAATGTACGCCTTTTAAGGATAAATACCTGACAGTGGGGATGCGTGTTTATTGTAGATTGAAGAAGCACATGTCTGAAATTAGTTTAAAGGACTGCATTGACTTGATGGGATAATTAGGGTATGTCTTCAATGAAGCTTTAATGTCATTGTGTGGAACCAGATCACCTCGCAGGTCATTCACAGGGTTGTCTCTTGTCTTCCTTTTGTCCCAGGAGTCTGAAGGCTTATGGGGCTGGTTTATAATGTGTCATGTTGTGTGTATATATACTCTCATCGCAGGTGACTTTTCAGTAAATTGTCTGAATATTGTAAAGTCAAACTTGGGGCTGGGCAATGTATTGATATTGTGATATGAAAATAAACAGCTCTTACATTTTTAAGTCAATCACATTATTGATGATTATTTATCAAAAATCTCAATGTATAGAAATATTCCAATAGTCAACTCTGTACCTTGTCGCAACACTGACATTGAGGTATCTGGCTAAAAATATTGTGATATTTGTTTTTCTTATATTCTCATATTTCTCAGCTCAACTCACACCCAAAATTGTTATAGAAAACAATGATATCAAACCACATTCCAGTCTAGATGTATAGAATAATCACTGCATAGGCAGTATTGCAGATTTGGTACAGTTTCCTTCTCCAAAATCTGTCTACCGGCAATTTTGAAATGTACTCATTCACACATCCGGTCTCATCTGTTTAGTGCCAACACAAATCTAAAAAGATCAATTTATTGTCAGGGAGTTACGTGATGGAACTATTTATTGACAGTGAATCCCTTCTCTCAGCATTTCTGTCGGTTGACTGGATGAAGGTGATGACAAAAGGACTTTCGTTAGTCACTGCTTCTGGCTATTGTTCAGCAAGAAATATTTACAGCATGTAAATCTCCCGTTTTCCCTGCTTTTAGCCTTCAGAATAAGATAAGCTAAGCGCCTCCTGGCCCTACTTAACACGACTTAACATGGCAGCGGTATCGATCTTCTTGTCTTGCTTGGCAAGAAAGCATACAAAGAATGTTGATGTCATTAAAATGTCAAACGGCTTGACTAGCCTATGGTCAAATTCACTGAGAAGAATTCTAGAGGCGACCATCTGAATCTCCTTATGCACACTTTCTGAACTATAATGTGAAAGTTAAAGTTATTTTGATATGATCTCTTTTTGACCCATCTGTTTTCCTCTTCCACAGAATGAAGAAGTGAATAATCTGTGATCACAGTCATGGCTGTCCAGACTGGCATCCAGGTAAGTTCATCACCATCTAGATAGGTTGCTAGGTAGACAGGATCAGGTGTACTTTGATTGGGCAGTGGGGAGAATTGGTCCTTTGGTCCAATTTGGATGGTGGTTCAAGTTGGAGATCCAGGAATGAGATAAATTCTATGGCTATGTTTTCTTCAAGTCTCAACACATCAGTAGATTTTTTTCAAGTGTCCACAATGTAGTAGTGCTGAACTTGACTCATTATAGCGCCCTCTGTTGGTCAATTAGTACCATTTTGAATGTCCAAGCAGTGAGTCACCAATCTGTGTGCCGAATTGAAGAAAAAGTTCTCACATTGTGCCACAGTTATTTCAGTTAAAGAAGCGCAGACATCTGTCTGCCACTCGGCAACTGCGGCGAGTCCACCTGTGTTACAGCATGTCATCTTGTTTTTGTTATGCATGTCTGACGTTCCACTGCAAGGACCCCGAGGAGTTTCTCCGCACATTTTTAAGGGGGAGTGGGTGGAATGTGCAACACTTTTTTCCCTTTCCCTCCCAGCAACGAAATGTCAGCACTCCCAAAACCCAAAACAACAAACGTATCGTGTTACGGATTTGTCACATGGCAGCATCTCGATGAGAAGGGCTTTTCTCTGTCATCTGGTTTGGAAAGTCCTGGCTCTCCCCACCCATTTTGGACTGTGGATATGCAAAATATGCATCCCAGCGCTGTGCTCGTAACATGTGGCAGGAAACGTCTCAGACTGACGGCTAAGTGTTGATGAGGCTGTGAAGAGCTTCTGTAGAGCTGTTGATGAACTGTGGTTGGATGCTTCAGCTTCAGATGCAAAAATAACTCCAAATAGCGTGTTAGTAAGGTTTGTCTGTGCCAGGAGAATTTTAGATTGGTTTATATGGTGCATTATCTTTGTTATTCGTTCACCACAACTACCAGGCCATGGGTAAAGATAGAATTGTTATCAACTTTATAGTTTCAACTTCTATTTTGAGTCGTGTCAATTAGGTTTGTCTCTGCCAGGAGAGTTTTTAGATTGGTTTATATGGTGCATTATCTATGCTGTTTCTTCTTTTTTGTTTTTCCAGTGTCTCATTCCCATTTAGTACCAAAGAGTAAACAACAGTGGTGATTTCCTAATTGGCAGCTCTGTGGAGCACACAAGACAGAATAAGAAATCTAGTACAGAGTGGGTGATATTGAGTGCTATCAAAGGCACCCTGTGAGGGTATTGATCCATATCAGGCTTTGGTGAGGCTGCAGAGACAGTTACACTGCAGTTACTTCCAGAGTTCAGCTCAGAGCTTCAGTGCCCATGTAGAGCACAGTCACATTCGATAACCGGTCACACTCTGACTGCTCTGATCATCCATGCTGAAAATGTATGCACTCATGGAAGTATAAGTAGCATATGCGCACAACTATTGAAGCAACAGTAAAATACATTGTAAAATATAATGTCTGCAGGTTTTGATCTCATGCCTTTGAAGTCTGAACAAACCTCAGAAATCTTTTGTGATGGCTTCACATTGTTGTTGAGAGGTTCAAACCTTGTTTTTAGCTTGACAGAGTTCCTGAGTTTATTTATCTCATAAAAGAGGTGAACACCCTTTGGTTTGTGGACTACCGTTTTGGAGCCTCAAGTTTGGAATTTTTGGGCCCGTTGACCATTTTTGATTAGTGGGTGGGGCTGGTATCAGCTAGCGCTAGCTAATTAACTTGCAAGGTACATCCGTAATAATTCCTAACTGTTTAACATTACATTAATTGGACTGCTAATTTTGGTCAGGAAAAAAACGTTATGACGACAAAGTTTACTTTGGGGAAAATTAGTATTACCATACTTAAGATTGTCTTCTAGGACAACCAAACGCTAGACAAGACATTTTTAGGTGATCAAAATGTTATTAACTTTCAGATTATTATTTAATTATTACATACAGACACACACAAAAACCAGAAAAAAGCTCAAGCAGGTCTCATTATTTGAAAACAGCAATGTGACCTTGTTTGATCAGCCTGGTCAAGCCAAACAGCTCTGGGTTTAATTACGTTTCTGAAAGGTCAAAGGTCAACTACCAGGCCATGGGAAGTTTGGGAAAGTAATAGTAAAGATAGAAATATTATTATTTAACTTGATCAAATTGCAACTTCTAGTTTGAGTGTAGCTTAGCAGCTGATAAGGCTACAGTGACATCTTTCATCTCTCATGCTGGTTGTTTACAGGCTTCATATACATGAATCATCAATTTATAGCGTAAAGAAAATGTTTTGTAATAAGGTGAACAGATGATCCAGTCATGAGAACGTCTTATATAATGAGAAGTAATCTTTAAATTACCAGAGGCAATCATAATCATAAGAAAAGACCATGATATTCCAAGAAGATTTTTGCATGCATGTACGAATGACAGTTTTAATTTCAATACTAGTTTGACATGAATGTTTTTGGAGTCCCACTTTTTCCTTTGACCTTCCTGCTATTGACTATTGTTTCACGGAGTTTAGTCTTCCTTGGTGTAAGTGGCTCAGGTTAAGATCCTCATAAACTCCTAAAGCGTGAACATACAGGCCTCTTAGTCAGTACATTGCATCTCACACCAGGATTACCAACCTACATTCCAACCTCCTAATGAGGACAGAAAAGCTGAAACAAACTGAGGCTTTCTCTATACTCTGTGCAATGCAGATTATGTTTACAACACTTGGCTGCTTCAAAAGCCGAACGTTCTCTGTGAACCTGTACGCAGTCAGGTGACGTAGTGCGAGGCCGGTTTATCCCGCTGTGCAGACACTCGTCTTTTACATAACTTCTAAACGTTACACTACGCTGCCTTATTTTCTAATTAGCTGGATGTTGAGAATGTCACATTATGTTGTTGTGGACCTACAGTACGCCACGGGCAGTTTGCCCTTCTGAACCATGTTATGCAATGTGCAATGTGTGTGTGTGTGTGTGTGTGTGGGTCAGCTCATCCCTTTTGAAGTGAGATAACCTTTTGAGTTGAACATCAGGTATTTTTGCCACTTTCTCTCGTTTTGTCATGTGTAGTCCAATCCCAAGCCTCACAATTTTGCTCCCACCCCCTTTGGGTTCAAAGGTCATCCTGATGGGGATGAGTGTTTAACTGAATAAACTTTCCCAAGGCACTGACCTCCCTTTTGATGTTTATTCTAGACATTTGTTTATCTTAAGGGCTACATGTTTCACCACACAGTCAAATTATATATTGAAGTAATTCAATTAGTTAAATGAGTTAAAGTAGCCTGAAGTTGAATGTTAAAGGCGCCTTCACTGATGTCACACATGAAGATCAGTTTGCTTGGCACGACAAGGACTACTCAGCCTGTGAAAACAGTTGTATATTCTGTGTGGATCTGAAGGGAGCTTTCAAAGTAAATAAAAATGACCCTGATGATGTCATCAGGGTTATCACAGCTTGAGGCTAACAAGTTTTAATGGTATGTTTTTGTCATAAACTGGAAGTTTGGGGTGTGAAAGAAATAAGTACAAAGGACACAGGAGGGTCTAATGATAGATACTGTTGAGTTGCATCATGGGAATTGTAGGATTGTGATTTTAAGAGCTTGACCCACACTATGGCCTAAAAGTCAGCATTTCTCTCCACTGCTGCTTTTATTTTTGACCAGTCTTTATTCACTTTTTTGGGTGATAATCCCCTAATTTTCAGGAAGTGCAACACTAAATCCAAGTAGCTGCTTGTAACTGAAATACTCGTACAGTTTGCAGTTTGGTCATCCGAGCTGCTAGCAGTGATCGTTGATTATGTAATTGGCCACCGTTGGGAGGACTGCAGTGTCTGATTTGGTGTGAATGCATCCTAAGTGAAGAGATTTGGGCAGTTTTCCCATCAACATCCAGTGTCTGCTTGAATTTGAAAGTTCATTTAAGCTATCACACCACCCATGCACGCACACACACACAGTGGAAGTATCCAAAGCAGTGTTGTTGTGGCAGCAGTACATTACTGTATAACAGCCTCTCTGTTCCACTGGCCACAAGCTTTTCTGTTCTGGAGGCCGAACAAACGCGATGAATTCAAGGCCCCAACAAGACTTGGCCTTGTTTTAAACACAATAACCCATTCACTACAGTGGATGCAATGTCTCATTATTGCTCGATGACATGTGATGGACACAGAGATTAAAGGCTGTATCTTAAACAGATGTCAACCAACTGGACGGGGGAGGGAGGGGGGGGGCTCCAGAAGTAAGTTATGTAATGTCTGGACAAGTCGGCACAGTGCACATCTGCTGCTGATTTCTCGATTGCCCCTCCTGCTGCCTGAAGACAGTTAAAAAGTTGGAATGAAACAACATCTCTTTTGGTCTTAAAGCTATGCATATTTGTCCATAATTTGTCCACATTTTGCCTCCAATTTTTCCAAAAAATGTCGAAGTTTATACTAATTTCATTTTAATGTACATGGTGGCTGTGAAACCAAGAACAACTTAGGCTACACAAGATTATTTTCCGTCTTCCCTTCATATTGAAGACTTGGTGAATTGTCAGGGTAAAGGAAAGTGCAGAGTTGAAGTAGGAGAGAGAAGGGACTGGGTGGGAAGGCTGTGACAGTGGAGATGGATATGATGGGACATTGGTGATCAGCGGTTCGCTCCAGGCACTGAGCTCCGCACTGAACCAGTGCTAGACACTCATTTAAGCAGTCAAGTGGTACCGCATTCAAGTGTCACTGTTTTATCCTTTTGGATTTGCAATAAAAAAAGACTACGAGATTTTCTTTCAGTGGACAATGAAAGATGTTTAAAAAATCATAACTGTGGGGTTGGGTGGTCAGAGATAAAGCTGAGGTTGTGGTATTTGGTCAGAATAAACCCACAGTGGTTAACAGGCCCAGTGGCAGTGTCGGAGTGCTGCTACCTCCAGTAGAGCATAGAAGTGAAGTGTAGTATGACGGCATCCCTGACACATCCTCTCTGCATGGATGGGTCACCAAAATTCCTCTGATATTCTCACACAGCAAGGCTGAATGGTAACTTGAGTATGGTGATGTGTTGTTGGCTTGGAGAAAATGCTGACCTATATTCAGGGCGAAAATCCATCCATAATCAGGCGTTTCCCATAACATTATATAGGTTTGCCGACTCCTGTTGTTCAGTGCATTGAGGACATGCTCAGACTTGTTTCACAATGCATCAGTGAAGAGTGAAAATTCGTTCAGCAACTATTTCTTCAAAAGTGTAATGTTTAAAAACCATGACTAACTGAGGGAGTAGCAATCAAATCAGATTAGTGCTGCAGCCCACTTATTGAGACGTCTGCCTAATCTGTTCTAACACTCTGTCAGGCTTTCTGTTTGTGTTTCTAATCCTTTGAGTCATACAATAAGATGATGTCGATGGTGACGTTACCCATTGGTCTGTGCACTGCAGTTTGACATTTTGGTCAATGCCATCTTGTTTTTTTATGTTATTTTAGGTGGCAGTGCCCTAAAGCATACCCTGCTTTATCATCTATTTTACTCTAAATTTGACAATAATTTGCAAAATGAACATCATGTTGTATTAAAGAACACGCTAAACTAGTGATTGAGACCATGAACTTGTTAGGAAAATGTATCCTGAGGTACTAAATCAAGTGAGAAGCAGAGGCATTTTCTCATAGACTTCTGTACAATCAGACTTTGTTCTGCAACCAGTGGAGTCGCCCCATAATGGCCATTAGAAAGAATGCAGGTTTAAGGCACTTCTGCATTGGCTTCACTTGGTCCTGGAGATGACGTGTTTGTAGACTATTATAATTTACACATTTACAAGATCTTGGTGGCATTTTTCCTTGATGTTCCTTGCATATATAAATGGTTACTAATGTTCCTTCCACTCCTCCCTCCTCTTGGCTGCAGGTATGGTTCGGCGAGAAGTTCGATGCCCCGTTGCTGAGCCCCAGGAGCCCTCGCAGCCCGTTAGCACAGCGGCACGGCCCCGGCCTCGCAGACGTCTTCCAGTATGACCAGTGGCTGGCAGTGCGACATGAAGCCACCCTGGTGCCCATGCAGGAGGATTTGGCCATCTGGCTCACCGGCATGCTGGGTAAGTGCAGCTAAAAAGTACAGCTTTAAGTGGGTTTTACTCATTAAGTCTCTTTGCCCCCTCTGACTGTCTAGTATCATGTTGTATTTACATCTTTCAGGGAAAAATATGTTAATTTTCCTTTCTGATGTATTGTATATTGCTGTAGTGTAGTTACATGGATACACACAACAGAGCAGCTATGTGCCAGAACCTGTGCATATGTGAATCAACACTGGGCAGTTGCATGCTAACAGTTTCCCCCTCGAGGCTAGGAAAATACCAAAAGCACAATTGACACGGGTCTTCCATGTAATTGGATTTGAATGCTGCCATTTCCAACAGTGCCTTAGCAAACCACAGAAACAGGAGTGGAACAAAATCCCTCATTTCATCCGTCTCTACTATTATACTGACATCTATTGTCCCTTACCATACAATGGAGCAGTGAGGAAACTGAAGCTGACTGGAAACTGACTCTTTTGTTTACTGCTGAAACTGTTTTTTTTTTTAGAAGCAGTGTTCAGTTTTTCTCATAAGGAATGTGGGCAGGCATTAAACACTCAACATGAGTTATTGGTACCGTGACCGGGGTGACCTGTATCCCACATTTTAGACTTTTTAAACAGTTTCCACCGATCAGATCGTCAATCCTCAGGAGGCGGATGCTGCAGAAACAGGTGGCGTGCAGCGGATAAAGTTTCAAGCCTCAAGGCGAGGCTGTTGTAGTGAGGAAAATAAACTTTTGTATAGCAATCTTTTGTCACTTAGTGTTTTGGCTATTTTGGACATTTTGTCCTCAATGTGAATTCAGTTCACATGGCCTTTGTAAAGTTTCCCAGGGTGGTGATTTACAATAAGGGGCCATGGGAGCGCCATAAGTCCTTGTGGAGTTTGGAGTGGAGTCCTCTGTTGAAAAGCATAGTCTTTTTGTAAAGTACAATAAAAGACACCATAGAAGAAAAAATGCTTATAGACTGAAGAGGAATTTTGTATTAATCTGGGCTGTAATTATTTTGTACTAGAGATGTGGTTTGGACCTTAAAAGCAAGACAAATCCCATGTTTATAAAAGGCTCTTGCAGATGAAAAATAGGATCTTTTGCACTGTGCTGCACATTTTATTCTGTATCTTTTTCACTTTTCCAGGCGATGAGGTGAGAGCAGAGTTTTTCATGGAGGAGCTGAATAATGGCGTGAAGCTCTGCCAGCTTATCGGCGTGCTGCAGACTAAGATCGCCCAGAGCTGCCCCTCTGCACTCTGCAAGGTGAGTCAGACAGCAACTATGAAAAAAGATGGGACCATCGTCCAAAAGGCCAGCTTTCATGCTAACACACGGGGATGTTTGGGTAGAGCTCTGCTGGTCGCAGGATGAACAAACCTCTAAATCGATTCATTTGAAGTTCAGTTAGCACACATGAAATTTCTGCTGTTGTGAATCCAAATGTGAGTCATAGTGACCACCCTACAAGCTCTCAGTCATTATCGTCTGTTTTCTATCCCCATGTGTGCAAGCCTTGTACAATGATGTTGTTGATATTTTTTTAATTTTTTATGTGGTTTTATATTCCCTCACTTAACCAACTTCATATGTCTACACTTTCCATAAACATGAAGATGATGAGTCATAGTTTATTTTCTCCAACAGCTGTTCCCCACAAGGAAGATTGCATGTAAGCGGGACGCCTCTCCAGGTTCATTTTTTGCTCGGGACAACACCGCAAACTTCCTGGCCTGGTGCCGCCACGCCGGTGTGGAGGAGACCTACCTGTTTGAGTCAGAGGGCCTCGGTAAGAGCTGCAGCACATCACCCTTTAAACTGTAATCTCTTAAGATTTTTGTATTGCAAATTTTTCTGGTTCCCATTTGTAGTCTGAGTCATACTGACCAATCACGTTTGAGTGGGCTTTAGTCTCATGCAAGTAAACAGTCCATGCCTTGGAACTCATCGGCTACAATTTAGCTTTTTAAGAATGTATCTGCATTAAAATGCAGAGAAACAAACCATTCAATGTCCTTCTTCAACTCCAAATGCATTCTTGCAGGAAGTGTTGGCCCAGATGTCTGCAGGCTACACCAAAACCCCAGAAATATTGGCAGTTGCCCCCAGAAACTCAATCATCATCATACAGATAACTGATGAGTTCCAAGATTTGAAACTGTTTTCAGTTTCTGCTGCTTTTATATATTCTGAAGTAAATGCATCCTTTCTATCTTTATTATAAAGATTTTTTTATCATCGTATTGATGCACAATGTCTCTCGTCTTGCAGATGTGGTATCCATAACTGCAAGTTCTGACATAATCACAAAATGTCCATAGATAGAATTTCATTATAACAATCTATATATATATATAAAGGGCAGCTGTGATTTGGTCCAGTCCCCTATGACCCTGTAAAGGATCTATATTTTCAGGGAAAAATGCCAAATTAGCCTGCCAACTTTTTTTTCCTCCAATGAACCTTTTCTATTTGAACTCTTCTGTTGCCCTCCCTCTTCATGTCATTCACATGCAGCAGCCTCAACTCTGGTAAAATCCAGCCATCTAAAATGTGAATCTGTGACTGAGTTAATATGACCTTTTGAGTTTTTGAAAACAAGAACATTGTTTGTTTTCGGCCGATATGACCTGGCAAGGTGTTCCGCTGATTTCAATCTCTGATGTACTGCCAGAACCCACAGTAGATTATTAAAGCTTCTTCTGGTGCTCTGGCAAAGATTGACATAGTCTGTCACAACCCTACTGCTTCAACAACCACATAACAGTATTTCAAAGTTCAGGCTTCGCTAATCTAAGCAAGCAGAACGAAAGAAAAATTTTAACACAAAATGTCCTCTTAATCAACTGTTAAATCCTTTCTTACACCCATCAAACCAAGTCATGCTTTTGAATTTGAAAACTTTGGAAATGGTATCATGATGAGTTTTTCTGCATGTGCTTGGCCACTGTCTACCTGCTGGAAAAACTTTATCCGATTCAGCTTTTATTTCTTTAGCGAGTCCAGGACCGTTTTAACCATCAGGCCTGGTAAAGATAATACACCAGAGTCCTGTGCAGGCCTGTTTAAAAACAACAAATCCTTGAGGAGTTCTTTAAAGTAGGCTGTAGATCTATCTGTATACTTCTTATAAAACACCTAATATGAATATATTAAGCTCTGAGCTAGTGTCAGACTTTATATTGACGATGCTGACAGTGTAAACAGACTAAACTGTGGCTGTAAGCTCCTAATAACTTTGCGGAGCTCTTCTGTTTAAGCCTCACTTCTTAATGGTTTAATAAGATCTGTGTTGGAGAGCAATCGCCCTAAGTACTCCGTATGGGGGATCACTTCATTACAAGTAATGGCCGTCCAAAAAGAGTGATTTAGAAAGATGGCCGTTGCTGGCTGTGATTTACTTACTCTTCCATAAATATACATTTTGTTTAATGAATGTCCTTGTGTGACTTTAAAGTTGTGCTCTCCACCCCCAGAGCTCTGTTCTCTTCTGCATGAATTACCCAGCAGCCCTCAGGGAATTACTAACTTTATCTTATGTGCTCATAGTGTCACGTTTTGGACTGTAACACGTGAATTTTGTTGCACCTCATCCCTCTTAGTGCCATCCCGTTGTTCTCGCTAAAGAAAGCAGACACAGCAGCTGCTTCTCCACATTATTTAACTCTTCATTGTCGTTTTCTGCCACAGTGCTGCACAAGGAGCCTCGGCAAGTTTGTCTCTGTCTGCTGGAGATCGGCCGCATCGTCTCAAAGTAAGTCTCTGAACACTGAAGAGCTTCAAAATCAGGAACAAACCGTTTCAAACTGGTTGAAAATTTTAGAGCCAAAGATATGGAAGCCCATTTCTGCAAATGTGATGGAAAAAAAAGATTTTGTCAAAATAATGAGAAACCTTTTCAATATAGTGATTAGTGTCTAAAATAGTGACTTAGTATCCTAAAATAATGACATAGTATCTCAAAATAATGACTTAATATCATAAAATAATGACTTAATATCTCAAAATAGTGACTTAGTATCCTAAAATAATGACATAGTATCTCAAAATAATGACATAATATCATAAAATAATGACTTAATATCTCAAAATAATGACTTAATATCTCAAAATAGTGACTTAGTATCTTAAAATAATGACTTAGTATCCTAAAATAATGACTTAATATCATAAAATAATAACTTAGTGTCTCAAAATAGTGACTTAGTATCCTAAAATAATGACATAGTATTCTAAAATAATGGCTTACAATCTCAAAATAATGACCTGGTGTCCTAAAATAATGATAGTATCTCAAAATAATGACTTAGTATTCTGTCTCAATGTAGTGGCATTAGTATTTCAAAATAGTGACGTTTGTATCTTTTTGACGTAAGGTTCTCATTGGGTTGCAGTATCAAGTCATTTTTTTTAGATGCTACATCATTTCAAGGAAAATTCTCATTTTTTACAGGATCTTTTCTTTTCATCCTGTTTTTCTTTTACTCTGACTGGTCTTCCGTACGAAGGTACCAATGGGAACTGTGCTGTGTGTTGCTCAGGTACGGCGTGGAGCCTCCTGTGCTGGTCAAACTGGAGAAGGAGATCGAGCTGGAGGAGACTTTGCTGTTAACAGAAGAGCCGCCTCCGGCCGTCAAAACCTTCAGCGTGTGCTGCCAGCACGGCGGCCTTTACCAACCCGGGGTGAGTCCTGACTGATAGCTGCAACATATGAAGAGGAGATAACGACCATACTGAGTTAGCCGGACAAGTCACTGCCCCCAGAACATCTAAATTTAGTCTGGATGACGGTGTTCACTTCTGGCCACACACAGATGAGCAAAAACTAGTGTTGAAGGGCTACAGCTGATCACGTTAGCAGCACATAGGTGGTCCATGTGCGACCCAGTTGAGGCCGCTTCGTTGGCGCCCCACAGGGTATGACACATCACAGCTGACCACGTGACGCTCTGCCGGCGCCCTGTGACTCACTCACACAACCACAAGTACACACAGGGAGAAACTCACTGTTTCTGTAGCAGCCTAAATCTCTTTCACATTGCTCCTACATCAACACTTTTAAATGATCTCTGATAGATGTGTGATTCTATCAGCATCAGTGTTTGATGGTTTTATTCCCATGTCCAGTTCACTGGTTAAAACAAGGTTCCAGCACTGCCAGGGTTGGGGGTTTTATTCCCAGAGGAGACAGCTGGGCTAAAAATAACTGCACTCATTCATGTGGAAACCAACAACTAGTATATTTATTCCAAAATGCATTTCCTTTACACATTCATATTAGCCGTTTGTAAGCTGCCGCCTGCAGCACATACCAGTTATTTTAGTCCTCTGTCTCCACACTCACGCCTCATCGTTTGAGATGTTTTTAAAATATTTTTTACCATGACATGTCTCACTGCTGGTTCACTGGGTGTAATTGCATTATTGCTCACTGATGCAACAGCTTTTGTTTTTTCAGTCATCTGAGGTGATGCTGAATTATCTTCTAGCTGTAAATGTTTGGTGATAAAATGATCAAAGAGGCCAGCAAGAAGTGCACTATGGCCGCCTCATGGTCCTCTATTGTCCCTTGTAGGAGCACGGCATGGACGATCCACCCTGCAACTGCGCCAACAGAGTCTCCATTGAGTACCTGTCTGAGGGACGCTACAGACTGGGGGACAAGACCCTCTTTATTCGGGTGAGTGCTCTGAACACACACACACACACACACACACACACACACTGTTCACTTAAATAAACGGTTTCAATAAAACTACTTGTGACATGTCATATTTGGCTTTGACTTTGACTGAACATTCGCTCTCACTTTGTGATAAAAATATCAGGATATATATCATATATCGATATTCAGCCTAAATATATCAGGATATAACTTTTGGTCCATATCGCCCAGCCCTAGTGAACATTTAAAGTGGCACTTTTGCACTACAGTTTTCGTTTCTTTAAATAAAAATAATCACACACACACACACACGCACACACACACAATGCAGTGGTAGCAGACTCATGTTGGCTTGAGTCACTTCAGTCAGTCTCTGAGTTGAACCATTCAAAAGCTGCAGCCCGATCCTATCACAGCTTTTTAATGACACTATTTTTACATGCAGTATTTAAGACCTTTGACCTCAGAGTAGACAGAAGCAAGCAAAACGGGATTTCCCTTTTGTGTCTGTGAAGAACCACTGTTTCAACTGAGTTCATGAGTTTGCCTACCAGTGGTCTGAGAGAAACACAGCTCTCCTTCACTCAAACTAATATTATGTGTTGGAAATATCTCAATCTTTGAGCTTCGTTTTTATTCCTTTTTCTACAATTCTACAATGTCATTTAGCAGACGCTTTTATCCAAAGTGACTAATTGAAACTTTCGCAACCTATGATCTGTTCAAGGACTGTCAGAAAGTTCAAATTTCAACAATAATGCTTGTTTTTACAGTTTAGTTTGTATGGTAATCGGTGTCTTTTTGTCAAATGTTTCAATCCTGCCGTCAGGAAAAGCTATATACTATAATTGCAATAATCAATAAGTTTAATTTCACGAATCAAAGGCATCACTGAGTCTGTTTGAATTGGCACTGGCACATTCACTAGTACTGTATTACACAAGAGCTAAGGTACAATTTATAGTACAACTAAAAGTACTGTTTATAAGCTATTAAGATGTGGTAGTAATAGTGTGTGTGTGAGTGTGAGCTCTGGCAGAGATGCAGAGCATGCAGCAGTCTTCACTCCATCACTGCAGGCTGTGATTGGACACACGTAAGCTCGTTACCCGTTAGTGGCGTTAGGCGATTACATCATAATTACTCTGCTGTCGGTGGTGCCAAGCCCTGGGACAGACAGGCTCATTTATAGATCAGCTATTTTGGGAACTTCAAGGAATATGTCACTGTTGATTTCTGACTTCTGACATAGAGCTGGGATTATTTTTATTTAAATAAATGAAAACTGTAGTGCTAAAGTACCACTTTAAATGTTCACTAGGGCTTGGTGATATGGACCAAAGCCATATCCTGATATATTTAGGCTGAATATCAATATTCGATATACATCCTGATATTTTTATCACAAAGTGAGAGCAAATGTTCAGTCAAAGCCAAGTTTGACATGTCACAAGTATTATTGAATACTTTTTATTTAAGTGAACAGTGCACATTTAAATAAAAATTATCTTCAATAAAAAAAGCCTATTAAATAAAATAGGTCAATCTTTTTCTTAAATATATTTATAAAAGAAAAGAATAACAAACATTACAAAATAACTAAATATGACAACCCTAGTAAGGGCAGTATTTATGTATAAAGAAAAAAAAATTGGACTATATTGATATATGCGATATGGTCTAATTCCATGTCACATTTAAAAATATATCGATATATATTTTATATCGATATATCGCCCAGCCCTAATGTTTACCAACGATGTACTCCTACAAGTCCTTCAGCATCAAAAAGGAACTCAAGAAATGTTAGTCAACTAAGACTATAATGACTGACTTCTTTCCCTCCACAGATGCTTCATGGGAAACACGTGATGGTGCGTGTGGGCGGTGGTTGGGACACACTGCGTGGCTTCCTGATGAAGTACGACCCTCTGCGGGTGCTGCAGTTCACCACTCTGGAGCAGAAGATCCTTGCCTTCCAGAAAGGCCCCCCCGGCCTCGGAGGTCACCACCATGGCAACGCAGCTCCGCCCCCTCCTCCTGACATGGACCCCCTCGCCGCCGTCAACAACCTCATCTCCTCCACATCCTCCTCTTCCTCCTCCACCTCATCATCTTCCTCTAGCTCCGCCTCGGCCTGTAAGCAGGCGTCCGTGACCGCTGCAGGTCAGACGTGTCGGTCCTACGCTGCCTCCCCGGCTTGCACGCCCACGCTGCCCAGAAAAGGTTCGGCCTCAGCGCCCAAGAAGAACCTGCAGGGGGCGCCGTCATCCCCCAGGAAGCCCACCCAGCTGCCCCTGCCCACCACCACCACCAAAGGTTCCTCCTCTCTGCCCGCCACGCCGAGCTCCAAACTGTCTCCCAGCCCGGGGTGTCAGGGTGCGCAAGCCCACCGCAGAGCTCTGACTCCATCCTCCGCTCCGTCACCTGTCCCTGCAGATCCCAGCCCCGCCTCCAGCTCCGCCTCCAGACTGAAGCTCAGACCGTCACCACGCGGCCCCGCCCCTCAGCCCAGGAGCCCCGTGTGCCCCGAGCCGTCTTCCAAATGCCCCAAACCCTCCTCCCCGATCGCCACCTCCGTGCCTCGCCCCCTCACTGCACCCGCACGCGCGCCCACCCCTAAAGACGCCCGCCCCCCAACGGGCGCCAGCCAGCGCTCTCGCCTCGCACAGCGCCGCCCGGGCTCCCCGGCCTCACGCCTCCGTCTAGAAGCGGCCAGGCGGGTGCGGACGGCCACAAGAGCCGCAGCCGTGCCAACTCCCCAAACCCGGACCCCCATCCCCAGCTCACGGACAGCCTCCCCGGTGCTGCCAAAACCTTCCTGCTCCCTGCCCAAGAGCAAAGAGGTCACAGCCAAAGCCAAGGGCCCGGCCCCGACCAAGGCGGCGGCCACGGCGTCGGCTGCTGCTGCTGCTGCTGCTCCACGCGTTGCTGCTGCTGCTGCCCCCGGGCGGGTCCCAGGGGGCAACACAGGCCCTTCTCCCGCCAGCAAAGCCAATCAGAAAACACCAGCCACCACACAGAGGGCGGGGCGAAAGCAAGCGGCCACCACCAACCCCATCAACACGAAGTCCTCTCTAAAACCTGAACCAGGACAAGCCCTGGCCCCGCTGAAAACCAGCCCGAACATCAGAGCTGTCAAGACGGAGCCCAGCGTCAGCAAGAAGATCCCACAGTACAAGGGCAAAAGTGAGGATCCTTATTTTGAAATGAACAGTCGGAGGAGGCAGAAGACGTAACGGGCCGGTTGGAGAAGACTTCCCCAAAGCCAGCAGGCTGGACTCACAGCTTCTGTCACAAAGCAGCACTTGTTGGAGCTCACTTTTCTAACCCTCATCATAAAGCTTCTCATTTCTTCACAATTTATTTTTGTCTTTACTTTTTTTTTGTTTGTTTGTTACAGATACATTTTTGTATGTTATTTAATAGCCTTTTATTTTTTTATTTTGAATCCAAAAGGGTCAAAGGTGTCCTGCTTCGTACGTCTTGTCTCTGTGGTGATTTAACGGTCTTTTACGAGCGCTCAGCTAACCTGCTTAACACTAAAACTTGCACAATGTTTACATTTTCACTTTGGTTACATGTACAGCCGTTACAATGGTTTTGACTTTTAACTCAGAAAGGATAACATTTTATAGAACAAACACTAACCTCAAAGCTTCTTTTAGCTCAACACATCATGCTAGGATACAGCCATGACTTAGTGAAAGGTTTTTAGGGGAACATTTGCAGGAAATGGATCCGCTTTTATTTGTGGCAAAGCAGCTCCTGAGCCTTTTTCTTTTCTCCAATAGGTTACCAAAGTTGTGAAATTTCTGGAGTTCAGTGACACAACTGGAACACAAATCATGGTTTCTGATGAGTCTTTGTCCCCAGTGAGAACATCCTTTCCACTGGTGGACAGTCAGACAGAATACTTGTCTGATTTTTGTATAAATGATATCTAGGTGGAAGGTTTGTCTCCATGGTGCCGGACAAAGCGCCATCAGGAGCGGACCTTCCCGTCATGTGCCTTCATCAGAAATCTTCTGTTTCTGAGCGGCATTAGAATGTATTGATGATGAGGGTGGGGGTGGGGGGTTAATGGTTTTTACTGATGAATATTGCACAGTGTGTACGAGCACTCATGACTTTGGTTTCTGAGAGAAAAAGCCCGAGTCGCAGATGAACTACTGATCAAACGCCTCTTTTCTTTCTAACTCTGGAAACCCTTTTAGAGCTACTTGCTATAGACGTGTTTTATATGGTTTCTAATGTTTGTGTGTATTAAAAATCTAGTTTTCTATGTGGTGTTTGTGTATGTGTGAGTATATACAGTATATATATTATCAGTGAGGCTTTTTTCTTGTTTGGCACTTTACAGAAACCGTCTGTTTGTCAGAATTTGAATGTTGATTCTGTCGATTGTGTCTCTTGTTCCAGCTACCTTTTTGTCATTTTGATTAATAAATGGACAAGTGTTTTAAAGATTACCTCGACTATGTTGTGTTTGTTTTAATTAACATTATGCTGTTGCAAGTTGTTGCTCCAAATGTTTTTCAGGATAAATTTTCTGTCTAAAACCATAAAACTCTCTTAGCCTGGATACCAAACAAAGTCCTTCAAGTATTCAGACTGCTGGGGGAAAAACAGTCAAAAGCATTATTAATACATACAGGTAAAATACTAATGACTGGAACTTCTGTTTACTTATACGTATACACTTGCAACTTTATTGCAAAGCTGCACAATAGACAGTAGAAATGTGCTGCAGATTAAAGTGTAAATAAAACATGAAGAAAAATAAATAAATGAAACAACTCATAAACAGTATATAAATAGTTTTTAAGCCTTTGGGGTTGGTGATAAATAGCTGCTAATTTTTATTCATTTTTATTTATTTATTTTTTCTTGAAACTTGACAGACTTTATTGTTGATTCGATCATCTATAGTGTAAGTAAGCATTCCTTGTTGACATTTTGATTTAATAGGACAATGTAATGTAAAATAAGAGCACCGTGTGAGCGCAGTGACGCGTTCACCACCAGTAGATGGAGACAAACACCTCAAACTGTCAGACAGTAAAAGAAGCATTACAAAACAACCTTGTTGCGTACATTATAAACAACTCCCAAAACAAAATCATAAACATTACCACAATTGAAAAAAGATGTTTCCTGTAGTATATGATGTGTTTATTGTACACCAAAAATAATCTTATTACTGGAATTTGCACTAAATTTTGATTTGACAGCAACTTGACACTGAATGTAATATTTGTATTCATCAATTCAAAGCAGAGGTTATAACTGTAGATATTTGTTGCTTTGAATTGAATCAGCAATGATCAGTCGTCTCACCCATTACTGTAGTTCACAAACCACATCTATGCACACGTCACCAAGAATTGTTCCACAAGAAGTACAACTACCCTGTTGATAGTTGCCGCGCATTCCTCCCATGCCAAAACTTCTCTTTTGGAAAGTCATCCCACAGTGGCACTTCCAATCCTGCACTTCCCTATTTTCTAGATTGTTATTGTCTAGTTGAACAAAGGGGGCCAGGTCCTTGTTGTTGAGGCTCATCAGAAGCGTGATGATTTCTTCCCTCTGGTGCTGTCCAGTTCTGCTGAAGAAGGACAGCGAGGAGGCGACGGAGTTCCAAAACACTTCAACCGTTTCAGGTCGTGGTACAGCCTTGTTTCCCTCTTTGCCCAGATGTGTGATTACTGCAGAGGAAACCCTACGTCTCTTCTCTGGTATAGGCTGCATACATCTGGATGGAGCATTTTCATTGTTCTGCTTCACACTTGAACTGACTGATGCGTCATCATATTGTGTTGTGAGAGAGCTTAGCTGGTTATCTCTGCAGCACAGACCATAGACATGTCCATCCCTCAAATTTGTAGACTTTGCAGAGCGTTTGTCACATAAACCAACGGTCCAGTTGCAGTCCGGGGAAAGACTGATCATCCATCTCTGAATGTTAGGAACTGCCTGGGTACTACGGATTAGAAGATTGGCAGAGCATTGCCCCTGCCCACTGCTGTAGAGAACCTTCCTTTTGTCTTTGGACAGAAACATACCGAGGCCGAAAATCTGTGGGTCAAAGATCAGGTCAGAACCTGTAGCAGAGAGCTCCTGGTGGTTCTCTGGATCAACCAGAGTCAGCAGGGATCCCCAGAATTGGCCTGCCTGCTTCATCATCTTTTCCCCGTTTTGTGTTATCTCCTGAACCAGTTTGTCCCGATCACTGCCAGGCTCCAAGCCTTTCCTCAGATCCACAGCCTTGGCCTTCTCCACATCATGATGCACCTGAGAATACATCTGCAGGAACCTGAACGTGTCCTTCTCCTGCTGTGCAGCTTGCATGCTGCTCTTGCTGGTTTTGATGGACACCATCCGGGCAGAGACTGAACTCTGGACACTGGTCAGGGTGATGTCACGCAGGTTAGTCACAGCCTCAATGAGACGCACGCTACAGCGACCCAGCTTCTCTCTTTCACTCTTCTCCCACTTTTCCAGACTCAAATTCACCAGTAAGGCCTGTTGCTCACTGTTCAGCTTCTCCACAAGCTCTTTGTGGGCTGTGGAGAAGGTCTTCATATTGTGCAGACGGTGCTGGTCTTCAATGGCGCAGGAAACACACACACAGGTCATGTCATCCAAGCAGTAGTACTCCAGGAGTTTGCCATGCTGGGGGCATTTAGTGGTGCCACCTAAGCCTGCATCCCCTGAGGCCATTGGCTCGGTCAGAGGATGAGTTTGGAGTAAGATGGGAGTGGTGAGGTGGGCCTGGAGGTGCTGGACGCACATGGAGATCTCACATTTCATGCAGGTCTTCCGTGCCGGTGTCCTGTCCTCCCCTGTACACATGTCACAGAGGATAGTTTGTGGGCCCTTTGGTCGTTTGTCAGACATGTTTTCAAAAGCAGGAAGTCCTGATTTGATTTTCCTTGAAAATTGTTTTGTATTGAAGTCCTTAGGACCGTCCTTCCCTTAAGTAAGTTGCCCTTGTTGACTCTGTTTTAGCAGCAAACAGATGAAATCCGATTTCTTGAATGTAGCTGCTCACCTATTTCTGGTCTGACGACTTTACCACAGCAGCAGTTTCGTTTACTGCTAAATCAAACACTCAGAGGGTGGAGTAAGACTGCAGATAGTCTTGGTTGTAGACTTTTTATCTGGTTACGTGAGATAAGCGTCATGTGACACGTTAGAAATGAGGAAGTGGGGCGTACCCGGTGGCACACCTGGTAGAGCGCGTACCATAGAGGCATTGTCCTTGTAAGCGGACGGCCGGGGTTCAAATCTGACTCAGAGCCCTTTCCCGCATGTCTTCCCCTCTGTCTCCCCCTTCACTCTGTCCTATCGATAAAGCCCAAAAATTGGAAAAATAAATGAGGAAGTGACAGGACTTTTTTTTTTTTCAACTTCTCTTTATTGAGGTTTTTTCCATACAAAATGTTGTCCATCCTTAACTTCAAGAGGTAAATGGATATATGACTTACCACTAAGCTCCATTAAGTGATGTATTTTTGTTGCTAGACCAGCTTATGACTATCAAAGATAAATATTGAGGGAATTTTCTTCTTTTTCTTAAATTAACAACATAAAATGCATTTATGAGTTAGTAAAAAATAAAATTTAATTCCTTTTCCACATATTCTTATTTTGATCCTGACAAGAAGCAGTTCTGGTATGATAAATTATGCTGCATGTTTTCGATTTGTGTCTTTATATCCTTCATCATACCGTCTCGATAAACCTGTAGCTCGTTCCGAAGTGTTCTCACAGAAATAGGCAAATCATCTTCTCGTTCTCCGCCCGCCATCTTGCGACTTTCCTCTTTGGGGGCCGACGAAGTTTGTAAAGTTCTTTGCGCGAGTTTTTCGACTGGTGTTCTTTTTCATGGCGAAACACGTTTTGCTTTGTCTTCCGGTCAGAATGCACCTTTAATATGCTTTATGGCTGGTCTTGAACGCTAAATGTTACTAAATTTTAACGAGCTGCCTCTACCTGCTGCTCACTCCATTCGGAATTAAAGTAATGATTCAAATGATGATTCTTTTTAGATGACAGAGCAAAATTCAGAATAACTCATCAGAACACCTTCTGAATTAAACATTTTTAAACAAAATGTTTTAATCATCTGTCATTTTCAACAAAGTCAGTGCTGGAAAATGTATTCAGATCCCTTACTTCAGTAAAAGTACTAGTACCACATTGTGAAATTACTCCACTACAAGTAAGAGTCCTGCATTCAAAACTTACTGAAGTAAAAGTACAAAAGTATCAAAATGTACTTAAAGTATCAAAAATAAAAGTAATCGTTATGCAGAATGAACCCACTCAGATTGTTATTCAGTCATGGAAAAAAATGATTAAACCACCCATCTTCAATTTCTTGTTCATTTTAATACCTGGTACAACTAAAGTTACGTTTATTTGGTCAAATATAATGATAACATCAAAAATAGCTCATAAAAGTTTAATTTAAGAGCTGATATATAGACAGTTTCAATGGTTTTCTTGATAATGATTTTGGTTACTATCAAGAAAACCATGTAGCATTTCTGTTGTTATCATTATATTTGTCCAAACAAATGAAAAATACCTAAAATACCTTTAGTTGTACCAGGCATTAAAATGAAAAAGAAATTGAAGAAAAAGGGTGGTTAAATATTTTTTTCCATGACTGTATATTCAAAATGTATTATTATTATTATTATTATTATTATTATTATTATTATTATTATATAGTATTGATGCAGTGGTTTAATTTTGTCCAGGTAGGGCTCATTTTAGGTACTTAATATTTTGTTATACATAGGTTTAATTTAAAAAAAACAAAAACAAAAAAAAAACGTATTTTTTACGTTTTACGTTCATTTTTACGTTTTTCATGTTTTTTATGTTAAATCTCGACCTGAAAAGTAGCAGCTAAATGTAGTGGAGTAGAAGTAAAAAGTTACAATAAATGGAAATAAGTACAAGTACCTCAAAAGTGTTCTTAAGTACAGTACTTGAGTGAATGTACTGCACCGCTGACTATAGCTCCCACCATCTTCAGCCTCAACAGAGATAATCAGAATAAAATAAATAAATAATAAATAATAAAATAATAATAAAATCTGAATAAGTGAAAACACCTGCGATGGATACAGAAGTCCTCCAAGAGTCATCTACTGTTCTCTGCTGCCCCCTAGTGGTCCTGAAGAAACACTACACCAGGGTTGAGTTTAGGTGATTGAATTTTGTCCTTTATGTTAAATTATAAAGCGTTGGGGCGATACAAAAAATACTGTTTTAATCAGAATGTAAACTAAATGTCCATTTTCCTTTCATACATCTTTATGACAAATTACAACAGAAACAAGACTTTTATTTATTTATTATTTTAAGTTTTAAACACTGATAGAACAGTGGAGGATTTTAGTTTGGAATACGTTTCTTTGTGTTTATGTAGTAGTTGTAGTTGTAAAGTATCCAATGGTGGATTGTAATGAAGTACATTTACTATATATGTATATAGCATTACCATATATGTAACTTTATACTTCTACTCCACTACATTTAGTTGCTGGCTTTAGTTATTTTTCTTATTGAGATTTATCAAAAACATGATCAATTTGAAATTATTATGTATTTTTATAAATTAAATCACATAAATCAAAACGAGCCTTGACAACATTAACAACATTAAAATACTGCTTACATAAATGCATTAATAAAAATAATAATCCCATAATATATATATATACCTCCATCGCAGGTGTTTTCACTTATTGTGTCTGATTATCTCTGTTGAGGCTGAAGATGGTGGGAGCTACATTCACTCAAGTACTGTACTTAAGTACAATTTTGAGGTACTTGTACTTTACTTGAGTATTTCTTTTTAATGTCACTTTTTACTTCCACTTCACTACATTAAGAGGCAAATATTGTACTTTTTTTTCCTGCACTACATTTAACTGTTACTTTTAATTACTTTTCAGGTTGAGAATTAACATAAAAACATACGTCTTACACTTCGCGTCAGCTAAATGACATGTAATGTAATGTAATGTAACATGATAAACTTAATAATTATTAAACATTAAACCTGTATATGACAATATATTAGGTACTTGAGATTAGGTCTACCTGGACAACATTACACCATTGCTTAATATGGTTTGTATGTATGGTTTTCTTGATAATGATTTCGGTCATTATCAAGAAAACCATGTAAAATGTCTAGATATCATCTCTTTAATTAGTTGTACCAGGCATTAAAATGAACAATAAACTGAAGAAAAAGGGTGGTCTAATCATTTTTTTCCATGACTGAATAACAATCTGAGTGGGTCCATTCTGCATAACTTTTGAACATATTGATGGTGATTATTTTGTACTTCTGTAAGTTTTGAATGCAGGACTTTTACTTTTAGTGTAGTATTTTCAGTGTGATATGAGTATTTTTACTGAAGTAAGGGATCTGAATACTTTTTTCATTTTTACCACTGAAAGTATCACAGTGCTCTATGTATTTATGCATCTATGCTATTGACATTATAGCATTACCAGTGGAAAGATCAGACAGCTTGTACTTGTATGTATTTTATTAAATAACAAAACATGTTAAATTACAAATAACTATTGACCTCATTATACATAAACATGTCTGTTCATTGTTTTGGATTTCATTAAAAAAGTCACAGAGCAGAGAGTAGCTGAATAAAATACTGACAGGCATTTACAGGCTTAAAGACCAAGTCAAAGGTTTCAGCAGGTGTCTCAGTGCATTGTGGTCTGAAAGCTGAGCGTGAAACCCTGAGAACAGTCCCGGCACACAGATGGCAGCTTAAACACATGAAGACATAATCGGTCAATCAGACACATTAAAATCCACAGTGCAAATTACAAAAAGACTGAGTGGACTGTAAAGTTCAGTCCAATCAAAGACACACAGGTGAGCAAGAGGTTAAATATCTGTTGAGACAAAGTGAATGCAGAGAAGAATACTGTTTTCTTATTCTGTGTGAAAGCTAAAACATGAGAACTGTGCAACATTTCTGTTCATCTTGAGAAGTGTATTGTGTATGTTTATGTTGCCGAGGTTTTTTTCATTGTTTTTTTCTCCTTTCCTCTCCTCACGTTGTGCTGTATTTCTTTTCTTTCATCTCTGTCTCCCTGTCCTGTCCACCTCTGTCATATTGTATGTGTGTTTAAAGTATACGTTTGGACGGGTTGATGGCAATCTCGTTGTACTAGTACTTGTTACTCTGTGCAATGACAATAAAGGCTTCTGAACATTGTGTTTATTTACTGTCAGTTTTTGTTTTATTCCTTGTTTGTTACCTGCTTCTTCAGTTTATTGACCTGTGTGACCCCTTCATCACTTTCTAAATGGCACATTGAGAGTTAAAAACATCAAATCACCACTCAAACTTCATCCATATTCATCCAATTATCTGGGACCGCGTCGCGGGGGCAGCAGGTTAAGCAAAATATTCCAGACCTCCCTCCAAACTTCATCTGTTAAAATCTGTTAAGGTTTCATGTCAACTTTAAGGAACGCGATAATCTTAAAGGAGCAGTGTGTGGAATGTAGGAGGGTATTGGCAGAGAGTGTCTAATCACCTGAAACTAAGAATCATTGTTTGTTTTTTTTAAGCTTAAGGCCTTTACACACAGAGGATGTGACAAATCAACAACCTGAAAATGCAAATTGTTTGCTGATTAGTAACAAAACTATTTACACAGTGATGCAAATTGTAACAGTGTGTATTCAATAAATGGTTCATATATATTTGCACAGGCAGAGAAAAAGGACCAACTACCTACTACTGTTGGCAGTCTGGTAAAGTGTATCACCTAAGCTGCTGCGTTTCTTTTTGGCTAAATGCTTGGACTGAATTTGAGTTCCCTCTGGTAGACCTTCAGTCAGTGTAAATTTGTTGTGCTTTTATTGTGAAGGTAAGAACGGAAAGCGTGGATCTGGTTTGTGTTGTTTTTGTCGAAGTTGAAAAGATAAGTGTATTGTGTGGACAGAGAGGCCAGCAGAACACAAAATGGCCAAGGGCCATCACAATATGTGCTTATGTTGCTGAGGGTATTTTCATTGTTTTTTCCTCCTTTCCTCTCCTCACGTTGTGCTGTATTTCTTTTCTTTCATCTCTGTCTCCCTGTCCTGTCCACCTCTGTCATATTGTATGTGTGTTTAAAGTATACGTTTGGACGGGTTGATGGCTAATTGATGTCCTGGTACTTGTTACTCTGTGCAATGACAATAAAGGAAAATCTGACTCTGACTCTAAAGTTTACAGTCTATGTTTGGAAAACAGAGGCTCCTGGCTGTTGTTTTAAAAATCTTGTAAATACACAAGACAATGTGATTTTTACTTGCAGTGCAAAAGCTCAGAAAAATCTACTTTGTTCTGAAAAAACTCGCCGAAAAAAAGCATTGCCCTTGTTCAACATTAATTTGCGTTCTTTGTGAAAATGTACTCAGTACATCGGAAAAACATACTGAAAATTTGTTTTCTTTTTTTTAAAAAGGGGGTCCTCGGGGTGTGAAGGCTTAGAACAGAGTCGGCCATGTTTCTGCAGAAGCCCAAAATGGAAAACAAACAAAAACTGGCTCTAGAGAGAGCCTTTTACGTTTTTACATCACCTGAAAACCACCATAGGTTCTCCTACATGCTTGGAAAGAGAGGGGTGAGTGGAGGGGCATTCAGCTGGTTGCAATTTGCAGTATCACCACTAGATACCACTTAATCCTCCACACTGCTCCTTTAATTAAAGTCTGGCCTGACACTGTAGTTAAAAAACAAACTACAAGAACAACTTGGAAGTCCTGAGAGGATGCAGTTTTTTAGAGGCCAGCTGGGCAACAAAAAGCAGATATTGAATATTTTTTGTTGTATTAATCCAACTATGCACAGATAAAATGCCTCACTTTATTAATTATTAGTAGTTTGTGACTGAAGTGCAAGAAGCAGCAGACACCAAAAAGCATCAACAGCTACATTTTAGACATTCAATAATCTCAAGTTCTCCTCAACAGTTTCAGTGGTTGTTAAAAAGTCTTATAAATGTTAAATATAAGTGGTGTTCAGGGAAAAAGCTCACAGTCTTTACTCCAAAAGTTAAAAAAATTGAATCCACCTGTAGGGTGTCAGTGGTTTTGTCCTTCCTGCTGCGTTTCTACTGAAACCATCTTTCAATCAGCTGATCTGAGGTCAGGTCCTAGCACCAGTTATGAGCAATGATATTCCTCCAGATCACCAAGATGAAAAGTGCATCACAGGGATCTCAAGTCCGGACCCTGACTGTACATGTGATCCGCCTTCACATGGAGACGCTCCGAGGCTTAAAGGAGCAGAGGTGTGTGTTCTCCGGCCGGCTCCGTCTTCTTGGTGAGCTGCCGCGCTCTGGCCAGGAGCCGGCTGGGCAGCGGGGGGAAGTGGTGGCTCGGGTCCAGGACGTTGGTCCTGCGGCGCTCGCGTTCTTGCAGCCACATGAGGTACGGGCTGGGTGGGAAGAAGGGGCGGGAACGCTCACGGTACAGCTGCAGCACGATGCCGCAAACGCCGAGCACCACCCACACTGTGATCATGACGTAGTCTGATTGACGGGAGGAAGAAATTAAAAGAGAGAACTGTGTTAGGTGGAGACCAAAAGTTTGAGTTAACTGACATTTGACTTGAGCTGTGAACTCACCGATGGTTTGGAAAGGCACGTCAGTGAACACTGTGCTGTAGTTGTTGTTAAGGAAACGTTTGAGGATGTTCATAGTGATGTAGGACAGGCTGGTGTAAATGTAGGCGTTGACGGCCAGAATTACAGCGTAAGCACCAACCACGCCGCACGTGATGATGTTCCCCTGATGTCACAGAAACACAACAACGTCACACAAAAATATTCTTTTATTGTTCATTTGAAAAATGTTAAATTCGGTTTTTTTTTAGTGGGCTGTGGAGAATCCTTGCTAAAAACATGATAAAAAACTGGAATATGAGCAATTTGTAGGCGAATATTTCAAAATAAAACAGCTTAAATGTGTGTTATTGTGAGATCCCCGTTCATTCTATTTTTTACTATGAAAAATATTAAAATAAATACTAAGAACAAGTAAGGAAGAAGTAACACAAACATACACACACTGGCCACTTCATTAGGTACAGTTGAAACCAGAAGTTTACATACACTACATAAAAAGACACATATGCTTTTTTTTCTCACTGTCTGACATGAAATCAGACAATCACTTTTCCTGTTTTAGGTCCGTTAGGATTACCAAAATTAATTCTATTTGCCAAATGCCAGAATAATGAGAGAAGGATTTTTTTAGACAATTTTTTATGACTTTCTTCAAAGTCAGAAGTTTACATACACTAACATTATTATGCCTTGAAACAATTTGGGAAAGCCCAGATGATGCTGTCATGTCTTTGGAAGCTTCTGATAGGTTCATTGACAACATTAGAGTTAATTGGAGACACACCTGTGGATGTATTTTAAGGCACACCTGAAACACACTGCTTCTTTGTGTAACCTTATTGGAAAATTCGAAAGAAACCAACAAAAATATCAGGGAGATAATTGTGGACTTGCACAAGTCTGGTTCATCCTTGGGTGCAATTTCCAGATGCCTGAAGGTGCCACATTCATCTGTTCAAATAATTATACCAAAGTATAAACACCATGGGAATGTCCAGCCATCGTAGCGCTCAGGAAGGAGACGGACACTGTGTCCCAGAGATGAATGTGCTTTGGTCCAAAATGTGCATATCAACCCAAGAACAAAAGCAAAAGACCTTGTGAAGATGCTGGCTGAAGCTGGTAAGAGTGTGTCATTATCCACAGTGAAACGAGTACTGTACCAACATGGGCTGAAAGGCCACTCTGCCAGGAAGAAGCCATTACTCCAAAAGAAACATAAACAGTTTTGTCAGACCACAGGACATGTCTCCAAAAATTAAGGTCTTTGTCCCTGTGTGCATTTGCAAACTGTAATCAGGCTTTTTTGTTTCTTTTGGAGTAATGACTTCTTCCTGGCAGAGTGGCCTTTCAGCCCATGTTGGTACAGTACTCGTTTCACTGTGGATAATGACACACTCTTACCAGCTTCAGCCAGCATCTTCACAAGGTCTTTTGCTTTTGTTCTTGGGTTGATATGCACATTTTGCACCAAAGCACGTTCATCTCTGGGACACAGAACCCGTCTCCTTCCTGAGCGCTATGATGGCTGGACATTCCCATGGTGTTTATACTTGGGTATAATTATTTGAACAGATGAATGTGGAACCTTCAGGCATCTGGAAATTGCACCCAAGGATGAACCAGACTTGTGCAAGTCCACAATTATCTCCCTGATATTTTTGTTGGTTTCTTTCGAATTTTCCAATAAGGTTACACAAAGAAGCAGTGTGTTTCAGGTGTGCCTTAAAATACATCCACAGGTGTGTCTCCAATTAACTCTAATGTTGTCAATAAACCTATCAGAAGCTTCCAAAGACATGCCAGCATCATCTGGGCTTTCCCAAATTGTTTCAAGGCATAATAATGTTAGTGTATGTAAACTTCTGACTTTGAAGAAAGTCATAAAAAAATGTCTAAAAAAATCCTTCTCTCATTATTCTGGCATTTGGCAAATAGAATTAATTTTGGTAATCCTAACGGACCTAAAACAGGAAAAGTGATTGTCTGATTTCATGTCAGACAGTGAGAAAAAAAAGCATATGTGTCTTTTTATGTAGTGTATGTAAACTTCTGGTTTCAACTGTACACCTGTTCAACTGCTCGTTTACGCAAATATCTATTCAGCCAATCACATGGCAGCATCTCAATGCATTTAGACATGTTGACAAGGCAAAGACATTGTGCTGTATTTCCTTTCTTTCATCTCTGTCTCCCTGTCCTGTCCACCTCTGTCATATTATATGTGTGTTTAAGTATACGTTTGGACGGGTTGATGGCTAATTTTGTTGTCCTAGTAGTTGTTACTCTGTGCAATGACAATAAAGGAAAACCTGACTCTGACTCTAAAGTTCAAAGCGAGCATCAGAATGGAGAAGAAAGGTGATTTAAGTGACTTTTTTTTGTTTTTAGTAACACATTTTTGCAACAATTAAAACAAATACAAGCAAACCAAACACTGAGCTGCCTGGGGAGTGCACACTATTCTTACAATCTTGTAGAAAGGTACATCTTTCATTATTATTCCAGTCCAGTATCAGCATTTAGAGTCCTGTATAGGGTCCAATTTTCCCATTTCCTGTCCAGTTGTGCTCCCTGTAGCCTCAATATATGTCAATTTTTCCATTAAAAATATTTCTTCCACAATTATTATCCATTGATCTTTCGTTGGTGGTGTTTCCTTTCCCCAGTTCCTAGTGATGGCTTTCTTGCCTGCCACCAGCAGCACTTTGATCAGGTATTCATCATGAGTGATATCAATCTCTTCTGTGAATTTACCTAAATAAAGCACTAAACAAGTCTTAGGCCTATTTGCTGTAACACCCTACATACCATTTCCCAGATTACATTTATTTTTTTTAAATTTCCAAAAGATGTGACAGTGGTCTCCATTGAAAGATCCACATCCTCGCCAACATTTCTGGCAGCTGTGCAGTTAATAATAATAATAATAATAATAATAATAATAATAATGCATCAGTTTTATATAACGCTTTTCAAAATACGCAAAGACTCTTCATTTTCAGTGACATAAAAAAAACGATCGGGTTCTTCCATGCAAACTCCCACCAAATTCGCGAATTAGTGATTTAAGTGACTTAAGTGACTATGAGCATGGCATGGTTGTTGATCTGAGTATTTCACAAATTGCTCATCTACTGGGATTTGCATACTGGGACAGAGGTCAGAGGAGAATGGCCAGACTGGTTCAACAGTAACTCAAACAACCATTCATTAAAACCAAGGTCTGCAGAAGATAATCTCTTGCTAGCTAATCAAGTGGCCGATGAGTGTCATTTTTAGTACTACCACTAAATGGCGCCAGAGTAAAGTGCTGAAATCCTCAACAGACTGTGGTGTGTGGGTTGAAGTGTGAAATCAGTTACCTCTCTGGGCCAACGCACAAAGAAGAGCGGAACAGCAATCATGATGCAGCAGAACGTCACCCAGAAAACCACATCTGAACGCCTGAACACATCCAGGTCACCTGAACACAACACACACACATAGAACACACTGAATATATAATATATGGAAAGGTATTTAAGCATTAATTTAGTGAAAAATATTAGACCACCCTTGTTTTCCACAATTTCTTGTTAATTTTAATGCCTGGTACAACTAAAGGTTCATTTGTTTGGATAAATTTAATGATAACAACAAGAATAGCTGATAAGAGTTTAATTAAAGAGCTGATATCTAGACATTTTACATGGTTTTCTTGATGATGATTTTGGTTATTATCAAGAAAACCATGGAAAATGTCTAGATATCAGCTCTTAAATTAAACTCTTATGAGCTATATATTATCATTATATTTGTCCAAACAAATGTACTTTTAGTTGTATCAAAAAAAAAAATGAAGAAAAAGGGTAGTCTAATACTTTTTCCATGAATGTATTTGGCCATGACAGTATTTAAAAGCAAGTAAATCCTACAAAAACATGACGGGACAGCTTTCTTTTCCTACCAAGAGGAGTGGCGAGCACGGTGGAGGCGGTGAGGAAGCCGAGCATCAGTCCCACCACGACGATGCAGGCCATGACGGACCCGAAACGCCACCAGCTCATCACTAAGAGGACCCCGCCCACCACGCCGATTACTGCTGACACAGCCAGGCAGACTGCAGAGAGACGGAGTGGAGAGGACTGTTACTGTAGGATGTTCAAACCCTCCACATAGTGGCTTTAATCATGTAAACACACAGGAAGGCTTGGAGAGGATCAAAGTGGGGAAAACTCACTGTTATAGTTCAGTCCTGTGGTTCTGGTCATCAGCACAAAGAAGAAAAATGTTGCGAAGCTGAATCCCATGCAAAACATCTCTGCAAGAAACAATAAACAAATAAAATGCAGATTACAGTAGGGTTGGGCAATATGGACCAAAAGTCATATCCCGATATATTAAGGCTGAATATCGATATATACAATATATATCCTGATATTTTTATCGCAAAGTGAGAGCAAATGTTCAGTCAAAGCCAAATATTACAAGTCACAAGTACTTTTATTGAAACTGTTTATTTAAGCCTACATAAATTCTGTATAACAACAGGAGTACCTTTTTAAAAAAATCAAAGCTCCATAAAGTGCACATTTAAATAAAAAAAAATCTTAAAAAAATAATAAAAAATAGCCTATGAAATAAAATAGGCCAATCTTTTTTTCTGAAATAAATATATTTATATGAGAAAAGAATAACAAACATTACAAAATAACTAAATATGACAAACCCTAGTAAGGGCAGCATTTATATATAAAGCAAGGATCACAGCTCAAATTTGAACTATATCGATATGTGCGATATGGTCTAATTCCATATCACATTTAAATATATATGGATATATCTTTTATATCGATATATCGCCCAGCCCTAGATTACAGTAATTTATTCATAGAAGCAGGAAAGACATGTCTGTGATCACTCTACACAAACATCCTCCTGATAGTTCAGCTGTTGGAAATGGATCAAGCTCCCCAGAATAAACACTATCAGATCCCCTCTCTGTCTTTCTTCTCCTTCTCTCGTCACTTTGAGATCTGTCACAGCTGCTGGCAGCAGTGGTACATCACAGTCATGGGTTCACTTTGGAACAAATACATTTCTGCATCACATGAGAACCAAGCTGCTGCCACACCCGGTAAGTTGACTTTTTTACATTTATTCTACTCTAAATGAACAGGAATGAAAGTGAGAACCTCTTCTCTGTACGGTGTCGACACCACACCGGAGCTCTACTTCCGTCTGACTCGTTTTTACATCCCTAGGAGGAAGTCTAAAATGTGAAAACGTGACCTCTGACTCCACTCATCTATCCTGCTGACCCTGAGGTGAACTGTGTCTGGAAAAAAAAGCTAAGTCAGGACAAACATAACTCTTTCAGTTTGGAGTCAAAACAGAGTTGTTTTACAGACCTCAGACTTGAGAATATAGTGAACTCGAAATGACTCTTTAGTGAATCACTTTCTCACAGGAATAATGAGACCTTCCTGTATCTCACTACTGCTTCCATGTTTTGTTAACACGATAAAAACAGAAACTAGGCAGAAGAAGAAAAAGTCACCAAATCAATCCTGAAATATTAATGCTTTGCAATGGGATATTAAGCACCTGAATTCCACAACAGCATAGCCAGAAACTGTAAAAACAGAAAATATTGACTGAGTTTTAAATTTGAAGCAGTCTATAAACATGTGTAATGAATGCTTCCACCAGGATAAAGACAAGACAAATAGACAAATCTATGCTAACCATAGTGATATTTTTATAAAAACCACTTTATCCCACATATCTTGTGTAAAATTTCACCCAAAATAAAGCGTTTGTACTAAAAACAACTTTATTTTTAAATTTTGCACTCCTCTTTGTAACTGGGAAGCCATAAAGGACTCAACTGAATTTTTTATGGGAAACCTCAACTGAAGTGCAGACTGTTTACACAGAGCAGAGAGGAGAGGACAAGAGAGGCTGGAAATAGAGGTTGGAAAATTGTAAATAGTTCAATATGTGTAGCATGTGAAGCTACAATTCCCCCCCAAATATTGGTAACATTTGTGGGCTCTTGGAAAAATTCCATTTTATTCTAATTCTATAAAACAAATAATAATAAATTAAACTGGTCCTTTTTTCTTATTTTATGATTGCCATGAAACTGAATGGGGGTTGATAATATTATAATAGTCTGTTTGTTATAATAAAACCATAATAAAGTGACATAAAATTATTTCAAACTACTCACCACATTTGAAGAATCGATGCCCAAAGAAGCAGACAAACAGGCCCGCCAACCCTGTGATGGTGAAGAAAATCTTTGTAGATATCTTTCCTGCAAATTGAATAATAATAATAGAAATCGTTAAAGCAGAGCAGCTCAAGGTCTAACCTTCTCTCAGAGCATCATTTGCTTCTACAATAAGCTTCCTGCTGTTTCTGAGGGAGTTAGATGTTCTGAATTTTATCTGGAACCTACTAGACCTCAGCCTTTATTTATTGATTTCCTTATTTGAGGATTTGTTGCTTTTCTTGACTTGATAACTTTAATCAAATCAAATCAAAATTACTTTATTTATCCCAGAGGGGAAATTAAGTTAGTCTAGTAACTCTGGAGGAATGAGTCAGCCTGATGGCTTTCTATAACTTGGTAGATAATATACAAGTAATATCTTAAGATTAGACTGAAGACTGAATTTAGATTTTTTTATAAGCATTCCCTTATTTACAGTCATGGAAAAAAATATTAGACCACCCCTTTTATTCAATTTCTTGTTCATTTTAATGCCTGGTACAACTAAAGGTACATTTGTTTGGACAAATATAATGATAATAACAAAAATAGCTGATAAGAGTTTAATTTAAGAGCTGATATATAGACATTTCCCGTGTTTTTCTTCAAAATAACCAAAATCATTATCAAGAAAACCATGGAAAATGTCTAGATATCAGCTCTTAAATTAAACTCTTATCAGCTATTTTTGTTATCATTATATTTGACAAATGTACTTTTAGTTGTACCAGGCATTAAAATGAACAAGAAAGCAAGGAGAAAACAAGGGTGGTCTAATAATTTTTTCCATGACTGTAGGTTGAGAATCCCATGTCGCAAAAATACACAATAAACTAACCTAATGTTAAGGTTTTTCAAAAAGGAGTATTAAATCATTTTTGTATAATACTTAATAAAATCTTAAAATCACAACAACAAGAGCTCACCGAGAGTCTGACAGCCATCCAGAGTGGAATTGAAGCTGCAGGCGTAGGTGTGAACGGGGACGTAGGAGGCCGAGGTGTTCAACAGCGGGTCTCTGACGATGACGGAGTAGATGACACCCTGACCGGGGATGGAGTTGAACACCGCCATGGTCATATCTGATGATGACAGCGTCATGACCTGCAGGGACACGGGGCGATGAAGAGTCAGCTGTTATTTATTATTACTGTTCTTAATGTATGTAAGTGATAGGGCTGGGCAATATATCAATATATAATATATCTTGGATATATGGAATTACATACTAATGCTGCGCTTACTAGGGTTTGCTTATTTAGTTCTTTTGTAATGTTCGTTATTCTTTTCTCATATAAATATATTTATTTAGAAAAAAGATTGGCCTGTTTTATTTCATAGGCTATTTTTATTTAAGATATTTTTCTATTTAAATGTGTACTTTATGGAGCTTTGATTAAAATAAAAAATCTACTCCTATTGTCATACAGTATTTATGTTCACTTAAATAAACCGTTTCAATAAAACTACATGTGACATGTCATATTTGACTTTGACTGAACATTTGCTCTCACTTTGCGATAAAAACATCAGGATATATCGTATATCGATATTCAGCCTAAATATATCAGGATATGACTTTTGGTCCATATCGCCCAGCCCTAGTAAGTGATTGTGTTCTTGGTGCCCCACCCGTTTGCCGTTCTCCATCATGCCCTGGATGTCAGCCACAGTCTGGATGCTACTGAACAGGCTGCGCTCTGATAGGTCGTTCTCAGGCAGGAAGTACTGGTAGATGTCATAGTTGAGCCGCCAGCGCGTGTTGGTTGCTGTGGATTGGTCACAGGCCGGAGGAGTTGCTCCCCTGATGGAGGACAGACATGACAGCCTTTACTCTGGTGTCTCTATTATGCATGGAAACTTAATTCAATGAGATTTATGTTCAAATGTCATTTGGCCGACACACTGAGTCGAGGCAGAGGTAGAGATAGAGCGAGAGCGAGTGTGTGTGGGCGTAAGAGAATGAGTGTGAGAACACTTAAACTGAAACTAGACTCTGTTTAAACTTATGTAACAGCAGTCTTATTTAATCTGTGGTTGACCAGATTCTGAGTTTTGACTTTTGGATCACATACTGTCTTTACACTGCACTTATCTGTAGACTTTAGTTAGTTAGTATACAGATATTAATTCATCTGACTGTTTTGCAATAACACGAAATGATACAAGCCACGGCAGCTGCTGCCAAATACTGAAGACTTGGAAGCTTTAGGAGAGAAAATAAACAATTTAAAAGATGCACTGCTGTATTTCCTTTCTGTTTTGCATCGTTGGATATACGCTGTGTACCAATTTCATACTACAAACTAATGCTACTCAGGTTTTGACATCAACTAATTTAAATATACTCAAAATACTTAGATGCTTTCTAATGTAGTTTTTTGAATGTGCTGCTGATTTTGTACCACAATGCATTTCACAAAGAAGAGAGTTGTGTGCACGGGATAAAAAACTAAATAGTGTAAACTTATGATGGATGGGACAAGGCAGTTCCAGGAACACTCCAAAAGACAAACATCTTTACAAAGTATTGAATATTTGTTAAAAAAAAAAATTCTCTATGTGAAGATTAATACCAAACCCTGCAGCTGGATTTCAATGGCTTCATCTGTAATTCCATAGTTACACAGTTTTGTGAAGGCTTTTCAGCTTCACATATATATTTTGGATTCCTACTAGAACATGTTTGCATCGTTTTATCTTAAAGAACTCATTATTTTTCTCATACTGTCCGTCTGAATATACCTGTATACACCCTCTGTCTGAAACGCTCTGTTTTAGTGCCTGTCTCTTTAAGACCGTATCTCCAAAAAAGCCCGGTGAGCTCTGATTTGTCAGTGTTTGTGGGTCTTCTGCATCTTCAGTCTAGCAAGATCTATTTTATAATCAGAAAAGACATGGAAAAGTCACTTTCAACTTTTATGGGATCTTTGAGTAACCGATTAAGAGTCCACTGTCCAGTCAGTTATTATACATCTTTGGTCGGAGCACCTATTACCTTATTTCCTGTTAGTGGAAAAAATATATATATTTTTAATGATTTCTAGTACAGTAGCAGCAAAAATCTGTATTAGTGTATTGTATGCTATGTACAATGAGCATGTAGTAAGGAATCAGCACACTTAAATAACCAGCCATTTTGGTATTCACATGTATCTTTGATTATACTTAACTAAGTCTTAGAAGACACTGGTACATGTAGGTGTGGCCATTAAGTTGACTCCTCACCTGATATAATAACAAATCACACCAGTCAGACAAGTTGAGTTTTAACTGAACTGACCTGACAACCAACTGGCATTAAAGCACAGTCAACAAAGATACCAGTATTTGTCCAAACCAATATTGGTGATGAGCTGAAAACTTAATTTTCCACATTTCATGCATGCCGCCGGGCATTTCTGAAATTCTATCATGACACAAACTCTCAAGATATTCCTTTCCAAACCGCAACTGCAACTAATAAAAGAACTGAAAACTGCACACAGAAGCCCTTTCTTACTCAAAGGCATTCAGATAAACAAAACCTGACCTGGTTTTAAAAACAGTGAAGGATGTTCTGCTAGAAACTAGCAGGTAATAACACAACAGGAAATGACTCAACAAGTGAACAAGGTCCTCTGTTTGTCTGCGCTAAGACGGCTCTGAGACACATAACAGACATTCTTGAGAAAATGAAGCGAGTACTATCAGCAAAGTGGAGGAGGAGGGGTGTGTGTGAGACAGTGAGCACGAGATCAATTGAAAGCAGATAAACAGGGAGACGGTTTGACTGCAGGTCCTGCTGGATGTGATTTAACCACATTGAGTTATTGCTGCCTACAGCTGAACAGGCTGAACAGGAAGTTAAGAAGACAATGCCAAACTATTTGGTGTGTTACCTCTCGGATCCTAAGTTTGCTGGTGCAAAACGGATCGTGGTCTCGTAGAGGTTGTAGTGGATATAGACGTTTGGGTCGATTTCCAGGTTAAACTCTGTGTTACAAGCTCCAGGGACAGGATCTAAAAGAGAGCACAATAATCATTAGATGCTAGATCGTCAGAGGACGACAAAAAAATCACTCTTTTAAGGGTTTAGTGGCATCCTACCATGTCAGGATGACTTGCTGCGGGTGTTTCAACACATTAGGAAGGCATATTTGCAAACACGCACAATCAGTGCCACTGCTCACTCATGGTCTGCATGAGCTTCCTCAAGTTAAAAATCATGATCGTCTGAGAGTTTTTTCACTATTACTGTGCAGAAAAAGTAGCTGCAACTTCCTTGTTTTCTGACTTCTCATGCTAGACTCAGATTAAGTGGCACAAATCAGAAGAGAAGCCAAACGTAATCGCCCAAAAGAGTGTTTGACAACAAGTACCAGTGCTGGAGTATGGGAGGATGACCCCGGTGCCCGCCACTGTCTCGTTATCAGGAGAGGACAGAAACAAGGAGAGGGAGGCTTGGCCCGGCTGGAGAGCCGACAGGAGACCCGAGTCCACTGCTGTCAGAGAGGAACCCAGGCCAGGCATCTGAAACAAACACACATATCATGTTGTCAGCAAAGAGTCTGCTCAAAATCATTTTTAAACAATCAGAAATCTAGAGTCTACAGACATGTTTGCATGTTTGTCTATCAGCTTGTATTTAGGAACAGCGCTGCTTTGAGCTAAGTGCTAACACTTAGCTTTGAGCTAAGTGTTAGCACAGGTATGATAAAAGACATACTGCTACAAAAGACACGTCAAGCATAATGTATTAATATTTTCTATTTATACACAGCTAACAGCCATATTAAGCATTAGGAAAATCAGTTAGCTAGGGTGTTCAAGAACGGTCGATGATGTTAGCTTAAAATTTTGACACAGTTTGGTTAACGTCAATGTTATCTGTGATGCCAAAACTTGCAATATAATTTGCTGAGACGGAGACAGGTCTAAAAAGAAAGAAAATGTTTTTCTACAGATTTGTCTGACCAAAAAAATACTCTTTCAGTGTCAGAATGCTCAGAAGATAAGTGGCTTTTAAAAAAAATAGGTTTACTTTAGTTGACTTTGGGGTGGAAGAATCTCCTAAGTGGGCGCATGGGGCATAATGTATTCATTTTCTCTATCAATATACAGCTAACAACCATGTTTTACATTACAAAAATTAGTTAGCTAGGGTGTTTGTGAACAGTAGTTGACATCAGCTTAAAATGTTGACACAGTTTGGCTAATGTTTATGCTATCTGCATTTCTAAAATTCTCAATATAAATTGCTGTGACCGCGACAAGTATTGTCTATGGATTTGTCTGACTGGAAAATGCTATTTCAGTTTTAGAATGAAGGTAAGTGGCTTGTTAAAAACAGCTTGAATATTTACTTTTGTGACTTTGGGGCTAAAGAATCGGTCATAACCTGTACTTCACGTCTTCCATTGGGTGAATGGAGTCAGGAATTGTGGCTAGTTTTCTAAAGGGGCAAGGCAATGACGAACCCCATGTGACACAAGTGTGCCTCCTTTCTGTATCATCTCTAGTATAATGTTAGCATGCTAACATTTGCCAAACAGCAGTAAAGCTGATGGCACCCATCAGCCTTGAAGCTGAGGCTGTTGGGTGCCATTAGTTTTGCAGGTATTTGGGCAACAACCAAATTCTGACCTTGTTGGTGCTTGAGGAAAAACTTTACATGACCAAAGATATTGCAATTCATCCATTCGAGGTGGGCATGAATGTCTGTAACAAATTTCATAGCAATCCATCAAATGGCTGACACGACATTAACCTCAAAACCACAGATGTCAAGCTCATTGCATCACTAGAAGATAAGTTCAGAGATATTTTATACAGGTCAAAAATCCAATCTTCTGCCAGCACAGCCAGCAATACCTTGAAATATTTTCTGTCACACACAAAAAGGTTCTTTGTTTCATGGATTACTGTGTTTCTAACCTATAGCTCACATCACTCAGAGGATTAAGACTCACTGCAGTACACTCTAGGTGTACAGTGACATTTTTTAATGGCCAAGCTTATCTGCCTGAATCCAGACCTTTGAATCCGCCCACTCCAGTGAGTTTACTCATTCGTCTGGTATCATGACACAAAACTGCTTTTTCTCAGTACAAAAACAATCGTTCCAATAAACACCAGAGGAGAACTAACGATTAGCCAATCAGCGCCACAGGTAGGACCACAACCAGTACGTTGGCATGTCTACGCATCAGTGTGGACTTAAACTGGCGGATCCGTTGGTCTTTAGTGATTGGTTAGGGAGAATCGAGTGCCCCAACTTCATGGAAATCTGTTTAACTGAAGTTAATGTCAGACTGAAGATGAAAGCAAGGTGTAACGAGTTGGCAGTTCTGTTTGATATCAGGCTATTAGCTTATGATGAGGCTCGTGAGACTCATGAGGGAAATTATTGTGACTGTGTCTGTAAAGTGTCCTCATTTGGCATAGCAGGTAAGAAGTTCAAATAAGTCCAAAGGTTCACAGACAGCTCACAGATAAGCTTGGTGATGTTCAAAATTGTCAACAAATCCCATGAAAAGCCTAAACCAATGCCAATGAATGCATCCCATTAACAAGAATCATGTGAGTATCAAAGCCTGATGCATCTTATTGCTCTGTGCAATAAAGCTCCATTGTCGTTAAAAACTAAACTGTTAAAAAGCCAGACTTATTTTATAAAAACAAAAAATATGGGATTAAATTGGCTGAGGAGACTTACAAAACAAATATGTAATTATTTAAAAAAGGGCAAATCATTAATAAAACCATACTCAAATAATGTCAACCAAACTTAGAGTATGTTCTCAACAGCAGAAGTAGTCAAACGTGGAAGTGTGTAACACAACCACATCCTGAACTGGTGGACTCTCAGTTCACACGAACGTTGTTGAGCCACAATAGGATGTGTGTTACCAGATGGGGGAAATTAACTATTATTAAATAACTAGAATTAAACTAGAATTACTACCTCATGGTTGTATGCCTCTGCCAATGAGTCAAATTGCAGTTTACAGCCATGTCTGTCCAGACTCATGTAATATATGTAGCAAAGAACCTCTTGGTCAACACACCCTAATGGAGACCAAGTGGGGGATTACTTCGTTGCAACATATCCTACTTTGGTTGACATTTTGAAGCACATTTGGCCATGGTTCCTTTATCTGACTCTTAACTGTTACGACACCAATTTAAAAAAAAGTTAAAACGCCCAAAACATAAATAAAACAGAATGTGATAGTTTCTTAATCCGTTTGTGACATATATTCAACTGAAAACTGTATAAAACCGTATTTTAAAATCAAACTGCTGAACTTTTTTTGGGAAATATACGGAGCCCCTCTGGGTCACATGGCAGAAAAAAACGCATAAATGTGTAAATCAGATTCATAACCCTCCTTGGATTCACAATCAGCGTGCACGGGACCATTCATACACACATGCATTCTGCGGCATGGTGCATTCTGACAGGGAAGAAAACAATTAACAGCGTGCCGTTGAAATGACCACAACTCTAAAAGTTTAATTTCTGGATGACTTTGAACAACTAGAATGTAAATCATATTAGCTACATGCATGTGGTGTTAATGTGTAAAATGTTATGGTGCATTGAGTGACATCATAACAGTAGATGCTTAGAGACATTTAGATTGAACACAAACGATCACATACAGTTGAACTCATGAGAGTTATTTAATAACACGGCAACGAGTACTGATAATTATAAAGTTTGCATACTTAATAAACTGATCTGATGTGCTCTAATGGATGTTTATTCCATTTTTGTGGTGAATTGTGTTGGTCTTCATTGTAGCTAATGTTAGTAACCTGACAGAAACCGTCCTTCGGTAGAAATAACGTTACCTCAAAAGTCCCAAACGACGATTCCCAATCTGAATCTGAGGTTTCCAAATCCCTTAGCACAGAGTTTTGTCTTCTACCATGTGTCTCAGAGGGGCAACGTAGAAATATACAGACTGAAATCTGTTTTTATTTACGTTTTACACAACGTCCCAACCTTTGTTGAATCTGGGTGTGTCATCTGTTGTTTTCCATGGAAATATTTTAATAGTCTGACTCTTGAAACCTGAGAGCACAAGTTTTGGTTGCACGCACTGTTTGATGGGTTTTCTTGCTTTGCATGACTGCATGATTATATCATAACTATTTTCCCTGTCATAACTTCGCACAGACAGAAAAGGTTTAGGAGATGGAAATATTTGATGCCACAGGTCTGAGCTGGATTTCAACCCTGGACAATGTAGCTATAAGGTAGGGCTGGGCGATTTGGACCGAAAGTCATATCCCGATATATTTAGGCTGAATATCGATATATATATCCAGATATTATTTATTGCAAAGTGAGAGCAAATGTTCAGTCAAAGTCAAAGCCATATGACATGTAAACAAGTAGTTTAATTGAAACTGAAAGTGAACATAAATACTGTATAACAACAGGAGTAACGTTTAAAAAAAAATCAAAGCTCCATAAAGTGCACCTTTAATAAAAGAATATAAAATAAAATAGGCCAATCATTTTCCGAAATAAATATATTTATATGAGAAAAGAATAACGAACATTACAAAAGAACTAAATATGACAAATCCTAGTAAGGGCAGCATTTATATATAAAGAAAGAAAAAAAATTGAACTATATCGATATGATCTGATTCCATATCACATTTAAAAATATATCGATATAGCTTTTATATAGATATATCGCCAGCCCTACTATAAGGTGCCATGGAACAACAGTTAGATCGAACTGTTTATAAATTACACTTGGGATATTGAGACAGACAGCAGAGGGCAAGATATTGTTTTCAGGGAAATGTACCACATATTTTTGAGTGTGCATACGGGCATGGCAGGACTGAAGCACTGTGCCCACATAGTCTGACTCTCAGTCTAACTGTTCACATAATAACTCCATTGTAAGACTCTCATCTTGTTGTTGTAGTCAGACACTGCTGGAGTGGGTAGAGATACTCCATTTGAATTGGTTTTCCACTGAATTTATCCAATACGCCACAGAAGAAGAGCAACTTTAAACCATTATAATCATAAGTGTGTAAAGGATTAAAGGCTTAGTATGACCTCTCATTAGTCATTAACCGGAAACAGTGTTTAGTTTAGGTAACATTGTGCAATTTCTATTTTAATCTTGCCAAAATTTAATCTGGTGGAGCTTTATACAACTTGTTTGTAAACAGGAAGAAGAAATGGACATTCAGCAAATGACAACAAACATAAAAAAAGGATGTGGTTATTAGCAACTTGCAGTGAGTGAGTGATAAAAAATAAAAGGGAAAGGGAAATGAGTGATAGAGAGAGATATGGTCAAATGTGTAGTTTGTATGTTCACTCTTCATTGAGCTGTTTTTGTCTGAAAACACACCTCTTTCTCTGTGACTTTCCCTTGCAGATTTTGGCTCTAATGATTTTTCTCCTCAAAAAGAAAGAAAATAAAACTAAACTAAATAAGCTGTGTGCTCATGATGTCGGTGCAGCGTGGACCCACAGCGAGCTGTCCCCCTGAGGCTTGTGGGACTGACGCCAGGAGGTTTTCCTCAGGGCCGCCCTGTCTGCTGCTCATGACCATGTGGACTGTACATCAGCTGACTGCGACTTCTCTCAGTGGGTCAGACGACTTCGCTTACAAAGCCTCATTCATTAGGTAGAACTAACTGCCTGCTCATAATGTATGAAGCATACCTTCAGTTACCCGGTTGAGCTTGTATTTCTGCTGTAACCACAAATAGGATCACTCGATTAAAGATGTGGAGAAACTCATGATAAAAATGATTCAGCATTTGATTTGCTGATTTACCAGAAAATTTTACATGTTAAACTCTTAACGACACTGAGCTTTCATCCAGTGGACTTTACTGCCTCTCCATCTTCAAAAGACACTTTTTTATAGCGGTGTCATGCTCAGTGCAATGCACCGTGAAGAACATGCAGGCAAGCAGCACATGCTCTCAGGAAAACCAGTGGTGGTTATTGCAAAGCTGGTGGTTACAGCACAAAAAAAGCTGCATAAAAACAATGAGCTGCACGGCTGTCTCTGTATCAGCCATCTTGGCTACTGATACCCAAATCTCATGACCTTTTAACAGAACCTTATCCGTCACCTTTCAGTTCAACACTACAACCCACCAGCCTCTAGATAAACAAATATTTACCTAGATCTGGGGAGTAACACGCAGCCATTTATCTTAAAATAAGTGAATACAAGCAAGATGGAAGGCGGTTGGACAGACTGGTCTAAAGAGCTGGTTCTGTGGTTGGAGCCAGGTTGGACACACTGGAGGAGGTAGTGGAGAGATGACCTGTCAACATGTTCCAGGCCATCCTGAAATACCCAGATCATCTGCTACACAAAACCTTTATGGACCAAAAAAACAGCATTGGACGACTCCTCTCTCTCTGTTGCAGGACGGAGAGATACAAAAGATCCTTCTCTCCTACAGCCATCAGGCTGTTTAGTTCTTCAATCATTTACAGAAGAGAGAACAGATTAACTGAATTTCCCCTCGGGGATGAATAAAGTAATTTTTAATTGAATTGAATGCGTCCTGTCCAGTACAGCATAGTATCTCATTTCATTAAAGGGGACATATTATCATTATTTTCAGGTTTTGGGTTTCTATTAGGACATGTTAACATTTTTTAATGTTCAAAAAACACTTTTCCCATATGGAATATACCATTTGTCTCTTTAAGAAACTTCCTCGTGAAAGAGACTAGTCTGGTCAGTGTTTACAGGCCTTCCACATCTGCAATCTGAGCGTATCTGCACCATCATTGCAGCCAGAGAATAACTGTAATGGCACTTTCCAATGATGGGTGCATTAAAACAACAAACCCAAATATTCGATTTGGGGTTTATTGTACTAAATAAATTCAGGATGTGCAACACTTTTCAGCAGCACTGCATTAAACATGGGCAGGATTTGTAAGTAGTGAAGCTAGAGCTAGCAGCTTAGAACAAAGTCAGGAAACAAGGGAAACAGCTAGCCTGGCTCTGTCCGAATTATTACTTTATCCAACTTTTATCATACCATGTAGCAACATATTCTGTTGCAGCTTCAGTGAGTTCATGCTATTTTTTATCATATGATGAGTATAATATTATAGGGGCTGTCAGTCCAATCACACTCCTGACCTGACTAAACATGGAGGCTACTGAAGTCAGCGTTTACGGTGGAAGCCGGTGAAGTTATGAGTAGATGATAGAGAGAAGAAGGACAAGGAGAAAGGGAGCAATATTTTTAATAATGGCTTTTTGATGAGAAACGGCTGCTACTTCTGTACGGAGGTGTGTGTGGATAAGGAATTGGAGTAAGGAATGATAGGATCGTAATAGTGGAACGTGTAATCACTGCTTCTGAGTGACCTTTGCATCAGAGCTGTATCCGATTAAGGACCACATATGAAAGAGGCCCAGGTCTGATTAGAAAAAACAAAACAGATTGCATGGGATTTGTGCTGTTCACACTGATAAGATCTGAGTCACATATAAACGATATTGCCTGCAGTGTGAATGTCAGTCAGCAGATGTCTGTGACAGATGCTACTGCGATAGTCAAAGCTGAAAAGTGTGTGTGTGAGCACTTTCTCACCCTGGTGTAGGAGAGTGTGGCGTTGCGGTGCTGCGTGTGGAACTGCAGAGTGATGAAAGCGACCTCTGGAGGGATCCTGGACACCACGGCCTGCACCGTCTCATTCTGGGAGACACTTACGTTCTGGAACGTTCCCGGCAGGAAAATGACCCGGTCTGTGACGGAGAGGGAAAATTCTGATTAATCACATGATTTTATTGTAGATTGATTGTAGTGTGCTGCCTATAAACCACTCTGCTCCAGTGTCCCCATATACCCTGAGCTGGATCGGCTCAGGTGGTGTATGATACTATATAATAGCTGTAAATCTGATCACAAATACCAGCAAGCGACCAATTTTGTTCTCAAAATCAATAACTTTAAATAATTTCACGTGTAACTCTGCAGATATTCCTTTTTCTTTTTTCCAATAATGGAATCTGTGACAGAAGATGATGTCACACCAGGTGCTTTTTAAGGTGTAATAGCAACTATTTAATGCTAAAAAAGCTTCAGCATAGTCACTGTAATTAGTTCTCCCTGGTTTTTTTTAATGATCTTTCCAAGTTAACCAGGGCACTGTTACACCATTACTCAGCCTCAGATGTTTAAAATTAAGTTAAGTTTGTTTTTCCTGTTTCCTGAAATCACAGACAGCAGCTTGATGCTGAGCCAAGAAGACGACCTAAAACCAGGTCAGCAGCACATCAAGGAGGGATATTCTGGTAAAAGGCTGAATGAAGAAGTACGCTAGGTTGAGGAATGAGGTTCCAGATTGAATTACCGAAGCATGCTGCCAACATTTATTTAACAGCTTGTAAGAAATATAACAATGTGTGCAGTTTAAACATATTCAAGATTTTTACCTTTTGTTACAAAAAAATGTTTTGACCCTAATTAGCAACATGTCAGCTGCTCATTTAAGATGTTTCTTGTGAGCTAGAAAGTAAAAAAAAAAATGCATAAACAAATTATAATATAACTGTAACAGGTAGTAAAATAATTAAATTGAATTCATTTATCTTCTTACATCAGCTTTTATTTGTAAAACTTTGGACTGGCCAGTATCATCCTCTGATTATGCTTACGTCGCTCATTCATTCATTCATTCATTCATTCATTATCTTTAACCGCTTATCTGCACTCGGGTCGCGGGGGGCTGGAGCCGATCCCAGCTGACATTGGTTGACACCCTGGACAGGTTGGCAGACTATCACAGGGCTGACATATAGAGACAGACAATCAGGCTCTCATTCACTCCTACGGGCATTTTAGAGTCACCAATTAAACCTAAGCTGCATGTTTTTGGACTGTGGGAGGAAGCCGGAGTACCAGGTGAGAACCCACGCTGACACAGGAAGAACATGCAAACTGCACACAGAAAAGCAACAGGCCGGAGTCGAACTGGCAACCCTCTTTTTTTTTTTTTTAAAGACTACTTTTTTTTGGGCATTTTTATGCTTAATTAGATAGTTACAGATAGAAAAGGGGAGACAGAGGGGAAGATAGGCGGCAAAGGGACCTCAGGCCAGATTTGAACCCGGGTCCGACGCAGCAAGGACTCAGCCTTAATGGTACGTGCTCTACCAGTGTGAGCCACTAGGACGCCCCCCGACGACCCTCTTGCTGTGAGGCAAGAGTACCAACCCCTACACCACCGCTTACGTCAATGCTGTCTTATTTAAATAAAACAGTCATAATTAATCAACTACGGCTGTATTAACCATTAGCTGTCCTTCTGAGTGGAATGTGACACTTGATTTGCTGCGTAACACCGTGACCACTTCAAGTGATCACGCTGCAGCAGCCCGACCCACTGATAAGATCTGAGAATCACATGGAGTTTGACTTATAAACTAAAGAAATCTATTGCAATACTGTAGTTTTGCAATAATCAAGTAAGTGACAATGTCATTCATAAACAGCTTACCTCAGCAACTTAACAGAAATCTGGAAGAAACGTTCCCACACTATCATTTCAGCAATGACTTAATCCTATCTGCTCGCTGTTCTTAAACTTATCAGTGTGATAGTGAACTCTCACACTGATTGATTGCAGTGGGCCTCATTGTCTGTTGAGAAAGTGTTTTCTGATAACTGCTTTTAATGTTGGTTGGCTTTATTTACAACAACATATGACCTATGACCTTCCAAAATAGCTGCCTGTATTTGTACAAAGTATTTGTCCATTGACTTATACACAGATCTACATTTTGATCTGTAATTTATTAATAGGTGCTATCATATGTATGGTCTTATTGTATGTGTATGTTTGCCTACATGTGAGAGTGAGACGTGTGTCTTTCATACAGAAAGGAAGAATGTCAAGTAAAGCTCTGCAGATTTATGGCAGGTTTCACATGCTGCCTTATCCATGCTGACTGTTTGCAGGTCAGACTCCACCTCAGGAGTGACCTGCTGCCTTGATTTTTCTGACACGTGAAGAGAGAAAACAATAGACAGAAAGTGTTGATCTTCTTAAGGCTGTCTTTGTCTAAAGAAATTCTTATTTGACTAATAAGCAAACGCTTTTGTCGACTTATCAATTAGTTTATTTAATCGACAGATTTGTTCAACTGTTTCTCCACAAAGAATGATTTGCAAGCAACACTTTAAATGTTTTCTCGCACTCTTGGATATAAGTAATTTAGCATGAAAACACATTAAAAAAGACAAACATTTTCCCCCACAAAACAATGCTGATTTTAAATTAGTGATGCATATTAGAACTTCCCTCTGTGTTGTGTTTGGTGCTTTAACACTAAACACTTGGAGCTGTTAACACTAAAAGTGTATTTTTCAATTCCAGTGGAGCATTGAGTGTCCAATGAGGCTAAATGGCTTCCCCACTCAGGCTAAATGAGAATTAGGAGCAGAAACACTGGATATTTGATCATATTCTTTATAATTTATTACTGACATAAATCCCTGGTAACATAAGCCTTAAAGCTTTTGTTATATGGTAATCCCCTAGCAAAGTGTTTATTTACCATCACAGTAAATACTCTGACCTCACTTGGTTTCACTACCTAATTTCCTACAACACACACTGGTTGGATTCAAAGCCCTTAAAAGTTTGACAATGTTAGTTAGATTTTTCTTTTTAACTTTGACCAGAAAATACCTTTTTATGTTAAATTGCACATAAATAGTCAACAGCTCTACTGTTGTTATACTGTAACACATGTCATAGGACATTTACTAAATTGGGATTAAAAACTATTCTATTAACGTTCAATTTTATAAACTTTTGGGTTAGAATTGCTCTGTGATGACTCATTTACTTTAAATTCTTATTTGAAGTGTTGGGTACCAGGGGATAGGCCTAGATACGTATTTTTTACTTCAGCATACTCCCTTTTTTCGGACCAAATTTATATAAGGAAATGCATATTGAATATTAAGTTAACTGGTTCTTATATCTATCTTATTACTTAGACGGGGCAGATGCATGTATATGTATAGGGCTATATATACTATATGTGTGTAAATGTTTATATGTTTATGTACATCTGTATAATGGTATCTATGTGAGTATGTGTATGTATACGTATATGCATCTAGCCTACGCTGTTGTAGGTTATGTTGTTGTTTATTTTTCGGTTCGAAAAGAAGAATTAATAAAAAAATAAAAAAAAGATTAGACGGTAAAATATAAAGCCTTCTCTCAAGCCTATATAGGAGTCAATGGAACTCACTATATGGGGTGAGATATAATATAATAAACTGGATTATATAACGATTTGACCCAGAGTTGTTTTTGAGAAAGTATGAAGAAAATATTTACCTGCTAGCTAACGTTAGCAAAAGCTACACAACAATAACAAGTTCAGCTGTGACACTTCAGTGATTTACATACAGTAACCAATCAGAGAATTACTCAACTTACCTGTTCTACAGTGTTAGCTGATATATAAAGCTATACATATCGGCTTTAACGACAGGCAAAGATAAATAACGCTGCTTAAAGAGAGAGTTTATCAAAATGTTGTATCTAGTAACTCACTTTCCACTTGAGCCTGAACTTCACAGACCACCAGCAGCAGCAGCGGGCACCACGTCCAGCGAGACATTTTCCTCTGCTTCAACAAAACGCTTCTATCTGCTGCTCAATAAAATCATTAGCAACATCGCAGCCTCCTGTATTTGTGTCGTAGAAAAGCCTGCAAACGCAAAAGCAGCATGCTTGAGTGGACAGAGGGGTTTGACGTGCTGACAGCCCGGGCAGCCTTCTCCCTCTGCCGCTCTGACGGTGGAACGCTGCGGCTTCCGCGAGAATCTCGCACCAGGTCCCGCGATAGTTCCCCCTCCCTCTCCAAACGTTTTTTTTTAAATTACAGCTAAGATTGTAATGTATTGTATCCTTTGGCTCCCATTATATATATCTTCATAGAGATGAAGACTATTCTTCCTGGGGTCCACATTAAATCAAGCAATTATTACACAATTACATCATTACAGCATTTATGCAGAGAATAACATGAAGTCATTCATCCTAACATGATTATAATGTATGTTAACATGATTATAATATATATTAAGTAGTACAAGACATTATTATAAAAGAGTTACATGATTATAGAAGAGTTTAAGAGGTAAACATAAAATGTACCATGATGTGCAATGCTGATGTATTAACATGCTTGAGTTCAATTTAAGATGATTTCCTAATTTCCTAATAAATTTCATTTCATTCAAGAATACAACTGAATGATGCCCAACTGCTACAGACATTTATATATATTTATTCATGTTATGTATTTACTTTTTGCCTTGAATGGACAATGAACATTTGGAACAAGAAATTATTGATACAAAGGCTACCCCTGGCTTCGTACAATTTTGGTTCTAACAACTGTAAATCCATTTGTACTTGTCAATTGTTGTGAAATTCCCTAATAAAAATATAATTACAAAAAAAGAAAAGAAATAGTGGCCAAGTGGGACTTCTTCCAAAACACCCACTCTCAGACAATAGCTAGTTACTGCATCAAGCTAATTTATGCTTACAAGCACTAGTTAATGTGCATGATTATTTTAAAACAGGAAAAGGGGACTGCTGTTTTGTTAGATTTACAGAAATATATGTAATCTATTGAACTAAACACCCAAATGCTGGAGGAATGCTTTCTAATATTACTCTTCTGGCTTATTGCTAGTGATGGGCGGACCGATTCTTTTTTTATTTTTGCAGTCATCCAAAAATGAACAATGCTTTCAAAACATAAGTTTCACTAAAAGTTGACATAACGTAATCTGTGAAATTATTATTTAACTATAACTATTAAAAAAATATTCAAGTTTATTACTTTTTTTCTCTTGAAATTAGGTATTTTGTATATTTGACTAAAATTGACCAATAATAATAATCTAAAAAAAGAAAATTATATATCTTTTTTTTGCTCATGAGTTGCCTTAAAAGGTGGGGAAAAAAAAAGTTGGTAATATTTTTTTTCATGTGTCATGGTGTCCTTTTTTGATTTTTTATGCTTTTTTCCAAATATGATGTCAGTTTCTCTGTGACACTCTCGTGCCTCCCACCCCAAAAAACTACACTGTAATGCGTTCCCATTTATTGTATATAACTTTAAATTAGTAAAGATAAATGCATTGATTCAGCTTCCCACTTTGATAGGAGGAAAGCAGAAATGACAGTGACCAATAATCTGTTGTCTATTAGCATGAATGTTAAGCAATATATTTACTAGAGATAAGCTTAGCTCAGAGCAAAAATGTTCTGACACTAACAAACATGTTGATGAAGAAGGAGGTTTTAATAATTTAAAGCGTTTATTTTCACCCATCACTTCTTTTTTGCAGTTCCGCAGCAGAAAGCGTAGTTGTCGTATATTGGAGTAGTTTCTGTTTGTTGGATAGTTTTTCTATTCCTGCTTTTAAGCTGCTGAAGACAATATGTTACAGCAACGTAAACAGTGAAAGAGAGAAGTTGAGTACCTGCCCAGGCCTCCAAAAGGAACCGAAAACATTTGAGAGAAACATTTGGTCCATAATTGACTCAGCAGAGACAAATTTAATGTTTACGGATTTATTTTAACTCAAGCCCTTCTTTTACCCATTCACACATTAAAACCTCGCAGACACCACAGACTCATGCATGCTGGCAGAATTAGCAAACATAACAAAATTACCAACAAAAAAAAAAATTAGAAATGTGTGTTCACACTGCTCGTCTGTATGAGCAGACGGGGAAGCAGCTCAGCAGCATCATGCTGTAAATGCTCCAGGAGAAGGGAGGGACTGTGGATAGAATCTGTAGGGTGAAAGATGTATGTGGCAATAGACTGTACACAGTAGTGGCAGCAGGAGGAGGGGGGGGGGCAGTCACTACGGGCTCTTTAACTCTTTCGTAAGCTGACGTCAGCGCTGGTCAGCAATGGCGACAGTGACGTGCTCTCTGATGCGTCTTCTCTCTTCAGAACCAGGAAAGCCTCGCGACTGATTCCCAGCAGCTCTCGGAGTCCACTGTTCTCCAGCTACAATACACAAGCACAAATGTACAGCCATGCATTCAGATGAAACAGTACCAGCACCACTACTACTACTACTATTACTGCACTGCAAAAAAGGTGTGTCTAAAAACAAGATAAAAACACTAAATCTGAGGGAAATGATCTTGGTGCATGGACAGATAATTTCACTTGAAAAGACTTTAAGATTGTTAAATCTAGAAATAAGCATGTTGAATGCTTAAAATAAGAAATTAACGCTTAAAACAAGATACATTATCTAACACTTCTGAATCTTAGGTTTTTTTAAAATCTTGGTAAGAATCAAATCATTGTCAGTGCACTCTGCTCGGGCCAGTTCATTGCTGCTTGCAGCTTTAATTTATCTTGTTTTAAGACTTAATTTCTTATTTGAAGCATTCAACATGCTTATTTAATAATTTAATAATTGTCAAGTTAAATTATCTGTCCATGCAGCAAGATCATTTCCCTCAGATTTAGAGTTTTTATCTTGTTTTTAGACACACCTTTTTTGCAGTGTGCCACTATTGTGTACCTGGCTTTTTATTCAAAGGTCCAGTGTGAAGGATTTAGTGGCATCTAGCTGTGAGGTTGCAGACTGCAACGGAATAAATATCCCCTTCACTTACCTAAACCTTATAGGAGAACCTACAATGGCCTTTAGGTAAAGTTAAAAGGTGAAAGGCCCTCTTATGAGCTGGTGTTTAGTTTGTCTGTTCTGGGCTACAGTAGAAATATGGTGGTGCAACATAGCAGACTCCATGGAAGAGGACCCACTCCTTATGTATAACAAAAACACAACAATTCTATTGCTGCGTCTTAAATATGCTATACACTGCACACCCAATGTGTGTACTCTCATTTAACAGTGTTATACAGGTGCGTCTCAATAAATTAGAACATGATGGAAAAGTCCATTTCTAGTAGTTCAAGTCAAACAGCCCCAACCAAGTATTGAGTCATCTGGATGGACATACTTTTCAGAGACCAACATTTCCATATTAAATATACTTTTTTGGATGGACTAAGGTAAGCGTGCTGACCTCAGCTCTGCTGGCATTTTAAATACCTATACAGCAAGCATGATGAACCTCTGGAGTTTTTATACTAGACCTGAAGTGTAATCTTATACTTTGATTCAAACTGAAACGTTAATGATGTCTGTTATAAACATTGTCTTTGCTTTTGCATTATGGGATATATATGCCAGCATTGTGTCTAGTGTCCACATTGATGGCTCAAAACCAATAATTTAAACATATACCACCAGTCTTGCTCATATTTGAAATTATGGTTCCAATGTGACTATATGGTGAAAAATGCATGGAGTTGTTTTAACATAATCATCTCAGTTACGCTCTGCATTCTTTATCTGCTTTTTAAACAGAGTATCTGAAACATAATGTGTAGGAATTCATTTGTGACAGAGTTGAATCTTTTGGAAGGTTAGTAAGGTTTTGCACTTATGTAAATACAGGTGCATCTCAAATTAGAATATCATAGAAAGTTTATTTATGTCAGTAATAAATTCAAAAATTGGAAATAACACATTATATAGATCCATTACACACAGAATGAAACATTTCATGTCTTATTTTATTTAATTTCTTCTTATTCTAATGAGCATTGCTTACATTTAATGAAGACCTAAAATTCAGTGTCTCATTTTTTTTTTTTTGACTTGAACTACTGGAAATTGACTTTTCCATCATATTCTAATTTATTGAAATGCACCTTTACAATATATGTGATCATTTCTGGTGTGTGCTTTATGTTAATGGCCAGCATGCTGAAGTTAGTGATATATATAAAGAATAAAGGGGCTTCTGTGGTTTTAATCTGTTCTGCCTGCTGATGGTTTTGGTCACACATTTCTCACTACTTCATGTACTCTCAGTTAGTGTTGTTGCTGTTACGATAGCTGCTAATGTTTTCTGGAATTCCAAGTGTCATGTGAGCTAATCAGTACCACATGTCTGTCAAAGTGTGCTGTGTGGTTTAAGACTTCGTTACTATTTTTCTCTCAAGTTTTGAAGTGAGTTCCTACCTTCTCAATAATTTGGAATTTTTGGGAGTGCACGTGGAACAGGGGAGGAGATTTTCTTTTACCTCTAGCTGTTTGATCCTCTCCTCGTCTTCACATATTCGTCCCTCGTCCACCTCTATCGCCTTCCTCATCACAGAGGCCATCTCATTGATCTTGTCTATGTGTGCTTGCATTTCCTACAAAGAAGAAAAGCAAATATTAAAATAAAAGGCAGAAGAAGTCTTGGAATACATATTAAAAGTATTTAACCCTTTATAGGGCACTCCTGGAAATTGAAAATGTCAACCCTGAAGTGTTATTAGAGGATATTACAAGACTTTTTGCAAAATGTTTCATTTTTATATTGCAAATCGAGGTCAAATGAGTCATTATTATTATTATATTTTTTATAGTCTCTTTCCCACAGCAACCCTAAATAGACAATAACACATCATTTGCATCCATCACCACTTTATCTTTTTCCTTTAAACTATTTATTATCCTTTTAGACTACTTATTACATATGCGTAACGTCTGAATGTCTTTTTTAAAGCACCTTATATATGAGAAGCACACGTAAATTTAGTTGTATACTTTTTTTAACACAATGACAATTAAGGAAAGCTTGAATCTTGTATGATTTACTGATTGGTCAGATGCCACAGTGTCACTATCTGTGATGTAGAAATCCGCTCAAGTTACCAAATATGGTTCTTTGCCTGATAAAGGGTTAAAACAGTGTCACATCCTTTATCCTTATTTTTTTTAGCTTGCAATCGGGTTTGGAAAAAAGTGGCACATGTCATATCCGTTTTCCTAGCACTTGAAGGATTAAATGGGCCTCACTGACCGTGGTGTGCTGCTCCTTCAGCTGGGTCACGATGGCTGGGTCGTCTCTCTTGCTAGCCATGAGGAGCCTGAACACCTGCTCCCTGTATTTGGTCATGATGAGCTCTAACGCAGACTGGTGTTCCTCTAACGACGTCCGTAGCTCTGCAGGAAAAGAGAGAACACAGGTGTAAACATGGGCTTGTTGTAGGAGCTGTAGAAAACATCTACAAGGACATAGGGTTGTCAAAAGTATCGATACTCAAAAAAGTATCAATACTAAAACGTTGTATCCAGATACGATACTCATTTTCAAAAGCATCGATACCCCCCGACCTTTCGTTTCAAAAATACCTATTACTGATGGCCCGCATTAATGTTCGTCGTGTTATTATTAGCCATTAGCCGCAGCTAGCAATTGAAGGCTGATGTTAATGATTATAAACAACGTAAATAAATGATTAAATCAGGCACGTAGTATGCCCATATTACATTAATTGACACAGTGTCAGTATACATAAGCATAGAGTTAATAAGTTTACATAAATGTTGGTGACTGAAAAGTGTTCTTGCAAACAACCTCAAAATATTGTTCTAATTGTTATTGTTTATTGTATTTATTTATTTTGTGCTCTACCTCAGACCTGAAGCTTGTTATCATAGTTGCAGTTTCTTTTTGCACAACTGTATTTTATTATAAATATTTAACCTGTGGTTCTGTTCATTTTTACATGTTGCATTTTTCTTGTTAATAATTTTGGGGTCTTTGTTTTTATCCTTGTGGTATCTAAAATGGTATCGAGTATCGAACATTTTCCTGAGTATCATATCAAGTTTAAAATTTTAGTATCGTGACAACCCTACAACGACATGTGTCAGCTTTATGTTGCCAAACCTAACAACAGATTAACTGCCTACCTTTGTTTTCCTGCTGGAGATCTCTGATCTGACGGTTCTCCTGTTGGATTCCCAGGACCAGACTAGAACGAGGACGATGTCGCGCTACCTGGTTCAATGAGTCAATCTCCTCCTGGTACTGCCAACAAGAAACCCACTGCCATTAAACAACTGGAACATTCAATATTTTTTGCAGCAGTGTTACAGTTGCTTGCTTGCATCACTGTGTTAAACTTATTTTTCCTGTTTTCCTATAAATGTAAGACTTTACTAATCTTGTTTTTTTAAATCTATAAAAAAGAACACTCATATACAACTGTCTTCAACATAATATCATACCTGTTGCATGGCCTCCACTCGCTTGTTGAGCGATGTTGTCTGTTCGATTAACATCTCAGCTGCGTTGTCATGGTTACGAAGCCGCTCCACTAACGATTTGGCATCTGCCAAGACCTTCTCTAAAGTACAGTTCATGCCTGAGGAAATACAAGTCATTGTTACCAGGAACTATGAATGTTTAATGATTACACCAATCATGTAATAAAAGCAGGACCAATGTGTTCTCTTTTCCCCTGTCTCAATAAATATGCCTTCCTTGATTACTGGATAGAAATTCCTACATGTGAATATTTTTTCTTGTAAAGGGGACAATAGCCTGATACCCTGAAAACTTAGAAGACAGCACCTTTTGTTTGAACCCACCCATTTGTCACTGACAGGTGTTTTCTATTGCCCAGGTTAGTCATATGATTATTGAAACAATAACTAAACTACTATTAGTTTCAGCTTTGGGTTTTACCTGTGCAGACTGCATTTATAATTAGTTAGTAACAAATTTTAAGGTGAGAGATGGAAAATAAGAGCCATTGCACAAACATTATCCGTAGCCAGTACAACCTTTTGGAATGTCCTGAAGAAGAAAGAAACCACTGGTGTACTGAGCAACAGATCGCAACAACCGGTAGACCAAGGAACACATGAGCAGTTGATGACACAAACATTGAGGGATGATAAAGAGCTGTAAAGATCTACACTAAAACAACGGTCAGTGATATCACCAACAACCTCCAGAGGGCAGGAGTGAAGGTATCACAATCCAAACCCCCAAAAACAAACAACAACTGAAAGAGGCTGGGGTGAAAGTCTGGAAAAGCATCACAAAAGAAGAATGCAAAAGTTTTGGGATGTCAATGTCGCAGACTTGATGCTGTTTTTGCTAGCAAAGGATTTGTTATTAAATATTAAGTATTATTCATTTTATTCTATCTGTTCCTTTACTTTTGCTTATGTAAAACAAAATGTTTGTTTACAAAGGGTGCCATCTTCTAAGTTGTGTCTAGGTGTAAATACCTGGAAATAAAGCTGAAGTGCTGATGCTCTTGTTTAATATTCATCTTTTAATGTCAAAGCCAAATGTTTTCAGTGTAGCCTCCAGCAAAAAATTAGCTGGTTTTGGAAGGGACAGTACTTAGCATTTTAATCAGGTTTTTATCTTTGACAATAAACTGGGTTAAATAAAGTACATTATGCCTCATCCAGCTATTCATTACACCACTTACTGACTATAGAGTCATACTAACAACTAACTTACTATACATTATTATGTGCACAAGATATAAGGTTGTGTCCAACAAAAGTCACTAAAGTAAATATAACTAACATAATAGTTCAACCCATGACCATAATAAAGTGAAAAGACATAACTTATCATAGAACTAACCAAAAACACTATGTAGTAAGCTCGTGGCTAACCCTACCCCCTTCTTCTCGTTAAACCTTGTATGACAGCTGCTCTGTCAGCTAATTTGCTAAAGTTAACATTTACTCGCTCGAAGTGATAAATTTAGTTACAGTCACGCCATATTTATCTTAGCAGCAGCTAATGTAACTCATTCTGCATCATTAGTTTGGTTAACTTACGAGGAGAAATTATATTACCAACAGCACTATATCTCTGCTAACTTATTAGCTGACTTACTAGCTACACATAAGCTGTCGTGCAAATCCACTTAAGGTTCATATTACAAAAATGTTTCTCCAACTAGCTGGATGACATTAAACATAGTTCCCTCTTAACCTTAGGAATGTAGTCAAAGAATAAAAGTCGTACCTGGAGAATTCAAAGTGCAAGACATTGGAGTTAAGCTAGTCATTGAGCCACTTCCTGTTGATGTTTAGTAGCTAACATTAGCTACAGGCTAACATTCGTCCCCATCAAGCAGCAACAAGTCGAGGTTTAGTTGCAGTACTATTCCTTTTTAAAACACAAGCAGAAGTCTGTGGGCATGAACTTTAAACTTGATCTAAATCCGTCTTGATATGATTGAAGTAGCTGCAGCTATCATAAACGATAATATGCTAACCAAAGCTTCCAAGTCCCGCGAGATTTTTGGATATCAGGACATTCTCGCGAGAACGACGGGCAGCGGTGTTTTATTAAAGAAATATGGCGGACAGGCTAACGCAGCTCCAAGACGCTGTCAACTCGGTAAGGCAAATTTTGGCGTTTTTAAACGAGAACTAACAAAATGATACTATACTTTAAGCTAGTTATATATTCCGAAGGAGGTTGGCAGTGCTGAGCAGTAGCCATATTTCTTTATTAACTTGTTAACATAGCTAACTTACATGACGGGGTAGCTAACGACCACATAGAATGTATAAACAATGCTAACGACCAGGGGCCTGTTACTTTACCACCAACAAGTTCAGCTTCAGGTTATACTGCTTACAGGAGCATTTACTACAGTATTGTAGTCTTAAAACATTGAACATTCAAAGTGACTTTTATTATTATTATTATTATTATTATATTATTATTATATAACGTGCAATTAATATTATATATGTGTATATATATATATATACATATATAATATTAATTGCACGTTTTGTTAATTTACAAACGTGAACATGTCCAACAAGCTCTAAATGTCTATACTAAATCAAGATAAATGAAAAGATAAATAAATCTTCAGTTCAGCTCATCATTCTAGCCATTTACTTCAATATCATTTTTCTCAAGGAAATTACAGAAAACCTTCCAGATTTTCCAAAACTTGTAAATCTTGTTTGGTGGTGTAGCTTATCTTTTTTAAAGCCAAGTAGAAAGACATCACTGTTAGTAGTAGTGACTTATATTTAGTTGCAAACCAGTGGCCTACTGGTAGCCTCAACAGCTTGCATCATGCTTGAAACAAAGTGTAATATTTCTAATGTTTCGTGTCCAGCTTGCAGATCAGTTTTGTAATGCCATCGGAGTCCTGCAGCAATGTGCGCCTCCTGCCTCCTTCAGTAACATCCAGACGGCTATCAACAGAGACCAGCCGGCCAACCCTACCGAAGGTGATTTATATTGTCTTTTTGTTATTTTCGTTATTTACCTTTCTTTCTTCTCATTTAATATGTTTGCCTCTTAACTTTTTCTGGTTGATATTATTGATGTACCATACCAATTTTGACCTATTTCAAATTGATGGGGTCTTACCAGATGCAACTCATCCATAACGCATATAGTAATATACTACTGCCCAGAGTTTGGCATCATTTGCAGCAACTCAATTTTAGTTGTTTCCATAATCACTGAACATTGACTTTAGAGCTGCAACAATTATTCAATTAATCGAACAATCATCGATTATTAAATTAATCGTTAACTATTTTGATAAGCGATTAATTGGTTTGAGCAGTTTTTTTTTGAAGACAATAAGTCCAAATTCTCTGATTTCAGCTTCTTCAATGTGAATATTTCTGGTTTGTTTGTTCCTTTATGACAATAAACTGAATATCTCTTTGGTATGTGGACAAATATGAGATTTGAGGATGTCATCTTGTGGTTTGGGAAACACTGATTGATATTTTTCAACATTTTATTGACCAAACAAGTAATCGGTTAATCGTTTAAATAATCGACAGTTTAATCGATAATGAAAATAATCGTTAGTTTCAGCCCTAGTTGTTTCCTTAAGCACTGAACATTGATTTCTTCCCACATATATCTCTATCCCCTTAATAACTGTCTCATCTGTTTACTAATGACTAATCAGATTGAGAAACATGACTTGTTTTGCATTGTAATTACATTTTTGTTTAATCTTTCCACAGAATATGCACAGCTATTTGCAGCGCTGATCGCCAGAACAGCCAAAGATGTGGATGTACTAATCGACTCTCTGCCCAGTGAAGAGTCCACAGCAGCTCTGCAGGTCAGCACATTCACAAGAACCTTTCACAGATTTCAGTTATAGTTGATGAACACATAGAAAATGTCAGTTATCATTTCTAGCTTTTAGTCAGTAGAGGGAGCCAGCTAAACACTTGGACAGCAGCTTTCTATATTGATGGCTCAAGACTCAGCTCAGGAGTATAAAACACACAACTAAGAGAACAAAGATGATTTGAAAGATTCTCAGGCAGCTCTTCTGGCTATATATAAGAAGCCTAGATGATAATAATATATCCTTGGATAAACTTTAATTACTGACACATGCAAACTGATCAATCAGTTTATTACATACCCTGTAGATATTCATTTCTCTTCTCTAACACTTGTAAATAAATGTTTATACTGTAGTTTGAGATTTGATCATTTGAAGACAGACTCAGATCAGTATAGAATCTGAAAATGAACTGCAGTTGTCGGCAAATGACAATAACTTATCAGAAGAATATTTTATTTAGTGTTTTTCAGTACCAGTGGATTTTATGAGCTGCCTTTTAAATTTGTCTTATTTAGTTTGCAATAAAAATAGCGAGGGAATGTTGCTGTTATTCCTATGTTAAGTCCTTTCCTGAAAGTAGAAGGTGTATGTATATGTATATCTGGAATTACTATTTGCATAGCTATTTAAATGAGGCGGAGTTGTGTTTCCAGTATATTTTTGAGCGCAGATGTTTCCATGAGATTCAAAGTTACATCAGCATTACAGCAGCTCTTCGTGAACTAAAATCCACAGACTCAAAGCATGTCATGTCACTCAGAAGTTGAGAAGTGGAAGTTTCATAGCTGAGTGCAACATAGAGTGCTGCAAATTGTCCAGCACAAACATTATTGTTTTTTAACATTGTAATAATGATTTGACTAAAAAAAAGTGTTCCCTAGCTGGCTACTTTTTCCTACTGGCTGGCTACTCAATGTCTAAGTGGAGCCCTGACTGTTGGAGTGTAAAGAAAAATAAACATTCACAGAGTGATAAGAGTGATAACACGTGTCAGATGCTATTTTGCACCGATCTGAATACAGGTCTGCCTTGAGATTTTGCTTTGCATTTTGATGTTCCTTGGGGACAAAAAGGTTGAAAAACACTGCTCTAAATAACCACAAGATGTTTGAAGGTTTTCCAATAACATAGAAAAGTACTTTATTAATTCTAGTTGGAAATTGCAGCCAAGTCAGACATGATTCATAAAACAAACGGGAAACGGGAATTGAAGAAATAGAAAATAGCATTAATGACAACACAAATGATTAAAGTCCTCACTAGGAAGTAACTTTAAAATGAAAAGGGAACCATGTTATAATTCTAAATTAGGATTGTACTGAAAATCCTTATTTCGAATAAAGGGAATTCTCGGATTTACAAGCTTCACTGCTACATAGTTATTTTCCTTTAAAAAAAAAAAAAAAAAAAAATTCCTATTTCCTTGGAGAGCTGATAGTGTGGTCCCACAAATGTCCCGCTGTATTGCCTGAAAGATCTGTGCCAGCTTTTCGCCTTAGGGCGTTCATAGTGATCCCGCGAAGGCGTGATATTCGTGCCCTTTCATAGTGCAATCTATTGTCGTGGAACGAGGTGGGAGGAGACGATAGTGACGTGCGACAGAGCAGCAGCAGTGCTGCACAGTAGCACAGTGCTAATAGACTACACAGTTGGCTCTGTAACAGTACAGTGTGTATGTGCTGCGGCAGTATGTGTTCAGTTAGCGACCTCCATTTGTTTACAACAAGCACTGGACACTCAGTGACGACGGTTTGTTTACGATCAGCAGCGGACACCACTTGTGCAGGTAGCATGCTGGTTTGTTGATTCGATGACTGTCGGACCAAGTGGGAGGTGTGTTAGACGTCACGCGTGACGTCAAATATCCCACTTCACCCCGATGGCCCGTTTATAGTGGTCCCGCTTCCAACAGTCGCACCAATTTTCTGCCTCTGTCACTACCTCTGGAGGCGGAAAATTGGTGGGATCATTTGATCCCGGCATCCCGCCTCTGGCACATTCATAGCGCAGGCAAGACGTTACAGAGCCGTAAATGTCCCAGGAATGTTCCCATGAAACGGCACTATAAAAGGAGCTGATTACCTCAGCCCTGCTCTTGCTCTCTCCCTGTTTATAGGATCACAAATGAGACAAGTCGCTAGGTAGTGCATCCTGTGGTTCCTTTGGTCACTCCCCGCTGCAAGGAGACTTTGCAGGGAGAGCGAGGCAGATTAAACAAGTCAAGAACACTCCTACCCATCACTGGAATCCATTTCTTTAAATAGTAGAATACTGATAATTCTAGTGTGGCCTCCTCTTTATCTGCTAACATGCAGAAAAAACAAGTTTAAAGAGAGTTACTAAACATGAAGAGAAAAGAGCTGTGCAGCATTTGTATGTTGGTTGCTTGGTAATATTCTATACACCCAGTTAGAGCAAATATTGATACTGCATACTTTCTTGCATTGGTATAGAAATGTGCCTTCTTGGATTTGCTTGTATGAGTGCTGGGATTTATATATACAGAGTGGCATAAGTGTGATAAGATATAGTGTTTGGTGACAAGACTTCATATGACATCCAATAAATCGATTTCAAAGTCAATTTCACTTGTATCAATACAAAGAACGTATTGGCTTGTCATAGTATAAAAAGCACTGGTGGTACTAATGCCTTACTAATGACACTGTGAGTGTCACAGTGAGCCAGAATGCACTATACCAGCAACCTGAAACTAAAGCAGATAATTGAAATTGAGCAGTCATTCATTTTATTACCTACACCCTGTCTGTATAGTTTTAATGTCTTATTTCAACCATCATGAATCTTTAATTGTTATGATTTGACAATTTCTGTTCAAACTAATAAACTGTAGCGTATAACCCCAACGTAGACTTAGTGATTCCCAATACAGCATGATAGGTATGTTGGTTTATGCAAATGTGAGAAACAATCTAAATCAACTGTGCCAATATCTCCACATTACTGAAGCTCATAAGCACTGCTGACATAACAGTAAATTTCCTGTGCAAAAACCCATTTCAATGCCTCCCGTGTGTAAAGGCAAAGAAACTGTCAATAAAATATTTTAAAAAGTATAATGATCAGCTGAAGGGAAAGCTCCTGGAAAAAAGTGGTGTGTGTACCACCCCGAACCTTCATGCAATGACCAGTCAATTACAGCTGAACGAACTGGCAGCTTTCTCTCAACAGCACAAACAAACATTGATCAGACCTACAGAGTATAATACAGATGGTTGCCTTATTTTTTCAATTAATTCTAGTGGTATCTGGTAGAGATGGGCTGATGGGTATCATCCACCAGCCCAATATTGTGATTTCTTATCTTTTTTTTTTTTTTACAGTCAATGGAACACACTCATGTCTGGTGAATGTTTCAATTGATAAGATGACAGAAATTCTTGATTTATGGTGGATTTAACTCCAGGTTTTGTGCCCATATGATTTAATCAGTTTTGCTGAGCAGACGAGACAAATAGGCCTGCTATGCTTTCTTGTTTTTTAATCTATGGTGACATAAAGAAGTAGAGTCAGGCTTTTTTCATGATGCCGTTTGTCACCAGTGCATCAGGCAAGTTGGGGAGAGAAAGAGGCACATCAATCAGAGCTTCCTGTGATAAATATAGAGGCTTTAGAATAAAGGATGTTGCTTATTTGGATTGGTGTAAATCCTGGCACTTAAAGTTTGTACTGTTTGCATGTGCTTGGCTCATTTGAACCCTCCTGTGGTCCTTTGGTCCTTTTTGACCCCAAATCATTTTCAACATACGATTAATAAAGGTTAACTTTCATAGAATTGCTTGAAATTTGCAAACATAGTCAAACTTGAAAATTAGGCCCTAATTTTGTATATTTGACTAAAACCAACCAAAATAATAATAAAAAAAGAAAATTATATATCAATGTGTTGGTCATGAGTTGCAATAAAAGGTGGAAAAAAAGTTGTTAATAATGTTTTTCTACATGTCTTAAAAACCAGTGTGATGTCATGGGGTCCTTTTTGACCCCTGAGGACCATGGATGTGATTTTTTTTTTTTTTTTTTTTTTTTTTTTGCTGACATCCAAAAATGAAAAAAGTTGACACAACCTACTCAATGCATTCCCATCAAGAAGTTATTATTTCACTATAACTATTAAAAAAATATTCAGGTTTCATTACTTTTTTCCCTCTTAAAATTAGGTCTAATTTTGTATATTTGACTAAAATTGACCAATAATAATGTAAAAGATTTGAAAATTGTATATCAATTTTTTGGTCATGACTTTCCTTAAAAGGTGGAAATAAAAGATGGTAATAATTTTTTTCTACATGTCCTAAAAACAGTCTAATGTCATGGGGTGCTTTTTGACCCCTGAGGACCATGGGTGTATAGTCGACGGGAGGACAACACAAGGGTTAAAGCATCAAAACGCCATTTTCTTTATTAAGTTGTTGTTTTTTTAATTCTCGCATTATTAATTTGATGCACAGAAGCACAGAAAAATCCCGCCACCTGTTATTGTAAGAGGATGTAACGTGCTGTTCTCTCTTGTCAGGCGGCCAGTCTGCGGCAGCTGGAGGAGGAGAACCATGACGCAGCAGCTCGGCTGGAGGAGGTGGTTTACCGCGGCGATATGCTGCTGGAGAAGATCCAGAGCGCCCTGGCTGACATTGCCCAGTCTCAACTCCGCACCCGGAATGGAGCACCGAGCCAGGCCTCGCCAGCCGAATCCTGACCCCCCGCAGTGTGAATAATACAGTTTTGGACAATTTCGATTTCACATGCTTTGACACCCACAGACATCAGCTGCAAGCCTCAAAACACACAAGTCAGCCAAATGTCTGTTAAGGAAACGTGAAGTGCCATAAGGTCAAAGAAACATCATTTGGTTGCTCCAGTGTTATTGTCACACAGCAGCCACTGGTCTCAAGGCAAACAGAGGCAAAATGAGTGTAAAATGTCTTCATATACACATCGTTCTGTAGATGGACCTTTTGTGCTCATACAAAAATACTTCAAAAAGACCCTGGTCTGAATGTGTGAATGGTTTTGCTTTTTATGTTGTATGTCTGTGTTGTATATTAAGTCTATGTTTTTTGTAGATATTTATAAATGAAATGATTAAAATTCTTGCTTTGGAGTATCTTGACTGAAAAACCTCAACACTCTTCAGACCAGTGTAAAATCCCACTCAGCTCATTCTAACTCTGAAGCCCTGTTCTTTTTTTTTTTTTTTTTTTTTTAAATAAAGCTTGAACAAAGACTTTGGAGATTTAATTTGTTACACGATTGATATCTTTAGAACTGATCTTTAGTTTGACAGAATAGTTCTATGTTTTTCTTAGAGAACAGCATGCAACTTTTATTATTACAATCCTTGTCATTCATACATGTCATCAAAGAATTATACAAACAATGATAAATCATGGGTTTGCAGGAGATATGAAGTCAACACAATGATCTGATGAATTATGCACTTTTTGTTGCAATGATGTCACTTTCAATGTGACCCTACTTCTGCTTTTTAATATACTGTTGCTGCACAGTTAGAACCTCTTTACAATGTCAATTGTTTTTAGGAACTAAGCTGTGGTTTGAGTGTATTTCTTCATGTTTGATTTTGTAAGTAAGCTAAGAATAGTAAGGGGGAAAATGACAAGCTGCCAGTTGGCAAGAAAGACCAAAAATGCATTTCAGATGAATTCGTGGTGTATTTTGTACTTTTTACTTAAATTGCTTACTCAAATTCATGTGCTTTCCTGAGATGACCTGGGTGGTCCCAAACTGATTCATAGAACAGCAAAAGTGTATTTTATATGATTTCTTTTAAAGGTCTCATATTGGAAAAGTGAAGCCAATGTGGGAGTGCCTTTAACCTGCATTCTTTTTAATGGACAGCGGGGGGCGACTACTCTGGATGCAAAATGAAGTCCATAAAATGACACAACTTCTCACTTGATTTATTACCTCAGTTAACATTTTCCTCATGAGTTTATGGTCTCAATCACTAGTTTCAAGTCTTCTTCAGTACAGCATGATGTTCAGTTTGTAAATTATAGTTCAATTCAGAGTAAAATAGACAGTAAGGCAGGGTGTACTTGAGGGAGGGGCTACCAAATGATTGACATGCTACTATAACAGTGCACACTATAACAGTGTGTTTTCTTTAAAATGTTCCAGTATGTTTTCAGTTCATCAAAGTTTTTCATCAAACATTTTGGTCGCCTAATTGCTCACTGTGTGGTTGGACTAAAAGACACAGAAGAGTTGGCTTTTTATTTTGGATGAGGGTTGACCCTTGCTAACCAAGCTAGCCAGCTGCTGCTAGCATAAGCTGATGACTTTCCGACTCCTGTCCATTTTGCACATGCACTGGTTGCAAAAAAACAAAAAGAAAACAACAAACAACAAACAAAAGATGGCCATTACCAAAACATCAAACTCAAGGCTTGAAAAACCAGCTGATGCTCCAAAATCCAATGGGTGACATTATTTTTTTTACAGCCTATGGTCAATACGGTTGTGTTCAGACAGACAGTTTGAGAAAAATAAGGCATTTTTTGGACATTAAAACAAATGAAATCCAAAATACAGGCATGAATTTTAAAAATGTGCATAATAGGCCCACTGTAAACTTAATCAAGTAGCCTCTTTGCCTCAGCTAACAATTTTATAAACAGGCTGAATCTTTTAAAAAAATCATTATGTACTTGAAATGTTAATATCTGAAAATCACCATTGCTGTACTTAAAGTGTTTTCACACAACAGCAGTCCTGTTGCCTGTGGTCTTAATTTCATTCAAATTAAAATGTGGTTCAGTGGTCTGAGTCCGTTTCAGGCTGAGCTTTATGAAGCTTAGGCTGCAGGCCAGAGAATTTATAGGCCAAACCTAAATATAGGTGCTGTGTCACAACTCAGTGGGCTCCATTGATGCAAGAAATATAAAAACAGCCTTGTCTGCTGGGCACCACACCCAGACGTGTTAACAGGGTCCACCCAGCTCTGTGCATGTTGACATCATGGCTCTTACCGTAAAAACACTCGTCCAAATAAGGAGATGTATGACAGAGAAACCAGCCTGAACTGCCCTTTACTGTGTTTTGGTCAACACAAGATTGTTGTTGTCGGTGTTACAAATGTATTATCTACTGTTTCCTTCATTGTTAGTTTTCATTCATTTTGACTGCATACACCTGTTCTTTGTCCTGACCTTTGGCATACAGACACAAGTGAACAAGGAAATGAAAGTTGAAATAAAAAGATAAAGTAAATACATATATATGCATCTTTGTTGGGATGATTGAAGGAACCAAAGAAATTCCTGTGGAATTTCTAGATTGCAACATTGAACATGTTTTTACATATTTTGGGCCAAACGATGCAGTTATCTTAAAACGTTAAACTAAAGGTCTCAAATCTTGCCTTCACAGAAATATCTCGTTCAAATGTTCCTAAATGTCTGTCTTTGGTACTCAATCATGATTTTTATTTTATTTATTTTGATTGTGTCTTATCTCCTGTATTGTCAGTAGGCAAAAGTGTCCAATGATTATGTGTATAGATTAGAGCTGCAACAATTATTCGATTAATGGAACAATAATCGATAATCGTCAGCTATTTTGATCATCCAATAATTGGCTTGAGCAGTTTTTTAAAGACAATAAGTCCAAATTCTCTGATTTTAGCTTCTTCAATATGAGTATTTCTGGTTTCTTTGTTCCTTTCTGACAATAAACTGAATATCTCTTTGGTTTGTGAACAAAACAAGAGATTTGAGGACGTCATCTTGTGGTTTGGGAAACAGTTATTGATATTTTTCAACATTTTCTTGACCAAACAACTTGACCAATCGATTTATCCTTTAAATAATCGACAGATTCATCGATAATGAAAATAACCTTTAGTTGCAGCCCTAGTATAGATGACAGTTTTGTATTTGTATAGCAAATACATTTTTTTTTGTAAATGTCTCTTGGTCAACTATAGCAATTAAAAAATCGCAATTTGTATTTTTGCTCACAATGTGACCTTTTATTGACCTTAGATACCCTCTTGTAGTTTACAGGCATTTCCTATTTATGTATAAAGAAAACAATTTCTTTTTTAATGTTGTTTGTGTAATATGATTGTAATTTTTTTTTTTAAATAATACTATTTTTTTCGTAAGGGTTTGCACTAAGCATTACCATTAAAATTATGTAACAAAGCTTACAACCACTATAGCTACAGTCCAGCCGTTCATTGCTGCAAAGGCTTGCTAGCCAGATGAACCTGCGTCTTGGAGCACAACCCTTGCGGGGCGGTTCAAATCTTCTGATTGGCTGAAGGACATGTCACTCCCTTGTATAGTGCGCAGATGATTGGTCAGTGGAAACCACAGGCCCTTTCCCTAGTTGGTTATTGGTTGTGGCCAACGTCAATCAAATCTACGTCATTGCGTTGCCGGAGCGTCTGATGAGCCCGACGGTCCCAGGAAGCAACGGTGCTTATTTCATATTTCATAGCGATAAAGACGGGGGTAATCGCTGCATTTCGAGGTCAGGGGGTAAAAATAAAGAAAGTGAAATAATTTTAAATAATTTCCGGTTAGCTCACTGTCCACGTCAGAGGACTTTTGTTATGATTTGTCGTTGAAATGGGCGATGTTTATTGTGCAGCCTGATAAGTTCCTCTAAAGGGTGGTGAATAACTGGAGCCTCTAGCCTTCAACTGCCTAAATATTAGGCAGAAAACACATATTTCTCTTATATCGTGCGGTGGCGGCAGCCAATAATTGACTCTGGAGCAGGACACGGAGGTAAGTGAACATATTTCCCACAGAAGGCTCTTTAATTGAATGCTGTCATGGAACCTGCCAGACACAGACGCGAAGGGAATATCGTCACACTGTTAAAATAATCGCCTAAGTCATTTTTTTTGTCAAAATAGTTGTTGTTTTTTGCCTAAATCATCTCCTCATGACGCCGGCCACCTATGGTAAATCACCTACATCCTCTGTTGATCAGATCATGTGATTTTACCCCTTTAAGATAATGGCCTATGTCAAGTGTGTGACTTAAGCGGATTTATTATGCCCAAGTCAAAATAAAATGTGACTTAGGCAATTTTTTTAACATGCCTTTGTGACTTAAGCAAGATATGGTAACAGTCTATTTTGAAGTGTCTATGTCTACATAAGAGTGACATGAGCGTGTCATAAACATGACATGGGATGTGTCATGAACATTAATGACACTTTGAAGTAACATTAATGCTCATGATACTTGTCATGTTTCTGACAGGCTTGTGTGACTCTTATGTAGACACCTTCAAAATAAAGTGTTGCCATATCTTGCTTAAGTCACAAAGGCATGTTCAAAAATGCCTAAGTCATTAATTTCTCTTAAGTTACATCATTTACACACAGTGTTATTACTATGCCAACAGGCATCCTTTGTTACATCCTTTTTGAGTGAAATGATCAATAAATATCATATGTTACACTTTTGGTAAAGTTTTTGTGTTTCCTGCAAAACTTGAAAAAATGAGTTGGGCGATTATTTTAACAAGGTGACGATATAATGTAGCTCATGCAGGTGTTATGTCCTTACTAGTTTTTCAAACTAACTGGTGCCTGTACTGGTTTTGGTTATAATCAATAAAAACATTGAAAATGTCTAGATATCAGATCTTAAATTTACCTGTTATGAGCTATTTCTGTTGTTATTGTTATATTTGTCCAAACAAATGTACCTTTTTTATACACAGGTAGCCACCATCTCTGCAGGTGGACCAAATGTAATTAGGCACACTGTATTAAATTCACAGTTACACAGCATGACAGGTACATAAAACATAAAAAGAAGTCACACATTACATTTATTTAGTCGACTTACAATTTGAAATGCTGTGTAAACATAAATGTCAATATATTTTAAATTAATGTATTTTTGGCATTTCTTTCCAATTATGAAGCATGTTACGAATTATATATTAATACTGTATGCAGCAAATATATTGTCATATGACATGTAATATCAATATAGTACTACATAATGTTAGGGATATTACTGAATAATTCATACACACCATTCAGTTCCTATTGTTAGAATCTTATGGTGAAACAAAAGTGGTTGTTTAGCTTAACAATATAACAATAACAATATATGTTATTTTTGTTTTCGCCGTTTCTGTGTGTGTGTGTGTGTGTGTGTGTGTGTGTGTGTGTGTGTGTGTGTGTGTGTGTGTGTGAGTGTGAGCGGCCCATTCCTCTCTCTGGCGTCATGACTGAGCCCTTTCATTCAGGACGGAAAGGGTTTCCTGTCCAGTCACTTACAGCACTTGAAGGGTGGAGTGTGTCTGAGTGTGTGTATTTTCCACACACACACACACACACACACACACACACACACACACACACACAGACACACACACACACACACACACACACACACACACATTTCTAAACAATTTGGGCGGACTGATCCTTTAGAAGTTTCGGTTCAGTTTTAAAACCTTCTTTTATTCATTGTGTGACCTAATCCTTTGCTTTATTTGTAGATGATCATATTTGGCCGGTCAGACTTGTCCTCTCTTTTAGGCTGCAAGCTTTAGTCTCCTAATAGTGAGCTTGCTTTTATAGTGCCTTCCTTATAAGTGCCTGAGTGGTGTTGCCTTGTTTGTTTAACAAGGGGGTGGATCTGGTTAACTTCAGACCAAACTGAATCCCTTCAGGCTGAGCTAAAGGGGCCTGGCATTTTCCACAGAGGTGGGAAAACAAGCATAAAACTCATCCAGGCGCTCAAGTGCGTGTAATTTCATCACACAATTTGAGCTCCCTAAAGCAAACTGCAGACCTCGGGGGGGAATAAATAAATAAAGACATTGCAAACTTTGATGAAATTAATTTAGAAGATAACAACAACATTCTTTGATAAACATTGTTAACCCTCTGGGGTCTATGATCATGCCGTCCTGATCAGATCATGTGACGTTTAACAAAAAAACTAGGTCACATGAAGCGCTGCTCTCAACTTCACTCCAAAGTACAGACTTGAAACTTTCTCCCAGTTTTTGGTTGACATTCCTAGGTCATGTAAAACCAAAGATATGATAGTTTTAATTTGATAGTAATATTTGAGCGTTGGTGTAGCTCTCTGTGTAATTTTGCACATAGTTTGTTTTGAAGAGTTGCAGCTAACAAGGAAAAAAACTTTTTATATGTTCATATTTGTATCCTGTGTTTACATTTTCAACTTCCAAAACAGTTCATTGAGCTTATTTGTGGTTTTTATTGTAGTAAATAGTATAATTCTTCAACTCGTGTTATTAAATATGTTAATCAAGTAGGTTAAAGTGAGAAAATAACTGTCAGATCATATAGGTGATGAAAAAATGGATACCAAATATGGGTGTACTAAACATTTTATGTGGTCCAGGTAGGGCAAAATCAAAAGTATTCAAAAACGGCCAAATTAGGCTCAGAGCCCAGAGGGTTAAGATGTCAATAGTTACACTGGAAACAATTGTCTTGTAAATTAACAGTAAAATACTGGCAGCAGGGTTGCCAGCATTCTATTCTACTGTTAATTTGACAGTTCCACTACTGTTATTTACTTTACAGTATGTTACTGTGAGAAAACCACATACTGAATTACAGTAAAATCCTGCATTTCCTTGATTTTTACAGTAGACTAAAACACAGTATAGTGCTGAAGCTAGTTGCAATATTGTTGCATTATACAATGCAGTCATTTTTTGTAAATAGAGCATATTACTGTCTGAAAGCCAATCACTATGAATTAAGTGCTGTCTAAGTATCTCAAAATAATGAGTTAGTATCTCAAAATTACTCAATATCTCAAAATAATGGCTTAATATGTCAAAAAAACGACTAAGTATGTCAAAAATATGATTTAATATATCAAAATAATGACTTCAAATTTCAAAGTAATGACTTGGTATATCAAAAATTACTTAATATCTCAAAATTAATGACTTAATATCTCAAAATTATGACTTAAAATCTCAAAGTAATGACTTGGTATACCAAAGAAATGACTTAATATCTCAAAATAATGATCGTTATACAATGCAGTCATTTTTTTGTAAATAGAGCATATTACTGTCTGAAAGCCAATTACCACAAATTAAGCGCTGTCTTCACAATAACCTCAGTAATTTTAATATACAATATACTGAATGAGTTAGTTAAGTAAAATACAGCCATTAAAAAATGTGAAAAAAAGAGACTTAGAAAATATCATAGATATATATATCATATATTTCATGGGAAACGGAAAGCTTCCTACAAATATTGCCCAGAATGCATTGTTTTCTACAGTATAATACCTTTTTAATGGAAAACAGTATGTTACTGTCAAAATTTTGCTGTTTTCTTACAGAAATTTGTTACAGTGTAACAATAGTTGACTGCTTGATTATCAAAGGGGCACTCATATATCAGATGACTCGTCTGACTCACAGGATGTAGACTGTGCATGTTATGGTACGTGTCCACAGTGGACTTCTTGGACACGAGTGTTCACAGTTTCCCAGCATTAGATGCTTGATGGGCGTACCACTACTGCACTAGTATGGGCAGATGATGGACAGGTGCTCTCCTTCCCTGAAACAGGAAACCAGTACACAATGGAACATTTTCCTGGCTTTATTTCAAGCATTGGAGAGCTGGTTATTAATTTCTCTTCCATGACTACTGACCAAAACATAAACGGCTTGCGCTCTTCCAGAACTGTGCAATCACTTGACTGCATCTGATTGGATGAATGCTTTGGCCAAAGGCCGTCTGCTCCGGGACTTCAGACTGGACCAACATGGCGGCTCATATTATAGTAGTAAATAATCAGCATTTTCCTAACTTTGTGGAAGTCAAGTCAAGTCAAATGTATTTATATAGCACATTTCATATGGCAGGCGTAAACTCAATGTGCTTAAAGTAAAAATCATACATGACAGAAATTTACAATATACATACACTAAACATTGCATTAACATTATTTATAAAACAGATAAAATAAACCATAAAATAATGTGACATACATAAAAACATGAAAACGTATAAAAGGAAGACTCTGAGAATATGTTATTTTTTAAACTTTAAAATAGGTAATTTCACATAGTTTTATAGTATTATTATTTTTATATCTGTGTACAAAACTTTTGGAAAGCTATCTGATAACAAATAAGCAACACCCAAAAAGAACAATCATGTATCATCTTGTAAATGGCACTCAGTCCGTTTTGATGCTTTCTAGATTGGTACTACACTCATTTGGCCCAAATCAGACTGGGTGCTGTAACTAAGCAAGGAAACCCTGGTTGTTCAACAAAATGTGTTTTTAAAAACATTTGAGGTGAGAAAAAAGTCATGCAGTTGCTGAATCTGAATTCATTTGACATTGATAATTGTTAGTCTACGCCTCTTTTATGAGTTTCCAGAGGCGGCGAGTCACGCGTCTTTTAATGTTTAATGTAGCAGGTTTTTCTTCTTCTTCTTCTTCTTTTTTTTTAATTGAGCAATTTAAATGCCAAGCCTCGCTTCCCCATGTGGAAATGTTCCATCAAAATAATTTTTCTCCCAACACTGTTGCAAGGGCACAGTGCTACACTCAGACATCAGACAGTCAGAAACACACGACAAACCCAGGCTAGTTTCAGTTTGATGATGATATACCAAGTAAAACTGGAGACAAGCTCAAATATATTTTGTATAAAATGATAGAACTGGATGTAACCCTCTTACCCTCTGTAACATGGTATATGTTGTTCACATTTGCAACATTTAAAATTCTTTATTGAGCATGATAGTGTTTTGAAAGTTAAAAAAAAGATTCAAAATCACATTTTATGTTTGACTAAAGGACTAAAAAAGACCATAAAAAGACACAAAATGACAAAAAAAAGACCAAAAATGAAGCAAAAAGACACAACATGACTAAAAAAAGGAAACAAAATGACCAAAAAAAGACACAAAATGACTAAAAAAGACACATAAAGACACAAAATGACTAAAAAAAGAAACAAAAAGACACAAAATGACCAATAAAGACACAAAATTACGAAAAAAAGACAAAATTACCAAAAAAGACATGAAAAGGATTAAAAAATGTACAAAATAGCCCAAGACTCCATAGAGTTAAACCCCAGAGATGTTTTAGAGATGTATTTTCTTCTTAAGTTACACAGATATGATGTATCGGAGATTATTCTCTCGCAATGTTTTGTGTTATTATCATTATCGTAGGCAATGCATCATTATACTATTGATCATGAGGTACACTGTGATTCCCACCCCTACTACAGCAGTGCAGAACTTTTGTCCCCCCTCCTGCAGTGAGAGTAATTCCACAAATTCTGTTGATGCTTATCATGTATGCCTGCAGGTTAGCTCGATCATCTCCCTCCACTCCAGGAGCGTGTTCTTCAAGTCTTTCCCGCTTAAATAATTCCAACCAGGCACGTTTTGAAACTGCACTAGTATTTTTCTAATACCAACCTGTAAGACAGCGTGGGAATGTAACCACAAACACCAATACACAGAGAAATACACAGAGCTCTCTCTCAGCATTGTGGGAACTCATTTGACAAGTGTTTGAATGTAATTCATTTTCACATACTGTATTTCCTCAATTTAAAGCCGGGGCCCCTATTAATGACCGGCCTCATTTAGTAACCGGTTGTAAAAACTATTTTTAGTAAATAAAAGCCGGCCTCTTTTATAAGCCGGGTGTCTTACCGGTGTTATGTCAAAGTCTGTTCCCCCGTCGATATGTGTCCCCCTTACCTTAACCTGCACCAACCTGACCCCTGACCCCAACCAGTCCTCCTTTAAGTTGTTAACATGACCCCAAGTTTACCTTAACCCCAAACAGTTATCTGTACAAGGCCTGACCTTAAACTTAAATCCTAACTCCAACCGCGGAGGTGATGCTACGGAGAACACCATTCAGGAAACATCATTTGACGGGTAACAGATTTCCACACAACACCTGTATTTTGAAGTTTGGCCACACGAGTTAGTACTGTAGGTAAATATGGTTGTTTCTCCCACTGTCCTAGTCATTCTCTGTAAAGTCGAGCCGTTTACACACGTTCTTCTGGGCTTTTTAGTAGTTTAGACATTTTAAATCCTGCTTAAAATGCATAAAACATTCAGCGTGCTGTTCATTGTTTATTTACATCCCAGTACTTCCAATATGGCTGACATCCGGGTAACTGGCTGCAATGCGCTGTGTAAAACACTCTAAAAAGTGTTAGTCAGAGCTGCTCTGATTTTCTTTTTTTAATAAAAGCCTCCTTCAAATAATAGCCTGCCCCTATTATTAGCCGGGTCCGAAACTGATTTTTTATTAATAGAAGCCCCGACTACTATTTGAGGAAATTCGGTATGTTCATATGTAAATGTCCCGCACTCCAGCTTTAAAAATATACGCCCTACAATATTGTCAACAATGCCCACTTTCCATATTTTCCATCATTCTCTATATCTCCATGTCCTATAATGGACCACAGAGTATCCCAGAGTAACAAAGAGAGGGGAAATGTGAGGAGTTTAATAAACTGGTGTCCGCTATGTTTGTGTAGTCAGTAGAAATAGAACCATTGTGTTCGATCAACAGAGAAAACTTCTGTCTTCCTACAGCTACTTGAGAACAGCACTCTGTTTTTCTTTAATATTAAACTGGATATCTTTGGGTTTTGGACTGATAAATCATGGCATTTAAAGACAGCACAGTGGACTTTGAGAAACTGGGGTTGCCATTTTTCACTATGTTGGTTGGTTCAGTTGGTTATCGATAAATCCTCACATCATCTGATAATGAATTTTACCCTCAGTTGCAGCCTACATTAGACAACAAGAACTGCATTTAGTCTGCTTGTGCAGCTTTGTGTTTTAATTAGTGATCATCAGTGGTGTCTCCCTTTACGCTGAGCTTTCTAGGAGTGTTCAGGAATAGACCTCAGTAACTCTACACCCTTATTTGCCAGGGCCGCTGTTTTCCACCTAACTGAAACCTTCCGATCCGACCAGTTTTCAGCAGTGAATCAGTGATTTTCCTCAGAAGTCAGGAAGTGTCTTGTTGTTGCGGGATTGTTGGGGCAGAGACGGGAAAAGATCCGGTGACAAGACGAAACATGGCTCCTATCTGTGGGCTGCAGGGCTGTTTTATCTCTGTGTGAGCTAATCAAGCCCATTCATAACTGTGCAATGATGTACACATCCTCCCTCTCCCCCTTTCCTCGATTACATAATGTGTTAAAATCTGCTCATGTCGATTACCAATAATTGAAGAAGTCGATGCTGATCATCATTCATGCTTGGTTTTTATTCAAACAACCTCCTACTGTTTGTGTCCTCCACCTCACTATTATGTGTGTGTGTTTATTCTCCTCACTGTGGTTGTCATTCCACCCACACGAGGGCTGCACATCAAATCCAAGATGTCAATATGAGTCCTTCTAGAGAAAGTAGATCCCAGATTGCCTGGGAGAGAACAATCGTTTTATAAAGTCGAGCATGAATAAGCTGATGTGATGCGTTGCTCTTGAAACAGAATGACAGGCCTCCCCAGGTGACATTGTTCTTCATCAGTTTGATATAATCAGAGATTAGTTCAGATGCAAAGGAATGCACACTGTGAAAGATCTGTGGAGATTTCACTGATTAGTTCCCGGAATGAGACCCTGCAGACCATGAGCTGCCCAGCACATGATTCCCTGTCCCCGTTCTGGCGTCACAAGAATATTTTAGTACCAGGGAATCGACTCCTGTCGGTCTGTGGGCAAAGGATCTGTTCCAGAGCTGCACTCGTTGAAATGTAAAAATGGATAGCACTTGAATACACAGAAGCGTTGGATGAGTGAAAGTGGCGGTTTCCATGGGGTCCTCAATAGATTGGAGAGAAAATGATGGAAGATGCTAAAAGAAATTAATACAATAGAAAGTAATACAATTTAATCATTATTATTAGTATTGAAATTACTTTTACTATTAAATCATTTACAGTTAACATATCAAAATGTTATTTGCCATGCCACTATTTCTATAACTCAATCAAAACAGACAATAATGCATTTTGTTGCTAATTAGTGGTAGACCGATATGGTTTTTTAAGGCCGATGCCAATTATTTTGACATCAGTCTTAACCGACATGTGCTGCCGATTTTTTTATTATTGCCTTTTCTCCCTCCATTTTACATGATAAAAATGACACAATGATAACAAATGTTACACAAGTCTCAATTTAAACAAAAAAGAAACATTTATTAACAAAACATATTAACAGTTGGATAGCAAACAATGTGTATGTTGTTCTAGGCCTCGAGGTGGTGGCGCCTCAGATGATCCACATATTTGATGTGTTTTTCTTTTTTCCGGTATCAGCAGCAGCTCACCAGAGAATGGCAGATGTTGCACCGAGCCTTGCCTGGTGTTGGCTCAGTGAAATGGGCTAATTGATAGGAGAATGAACGCACGTATCGGCCGATGCCGATACAAGTAAAAAACGCAAATATCGGCCCGATACATCTATTGTTAATCCCGGCCATCACCTTTTTTTCCTGAGTTGCATCACTGTTGGAGCTTATACAACAATTAGCTCCGAGTTAGTAATTTCAGTGCAAGACCCATTCCAAGACTGCTCATATACACTCTCTGGCCACTTTATTATCTAGCAAGGTGTACCCAATAAAGTGGCGTTGTGGTCTTCATCTGCTTTCAGGTTGGACGTGTTGTGTGTTCATAGATGGTCTTCAGCAGACCTTAGTTGTAGTCAGTGGTTAGTTGAGTTACTGTTGAACCAGTCTGGCCATTCTCCTCTGACCTCTGGCATCAACAAGGCATCAAGGCTCTCTGGATATTTTCTCTTTTTCTGACCATTCTCTATAAACTCTAGAGAAAATCCCAGTAGATCACTAGTTTGTGAAATACTCAGACCAACAACCATGCCACGTTCAAAGTCACTTAAATCACCTTTCTTCCCCATTCTGATGCTGACTTTGAACAGCTCGGCTAAATGCATTGAGTTGTTGCCATGTGATTGGCTGATCAGATAATTGCGTTAATGAGCAGTTGAACAGTGTAGAGTACAACATCACTGTGACTTTTAACGATACATAACTCTTCGCTTTGCAGCTGCTCTACACCATTCATTTAATTAACAGGCATTATTTAACATTTTCTGAGAACGCAACAAACTTTGCACACAAAGATTAATATATTTACTACTGATTTAGAGATTTCACTACTGATTTCTACTGGTGAGTTGGGGTGCCAGGTAAAACTAGGCCTGTCACAATAATTACTGTATCGACTTATCGTTCGATATATAAAATGGACATGTTTGTTAACATAAGCCAACATTTTTTTCTCAAAGTGTTTCTCGCTAAACGGATTCCAAAAATGTACTGTCACCAGAATCACCCGCTTGCTCTTTCTTGCCTGTCCACACACATTCATTACATGCACAAACACACACACACACACACACAGACTGGCCTGGCTCTTAAAGGACCCATGGCACTCTAAAAGTGGATGCATTGTGGTTGTAACACAGACTTTTTGTGCTTTTTGGTGTTGCCTTTAAATTAATGCTGCAAATGTTTGACAGGCAGCACAAATTGCAGAAAAAAACTTTAGTTCCCAAGCAGCATTTCCAGCTGTTTATGTTATTTATAATATAAAATGATATAATTCGAAATATTTATCGGTGCATTTTTCTAGTTACAGAGCCGGAGAGTCTATTTAATTTGTTTTGATCGTAGTTTATTTGTGTCTTATTCATCTAAGATATTTTAATATTTCTTTTCCACAATTCAATTCCAATGTTAAATATTCTTGACATTTAAAAATTAATTACTGTTGAAAAAAATGTACCTCAAGGTTCAAGGTTCAAGGTTCAAGGTTTCTTTATTTGTACCGTACCGAAGTACTGGTAAATTCTTTGTGCAAACAGGAATTCAGCGATCCCAGTACAAAAATGACAACTACATAACATACATCATGACAGACAAGACAACAGCCATACACATCCTTACATATACAATCCTTTAAAAAGTGCAGTCATTAAAAAATGCCTTTATCGCTCAGTATGAACAAGATTGTTCACCTCTGGGCCTTACTGTTCAGCCTTGCAATTGCTGTTGGTACAAAACTCTTCCTGTACCATTTTGTCCTTCCCTTAGGGACCCCAAAACGTCGACCAGAGCGAAGGAGCTGGAATTCACCATGTAAAGGGTGTGAGCCATCTTTAAGAATACAAGTACCTGGATTATTATGCTCTAATATCATTATATCAGTGGCATAATATGGTCCTAAAACAACATCAACGATACTAGAGTTTATTGTGATAGTTTCTGGGAAAATATATCATGCTAAAAAATTTGTTATCATGACAGGCCTAGGTAAAACTCCTCTCTGGCAGGTTAAAATATTTTGAAGTGGGCTTTCTCCACTTTCTTAGGCTTCCTTTCACAGTCCAAAGACATGCAGGTTAGGTTAATTCAGTGACTCTAAATTGCTCGTACGTGTGAATGAGAGCGTGATGGTTGTCTGTCTGTCTCTATGTGTCTGCACTGTGAAAGTCTGACAACCTGCCTCGCCCAATGTCAGCTGGGGTTACGGATAAAGCGTGAATAACTAATTGATCATTAAAAACTGACCAATAAAAACTGACTGGACTGATGTGTTGTCTTCCAGGATAGTATGGCCATGACGGGAGGGACTGCAGCTGCCCTTCCCATGAGCAACCACACCCGAGAGAGGGTGACTGTGGCCAAGCTGACACTGGAGAACTTCTACAGCACTCTGCTGACCCAGCACGAGGAGCGTGAGATGAGGTAAATCTGCCACAGTGGTTACCTGTTGATATGAGACAACCAGCCAGTTCTCCACACGTATAGAAACACACATGTCCCGCTGATATCAACCGAGGGCATGTTGTATGTGTCTATAGGGCTGTTTCCACTACCGGGCAATACCCGGAATGAGGCGGCTCTCACTCGCTGAAACGCCCATAATTTGAATATGAGCCGTCCGGAGCGGACTTTTGTTGGGACTTTTTTCGTCCCTGTTGAAGAGCAGGTCTTTTTTCTCTCCTGAAAAAAGCCTGGTTACTGATTGGATAGGTCGCTAAGCAGGATGTGACGTAGTACTCGACGCCACAACAACGCGCCATTTGTAAAAGCCGGCGAAGCAGTGTTGCCGACTTAGCGACTTTTTTGCTTTAATTAACAACTTTTCTCAGCTTTTTCAGCTCTTCTTAATGAGCTGCCAGCTCGTTAAGAGAAGTAAGAACGAGTCGAAGCGGCACAGTCCTCCTGCAGCAGTCTCTCCCAGCTGCAGTCACAGAGCTGGCTAACATTTAGCTCTGTAGCAGTACAGTGCGTATGTGCTGCTGCTACAGGAGGTGTTCACTTAGCGATCACTGTTTGTTTACAACAAGCACCGGACAGTCTGTGCACAGTTAGCCAAGCCGGTTAATTCACCATCACTATGTTTATGAACAGTTGCATAATTAACCATGCTGCTTTGTTTATGATCAGCTGATGACTTTGTGAACAGTTAGCGACGGCGGCCACAGTCTCCCATGTTTAAGCCGTTGCGACGATTGGAAATCGTCACCTTCAGAGTCCCAAAAATCCCTCTGGGGGTCTTTTTGTAATGGACACGCAGAGTGAGCGGACATTTGAGAGGGTCCTCAAATTCCTGATGGCCACTCTTCCCGCTAAAGGAAACACGTCTTATTTAACAAAGACTTACCTTTTACTTCCTGGGCGTCGTACCTTTAGTCATGTTTGCCTTGAATCATCTTTACCACAGTGTATAAGCCTGTTACCTCAATTACTCTCTGTATGTAAATGTAACTGCTGTTTAAAGCATCAAGTGTCACTCCTGCTGTTGTAAAGAAAACAACACAGCTATGTTTCATCTCAGGTTTGAGAACAACAAAGGGCAGCTCACTTGTGTTCTCACATTACCTGAGAGCTGATCACTAGTCCAGATAACACAGTTCAGTTAAAAGACAGTCAAAAGAGTCAAAGTGACATGGGATTCATTTTCAAGCTCTGACCAGTTTTAATTAATATAATGAAGTAATTTCATACCTGCTTGTATGTTAAAATAATGAGGACAAGGTTGCATGCCTTTTTGAAAGTGCAATATATATATTTTTTTTTTAAAGATTATTTTTTTTGGCATTTTACATGCTTTTATTGAAAGTGAGAGACAGATAGAAAGGGGAGGACAGAGGGGAGGACATGCGGCAAAGGGAGCTCAGGCCAGATTCGAACCCGGCTCCACCGCAGCGAGGACTGTAGCCTCTATACATGGGGCGCCTTTGTAACCCACTACGCTACGGACCACCCCAAGTGCAATATTTTTACTGTAATTAACACACTGTATTGTTCACAGGCAGAAGAAGCTGGAGAAGGCCATGGATGAGGAGGGTTTGCCAGACGAAGAGGTACAGTACACTTTTTTGGCTTTTTAATCTTTCTCTCTCTGTTTGACTCCTTCACACTGTCTATCTATTTGTGTTTTGCAGAAAGTGATGCGCCGCTCGCAGCATGCCCGAAAGGAGACAGAGTTTTTGCGGCTGAAGAGGACGCGGCTCGGCTTGGATGACTTTGAGTCCCTAAAGGTTATCGGACGGGGTGCATTTGGAGAGGTACATTCAAAGAAACATATTGTTAATTTTAATTAGAAATAGAATGTATTTACAGAAATGACTGCTTTCAAACAAAGACATTACATTTTTATTGACATTTCTCCTGAATTTAACTGTGATGTTGTCTCTTTCAGGTCCGTTTGGTGCAGAAAAAAGACACGGGGCATATTTACGCCATGAAGATTTTGAGAAAAGCGGACATGCTGGAGAAAGAACAGGTAAAGTATTTGTCAGCGCCACAGTTCTCAAGAAATACTGTTAAAGCAGTATCGTAGTGTATGTGTCCAATGTGGTCTGCTGTCTCCCTGCAGGTTGCTCATATCCGGGCAGAGAGGGACATTCTGGTGGAGGCGGACGGCGCGTGGGTGGTCAAGATGTTCTACAGCTTCCAGGACAAGAGGAACCTCTACCTCATCATGGAGTTCCTGCCTGGAGGTTGGCATCGACTTAAATCACATTTACTGCTTGGAGAAGAAGTCTTTGCTCTTCCCGACGTCAGGGACGATGGTGTCACTTTCTGGCCTTGATTTCCTATTTTTGTTTGCCTTCAAACATTGTGTCCGTCACTCCAGTCATGCATGCATTCTCTTATTATTTCTGCATCTGAGAATGGTTTCATTTTAAATCAATTTTCATAGATTCATGGATCTGCATACAGGATGAATCTGAATGTGGTGTCTTATTATTTTGTTCTGACCTTGTTTCCAGGTGACATGATGACCCTGCTGATGAAGAAGGACACACTGTCCGAAGAGGCAACCCAGTTCTACATCGCAGAGACAGTTCTGGCCATCGACTCCATCCACCAGCTGGGCTTCATCCACAGAGACATCAAACCTGACAACCTGCTGCTGGACTCCAGGGTGAGACTCGAGGACCCACATTTCCTAGCTGTCTGTTAAACATAGGGTGTGTTTCCATTAGGTACTTTTCCCTCTAGTGAGCCTCTTCCGCCCAACTTCACCGGTTAGCTGCTCAGAAAGTACCTGCCTCGGGGAGGTAATTTTCAGAGCCACTACTAAGTGGCGATTTTGCTCATGCGTGATTCATTTGCAGACTTGTGCAAACTGGACACTGAGGGGTTAACAGCTCCTGCTCTGCTGACTGCAGCTGGGAGAGACTGCTGCGGGAGGACTGGGCCGCTTGTGAGTGCTTTGGAATGACGCTACTTGTTAAGAAGAGTAGGAACGAGTCTCCAATAACACCAGAAGAAGTCGCTAGATTTGCCGCAATTCGCTTTTTTGAAAAAGAGTCACTAGAGGGGTTTGAATAGTTGCTAAATATACCTACAAAGTTGCTAATTTGTCAACGATGCTTGCCGCATCGGTCTGTTGTCACATTTGGACTCCGTTGGTTAGCCGTTACAAAAGTACCCGTATGGGAACAGAGGCCGAGGGGAACTAACGAGTGGGCGGAGCCAAAACACTCAGCAGCTTTCCAAAAAGTACTCAGAAAGTACTCAGTTGAAACACGCCTATACAGTGTGGTGCAAAAGTGTGCATGGTAACTCTATGCAGATTAAAAGATAACAAATGTTTATTTCCTCCCAGGGACATGTGAAGCTGTCAGATTTTGGCCTGTGTACGGGACTGAAGAAGGCTCATCGCACAGAATTTTACAGGAACCTGACGCACAACCCACCCAGTGATTTCTGTGAGTTTAAAGTCTGATATTCACAAAGAGAACATTAGAATAACCAGATTAAACCCAGATGCATATAAATGTGCACAAAAGTAACTTGGAGCTTCCACCAAAAATACATACAAAGAGACGCTACTTTTGCAAAAACATATCCTGTAATTGTTTAAGTAATCACTCACTTTTCCTCTCCGTACTTTCCTGCCTTTTGCAGCCTTTCAAAATATGAACTCTAAGAGGAAAGCAGAAACCTGGAAGAAGAACCGGAGGCAGCTGGTAAGGCTCTGGCATTTTACTGAATTAAAGAAGTGCATACAAATCCCAGTAGAAAGAAAAAAATGAATTGAACACAAACTGGCTGCAACATACAAAAGAAGAATAGAAAAATCACAATTGCAGCTTCTTGGTTGTTGCAAATATTGACACAGTGGCCTCTGACCAAATTCTGAGTAACATAACTAAGTAAATATTTAAGCTGTATGGAACATGTTTGACAAGTCAATTTTACTGCAAGTTAACTGCAGTCAACATCCTGTTGCTCCTGCTCATGCACATGCTCGTAGGCACGAATGAGCATCATGGGCATCATCAGCCAACATAGTGACACTACATACATGGGACTGACTGACATATCATGTTCATGTTGATCTTTGATACTGACTAGCTTCCTTTGTAATTCACTTCATCAGCTAATGTTACCTAATAACCAACACCAGATCATGCCATGTGGCTAAGTTGAAGCTAGCTGGCTAACCTTAGCTTAGCTTATTTACCAGTTGGCTCATTGTCTGCCATCTCCTTGCTTTATCATGGCTAGTAGAAAGCAATTGTTGGCTCTACACCTTTACTTTGTTCCGTTACATCAATTATTGCTGCCATAAAAAGTTAGCATCATGGATCACATTAGTTGGTGAAGTCATTTGGCAGCTTGATACCCAAAACTGAACGTAGGTCCGTCCATGAATCGAATGTCCTGCTGATGTTAAACCTAACGTCACATTCACATTTGACCATGCAGGCTTCAGTTCAGCAAATGTTAGCTAGCATTGCATACTGTTGGCACTGTAGAGGAGGTGAAGCGAGGCAAAGCACTCAATAGTGCAGATAAATCCTTTCTTTTTTTCCTGGTAAAACCATCCCAAGTATTTTACATAAAAGACACTTTACACTTAAAGGCAACTGTAAATGTCAGACAAAGCCTCAGTTTTTAAATTACGTCTTTTCTCATATTGGCAATACAAAGAGAAAAAGAGACAAAGAGAATGCCTGTAAATTGCTTTGCTTTAATTATTTTTTTAATCTGTAATCCAACCCAGAGCCTTTTACCTTTTATTGTTCTGTGTGACTCTCAGGCTTATTCTACTGTGGGAACACCAGACTACATTGCTCCTGAAGTCTTCATGCAGACGGGATACAACAAGCTGTGTGACTGGTGGTCTCTGGGTGTCATCATGTATGAAATGCTCATCGGTAAGTATACATCTGCCTGTAGGAAAGAGACGCAGTGAGGTGAATGAAATACATTTGGAAAATGGAAATTCCAGATATTTGATACAATTGTTTTGTAAAAAATAATTGCAAATATTGAAAACATTGTCGATGCCACAAATTAAATATTGTGTGCAGTGACTTTATATTGCAGTACAAAAGAAACGAAACAATATTGTCAATTACAGTAGATTATTTGTGAAATAATTTTACATGTTATATGGCAGATTCACACATAATAATAATATAAACCCACTGCTATTAGAAGATTTCTGCAAGTAATACTGCTGTACCACCAGAAATCTTTTTACATGCTTGTTGGTTGTGTTCAGGTTACCCACCATTCTGCTCCGAGACGCCACAGGAGACATACAGGAAGGTGATGAACTGGAAGGAAACCCTCGTCTTCCCGCCTGAAGTTCCCATCTCAGAGAGGGCCAAAGACTTGATATTAAAGTATGAAAAGATTTTTTTTTATCACATGAAGGCCACATTCTAAACAACTCCAAATATTGTTTATAGAAAGGTTTGTTAGCCAGTTATATTAACAATGTGCTTTGTATGTTTTTTAGGTATTGCACTGATGCTGAGAACAGGGTTGGAGCTGTGAGTGTCGATGAGATTAAGAGTCATCAGTTTTTTGAGTCTGTGGACTGGGAGCATATCAGGTACAGAAACATTTAACCCCATTCAGACAAAAATGTGTTGCAATTAGAAGTACAGACAACTTTCATTTAGTGTTAATATTGGTGACCCCGGCGGACAAAAACAGTTTTTTTGCAGAAAATCTAAAGAAAAAATATGTAGAAATATCATATCTTCTCACTGATGGTCTCCTTTGCTAATGTCAGCTTTATAGAGAGATCAGTATTAACTTTTATAGCAAGTGAAAACTTGTTGTAGTTGCTTAAACATGATGGTCTTACATCTCAATAATGTCATTTTTACGTAAAAGTGAAGAAGGCGGTCTAAATAGGTCAAACTTATAACATTTCTATAACAGTTCAAAACTCAAGTGCTGTTTGCTAAATGTCAAGGCTACAGCAGCACAATACAACCTTTATGTCACGAAACCTTGTACGAATTATCTCTTTATATAAAGCTAACAAAAGCACTAATGCACAAAGCAGTGTCAGGAAAAATCAATTATTTACTTTTAACCCTTTTTTTGTACTCACATTTTAGTCACAGTCACGTTTTACTCACTGTGGCCTTGTTTTTCTCTGCAATGTATAAGTCATTTACCTCTATGGAAGCAACACAATCATGGCTAGAACTGGGAAGAATTAAAAAATGTCTTTTGTGAAGTGAAACAAACTTATAATGCCGTAAAATCACAAAAAAGAAAAAAACACGTTGAAGTGGAATTTTTGATGAGTTTGTTGTTGTTGTGTTTTTTAGTGGGAATTTTTTTTTACATATATATACAAGTGTTACCAATGTTTAAAAAATGGGCCTCCACATGCTGAATGTTGAACTATTAACAATTTTTTAAACCTCTACTCCCAGCCTCTTGTCCTCTCCTCTCTGCTCTGTGTAAACAGCCTATAGTTCAGTCCAAGTTTCACTGAATTTTTGTCACATGAGTCTCCGCCAAGTACTTCATGGCGTCACGGTTGTGCTGAGGAGAAGTTTTTTACAGGATCCAGTTTATGCGAGCTGTTTATTTTATTTATTAATTTTGGTGACATTTTAAATGTTATATTAAGTTTTTTAAAAGTAATGTAAGTAATTCCACCATTTTAAGCATTTTCTCAACTATCCATGATTTTCTCCTACACAGGGAGCGGCCAGCAGCCATCTCCATCGAAATAAAGAGTATCGACGACACCTCAAACTTTGACGACTTCCCTGAATCGGACATCCTTCAGCCAGGTTTGTGTTACGAGATATTCTGCTGGCTGCACTGCAAGAAAATCCCTTATGAGGAAACACTGGCCTTGGGTCACATTCAGACCGAACATCACAATAGACCAGCGGTTCTCAATAGGCAGCCCTCGGGTCGCATCCATTTTTGAATAGGTCAGTACGTGTACATTGAGACTCGTCTCCATGCCAACGGTACACAGACAGCCTGTTACTGGGTCGCGCTGGAGCGGTTCGCATATTGACACTTTGCCAGCTGTAGGAGCCTCGATTGCACGAAAAAAAAAAGATTGCACTTAAATGGCGTGTTCCAAGTTGACAGTGAAAATCAGCAATTCAAAGAAGAATGGATTGAAAAATTTGCATTCATTCTCCCTCCAGCCAGCACAAGACCCATGTGCTTAATATGCCAGGAGACTTTAGCTGTGATCTAGATTTCCAATTAGAAATCGCATTATGAGACAAAGCATAGGAATTTTGAAGGGACATTTAAAAATTCAGAGGTAAGAACAACAAAAATAAATGCACTGAAATCATCATATCAAGCTGCAAGTAGGATTCTTGTCACATCTATGACACTGCAACAAAAAGCAACAGAGTGCTCACTGAGAGTGGCGTGGGTAAACACAATTTTGGGTAAACACAAGAAGCCATTCTCAGAAGCAGAAATAATAAGAGAATGCATGACTGGAGTGATGGACACAATGTTTGAAGGCAAACAAAAATAGGAAATTAAGGCTACGTTTACATGATGACGGTCTGAACAGGAGACGCAAAAGTGGCGTCGCGTCTTCACTTTTTATTCCGTGTTTAGACGATCGTTTTCAGGACGAAATCTGCGTGCATACGATGATGCAAAAGTGTGTGAATTGGATTGGGTATGCATGCCAGGCAGCATCACTTAAAGCGATAAGAGCATCTTTGGGCATGTGGAAGTTTTCACACCAAGCATTTTCATCAGCTACTCCTTCCACAAAGTTCTCCACCATCACTAGATCTCCCAGGTCTCATCCAAAGCCGTCTGGCTCGCCTCCGACCAATTGGTGCATCCTAAATGTGATAGAGGTAATTACATATCCTTCTCTGTTCACTAATACTATCTGTACATATCCTGTACATTTGGTGGAAAGACTCCTGTAAGTTTATTAGAGCTGCCAGAGCAGCTTGAAGGTCCGAGGCATGGAAATAATCCCACGTTTGTTTATTTCCCTGTACTGGAGCATGTATGTGACGTAAACGCGCACGCGACGTGAGCAGATCCACTGTGTTTTCCACTCTGGAGGGTGGTTTCAGATTTTTGCGTTTTTAAGCCCCCAAAACGCCGTCACCGTCTAAACGAAAGGCACTTCCCATAAAATATTTTGTTGTTTTTACCCGCAAGCGTCCTCATGTAAACGGGCCCTAAAGCTAAAATTAAGCAAATCCCCCTTTCAGATTCCACAGCAAGCAGACACACTGAAGTAGTGGCAGGTGATCTAGTTATTAGCTGTGTGATGGAATAAAAACTGCAGAGTGCATTTCCCTAGCTGTGGATGAGTCCACTGACACCACTGATAATGCTCAGTTGATGGAATTTGTGAGATATTATGATCAGTCAAAAAGGGAGTTTTTATATATTAATTATTAATTAATTAATATTTTATTAATTCATGTCAAAATGGAAATTATATTTTATTCAAATTCATATTTTTGTTGTTTTGAATAAAAAGGACATTTTCTTTTGAATGAGGCATGTGGCCTGACCGACCTCAATAAATGGACCTTTGAGTCATTGAAAGAAATCTTTGTGGCCTTTAACCCATTTAGGCCTAAAACGCCTGGAAAAAAATGCCTGGAAAACCTCAATTTTGAAAGAACCCCCTAAAACCTGAAGTTTTTCTGGAAATTCAACAGAAGATTTTTCAGCCTCTGTAACAGATAGAAATGAAATTTAAAAAGCATTTGAGAGCTTATACCTGAGCTTATACCTTTCATGAGAACTTGAGTTTATTTGTCCAAACCTTCAATAAAGTTTTTTAAAAAATCAACAAACTCAGCAAATGTTACATTTGACTGAATAAAAATCCTATGCATAATACTAATACATGCCCATTAGCAAGATGCAAACATGATATAACCATTTGAAGAAATAGACATAGTTCTCATTAGCCGACTGTAATACAAAATAACAACAATAATAATAATAAATAATAATAATACATTTTATCTATATTGCACTTTTCAGGGTACTCAACGACGCATAAAGTAATATAAGACAAACAGTCATGATTTCTTATATCATCATCACAATCAATTAGTATTATTATTGTTATTATCTCCAGATGGCCACAAATCTGTCTGTTCTTCGGTGAAAATATGTCGTCTAAAAACATATTCCTCATCCATAAATCCCGGTCGATTGGTTCCGAGGGTTCAAAGTCCGGATCAGCAATAAAATCGTCGGTGCTGTTTTCATCAAGATCGCTTCTGCCACTTACTTCTGAGCTCCCTCCACTATAGTCGTCTTCCGCCATGATTTCAAAGTTCTGGAAAAGTCCCATGTTGCATTGTGACACTCCCACATGTATTCTGATGCATTTCATTGGCCAAGAGACCGAAAATAGGTGGAAAAAAACTACAAATACTACAAAATGACGCATCCGATTTCCCGGCTTTAATGGTAGCATAACGCAACATCGATCCCGGTTTTAATGGTAGAAATGCAGTAATGCTTTCCCGGCTTAAATGGGTTAAGATGTGTATATGAGTACCCCTGCAATAGACTCTCAACAATGCTGATTACTCTGTTAATAAAGTGGCTTTAAAGAGGCCTTTTGTGATCTCTACTTGTGCTCTCAAGTGGCAAAAATACTAACACTTCCTTTTGTTCTGTTTTTGTGTTTGTTACTAGCCAATGCAACGGAGCCAGACTTCAAATCGAAGGATTGGGTGTTCCTCAACTACACATACAAACGCTTCGAGGGTCTGACTCAGCGAGGCACCATCCCCACATACATGAAGGCAGGGAAGGCCTGACACGGGGAGACGGCGTCGTGGAGACAAAACAGACGTTTACGGACACAGGGTCGGGCCGCAGAGCCCCGCTGGTGCTGAAGGCTGGCCGCCAGCCTCTCAGTATAAATTTAACCCTCATCACAAGTTATTTAGGTCTGCTCAGCCGCCGCAAGAACGCCAAGAGCTCGGAAATGAAGGAGCGTTACCGCATTACCTCGGTTGTTTATATCGTATACACGTGCCGTCTTTAGCCATAGCTCTCAGGCCAGCTCACCAACTAGGACACTAAATCAGCATATCTGCATGTTCAGCAGCGTAGTGCTTCTGGAGGTTTTTTATTGCCCATAAAAGCGACAGTGGGAACGAGGATTGAGTACAAATCACTGCTTCAACATCTTCACAGCGATAGTTTTTACACTGGTGGCGAAATTAGCTTTGATGCAAACATCATTTCTAATACTGAAGACAAGCTAGAGACACTATTCAGAATGATTAGTGCGTAAGAACATGTTCCCCTTATGTGTTCTTGCCCAAACTGTTATACTCTGGATTTTAAAGGAGAGTTCCAGCATGATTTCTGGGAGATTCTGGGTTTACTTGTTGGCAAAATGCTAGTCAGAAAAATGCTACTAGATCCCAATGGAAGACTATTTAGTATCAAAACTGTTTGAGACAATAGTGGGAAATGTTGAAAATGTGAAGGCAGCATCGTATTTATATGCCTTATGTTTATAGACTAGTCTAGCAGACACATTTTAGCCGTGCTAGTAGTGTACCTGTTACAACTGGACAACCCCTTCTCACTCCCAACTTGTCAAATGCAGATGCTTGATCAGAGCCTCTCACGTCATATACGGACGCACACTGCCAAAAAGGTGTGTCTAGAAACAAGATAAAAACACAAAATCTGCTAGGTAAAGAAGGTACTGTGTGGTATAGGTACCCCACCCCAACTATTCCTGTCTTTTTGTTCTGTATAAAATGTTAAAAATGCCTCAGTAAAAAGTTAATAAAAAACAACAACAAAAACACTAAATCTGAGGGAAATGATCTTGCTGCATGGACAGCAGATTGTAAATTGTTAAATCTAGAAAATCTAGAAATAAGCATGCTGAATGCTTAAAATAAGAAATTAGCTCTTAAAAAAAGATAAATTATCTAAAACTTCTAAATCTAAACATTTTTTGTTGTTGTAGGAAACAAATAATTGCAGCTTTAATTTATCTTGTTTAAAGAGTTAATTTCTTATTTTAAGTGTTCAACATGCTTATTTCTAGATTTAATCATCTGAATTTAAGAAATCTTGTCAAATGAAATTATCTGTCCATGCAGAAAGGTCATTTCCCTCAGATTTAGTGTTTTTATCTTGTTTTTAGACACAAGCAGTGGGTATACTCGGGTACACAGGACATGCCCACCTCTCTTTCTGGTCATTTACAGTGTTAGATATTGGAGCATACTGGAGAATATACCCACTTCCTCCTGGGTAACCTACACATCTACCTAGTAGTACACCCACCTCATCAGCTAGTGTCTGTATGAGATGAAGATTGTTCAGGTGGTGAAAGGGTCAAACAAATGTCAGACTTTGACCCAGGACACTGGTCTTTATGTCAAATGTCACCAGTGGTATTTTAAGTTAACTTGTAACTTAATTTCAGTTCATAGATGTGTAACATTCTAGGCTCCTACGTAACTGCGTCCAGTAGTAACATACGGAAGTAGTTATTTTACTTGGGGTAAAATAACTACTTCCGTACACTGTTCTTTTTTAACAGTACCCAAGTTGTCTTGTTGCCAAAACTGTACTTTTTATGTGGACGTGAGCTTTATTTTAAAAGCAACTATGCATCTAATGAGTTAAAACCGACACTCCGTCCCTGACATGTCAAAAACTGATGCTAGAGGGGTTTATGGATTAATATTTTTGAAGCGTAGAGCCACTGACCAAGTGTTGTTATCAGACAAGCTGGGAGTGAGATTGTTTTGCAATGACATTTGGCACCTTCACACTCAGGATGAAGTGTAAAACCTTCCTCTAACGTTTCCTCTAGCACCATCATCTGGTCAAATTAGTTTGTCTCACAATAAAAAAAAAAGACATTTTCATCAGCATCAGCTGTACTAGTGTTAATTAACAAATGCTAAACTAAGATGGTGAACATGGCAACAATGACATACAGTCATGGAAAATTTCTTGTTCATTTTAATGCCTGGTACAACAAAAGGTACATTTGTTTGGACAACTATAATGATAACAAAAAAAACCCCATGGAAAATGTCTAGATATCATCTCTTAAATTAAACTCTTATCAGCTATTTTTGTTGTTATCATTATATTTGTCCAAACAAATGTACCTTTAGTTGTACCAGGCATTAAAATGAACTAGAAAGCAAGGAGAAAACAAGGGTGGTCTAATCATTTTTTTCCATGACTGTATATTTAGCATCAATATTTCAGCAGTGTCTCTGGATGTTAGCACACTGATTTTAGCATTTAGCTCAGAACAATGCTTTTTCTCACAGCTTGTGCGAAAATCCATTTATATAGATATAAAAAACAGGGCATTCTTCATAATAACAGTAATATAATTATTTTTTGCCATTTATTCACAGTGATTGTTCCCAGGAACAATGAGCACTGAAGGAATAGAAAATCGCAAAGAAACAAACACAATTCAAGTCATGCTGGAGCCCTCCTTTAACCCATGTGGTGTTGGCACAAGGACGACTCTTTTGTGGCATGCCTCTGCGCTACTGCTTTTCTTACTTGTTGCCAGGAAACGTGTGAATACAGTTTGCCCTGTCCTTGACATCCGTTACTGTGGAGTGCTGCACATGCATACATAACTCCAAACAAACTGCAGAGTGTGTCTCTTCCCTTCAGAGCCTCTTGTTATGATCAGATCAGTGCTACAGTAAATGATATTTCCCCTGATTATCAATTATAATTCTAATGATCCAGAGGGCCAATCGCTTCCTTCTTAGATGGACAAAACATGCAAAGTGCCTTTAAATAGCTGATAAATATTTGCCCAGATATTTTAGAGATGTTATCGGAAATTAATCAGAAGGTGTTATTAGAAATGGTAAAGTTATTTGAAAGACAATTGAAAGAAAGTCACTTTGTGGAAGGATTGTCTCTTAAAGCAAATAGAAAGCATTGATGTGTCAGTTGTATTTAGTGTGTCTGCAGTGGTAAAACATCAAGTGATAAATCTGATGAAACATAGGCAATTTAGAAAAAAGAAAGGATTTTTATAGGTTAGATCACTAAACAAAGGGCCCATAAAACCACAAGGCGTCAAAGCAAACACAATGAACAAAATGTCTTTGTTTGTCAGGTAACGAATGAACTAAAATAGAAGCTAAATCAGAATAGTTTAACATGGTGGAAAGACAAATGTATGTATTTTGTCTTTGAGGTTCCTAAAAGTCTTATTTTTATTTAAAATGAACTATCCATGGGATGTATTTAATGTTCTTTTTCACCCTCTACATAAAAGCTAATGTCAGGCCTGTCTTTCTCAACAATACAAACAATTTAACCATCTCATCTGCTCAGAGTTGTGACTAGACACAGCGCTAGAAAATAGTTACCAAAGAACTCTGATCATCACCTGTTATGATCTGAACACAAATTCAGATGTAGCTGTCGCTTACTGCACTTAACTTTAAACTACCTTAAAAAAAACACATTTCAAAGAGAGCTAAACATGGTTATGGAATAATTTGCCATTTCTATTTCTACACTTGGGTGTAGAAAACGAGTGAGCAGAGACAGATGTTTTTCAGTTAGCACATCTGTTAAGTGTCAAAGCTATAAATGTACATACAGGGACAGGAAATATAGTGAGGAAGTTCAGCTGTAGCCATCACAGGAATCCCATACTAAACCGTTTGTGGTGCTATTTCTGGGGAATTGATCGAGAGAGTAAGTGGTTGCAGGATGATTTAGTGATTTAGTGTATAATAATACACTTGTGCCAGTCTCTATTCTTATATTTTATATGTTTCACTGTAAGTCATCCAGGTAGTCCTGTTACAGTTGGCCAAGAATGCACCATAATGACATGGTAAGATGTGTAAAAAAAAAAAAAAAGGGTTAAGTGATGTGTATATTTGTGCATTATTTATTATTTTTCATGTTTGTTGATAGATGACATTTCATGTTAACACTTGGATTGGATTATTTATATTAATTGGCTTCCCTAGAAATTAAAGGGGCGCTCCAACGATTTTGTGTTGGACCTCTCTAAAGCTAGATATTAGTACTTGACTTTTAGTCCAAAGCATGGCCAAATGTTACAAAAATAGTGAGTCCTACAATTCCCATGATGCAATTGGATTTGCAGCTTTTATTATACCTTATATCTGTCTCTACCCGATCTGTACACCCTGCCCGATTGGTTCTGTGCATGTGCAACTCTCAACAGAGATAGGTAGAAAGATGTGAAATCAGTTTTGTTTTTATGTTTTTTTAATTTTAAAAATGATTAGACCACCCTTGTTTTCTTCAATTTCTTGTTCATTTTTATACCTGGTACAACTAAAGGTACATTTGTTTGGACAAATATAATGATAACAACAAAAATAGCTGATAAGAGTTTAATTTAAGAGCTGATATCTAGCCATTTTCCATGGTTTTCTTGAAAATGATTTTGGTTATTATCAAGAAAACCATAGAAAATGGCTAGATATCAGCTCTTGATTAAAAACACCCATTTTTGTAGGTGATGGTGGAAGTAGCTAGCGAGTCGGCCATCTTGCTCCCTTCCCATCTCTGTTGAGAGTTGAACATGCATAGACTCCATCAGGCAGGATGTACAGATCAGGTAATGGCGGTACCCTTTCTGTCTAGTAAATGCCGATACCTTTCAAATCCCAGTTTGTAACGTGGCATTTCAATGCAAGCCATGACGACCCTTATGATAACACTATGACATCATCAGGGTAATCTTTTACTTTAAAACCCTCCCTCCAGAGCCTCAGAAAAAGTAATTGTCCTCCCTGTGGCATGGGGCTGTGACATGATGCAGAGTAACCTGATCTCGATGTGTAAAACAATTGAGTGCCCCTTTAATTACAAACCGAAAATGTTCGGAAACGTATTGCATCACATCCGATGCACAGCCCTGATTGGCCAGTATTCCACCCCAACAAAAAAAAAATCAAATGTCTGATTCTTAACTAAATACAAATCAAACTAAGTCCAGTCTGCAATAAGATGTGGTCCTACTGTATGACCTCAGCAAGACAGATGCTTGATGGGGGATTTAGCTGATGGCTACCGCTGCAGCATCCCGGTTGTGTCTAATCACTGGAACACACTGACACAACCTGGGAAAAGCCAAACTGCTGTATTCAGAGGGTCCTCCTGTTTCACAGCTCAACCGTTAAGATTGTTCACAAGAAACTAGTGTGTGAGTGTGACTGTGTGAGTGCTGTTAGGGGGAAAAATGGCATTTTCATGAAGTAGATACTCGGTGCTTTTTGTTGTGAGGTGATGTGTAACCTTGTTCAATGTCAAACTTACGTTCTGTGTTGTGATAGAAAAATTATTACTTTTTTTTCTTCAGAAGTAGATGCACAGGAGATGGAAAATGAAAGATTAATACTGTATTTGGCATCTCTACAATTCTATATATGTCCAAGATGACTTGAAATGCATTACTGTGTCACTTTATCTAAAGGAAGCTAAATTATTATGACTTGATTTCTCTGTGAGGTTGAGAAGAGTTCAGGAAATGTTCCACTTTTATCACGAGTTGAAGGGATAGTTGGATTTTTTTGAAGTGGGGTTGTAGGAGGTACTTATCCATAGTCAGTGTTTTACCTACACGGAAGCTAAACAATGATCTGCTGTGGGCAGCAGCTTAACATATTTTAGCCACCTGAAACATTATTTTAAGTATACGCTATATTAAGAATATTTTCACTGCTTTGCCTTGCTGTCAGACAGCCCTTTGTGATTGGGAACCGATGCACTGACTCTCTCTTTAAAGCAGCCAGACTCCATTGACAAAAACACAAATTTTACATCCCAGAACACAGGGTTTTGCTGCCTTGATTGGTTGGATTGTTTGTGTTATTAGGCGCATTTCCATTACGTACTTTTCCCTCTAGTGAGCCGCTATGGGTGCAGCTTGGGAGAGAGGAACGCATGTATGATTCATTTTCAGACTGGTGCAAACTGGACACTGAGGGGTTAATAGTTCCTGATTTGCTGACTGCAGCTGGGAGAGACCACTAGGCTAGGCCGCTTGTGAGTGCTTTGGGACAGCACCTGCTACTCATTAAGAGTATAGACTCTCCAAAAGTCTCCAATAACACCAGAAAAAGTCGCTTGTTGCTTTTAAAAAAAAAAAAAGAGTCGCTAGAGGGGTCTGAATAGTCGCTAAATATAGCGACAAAGTTGCTAAGTCGGCAACACTGCTTGCCGCGTCGGTCTGTTGTCACATTTGAACTCTGTTGGTCAGCCGCTACAAAAGTACCTTTATGGGAACAGAGGCCATGGGGAACTAACTAGTGGGCGGAGCCAAAACACTTAGCCACTTTCCAAAAAGTACTCAGTGGAAACATGTCTATTGTGTGACTTTAGTGAAACCTTTAAAACACCAAAATCACACAATAACAAACAAAATATCTGATCAAGGCAACAGTAGACCAGCACCTCTTGGTTCTGTGAGGTAAAATGATTGTTTTTGTCAATGGAGTCTGGTGCCCTTGAAGAGATCATAAGAATTTCAGTTCCCTGTTGGAAAGGGCTGCCAGGCGCCAAGGTAAAGCAGTGAAAATATTATAAATATAGCGTACACTTAAACTTTTCTTTTTTTAAAGGGCATCTTTATTGTGGTGGCAAAAAATATATATACTTAGCTGCTGCCCCCATCCACAGCAGTACATTACTTAGCTTTTGTGCTGGTACTCCTGTCTGCTTCTCCAAACTGGGGTACTGACAACCATCTATTGTTGGTAATACGCTGACTATGGATAAATACATCACACAACCTCACTTCAAAAAAATCCTTACTGTCCCTTTAAGTCTCAGTGTATTTCTAATGGACCAAACCAGCTTATTGACTCAACCCTTGCATTGTTACATCATAATTTTCTTAATTTGTGTTTGGAGAAGTCACTTCCCTCAATCGGACAGCAGGGAAATCATCCTTTTTAAAAAAGCAGTTGACACAAACATAAGGGATAAAAGCAGAGTAAAGGCTCATTCACATCTAGAATCTAGTTTTAGAAGTAAGTGGTCTCTGCCTGGGAAACCTCAGCGCCCTGTGAAATATAATAATATGTAATTTCCCACTTGTTAAAGCAAGAATCAGTCTCCAGACTCACTTGTAAAAGGTTTAAACCCCTCCACAGGCCAGGACTATGTTGTGAGGTATTTGGTGTAATGCTGTGTACATATTGTTGTAGACACTTGAAGGAAACTGTCTGTAGAGTGGAAGAGGAAATGCTCATTAATATATTCATTCACGTTGATGAGTTTTTATGTTGATAAAATGCTTAAAATAATAAAATTAAACACTTGAAATGTTTCTTTTTTGTTGGTGGGGTAGGGAGCAGATGGGTCTAAACTGTTTTTTAATGAAATGTTACTTCAACTAATTTTTACAACATATTAATAGAACTGGTTGATAGCATAATCCATTCAGTCCCAAACTGATTCAATGAATGTAATTTGATGATAAAATGTAACCTGGAGCTACTCAATTAGCCAAAAATTACAGAATGGCTATCTTAAGTTTTCGAAAGCATTTGCAGCATTACAGTATTACTTTACTGCATTTCAAAGGATTATACTTATAATTATTGTAATATCAAAGGTGTTAAGAGTCTGACTTTACACTACAATAAATCCTGCACCAGTTTGCATTGACTTCATTGTCTATATTTAACTGTGTATATATAAATAAATAAATAAATAAATATATATATATATATATATATAAAAGTATATATATAAAGCCAAAAAAGAATTGCAGTTCAAATTAAACACCCAATGACTTGTGGCATTACGACTTGCATTATGACTTATATGTGGTGAGTGGACTTGACTTGGAAAAAGTCAGTCATGATGTGGCACTTTACTTGGGACTTGTCAGTCTTTACTTAAGACTTGAGACTAACTTGTGACTTGCAGAAAACACCTCTGCTGTTGACTGTCAAACAAAAAGGCAAAAACATAGATAAAAAATGAATATGAAGATAAAGTTTGTAAAAGGCAAAAAATCAGAACAAAACAGCAATGACTGAGAAAATAAAGAGAGCAAAACGGAGCATTTACAGTTTTTCTCAGTGGCTTTGGTGCATTCCTCTCATCACTATTAACATTTGCACACAAGTTAATGCATTTCTCAAAACAATTAGTACAAACTTCAAACAGTTGTTGTCACAGTGTAGAAATGGTTCACTCTATGTCCTGCTTGGTTCATATATGTTGTAAAGTGTTTATGGGTTTATGGGATTCAGCTCTGAGTGATTGCAACCAATGATAAACCTCTTCTCTACACACAATGCTTCACACACCATCTCATCAGTGAACGCTGAGGTTGACCTGAGAGAAATTATTCAATTTAAGAGACATTTTCAGTAAAAAAGAAAAAAAGAAAAAAAAGATGTATCAAATTTGCTTGACAGATTTTGACAACTAGTTCAACATTTTTTGTATGTAATGACTCATTTAGTTTATTAGTTTTATGGAATGACTATCCAGCATTCACAAGTATAGTTAATTTATAAGCAAATGATAATGAAAACAGCAGAGCAATTAATGCATGTCCAAAAGCATTTGTAATGTGTTGTAAGGAATGAGAAACTGCTACTATGATGAGCACAAATGACTAAATGTTGTGGAGGTTGAACTAACTGTTGTGCAAATGTTAATCGTGATGTGAGAAATGCACCAAGTGACTTAGAAAAACTGTAACTCTTCAATTGCTTTACTTGGGACTTGAGAGCAAAGACTTGACACTAACTTGATTGTTGACTGTCAAACAAAAGGGCAAAAACATAAAGAAAAAAATGAATATAAAGATAAAGTTTGTAAAAGGGAAAAAATCAGAACAAAACAGAGCAATGACTGAGAAAATAAAGCAGCAGAGGTTGCTGCTGTGCTGTACTGCGGCCACTAGAGGGCGCTCTCACTACACCGTGTACTGTAGCTGATCTGATCTTATGAATGAGACTGTGGATCATACAGATGTTGTCATGTGAAAACCTTTTATCCCTAAGCTGATTAATAATTTACAATAAAGTAACAAATGCTTCCCTATGGACAGACATAGTGTTATGTGGCTGCAAAAATGAAAATTGAGCGAAAACGTTGCATAAATGATCTATTTTATAGGTGTGTTAATTTATATTGACATACACAAATAACCTATAATTCCGATAGAAGCTGGTTGATATAATTAAGATGTAAGTATGTGTTTAACCACAAATTATTAACCACATTGTTTATTTATTTTAATGTCCCGTCCTGTGATACATTTACTTAGCCTACTGTGTGTGTGTGTGTGTGTGTGTGTGTGAATGTTTGTTTGATGTCCAGCTATGATAAATTATTAATAACCTACTTACTTGGTTGATTTATTTTCCATACCAGGACGAACCGACCGACATATCTCGATGTTTCCTCTCCGCCCTGCTGACACCTCTCTCTGACCGAAGTCCTCCACCTTCTCACGTGTAGTTTTGTGAATGGTCAAGAAATCACGTTTTCCCCCGTCAGCATAAATAAAAGGTTGGGCTAACCGGGTTTCTTTTAATCCCTTACCACGATTAAGGAAACCGGGTTTCTGGTTTACACTAAGAAATCATGTAACGACTGAAGGCTGACAACAACTAGGTTACTTGAACGCACCTGATGAAGATGTGACGGGACCACAGCATGACCTCATTATTAGCAAAAACAAAAAAAACTTCACTTTTCTTTCTAATTATTAATTAAGGAATTGCTGGTTGTTTTTTGTGTTTATTAATTATTATTTTTACGTTTTGTACATTTTCAGTATATAGTCCATTCCTTGTGTCATTTGAAAATTAAAAATGGATGGATGGATGGATGGATGGATGGATGGATGGATGGATAGATAGATAGATAGATAGATAGATAGATAGATAGATAGATAGATAGATAGATAGACTTTATTTATCCCAAACTGGGAAATTACAGTGTAGCAGCAGCATTACACACAGACAATAACAATACAATGAAATAAAAAGAACAACCTAGGTATATTCAAGTAATAAAATACAATAAAAATAAAAATGTTTAAAGAAGGAGCATTGTTTGTAGTGCAGAAAAAAATACAAATATACAGTATAAAAATATAGGGTGCCGTGAAACAAATACTTTATTTATTTTTGATTTAACCAGGAAATATCCCATTGAGATTAAGAACCTCATTTTCAAGGGAGCCCTGGCCAAGAGGCAGCAAACACAAAACACAGTTACATATTTACATAAGACACAGACCTTATAAACGTGTTATGAGAAACAAGTGCATATTGTGGAATTGGCCTCAATAACTCTCAGTTTGGATATAAAAGTGCTCGAAGAAATTAAGTCAGTTAGTTTCCAGTCTATAACTAAGGTGCAGTGAACAGTGTGCATAAAAAAACACATAAAGTGCATTGATAAGTCATAAGTGCATTTTCTTGCACTTGAACTGATTTTTCTAGCTCTTAATGAACCATTTGTCTTCCAGCATCAGCTCTGAACAATAACATATAATGTTGTATATATAGTGTAAATTAGACGCATGAACTTTGCTGTTTTCACTTGAAGTTGGAATGCAGCCAAGTTGTTATGTGTTTGGATTGCAGACATGCTTTTGGTAGTACAGTTGGCTGAGATTACACACTATTAATATGAATATTGAGCATTAAATTCCCCCCACAACCATTGTTGTCAGTAGTTTACATTGTTTTTTAGGTGGTGTCAGACTGACCTAAATTCCAGTTTCAGGCTTATATAAAATTGTTGACTCACGTTGTTTTTTTAATTCACCACCACATCAGTGGTTTAACTAGGACAGCTAAATGATTGGGTGACTCTGGCTCAGTCCCAAACAGGAACAAAACAGTGATATGTTTCTGTCAGGAGTAAGAAAAGACAGTAGGCTGTTCACCTGTGGCCAGAGGTGGAGCTAACAGACCCAGAGAGGTCAGAGCCAGGTGAGAAACACAGGGAACACTTATGAAACTCACAGCCACCTTAAAGCAAACAGAGCCAGGGGCAATAACAAGCTGCTGTTGTTTTAAATGGCAAAAAAAGGTAACACAGTATTATGATATGATAGATAGATAGATAGATAGATAGATAGATAGATAGATCGAGGGTTTAATAGATAGATAGATAGAGGGTTTAATAGATAGCGAGTTTAATAAATAGATAGATAGATAGATAGATAGATAGATAGATAGATAGATAGATAGATAGATAAAAACACACAATAATATTAGTAAGAAAACTCAAACATAGAAAATAAAAAAATATATTTCAATTTAAGGTATACTTTGGTCTTATATAGCCAGTAACTGCGACATTTGGCAGTTTTAAGACAGAGATAGATAGAAAATATAGTTGTAAAACTTTACACTGTATAAAAACAAAATGTATTTGAACCAGACCAGAATTTAGGCATTTGAGGAAAAAAACCCAAAACGGATATAAGCACAAGCTATATAAGTTCATGGTAGTTTCTCAGTCTCACTCTTGCTATTAACCTATTAACAGTTAATAAATATCCCTAATACCCGCCATAAAGTTTGTCACAGAGTAATGGGCTCATATCGATGTTTTCAGCGTTTCCTGTCCACTCACGATGCTTCCGGGTTGCTACAGTGCACGGGGACACTCTACTTTCTCCGTAGACGGCTTTAAATAGGTTAACGAGACAAACCGTCTCCACGTGACCGCCGCGTTATATAATATATAGGTCAACACGTTTCTCTCTGGCACGTGCAGCCGTCTGTCTTACGTAAAGTCTCGTGCAAAGGTCTCATATTACACTATGTAGGTGAAGACAGAAGATCGTCAACACAAGAGAAGATGTACCACTCTGATCATTTATTTAAAACAGCGGCAATGAGGGCATCATTAGAAAAATGACCAACTAGATTTAATACTGTTTTGTTATCGTTTTTTACATTGATTGTTGTGTTTAAGAACGTCTATGTTGCATAATTTTTGTGTCCTTTCTGTGGTTTCCCTTATTATCCAACATATTACTATTTTTTTTAAATAATTCAAACTGTCATCTACTCCTCCAGACATGCCTGTAGAGCGACAACAACAAAAAAATGCATCTTTTTTCACCTTTGCACAGTTAGAGGTTTATTATTATTATTATTATTATTATTATTATTTCTTCACATAATAATAATAAAATAAGAATATAATGGTGAACTTATATGTACTATGTACTATGGCTGTTTTAAACCTGCTATGTTTAAAACAGTCTGGATGATGGCTAGATGTCTGCCCTACATTAGGGTCCTGGCAATGTTGTGCCCATTCAAAATATAATGCGTCACTGTGTTTAATGCAGGGCTGGACTCAGGCTATCTGAGGGATAGGGGCGGGAAAACAAAGTGCACCAGGTAGGTGCAGTGGGGACCCAGCACATGGAAGTTTTCGAACAAGAAAGGCAGCTTATGGCACTGCATCATGCTTTATCAGTGTTAAGGTGACCCAAGAGGGCACTTCACTATAGGTTTGTTTTCACTGCATTGAATTTTCTCCATTTAAGACACCCAATATTGAAGTGTATCACATGTTCTTCAATTTAAGGGCACAGAAAAGGGTGCTTTATGATTTTTTTCATTCACTTGAAGGACATTTTATCATGTTATCTTTATTGTCGGATTGTCTTTCCTTAAGATAAGATAAGACTTTATTCACCGAGCCGTGGGGGAAATTATATCCTCACAAGCAGCTTAAGATAAGAGATGGGGGAGTTACAAAGAATGTACACAGAGTCACACATACACATACAGTCATGGGAAAAAAATGATTAGACCACTATTGTTTTTTTCAAGATAATGATTTTGGTTATTATCAAGAAAACCATGGAAAATGACACTAAAGAGCACAGGATCACATTTTCTTGACTGGAAGTGTCCTCCATCATGTTTACTCCATTTAGGGCACTTTACCACATATTCTCTCCTATAGGGACACCCAATAGGCCACTATAGCTCCAGGGGTTTAATGTTAATTTATGCAAAATACAGCAACAGTTCCCCACTTACTTGCAACCCTTGATGACCCCCTTATCAGATCAGATAAATGAAAAATACAGTTCTTTGTCTCCAGTCTGCAATATGTACTCATGATATCCAGTCAGAGAACCATCTACCCATCAACAGCAGATTTTTCAGATCTGCAGGTATCTAATCAAGGAGGGGCTTCCAAACTATTAAGAACAACTCATCCCTACCCTTTAGGGCAGCTTGTAACCTTTCATTAGGGAGGATATCAACGATCTCTCTGTACCAAAGGGTGACACTAGGTGGAAGAGTTTTGATCCAGTTTTTTCAATATACACTTTCGAGCAACTAGAAGGAGTTTATCAAGGAGCTTATGATGTGATGCAGTGAGATGTAAGGCCCTAGAGCAAGGATGGGCAACTTAAATGCCGGAGGGGGCCACAGTTTTTCATGGACACCACCACAGGGCCACATATAGGACCGTACACTTCACCAGATATGATGAAACTGCAATTTTAAATATGTTTACAGAGCAGTAACTTAACATATTTCATGCTCAAGTGCATGTGTAACAGTATAAATAGGAATACAAAAGGTTTGAAGCAAATAAAAAATAACCACTTACTGTGATTTTTTTTCCCAGTGTAAGAACAGCAGACCAACATTAATTTCAAGAAGTAATTTTGTGCATTTTTACACTGCACTTTTTTTAGATTTCATGCTCAAATGCATGTAGTTGTACTGAGGGCCACTTCAAGTGGGGGTGCGGGCCGTATGCGGCCCCCGGGCCTCCAGTTGCCCATCCTTGCCCTAGAGGGAAGGCCTAGGAGGAAAACCCCAGGATCTTTCTTCATTTTTATTTTAAATATCCCACTGACTGCCTTTAAAATTAGTGACCAAAATCTTGAAATTAGTTTACATTCCCAAAAGTAATGGAAATACGTCCCCATTTCTAAGTTGCACTTGGTACACAGAGGAGATATGGAGTGGTCAATCTTGTTTAAAATAACAGGAGAAATATGCAGCCTGTGAAGTATCTTGTACTGAGTTTCTCTCAGCTGGTTACAAGTAGATGTGGACCTTATCAGGTGTATAATTACCAGCCAATCATCCTCAATATATTCATTGTTCAAGTATTTTTCCCCATCTATGAGAGATGTCTGGTAGATGGAATGCAACGGAAGAACCCAAAAGTGAGTAAAATTATGCTATAAGATGTCTTTTGTTATGATTATTAATGTTTTTAAATAGAATTGATACATTTTAAGTAATTTCCCCCTGGGGGTTATTAAAGTCACTCTGATTCTGATGCCATTAAAACAGAATCAAATTCTAAAAGAGTGTTTCCATGGATGTTGGAAATACTGAAAACTATACAGTGTGTTTATTTCAACATGATACCTTTTTTGTGTATTTATTTTTATTGTTTTCATGACAGAAAAACATATACAAATTAGAAATAGTTGATGGTGCATAGGTATAAAATAAATGGCATAGCAACAGAATAGCCCTAATATAGTTTTTAGACATTAACTCGAGAAAAGGTTGCCAGATTTTAGCAGATGTGATGTACCTGATTTTCTCCAAGTGTAATACATTTCCCAGCTCTCTCAACCGCATTTCAAATGTAGGAGCGCTTTCAGATTTCAACATGATACCTTTTAATTGTGCCGATCAGATCCTGTGGAATAAGAACAGAGTGAGACCTCTTCCTGTCGCCGCTGTGAATGGGGGAAGTAGCAAAGTCAGATCGGTGACGTGAGCACGGCACTTTTTCAGGACATCAAAATGTGCGTATCATCACAGGAATCAATCTCTCCCCGGCCCGCTCAGGGCTGGGCTCGCCCTGTTTCAAATAAATTGCACCATTGTTTTTTAGCAACGCCGTCACAATCATGCAATCCTGACAATCCTGTTTAAAGATGAGGCAATAGTTTAATACGAGTCATGATTTACGATCTCTGCGATGTTTAATGCTAATCAGCGGGCTAGCCTTGGACATTGTGTACACTGCAGCAGCGAAGCAGGACACTTCTTTGTTTACGTGTCTTTTTACGCACTTTTGTGAGTTTTCATTTGACGTCATGAGTACAAACAAATGATCAATCAACTATACTGTGTCTCAGCATGCATAAACTCATTTTTACTTGTTTCTCTTTTATTTCCAAGTTAAATTGATGCGGATTCATGAGTGAAGCGATCTGAAATGAATGGAGTCCAGCTGTCCTAGTAAAACGTTTACCCTGTCAGGAAAACACGGCATGAATGGAGCAAAAAGCGATGGAGGAGGAGGAGACAAGTGAAGTGTGAGCGACGTTTCCTAGAAGACTTGGTGTTGGTGTTCTCACACAGCCCTCGCTCACGTTTCTCCCTCCGCCCCCCAACCCTTTGTAAAAAAAAAAAAAAATACGGGAGGAGGAGAGAGGAGAGAAAAATGAAGTCAATTATACAACAGCCCGGGCTCCCTTCAGCTCCCTCCTCTCCTCTGTTACTACTACAGCTGGTGGCTCCACATGCGGCGCTCCGCGGCCGGGAACACCGGCTCCAGTCTGTAGGCATGTCGGCCGGCGGCTCGGACGGGACGGCGCCCAGGCCAGCAGCAGCAGGTAGGAGCTCCGGGACGGGACGACACTTATTGTTGTGGGTAGTTCAGCTCGGTACTTTAGCTGCCGGGGACCGTTTGTGTTACTTTTTATTGTTTCCCATCCTTTGGAGGAAAATAAAAAATCAAAGCGGTACTAATACTACTTCCAGAAACTTCTGTCTGAACATCTTTAGTGCCGGAATTTAATCGTCGGCAGCGACTTATGTTGCAAGGAGTAATATTTACTGCCATGTTTTTGTAAATAAAACTTTATGGAGGCGTTAACAGGAGGTGACAACAGTTACCAACCCGTTGGCCGGGCGGAAGAAGTGCCCTACCCGCTAAAATAACGCGTTACTATGTGCAGCACCGGTGACCGGGGCAACCATTGGTGCTCACTAACCTACTGCACCCAAAATACCGACTGGCAACCGGGGAACGGCCGTGCCGCGCGCCGTGGATGCCCATTCATTATTCCGTACTACGTGCTCGTCCCCGGCTAGACGGGGAGCGCGGAGGAGGAGGGGGGCTTTGTTCAGCTCGGGAGGGAATTCTGAACAAAACCGCACGTACTCACACGTACCACATGGCTGTAACCATGGCGACAGTTTTTGAAAATAAATCTTTTTATTTTTATTTTAAACAATTTAGTACTTTTAACATTAGTACCGTGTTTCCATAACCTACCGAAGTGTTTTTATTTGTATAACCTTCAGCAAACCGTCCTCTGGGAGCTTAGTTTGTCACGTGGTTCCATGAGGTTTTGGCCGAGAAAGAATTTCTCGTGCGGCTTCTTCAAATGTGGGTCAGTAGATCAGTGGAGCAGCGCTCCCTGCACCGGGCAGCAGAGGGAGGCAGCCGCTCCCTGCAGCTCCGGAGCTCCACCGACAAGCTGTAAAAAAGTTTTTAATGCCGATGTCACACCGTGAGTTAGAAAAAACAAAAATTAAACAAATCGCCATTAAATAGAAAGTGACTTCACACATCATTTAGTAGGCTGTCATATTTAACACACAAAGATCATGTACGAAATTAATACAATAGGATGTTAACTATGCGGTGTCATAATGTTAGGCCTATAAAACAATTCTGCAGTTCCAGCGAAATCCTGATTGATTGATTGAGCAAAGTTTTAAAAAAATAGATTTTGTTGATTTTTATCAAAACAAAAACATAAACAACATATACGTGCTCTCTATATTCACAGAGATATCGCAACAGATAGGGAAAATAAACCACAACCCTAACCAAAATGACTGAAGTACCTCACGACTGATCTCATTCCAAAAAATAAATAAATAAATAAAGTAAGACAGGCAGCAATAAAAGAAAAGGGAGAAGAAAATGGGTCTAAGTCACAGTCACCCCCAGCTGTCGTAAAATTAGAAATTATACAATATTATACGATTGATCCAAGTTTATTTCTAACATGTAGCCTACAAAGAAAAAGCAAAATGCTCCTACTGAACCATCTTTAAATATTTAATTAATTATAACCGCTAAAATATCGGACAGACCAATATAATGTACAAACGCATTATTGTCGCTATGAATTAATTAGCTTTAGTCCACACAACAACACTATATTCTATTTTTTGTGAATTTCATATGAGGTATATTCTCTATTACTAAGGTTTTCTAGGAGAATAGCAGTCCATACAAACTCTATAGTCTAATAAAGGTATTTCACAATTAGGTGAAAACTTAATTAAGTTAAAGCAGAAATTCTAAAGGAGAAATAATATATTAATAGTACAAGTACTACATTGAAATGTAAGCTTTTAAAAATGTTTTTTTCCTTTCCATTTTCCTTTCCAAATGTTTGTAGGACAAATGTCTATGTTGTAACTGATATACCTCATTAAAATGCTGTTGTTTGTTAAAACTTAAACATTGCATCCTGTTTATGGAATGTTTTGCAAATCCTGCAAATAAACTATAAACACAAAACATCTGCACTTTATTTGATCCAAGGCACGCCATGGAGAGTTGCTTGTTTAGTTAAATGTAGTCTCGTTCCTTCCATTGTTCCTTTGTCTTTCACACGGCACAGATTTTTCACAGTTGAAAAATGTCTTAATAATGGTAATAAAGTTTTTTAAATTAATATACACATGTGTTTGTATAGAAAAATAAAAATTTAATCACAATAATAATAGAGGGAAAAATCCTTCGTCCACAGTCCAGCAAAAAAAAAAAATGCTTGACACAAAGATAATAAAAATAATTATAAATTGTATTTATTTATTTATAAATTATAATAAATTAATTATTTGATATGCAGGCCATAGTTCATAAGGACCAATCTCATTGAAACCGCTTTTTGATTAGCCTTCAATATTGCAACTAAAAGTGGCCAATTTTGAAAATTTCTACATTTGACATAAATGAAATATTTAAATGGCACATTTGAAATATAATTCTTGAAATAAATAAACTAGAATTCATACTGACAAAGTGATTTACTACTGTGTAACATGGTCCCAAAAATGCCTGCCTGACTGCATGTTTCCAAGTATAGGAGTTAAAACCTCTGCTGTTATTGCTTATAACTCTAATGTCCATATTCCTGTTTACTGTATGCGTACTGTATATGCAGCTCTCTGTGTGAAGGTCGTTCAAACTAGCATGTGCTTTGTAAGATGAAGGGAGTTGCAGGAATTGTAGGTCAGTCAACCAGGAATAACCTAGAACATCCTGTACAGTAACTGTAGGATTTATGGCTTGCCTGCTTTTTCTGCATCTAGTCAAAACCACAACAGTGGTGGTTATGATCCGACAAGCAGGCGGTGACACTGAGCTCTGGCAGAATGTGACTCTATACAGGCGGATAAGATCACACAGTGAAAAAAAAAAGAAAAACATACTGACCTCAAACTGCACTGTAAAAAATGTCTGTACATTTTAGAGTGTAAAACTGCTAAACCATGACAGTTAAACACAGTAAAATTATAAACAATGAAACACTGTACATTTTTATATCATCCAAAACAGTATTTTCTACATTTTTTTTTATTTTTTTAGAATACATTACTCCACTGTAAAATGCTCTGGCACCATGTGTGTAGCAAAAATATTCTGTAATATATATATACAAGCCATCATTTCTGCATTTATCTTTTGTAAAAAATACTTTTTCTCACTGTTAAATGTACTAAACACCATATCTCTAACAAAAATATACTGTCATATTTGATGGTAAAATCTTTAATTTATGCGTTTTCATTTATAAAGTATTTTCTCGTCAATTATATGGCAAAACAGCATTTCTTTTGATGGAAAAACTTTTTATTTATACAGTCAATTTTTTTTATAAAATGTCAATCTTAAACGTGAAATCAACAGTGTCAATATCCTTTTACCATAATATAAAAAAAGTTCTACTGTAAAGTTCTGGCAACCATAGCTGCCGTTTTTTACTGTAAAAACAACATTTTTGTTCTTTTTTTACAGTGTGAGCAGAGAAGACAGAAATATTTACCCTGATCTTATTCTACATGGCGCAGTGGTTGTACTTTTGTAGTCATTTGAAGTTATTACAAAGACTTCTAAAATGCGACATTGTGTAGAAAATATAATAAAAATATACTGAGGTCACGGTTCTGTAGTTTGAAGTCTATGTGATGTTGCATTGTGAAAGCATATGCAAATGAAGGTGCAGTGCCGAGCAAACAAACCTCTTTATATCCTCAGGTACACATTAGTGGTCTGAACATGGAGCACTAATGGACTGATGGAACTGCAGAGGTTCGTAATCCTGCTGCTGCTGCTGCTGGATATTTAAACTGGCCTTGAAACAGCCAGCTTGAATATATAAAAAAAGGAAGTGCTTTCATATGTCTGAGTGGGAAGCTTTTGTAAAGTATCTGAACACAGACTGTCCATCCTTTGAGAAAACACAGAGCACAGGCTGGATGTCTGAGGCAGAGGTGAACCCATTGTATGTATGCTGCGTATTTGTAGTTGATAAGATGATAATACTTTAGCACATCAACTGTTTGTCGGGCTAGCCGATATGGTTTTATCTTGACAAAAGCATTGATGTAATGAGTGGCATCCTGTTGTAGAAAATACACACAGTCCCCACAGCCCCTATCTCAGTGTGAGAGGAACGGAGGACAGTTGAATGTATAGAATGTACAGACCAACCAGCTCTGGAGAAGAAAAAAAATTAGTAATCATAATAATAGTAATAATAATAGAGGGAAAAATCCACAGTCCAGCAAAAACATTATTGACACAAAGATAATAAAATAAGTATAAACTGTACTTATTTTATTGCAACCTCATTGTAACCACCCTTTGATTACAATATTGCAACTAAAGCCTTTTTTAAAAGTGCACTGTAAAATAACGGTAAAACACTGGCAGAAGGGACCGTATTTTACTGTTATTTTACAGTCCATATACTGCAATTTATTTTAACAGCATATTACTGTATTTTTGATTACAGTACATGACCGTAGGATAACTGGGTTAGGGTAATTTTACAGGTAGATTTACCATGATTTAATTAACAGCGTAACTACAGTTATCTACTGGTATTGTTAACTGACTGATTCCACTGTTAATTTACATGCAAGGGATGAATATTTAACAGTATGTTACAATTATTATAAAATACAGTAGGATACTGTTGTAAATCCACCGTAAATAAACAGCTATTCATTACAGTGTGGCCAATTTTGAGAATTTCTACATTTGAAATTAATGAAATATTTAAGTGGCACATTTGAAATACAATTCTGAATAAAAAATAGAATTCAACTTATCTTACGCATAAAGATGTGAAGAAAGTAGCTAATTTTTAATGTTCAAAGGGTGAATATTACCGACCTAGTGTCACTAATATGATCTTGAATTATTTAGATAAGTATTTTTCATAAATAAAATGCTCTTTAACTAACTATCTAAAGACAAAAGAATGTATGTTTTTCCTTTAAACATAGCCGTACTTGCTTTGCTTTTGTGGGATTTTTAAGCAAGACATTTTGAGCGTGAGCAAAGAAAGTAAATGAGCATAAAATGCCCTGTATGTTAGTATAATATTATTGTTTAACATCCTAAAACTGTAATAAAAGCCAGGTGGAGGTTGGCAGATTGTTTGGTTTTTTTCTTCTTTCCACTGTCATTTTACTACCCTTTTTTTTTGTTGCTCTGGAACAGTGCGTACAGACTTTTCCTCTCCATATGTCATGAATTTTAATAAAATCAGGTCATCTATAGTGTACTTTCCACTACCAAATACCTTTAAGTTAATCAAGTGGGAATAAATGTACCCTCACAGAAAATGTACAGAAGTGCATGTAGGTCATATCGTGCGGTTCTGTTGTGCGATTGGTCGTTGTGAGTTTGTTACACTCCTGTGCGTCTCCACTGTGGGTGGCGGTCTACATTTCGGGTGTTTGGGTAATATGGTCTGTCATCTGCTGCCCTGCAGGCTTGGCTTCTCATCAGCACTCTTGTCACGATGTGCGAGCAGTACCACGCACAAAGCAGGCACTGTCGCTTCCTAGACGGCACGTTTAGCCTGTCAGCTGGCAGGGATCACACAGGTACTGGGGGGGAAATGTTCTCAACTAATAAGGAAACAGGAAAGAAAGTGTGACGTCAGAGGTGGTGCATTGTGCAGCATCAGTGGTGAAGAGGTGTGGTGGGTGGAAGGGAGAGCTGGCATGCGGTCGCTCCTACATTCCACTTTTGCGTCAGTGATGACCCACTAAAATCTGCAGGGAATAAAGATAAATATCATTAAGGCTCTCCACTGCTGGTCACGTGTTGGAATGAGCTTGTGGTTGTTTGTGAGCTTTGACTTTGGAAATGTCACTGTGACCTCCCACACACTGTAAAAAATAATTCTGTAGGCATTTCATTTTACTTAATATATTTGATAAAATGTATGAAATATAAATGCGTCCTTGATTTTGAGGCAGTTGTTATTAACACAACTTGTAATGTAGTTAGTTTTAATTAATAATATTGCGTGCAATCTGTTGCCTCAATTTTGATGAGTAGCTTTTGTTTATCTTATTCTGTAGTCATTTCATTTTACTTAATATATTTGATAAAATGTATTAAATATAAATGCGTACCTTGATTTTGAGGCAGTTGTTTAAGTAACTTTAATATAAAAATGTTTGAGATAGAATCTATTTATTCTGATCACATTAAATATAATCTTTATGTGTATGTAATTCTAAATCAAGAGAGTTTTGAATGAATCCAACACAATAGAATTAGTCCGTTTTTAATTGACAGGCACTTCCTGTGAAGTTGTTATTAACACAACTTGTAATGTAGTTAGCTTTAATTAATAATATTGCGTGCAATCTGAATTCAATCTGAATTCAATAGCTACTCAATTTTATTGAGTAGCTATTGTTTATATGCTTCCCTCACTGGTTTTAACCCATAAGAACCCAGGGTGACACCTCTGTAACAAACACTTGAAATCTTCTAGAATCTCCCATATTCAGCTTTATGCTTCACCTTAACTCATTAAGTCCCTAAGCGACACATACTCAACACCCTGGTGTGGTGGTCATGTGACTTTGACAAGAAGTGACTTTTCCAAAATGTGGCTGTGACTGGAAACAGAAATGTGAAAATTTTCAAAAAGCTTATTTTTTGTAGCTAGGCTAAGTTTAAACCTATTTAACAATTCTAATCCATTAATAGGGTGACCTGTATTGCATTTAACTTGTTCTGACCAAATTTCTTGAACAAATGAAAGTCAAAATTTTGATAAATGTTATGGAGATGCAAAAAAAAAGGCAAATTTGTGTCTCTGTAAGCAGAAAATGTGTCTGTTTTTTTTCTATTTTAAAATAAGAAATATCATAAACATAAATACCTATACGCCCATTGTCACGTATATATGTCACATCACAGATCTTTGACATTTAGGGGTAGTATTTTTTTTAAAACATCAGAAAAGTGTTCTATGTGGTCCACTTATAGAACACGTCCTTTAAGGATAACTGGGTCTGGGTTATTCATAAGTGTTATTCATAAAACACTGCAAAAGTTGAGGAAAAAGATTAGAAAACTAGTCAAAAAAATATGGGTTAATTCTGAAAACTCACCCATTATCATCAATTACTTTTCCTCCTAAAGTGACAAAAGCAGGAGAATATGGGTCAGTCATTTTCAGCAGTCACGTTGAAAAGCTTTCTAAAGTTTTATTTACACTTTTTCCCCCCCGAAATAAAGGTCATGATTTAAAGTATGGTCCTGAGAGGGAAGTAGGTCACTGTTACAGCATTATTTAACCGTTAGGTAAGATGATAGCCCAACCTCATTCACACTCACGTGCCTTGTAAACCGACAAACTGGGAGCAAAGCTGGAGGTTTGGCGCCGTTCAATGGCAACCTTCAGCCAGTGCATGGAGAGAGGAACAGATGACGACAGAGCAGGACTGGGCCAAGGCTTTTAAATCTGTGTGCGTGTGTGTGTGTGTGTGTGTGTGTGTGTGTGTGTGGGGAGGGGGAGTTGGCGAGAGACGAGAGGAGGAGAAGAATTCTGGCAGCGCTGCTCTCAGATTTGCTGGCAGCCTTGATCAGCTTTTAACACTTTTTCCACAGTATGATGCACATTCCTGAGTGAGATATGAGCACTTTAAAAAATGATTTCCGCCCACCTTCTGCAAACACGTTTATGACTCATTCTCATTGTTTGCTCACAATAAAAGTCAGGATTTTGACAAATATGGTATTAAACACTGAGCAATTATTTTCTTTTTCACAAAAACAGGAACATAACAAACACATTAGTTATGATTGGCAAATAGGTGACTGCTTTGTAGGACTATCATGGAAACAGTAAAGGTTATTATAATTAATTGGTAATTAATGCTGATGTTGATTGTTGATTGTTAATAGTAAAATGTGCATAATATAAACAAATTTAAAAGTCTAGAAAAAGTAAAGAACAAAAAAAAGCCATAACAATTTTGATCTCATAAGAAAGTAAGTCCTTAATTGTGAAATTTAACCTTGACAGAATACTTTTATTTTGAAATTTGAATAAAACTAACAAATTTGAATTTGATTACAAATTATTTCTCTGAATTTATGTGGGTTAAATTTGGGGTGTTTCAATTTATCAGTATTGAAGATAACTGTGTTATTAAAAAAAATTATGATTTCATGTTGATAATAAATATATTTTTATATTAATAAATATAATATCATCCCTACCTCCCTACACTTGTAGTTTTATTGTAAATTTCTTTCTCGAGTGAAAATTTTATATTTTGACAGTCCTAGCTTTAATTCCCCTATTTTAAATGTCATTTTATGTTGTGCTATTTAAAAGGAATTAATTGTTATTTTATGTATTTTTCTTTAGGATTTACAGATTTATTTGGAGGGAATAAGTGCAATTTATTTATTTATTTTGAAAATGCAGGTCTTAACTATATTAAAAAAGCCATTTAATTAAAGCTAATTGACATAAATAATGTAGGACTCAAATTTCAGTTGCATAAATTAAGTGGTATTTTACAATATGTTTACATCATGATTACGGCCTTCATTGAAGATTAAATTTCCCTATTTCAATTTCCTTTTAATTTGTTTTATTTAAAAATAAATGATATATTTAAAGTATATTTTTAAGGATTTACAAATGTATACGGAGGGAATAAATACTATTTATTTATTTATTTTGAAATGCAGGTGTTCAACATAAAAAAACCCCTCCATTTAATCAAAGCTAATTGATATAAATTAATATAAAACTCAAATTTCAGTTGCATAAATAAAGGTGGTATTTTACAATGTTAACATGATTATGGCCTTCATTATCTTCCATAGACTTTAGATTTGTTGTTTTTGGCACTATGTGAAACAGTCCAACAGAACAGTTTTTATTTGTTGAAGCAGCAATGACAAATGACCTTTATATTGGCAATAAATACATCAAACCGGCTGAAACAATTCCATGATTACTTACAAGTATTAAAAAAACAAAAGACAAAGTGGGTGCAACAGTTGCCAGTGATTGCCCAATTTATCTTACACAGGCTGCAGGTGCGTTCACTTTGTTTTCCACTCTGTATCCAGGTGTGGCTGATTTGTATATTTTTTCCATTTCCTCATTCACTGCTGCTGTTGTAAGGCTGGGCAATTAATTAGTTACATTAACCCTATAAAGCTGAATGTATCATATTTGATACAAGAGTCTTTGAGACTTCTACATTGTAAATAATCACTGTGAAATCTACAGTTATTTGCTGTATTATTCACAGTTCATCACTGTGTTTGATTATTTCAGTATAGTGCTGTATAATTTACACAAAAAATTGGTCCTTGTGACACAGTGGTTGAAACATTACTGTAGAATACACAGTAGATAGTGTAGTACTATGGAGGGTAAAGTAGACTACTGTATTTTTCCTTTGTATATCATAATTTTGATCAGAATCAGTCCTATACATATACAAAACACAGTATGGAAATCAATTGTAAAACAGTAAATGTATTAATATTATTTTATTTAGTGTATAGAGTAATTACTTGCAATTACTAGTTATTTCAATAAAAAATAATGATGACATTTTCTCATTCAGGTAAACTATGTAAAAGATTAACTGACATAATCAGGTATATTTTGAGTAAAATTGAGATATCTCTCGAACATTTAAAAGAAATACATAAATTGTTTTTTTGGTGTGTATTTTTAGATGGCAAAAAAATTAGCAACTTCATATCAGCAGCTATATGATGTTGTGTTATATGGAAAAATATATTTTGTATGTTTGAGGAAAATGTTAAAAAGGAAAGTCAAGTTATCTCATCACCGCGGAAACAAAAACTCATCAGCTGCTAGTTCAACACAGCTAGAGTTTCCCTCCATTTGCAGTCATTATGCTAAGCTAGGCTAGCAGTTTCCCTCCGTTTGCAGTCATTATGCTAAGCTAAGATGGTATAGCAGTCTTGATGCTAAGATAAGCCAGCTGTTAGCAGTGTTTATGCTAAGCTAAGCTTGGTTAAAAAATATTAGGTTTTGTATGTTTTTGTTGGTTCAAGAAAAACAAACTGCGAGCAACAAATTTCACAAAAAGACCTGATGTATCAAATATGATACACATAACAATTCATATATGCAAATTGATATTTATTTATTTTCTTTAAATTTGTCAGCAGGTTAAAAAAACACTCCAGTTTGAAAAAAAAATTGAATTTTCTGGCAATTATTTCATGGTTCAGGCTTTGTAGGGATAAAAAAGTAGAACTAAAAAAAGGAGGCCAATTCTAGCGTCTAATCAGCTTCACTCTCCTTGATTAATTATTTTTCTTCAAACAATGAACCCAACAAACCCTTCCACAGAGCAAATCCTATTCATTCATTCATGGTGAATTATTTATAGGGCGTCTAACAAGCCGGGGCGACACAGCTCTCAAGGTTGATGTTTCCTTTGCGGTCTCTCACATCACTTCATTGTTTGTTTTCATGTATCAAAAGTCAGTGCAGAGGAGGAAGGCCCGAGTAATGCCAGCTCCTCGCTGCCAGCTGTCGAGCTGCCAAGGAAACGAAAGGGAGATGCGGAGGAGAGGTCGGGCTCCAGCACACAGTAAGAGGAGTGCCCTGTTGATATATGATAACACACCAGTTGTACAATGCACACGTTATTTTTATTATATCTCAAATGACTCACAATATGAGCATTCTATCTGACAGGCAAATCACAGACTTTCAGATGGATGATGAACTCAGCAGGTACACTGACCCCTCCGCTTTGTTCACACACGTTTTATAAGAGAATACTGCCAAAGAATTTGATTTTTGATCCCTATATTTGCAGATCTGAAGGAGAGGATCAGCAAGTTAAAATGAAATGCTTCAGGTAACTCTATTTTTACAAATGATCGTGCCATCTGTGTCTTGAATGCCCAGCTATTTTAAACCATAATGACTTTCATAATTTAAAAATAATTGCACTTTGAACTCTAATTATTTCCCCCCAAAATAGATACAATAGCTATAAATGTCTGATGTGTGCCTGTGTCTGCAGGGAGCCTCACCGACAGATCGAGAAGAGGCGAAGGGATAAAATGAACAACCTTATTGACGAGCTGGCCTCCATGATCCCTGCCTGTCAGCCTATGGTTCGAAAACTTGACAAACTCACTGTGCTGCGAAAGGCTGTGCAACACCTGAAAACCCTCAAAGGTAATCCTGAACCCAGCTGCTGTTTTAAACTGTCAGCAGGGTCTATTCTGTTACATCTAAAAACTTGTCTCCTGTGTTTTAGTTGGGACAAGCAGCGCCTTTACAGACACCACCTACAAGCCTTCAATCTTGCCACACGATGACCTCAGACTCCTCCTGCTTAGGGTATTTGCTCATATAAACCCCACTAGTCCCATTTCATTATAACATCCAACTATCTGTGTATTAATATATCTGGGTTTTTTTACCTTTCTACTAGGCTGCAGACGGTTTCCTGTTAGTTGTAAGTTGTGACCGGGCTAAAATCCTGTTCATCTCCGAGTCTGTCTCCAAGATCCTCAACTTTAGCAGGGTGTGTTTCACTTCTACATCACATGCTCATTTTGCTGTAATCATCAGCTATAAATATTAAAAAATCCAGTTGTAGGCACATCCTGCTGGTTCAGCTGGCTAGTTGTGCAACATTTAACTTAAGTATAATTGTACCTTTCTCTTTTCTTTTCTTTTAATTTCTTTTAATACATGTAGCTGTATACAATGGAGCTAAAGCAACTTCAATGAATAACGCTAAGTTTCAGTATAAAAATTTAAAATAAGTAATATATTGCTTTATACTTTTTATGTTATAAAAGGCTTTATGCTTGACTTATTTTGCTGAATTTATGTTTCACAACTAATTTCATTTTTCTGCTCCATTTTTTGGCAGAGATTAAATATGTTTCTATTCCCTATGTGCTCCACGATGAGTGTAACTATGGGGTCAGCAACCCTTTTCCATGAAAAGAGCCAAGAAAACAAATGTCTATTTTCCTTAGAGACTTTTCTTTTATAGCTAGATTTGGCAAAATTCATCGGTTAGGGCGAACAGCCAGATGGACATAGGCTGCAAATTTTAGTTGACTACATTTTATTCTATCTATAGGGTAAATTTAGCTAATTTTATAATTGGAGAATGTAAGAATCACTACAACAATGTAAAAGGAGAATTAAATTGTACACAAATGTTAGCAGCTGAAGTTATCTTTTTAACTTCATATTTGTCTTCAAAAGCCCAATAGAAAACACATCAATGTGTAAATAAAATGTATTTTTTAAAGATGTGTGATTAAATTTTTCTTGTCCCATAATATGGAACAGACCAATAACTTTTAAGTTGCGATACCTAGCTAACTTTGGTAGCATTAGCTTGCAAGCTAAAATGCTTTAGCTACTGTTACAAGAGTTAATATTTCGCAAACTTTCTTCACCATGAACAAAGTTAGCTGCAGCTGGGTCGCTAGCTGCCTGCTTCTCAGCGTTTTTAGCTACCAGTGTTTACACATAAGCTAGCTGTGTTCCCCGGGTCCTATGTTCCCCTCTTTGTATGAGACTGGGGAACATGGGACTCTTTTCCCCGCTTTTCCCAAAAAGGGTCCTATGTTCCCTGGTCTGTTACTTTTTCCACCATTACTGCCAATTTCCATGGCAAATAACCCTGTGTAGGCCTATGGGCTGTTTGACATGCATATGCAAATAAGCCTTGAGGAGGAAAGATTAGGTCAGCGGTGCAAACCTGCAGGTCTCAACCTAACCCTAACCCTAACATCACAGTGGGGAGCATAGGACCCTTTTTCAGAAAAAGGGCCCTGTGCTCCCCGGTGTATTGCTACAGGGGAACATAGGACCCTTTTTGGGAAAAATGGGGAACATAAGACCTTTTTTCTAAAAAAAGGGTCCGATGTTCCCCGAGTGGGGAACATAGGTCCCGGGGAACATAGGGATGACCTCCTGTACACTGCCCTCCCAGCTTCAAATGGCAGACAAAGTTAATGTTAGCTGACAAGCTGGTTAACATAGCGAACATTAAACGTTGGCCAAACTGTTTAGTTGCAGGCTAAAGTTTGAATTGACTTTCAATAAAATAATTGATGTTGAAGTAAAAAAACGTTTTGTTTTTTTTTGTTTTTAAATTTATTTATTTATATTTTTACCTTTTTTAAGCAAATTGTGGTAAAAAGAAAAGTGTACTGCATTTTGTCAGTGTGAGGCCCCATAAAGTCTCCACTTCATCTGCTCTCAGCATGTGCAACAGGCCGTGCTGGTGCCACATAATCCTTCTGTGGCTGAAGAAACAGATACGACTTAGTCTGCAACACAAAATGATGTGTCTGCAGATTTAACGAGCAAACAAAACCTCATAAAACATTTTATTGAAGCCATAATGAAGGCTTGATGTAAGTAAAAATTGAGTAAACAATCAAGGCTAATCTTGTTTTTACATTTTTCTCAGGGCTAGCAATCTCTGAGCTTTTTAAAAGTCAGTTTATAGGACTTGGCAGCCACAATGACAATCACACCTGTTCTACATTCTTGACCATATTTTCCAGCTTTGAGACGGACTGTAGGCAAGCAGAGAGGAGATTAGGAGGGATGCAACAGAAAAGCTTCCAAAGTAATCTGATACCATATCGGCAGGGCAGCATGTGTTATTTGGGGGCTTACCAGTAAGCTAAGGACTGGATACATGCTGTCACACGTCTCTCACAGTCCAGATACATTATCTATGTGTAGAGCTGACAAACAGTAGGTTATCTTGATATCCATCTGTGTAAGTTTTGATCAAATGGGCTGCATGATAATCGGGCTGGAGTAGTAGAAGAGCAGGAAAGAATACACGAAAAACAGAATAATTAAGCAACTGGTAGCAGATTGTGAACAATGACTATTAAATAAAACAGTAATAAATGGATTTGTGTCTTCTGGGTTCACAGTTGGAACTGACTGGCCAGAGCTTGTTTGATTTCATTCATCCCAAAGACATCAACAAGGTGAAAGAACAGCTGTCGTCTTCGGAGTACCCTCGCCAATGCCTCATTGACGCTGCGAGTAAGTCTGAGAAACATCTGAAACTGTCAATGTGTAAGAAAAGAAGACAACATTGTGGTTATTTGAAATGAAAATAAAGCAAGCTGACAGTTGATGCTACAAATGCTGTCTTTCTGTCTGCAGCAGGGGTCCAGGTCCAGGTGGATGGCCCCGCCAGGTCCTCCCACTTGTCCTCTGGAGCCCGGAGATCCTTCTTCTGCCGGATGAAGCACAGTCGGGTGGCGGGGAAACAAGAGGACAGACACTCCCTGCCCAGTACTTCCAAAAAGAAAGGTGTGTTCAGACCAGAGTCCAGGCTATAAGGTCCAACACCTCCTCAACTGCTGTCCCTACCTGTTTTATGATGTCTCCATGACATCATCATAGGGGAAATGTTGTTTTTAGCTCCAAGTCACCTCAGTCAGAAACAATAATGTACAGTCATGGAAAAAATGATCAGGCCACCCTTTTTTTTCTTCTTTTCTTGTTCATTTAATGCCTGGTACAACTAAAGGTACATTTGTTTGGACAAATATAATGATGACAACAAAAATAGCTCATAAGTGATTAATTTAAGATCTGATATCTAGACATTTTCCATGGTTCTGTTGATAATGATTTTGGTTATGATTAAGAAAACCATGGAAAATGTCTAGATATCAGCTCTTAAATAAGAAAACTTGTGGCCTAATATTTTTTTCCATGACTGTATATGAATTGATGAATTCATTGGAGCAACACCCATAATTCTTCCTAATATTAATAATAACAATAATATAAATTGTAAAATAAAGCTTTGTTATAGATAAATATGCACTGATAGAGACAAAACCTCACTAAGTTGCTCCAAGCAGTGGCCTATTTTCAAATAATGAATAACTACTTTCGGATGATTCTTATCTTAGTGAAATAGAGGGATGGGGTGGGCTGCTGAAGGCAATGCAACAAGTCTACTGATGTTTGTAAAATTAATTCTTTGTATTAATATGTGTTGAATTTCAAAGGCTTATATTCTTGGAAAAACAGAATCATGCAGGAAATACTGTTTTTTATAGACATGTTTGGCATGAAAATAGCCCAATATCACCTATCTTTTTCTAGATCTTTTGAACCCTAGATAACTTAACTGACTGCTGATTGGGGTCAAAGCAGTCAACTCCATTTGCAGCTTTATGTGAGGTTAAATGTTACCTCAGAAATAGTTTTGAAAATACTGCTGGAGCCAGGTCTGCTATCTTTAAAGGCGTTTTGATCATAATATCATCCAGACATGAGAGGTTTCACCTACTGCAGAGCATCACAGAGTCGAGAAACACACTGACCCACTCAAATCCACAGCTCCCAGTGGATCAGAGCTATTTTGTATCATTTTATTTCTGTTACCTCGCTCTCGCTCGCCCTCTCTTGAGAGCACTTGTGAGGAGATCCAGCTGAGGTGCCTGACTGAGTTATTTATTGAAAAGACTGCAACTGTTCAGCTTCATATATACAGTCATATTGAGTCCTAGAGCTGCAGGATTAAGGATGTTTACCAAGAGATTTATAATATATTTAAATGTGTTTCTAGGCATTGAGGTCAGTTTTCAGGCAGCCAGTGGAAAACAAACAAAACCAAGTGGGAACTCTATGCCCCGTCTTGCCTGCCAAAGATATAAAGCAATGATCTGAATCTGGTGGTAGGTTGTTACCCTCCCTAGCAACCTCCCTCCACCTGTTTGCAAAAGTTAGTGTTGGAGTTTGAGAGCAAGTAGTTGAGCTTTGACCTTTATCTCTATGGCAAGATGTGACCTCAGTTTCCATGGAAAGATAAACAAAATTCTTATTTCTCTAGCTGCTTATTTATAGTAGTGATTAAATACTGATACTTGTTTTTCCCCTTAAGGTTTCCAGTATTCTGTCACTGTTAAGTTTGAGCTCAAACTGATTCTTTCTGTTGTTAGAATACACAGATTTTCCCCCCTATTTTTTTTACAATGTGGGTCAGTATTTCTCAGAGATCTCTTGTTGGAAATAATTCAGAGAAAAGATAGCACAATTTAAAAAACATGTAGCCCTGCACAGGAAGTAGGTCAGTGTTACAGCATTGTATAACAGCAAAGTAAAAAGATGGCCCAAACCCCACTTACTGTGGTGATAGAAACAGGAGCCGTTGCGCCACTCAGTGGCCAATCATAGCAACTGCTTTGCACTAGACTATATACAGTCATGGAAAAAAATTGGACCACCATTATTTTTCCATGGTTTTCTTAAAAATTATTTTGGTTATTATCAGGAAAACCATGGAAAATGTCTATATATCAGCTCTTAAATTAAACTCTTATGAGCTAGTTTTGTTGTTATTATTATATTTGTCCAAACAAGTGTACCTTTAGTTGTACCAGGCATTAAAATGAACAAGAAATTGAGGAAAACGGTGGTCTAATAATTTTTTCCATGACTGTAGGTCCCATAATAAACTCTTTTGGCTACCTTTTCTTTCTTATAATAAAACAACTTTATTTATATAGAATTAAGTCATATTTTATTCTTTTGCATAACTTTAATAAGTTATGTGGGTATTTAAAAAAAAAAAGACAAATGCAATATTTACTCCAGTTTGACTCCCATTTGCTAAAAACTACAGCATTTAGCTGTTTAGCCTGTTACTGTTCTAAGACCTTTTTGGTGGTTGTTGGCAGTGGATGTTTAGGGGGAGATAACAATAAACAATAAATGCCAAATAGAAGTGGTGAACATCTTCTGAAAGCTGTGAACCTGAAAATTAATTGATTGAGATGCAGCACTGCGTATCAAGTTGTTCTGGTCAAAAATATCTAATAAAAATGATTCAATTAATTAATTATTTATTTATTGAAGCCTATTATGGTGAATAAAGGGTCATAGCATTAGGTTATGCCTTCTAAAGTCCAGTCCATGTTCAACTGTGTCCCATAAGTTGCTGCAGTAATTTTTAGATTGATACCATTTGTTTCACACTTTTGGTGCTCAATAATGCAATTTCATTCATATCGAGAATGGATAAAGATGGTCAGAGACAACCTCCAGACTATTACATAAATATATAAAGACCTGTGGAACAACAAAGAAGAATCCATGCTGAGATTCGGGTTTAAAACCCTTTGTAATTTTTGAGATTTCTTTATTTTCAGTGACTGGATGACGAGCACTTCTGATCTACAATAGCGAGAAACCCTCTTATTGTCAATATACCTTGGAAAGCTGCACATCGTCTGAATGCTCCAAGTCTCTAGTTTATGGTTGTAAAGTTTCATGAGGCTGTGATTATCCTAGAGGTCACAGCAGCTCATTTTATACAGTGAGGTCCAGAGGGCTGCTACTGATGACTAACATCATCCCACATGAAGAAAACTGGCCTCATTGAATCCACAAGAGTCTCAGCTTTCCACTGATACCCAGTTCTTTCTTTTTAATGTTTCTTTTTTCTTGTATCATTTTGGTTAAAGCACATGGCATACATTTGTCTTGGGTATGATGTTTTTTTTTCTTCATGTTGAATTTGGTCAGTTCATTGTCAACTATAAAAAGTCTCTAATAAACTGTGTAACCAAAATACACTCAAAAATGTCCCATTAAAGTGGGTCATAAACATGCCTTCTTCCTGGTTTCCACAAGGGTTATTTGTGCTGTATCATGGAGCACTGCATTGTTTGATGAAATGCATAAAAATAATCCAATCATGGATATAGATGTATTTAAGACAACTGGCACTTAAAAGGTTAAAATTCTGAAAATGTATGCATTTGTGGTAGTTATGATCAGGACTGATGGGGATTAAAAGATTAGCTCAGTGAAAGTGAAAAAAAATATTGATATATGATTTTTTTTGTAATTAGAGTGAGTTTTTACCCTTAGTGAGGGATGCACTAAGGGTAAACAGTGTCTCGATTACACATCAGATACATATGTGTTGCCTTTTTTTAGTTCTGTATATAGCAATATGTACACATGTACAGGCAACAATTACAACCTATACACACAACTAAATAGTTGTTCATTATTTTCTGTACCCATAGACGCCTACAGATACTGTACCCTCCACTGCACTGGATACATGCGCAGCTGGCCGAGCAGCCAGCTGGATGCAGATGGAGACGTTGAGAAGGAAACCTTAAACCTGACCTGCCTGGTGACGGTGTGCCGCCCCCTCACTCACACGTCCCACCAGCCTCCCAAAGACATCAGCATCAAGCCCCCTGAGTTTGTAACACGCTGCGCCATCGACGGCAAATACATTTTCGTAGAACAAAAGTGAGTTTCCTGATTTTAACTACCTCCATCTGCACAAGTAACCATTTATCTTCCTGTTGTAAGTTCTGTTCGAAGCATACAGTTCCGCTAAGAAAGAAATGGCAGAGATGTGGTGAGGAGACCTCTGAGCACACTTTCAAACTGTTGTCAGTTTCCCTCAGTGGAGATAATCCTTTCTTTCTTTGCCATTGTTTCTCAGAAGGAGCTATGCATCTTGATGGCATCACATGAAAATCTCTTCTCAGTTTTTGGGAAGTAATTTCATACCACAAGTAGGCCTATAGTGAATCATTAATCAAATTCCTCATATGTGTGACTGCTGAATGTTACATGTGAAGGATTCTTTTGCAAAAACAGATACCTCAGCTTTGATTTAATTTAGTTTTTGGTGCAAAAATCAGTTAATTAAACTGCCGTTGGTTTTTATTCTGATATGACATCTCAAACTTTTTAAAAAAGGCTGTATGTGACATTCAGAAAAAAATTCAGCCTCAGGGAAAGCCTCCACATGGCTCGTAACAAAGCTTGATTGACACCGGTATCACCTGACATCACAACATTGAGGTGGCAGAGCCGAAAATGGTGGTGGCTAGCAGTGCTGGCCGCACTAACAGTCAGCGCTTACAACGCAACAGGGCTATTGAGGGTTACATCACACTCCTGGCTGATAACTCTGTCAGGACGACAATATCAGTGATGCTAACTGTGCTAACATTGCTAATAACACTGTAGGTCGGGATAATGTTATCGGTGTTGCTAACAATGGTAGCCATGCTAGCAGTGCTAATAGTACTAACAGTGGTAACTCACACTCACAGTGGCAACCTGACTATACCATACTTCCACCATGGGTCGGGGCAATGCTTACAGCGCTAACAGTGCTAACAAAGGGTCCTGATGGAGCTAACAGTGTTAATCGGTGTTAGCTCACGCTTACATCCTGGCAACCTGGGGTCATCCCTATGTTCCCCGGGACCTATTTTCCCCGGGTTAGAGTTAGGGTTAGCCTGTAGGCCTACATAGGCCTATTTGCCATGGAATTTGGCAGTAATGGTTGAAAAAGTAACAGACCGGGGAACATAGGACCCTTTTTGGGAAAGGCGGGGAAAAAAGGTCCTATGTTACCCAGTCTCATAAAAAGAGGGAAACATAGGACCTGGGGAACATAGACACGCTCCCGGCAACCTGGCTTCCACAACAATGGCATCCCGCTAGACGACCCCCAGTGGTGTGACCATGATCACTGCAGAAGCCAGGTCATTTTCATGGGCAACTGCCATATGAGTACCACTCTATCCCACACACCCGACCCAGGCAGTTGGCCAATTGGCCTGAGTACAAGGACGGCCAACAGTTGGAAAGGGAGGGACTCGCCAGTGGCCGTACCGGCTACCAAAACAAATAAACTCTTTATATGGGTGTCTTGACATGATTATGTACAACTATCTTCTGAATGTCCTCCACAGCACCTTCATTTTCCTAAAATCATGTATTTTTATTGTGCTCCCAAGGGAAAATCAATAAAACTGGTGTTGGTTTATTTATCTTAAGAGTGGCTTTTATCTGTTTTTGCAAATGAACTCTTGAGGCTCATGTATTCACTTTCATTTCATTTTCAACCATCACTGCTTTTCAACCGGCTAAATTCTGAGAGACGGCGAAAGAGAAAGAGAAAGCTAGAGTCACTAAACTCCCTCCGCACTCTCTCTTCCCCAGAGCCACCACAATTATTGGTTATTTGCCACAGGAAGTTCTCGGCACGTCGTGTTATGAGTACTTCCACCAGGACGACCTGCAGCACCTCGCAGAGAAACACAGGCAAGGTGATGAATCAAAGCAAACACACCTGGCAACTTTAATCCAATACTTGGTTAAATTAAGAACCTAACTGAGACAGCTACATACAAAAACAAGATATGCACATTTTAAAAATGTACCACTTGTGTTTAGAAAATGCTTCCATTTGTTGAAATTCAAGAAATTGAGGTTTTTAATGTGCCTTAGTACCACTTCTCCACTTGTCCAATTTTTATGCAGTTCTTCGAAGCAAAGAGAAGATCGAGACACATCGCTACAAGTTCAAAACAAAATACGGCTCCTATGTTTCACTCCAAAGTCAGTGGTTTAGTTTCACAAATCCATGGACCAAAGAAGTTGAATTTATCGTGTCTATAAACAGGGTTATCTCGTAAGTATTGGTTCATTTCTGTCTCAGATACATTGTTACTATCAAAGGAAGGAGGTGTCACAAACACATCCTGTCCAAAACCCTTGTTTTTGTGTTTTCATACACAGTTTGTTCATTAATACTACAGTTTATTCATGGACAGCATTAATACTCCTTTGCACCAGCAGGGGGCCTGGTCACACAAAAGATGAGGAGGCAGGCAGCTCAAAAGCACTTCAGGGTAAGAAATACAAACTCTGTGTTTACGTAGCCATTTATCTGCTTTGTCTGTGTGTTTTAAAATAGAATAAAGGTTGATTTTACTCTGTTTTTTCCCCCACAGAGGACATTAAGCAATTACCCATAATTCCTGGCCTTTCCAGTGGAGTGGGCAAAATGATTTACGCAGGCAGCATAGGGACCCAAATTGCAAATGAGCTCATCGACTCCTTCAGGTACGTCCGCAGAGAATATTTATAATAAATATGTAAGTTAAAAACAAACATATATACACATATAATACTGTCTCCTGCTGTGTTCCTACCTGTCTTGAGCAGAATTAACTCCTCTCCATCGAGCGGATCTTCCAGTCCCTTTGGCGCCGCCCAGGAGAAAGGTCCTCTGGTTTCCCCACAAACCAGCACGAGTGTGAGTGTCCCCTTGATCATTATAGCACATTTACTTTAATGACAATCATCTTTACATTATACCCCTTTTTTATTCATTGTTTCTAGAGATAAGCTATGGATTGACTTATACACTACAGGCCAAAAGTTTGGAAGCAAGATCAAATTTGTACAAAAAAGATTATAGTTTCATTGGTATACTTTGCAACAAAAAAAAACATGATTATTATATAAAAAGCCACTCATCAGAATACATTTTAACTTTAATTATCAGGTATTTGGGTTTTTATTGCTAAGACTCTGCTTTCTTCAAAGAAACCTCCTCTGGCTTTAACAACATCATGGCATATACGAGGCATTTATTCCTCAAGGTCTTTAAGGTATGTGCCAAAGAGCTAAAGTGAATAATAGAAATTGTGATTTGTTTTTTTTACTTTTGCACTGAAGTTGTGACTCTTGCAAATTTTCTCAACCCTAAAACTAAGCCCTTTTCTTTTGTTAACATTTATTCAGCAATGGTTTGGTAACATCAATGTATACCTAAAGGTCAATGGAGGAAAACGGTTCAATTCAATGAAAGTAAAGTGTGATCATACAGTAAACACATCTAAAATACATAATACATGATACATAATGGTTTTAAGAAAGCTAATATGAACAGAAAATTTAAGTTGCTTCCAAACTTTTGGGCTGTAGTGTATATATGCATATGAATTCAGAATCTGTAGGCAATAGGACTAGATTTTGGTTGCTAATATGCCGCTACCAAGCTAATGTGACGGTAACAATATAAAATTAGAGTTATTATTAGAGTTATTGAGTGTGATTATTATGGTAGCACAGATAAGAGTGCTGGGCTACCCAACAAGAAACTTACCTCATAATGCTGTAAACTAACCTAAAGCTACATTCGCAAGTTAATGCTATGTTAGCTAACATTACTTGCACCTATTTTATTTGAATGAAGTGACTTAACATAAATAAATACTACTAAAGATAATGTGACAATTTCAATACAATTTTAATTAATTAGATTTATATTCATTGGCAATGGTAATTGTTTTGATTTAGCTAGAAACCCCTAGCAGCAGAAATTACATTCTGTGTTGTAGCTGTTGTGTCTGTTCTGTTAATTTTAGTAGCATGAAGAGGTTTAATTCAAATGCACGGCGGGGGAGTTCATATGGAAATGTATTTTTACTTTTGTCATTGTATGCTAATGTTGGTGTTGTGTTTATATGCAAATTTATTCTATTCTCTGAGATTTTGTTTATTTTCAAGCAAATTAATGTTGACATTGGAGTTGTAATGATGTAGGTAATTACTGTTATCTGTAAGCAACTTTTACAGGTCATAACCAGACAATTGACTGAGTTTGCAACCTCATGTAACAATAATATAATGAATTATCACTTGTAATATAATGATTCCATTATACTTATATACTTACATACACTACAGGCCAAAAGTTTGGAAGAAACTTACATTTTCTGTTCACAGCGGCTTTCTTAAAAACCAGTATGGATTCTTTGGATTTTTGGATGTGTTTACTGCATGATCAGACTTTACCTTTAATGAACTGAACCATTTTCCTCAATTGACCTTTATGTGTACATTGATATTACCAGACCATCCCTGAATAAATGTTAAGGAAAGAAAAGAAGGGCTTAGTTTTAGGGTTGAGAAGATTTGGAAGAGTCACAACTTCAGTGCAAGAGTAAAAAACAAATCACAGTTTGCATTATTCACTTTAGCTCTTTGGCTTTCGAGAGTTACAGAAATCCCAATAAATGTCAACTGTGTTCATATCTCTGACAAACTACCACAGAAATGGCTAAAACTGAAGCAGCTGAGTAAAGAAACAGATTTACAGACAAATTGATACATTAAGGAAAGAAGGATACACAAAGTCTAAGCAATAAAAACCCAAAGGCCTGATAATTATAGTCAAAATGTGTTCCAATAAGTGACTCTTTAAATAATAATCATGGTTATTTGGTTGAAAAGTATAGCAATGAAAGTATGATCTTGAAAGGGTGAACCATGAGGCCGTGTGCTCTGTTCTAACTCATCACACGACTTGTTGCAGGCATCCAGCAGAGAGGAGGCTACAGCCGCATCACAGTCCCAGTCGGACTCGAGGACAGCAGCGGGCACTAGCAGTGCAACTTCTGAAAGTTCAGGTACTGTTAGCAGGAAAAGCACAAATCCACTCCTACCCCAAGTCATTATCAATTGTTTTCTACTTCTCTGTGAAGACAAAGAAGAGATGGGTTGCACTAACAAAACACACAGACCTAAATCCAAATGTGATGCAAATTCAATTCTGTTTTTGTATATTCATTACACAAAATGTTCCCATAAATTTGATAAAAGATATTATTGCCATCTAAGACTACAATAGAATATTCAGACATTGGAATTGGAATTAATTGAATTAGAAAGACTTGACATCCAATTTGCCAAAGATAATTACAGTACAAGGTGATGAAATTGAAAGGGTCACGGCTTATAAATATTTAGGGATCACTATTGATCAGAAGCTATCATCGGTCAAAGAAATATTTGATTTCTGCAACTTTTTTGCCTCTAATGGATTACGTTGATCTACTTTTCAGAAGAAGTTGGACTGTGTTTATCACATCATTTCCCTTGGTCTGTGTGACTGCTCCTTATAAGTCTCTACTGAGGCTCACTCAGTGTTGTTGTGATGGCTGTATTAGTATTTAATTGTTTATGATAACTGTGTTTGAATGTTGTAACTTGTCTCTTTTTATGCTGCTTTCTTGGCCAGGTCTCTCTTGGAAAAGAGTTTTTTTTTAATCTCAACGAGACTTTTACGTGGTTAAATAAAGGATAGTAATATATATGTGAAAATATAAATAAAATGTAAAAAGTCTTGTTTTCTTTGAACCAGGCGAGGCGTCCCAGCTGGACTTGGACAGCATGGTGGTGCCGGGCCTGAGCAGCTTCAGCAGCGACGAGGCAGCAATGGCAGTCATTATGAGCTTGCTGGAGACGGACGTAAACATGGGTCAAACAGGGGACTTTGAGGACTTACACTGGCCTTTCTAGAGGGCACACAGACTTTACGCTCTCACATGCTCTTGTGCCGCTTTCTTGCAGAGAACTTGGGCGTTCAGTTGTTCATTCTGAGCTGGCCTTGCACAATTGAACCCACTGGACTCGTACCAAAGGCCACAACATGTTGTACTTGAGGAAGCCCAACAGGAATAGGAATTATTGTTACTGTGATTACCTTGTAAATCCACTCGGCCAAGTGTCCCCAGAGCCTGTGGTGATTCAGTGTCTTCCACAGTGACACTTCAGCATCCTGAGAGGGGGTTAAACCCAGACTTTCCACAGCAGAACGATTTATCTGTTCGCTCTGCTTTCCCCAAATGAGTGACTAAAGCGTGGAGGAGAATCAGACTCTTGCCCTGTGCAGTGCTGCTAGAGAAACTCCTCAAAACTCTGACATTTGGGAAACCTTCGGTATCAAGAGATGACTTGCATGTTTTTCATAACATGCTCTGATTGTTCCATTTTCTTTTATTTTGTGAGATCCTCTCTAGATACATTTAAAGTCAAACTATTGTGTCCAGTAAGTACTGAAGAAGGCTACATATGATCATTGTTATATCTCTTTATTGAGAATTGTAAACTCATAGCATCGCATCCTACCCACAACCACCACTGGTTCAGTTATTCTCTGAACATAATAGCTTGCACACAGACTGTGCCATTTAACAGAAGTCTGGATGAGTGTAATCATGTCTTCATGTTCAGAAAATATTATTAGACTTTGAACCATTAGACAATTACTGTGACCCAAAGTTTGTAAACCTAAATTACAACAAACCAACATCTGATACCACCAACCACAATGTCCGATTATACCAGCTAGCTAATAACAGCTATTAGCAATGATCGCTAATGCTGTCGAAAAATACGATGGAAATATGTTTGATGCGGAAAGATTTACCTTGGGACGGTTGAATGAAATAAATACTTGAATATTAACTCTTGTTTACAGTTTTGGTCCCAGGATAAATAGCTGGCATGGAAACATTCAAATTTGTTTAAAACAAACTCACGCAAATACAACCCAAATCTGTCTGTGAATTTTGTCAGTACAAAGAAGTCACAAAAGTCAGTTTTGTGTATAACTGAGAGGTTTCTCATTCCCAGTTTGTCAAATATTGACACTTGTCACAGCACTTAGGTATGTGATACTGACTCACAAGGCATCTTGTATGACTCTAACTCTAAAATAAACCCAGCTGTGGCAAAATATTAGACGCTCAAAGTTTGCAGTATAAAGAGTGAGAAAGTCTGCGTAGGGAGAACTCAGGGGTGTTTTGATGGATCAAACAAACACCAGGCTGTGTTACCATGGAGACTGATGTTCATGTCTAAGGTGAAATCAACATCAACAGTCAACAATGTGGTATTTACGTTGACTATCTAATTTATGTACCTAACTCACTCAACTTTTTCTAAACATTACCAAATAGTTTTGTTTGAATTCACAACATTAACCATGTACCCCATGATCGTAAAACTGTGACCGTATCATAGTTTGACGCATAGGGCTTACCACTAAGTGAAAAAGTGACGCCAAGGGGTCCTGACTAAGTGCTGTATGTGATGGGTTGGGAATGAGGACGGGTTGGCATAGTAACAGGCGACAGGTTGTGATGTAATAAATCGTATTTATAATGTAGGCCTCTTAAATTTAGAGAAATGTCCTGTTTCAGTAGATGAATGTAAAATCAGACTAATATGTATAATCCACACCCATTAAGTTTAAAAAAATATAAATTTCATAGATAATTATAACTAATTTTTGAGTGGAGGAGATCCGTGTAAAGTGTCTGTTTTCATATTGAATGTGCACTAAAGGACTGAGCCCTTGTACGCCAATAACGTGTTCACATATCACATATTTACTGTACTCCAATAGTTCTGTGAAGGTGATCCACTGTACACTGAACTCCTGGGAAAATATGGAAGGTGGATGGGAGAATGTTTTCCAGTGTTAGCATGGGACAAGATGTTGCTAGGCCAGAGTTTATTACTGTTTTGTCACGTCTTATATACCCCTTGCCATTACCCTTCCTGTTGCCCCAGAATAGTATCGGAACAGCCTGGCACTGCACAGGAACCAGCCATAGTATTGCTAGGGATACAATACTGGTGCAGTTGATGTATTTCTGGGTGTGGACACCATCATGATCATCATCATTATTTATTTTCCTATGACCTAACTCCAAAATGCCAATCATGTTGGCATGGCATGCTGAATGAAAGTGAGTTCAGTACAAAAGTTAAAGACATTCTATCACAAAATAACCCCTGAATTGTACTGTAACCTGATATTAAAGTATTAGCATGTGGGGGTAGTTTTTCCTTTCAGACTGAGTGACTGGCCTTCGTACTGCACCTGTAAACTCTGGTTATATCACTGGTTCCTCTAATCTTGAAAGCATAATGTGATTATGTTGCCTTGAACATATGCTGTTTCTGACATGGTTCAATTGTAAATCAACCGTTATGTGCTCTCTCTGGCTTTGGAAGCCATGCTGTTGGACAGTTATTACTGTTGCCATCAGTGCCATCAGTAATGGACACTAAAGCATATTGAACATGCCCTGCTATCAAAAGACAAAATGTCTGATATTTGTACGTGCAAATTGTCGTTGATATGTCTGCTGTAATAAGGAATGGAAGTCTTTGAAAGTAAAACATTTTTTTTAATAAAAGCTCTGAATTCTATATCGTCTAATTTCAATTTTTTCAACATCATGAGAAGCTGATTTATTTGCCAGAGGCTTGAATCTCATACACAACTCATTTGATAAACTAAATACTTCAATCTCATATTTTAAAGAAAGGCAAAATTTAGACTTAAAAGGGACAGATGAGGAGCAAAAATAATTTAAAAATTGTTTCAGGAAACGGGGAACTGTCATGATCATAAAATTATACTAAGTCTTTATTTGTAATAAACATGGCTGTACACACATATTGGTATAACTGCATTTAATCCTGGAATATATACATAAAGTCATACTTCATATACTTTATACTTTAAATATAAACACAGAAAATGAAGGCAACAAAACAGGATCAGAAGTAAAAAAAAACAAATCTGTAAGGCACTGACTTTGCAGACATGGTTTCAGCTTGCAGGCTATATATATACTGTATATAAAATGCAGATTCATTACAAACAATATATTCAAATCAATCTTTTAACTATAAAACCAGTCATCTAACCACAAAATCAAATAGGTAATTTGTTCCTACCCTCTAAAACAACCCACAGGAATGTTTTCTAAATTAGATAAGTATGTTACGCACATGACGTAGGTTAAGTACGTTACATAACTTAACCTTCCTGTAATGTTCGCTTCTCAGGAGCACCAATAATGTTTGTGTGGTCAATTTGACCCGAGGCATGTTTAATTTAATCAAAAGTGTCGGAAATCCCAATAAACATTGTTTATATTTCATCAATAACTCCATTACTAACCATTTCAATCAATATTTAGTGCAATGGTGTTCTTTACCTCCTACAGATCATGAATCAATGGGGTAATTCACTTGTTTTTCATAAAAAATGCATGTTAAATCTTTTTTTAATGTACATTTATGTACCTTTTAACTTTTTTTTAATCTTTGAAATGGGTCAATTTGACCCGCAACACAACAGGAGGGTTAACTGACGTACACAAGTTAAAATAAGTCAGTATTGACGTTTGGACACATACAATGGTTTTCAGGATCAAAGCCCTGTGTTTGTTTGACTTGTCCATTCACTCCGACCTCCTCTATATGTAGAACTTGTTGCTTTGAATTTTGTCATCTGACTTCCTACTTCAGCCTCTAGAGGTCAGGCGTAACAGCATGAATAAATATGGGTTATACAAACAAACATGGGGCTCAGGATACCTTTTTTATACACAAAAATTTGACAATATGCTGATGATATTATAGTATTTAAATATTCAATGGAGAAATTCTCAGATTTTCAACCTCAATCTGAATTAGATATATATTGTGACAGCTGCAACATTTAATCTATATAGAACATTCATTCATGTAGGTATAAAGTTTAAGACACAAAAGAGAAAAGCATGGTGTTTTCACCTGCTCACACAACTTTGGAAAATATAACTGCCAACAGATTTTGGGAGGAAAGATTGATCTTTACCTTTCATGTCGTTACATTTTTTTATCAGCAAAAATCTTGTTTTGTGTATCAAAAACTAATTGCTGTTGGAAAAAATGCCTAACTTCTTGTCCATTTGTCATTTGGAAGACAGAAATTAATCCATACAGGGCCATACTGTCAATCTAACAGAAAAGACTACAAAAAGTATAACAAGCAACAGTTGCCAAAACTTTATATCCACGCTCTCTCAATCCATTAAATAGGTTGGGATGATCAATTAAATGCAAATCTGTATTTCCTTTTTTATGATTGTTTACGACATATAATCTCATAAAAAGACAAAAGAGCTAATGTCACAATTTTGATATGAGCACCATGATTTTATTTATTAAGTGTCTTTTCTGTTCTGCTAAGGCAGCACATTTGTCTTGCCTTAGAGAGATAGAAGAGGGGCCCTATGAATGTGCCTAACCTGGGGAATAATACACCTAATTCTAAAACAATGCACATTGTTCTATTCAAAGTTATTCCCACAATGAATACATATAAGACCAGGGGAACGAACACCAGGACTGGGAGGTAAGACATCACTGCAGGCACTACTACAAACAAAACATTACACACTGCGCGTCTTTTCTGGGGTGATGTAGAGTGGGCTTGGTTACCATTTGTGCTGTGGGCCGGACTTTGCTTTGACAGTGACCAGACCACACCTCCAAGACAGGCGAGCATTATGAAGAAGAGGCAGGAGATGATGATGGAAACAGGCACCAACATCATAGTGGAATCGCTCACTATACCTATAAAAAACAAAGACATTAAAATTTTCAAAATGTCGTCCCTTTTTGTGGTGTATTTGGCTTGAGTCATTCCACTTACCTGCAGCCATACAGAAGGACAAAGTGATAACCCACACTACAGCAGAAACAGCCATTCGGTACTCCCATTTCCTCACTCTCAGGTACAGCACAGGTCTGATCACTGCCAGGTAGCGCTCAATGCACATACAGGCCAGCAGCAGGGGACAGCCAATCAGGTTGAACATGCTGAAGAATTCTTCTGCCTTTCCATATAGTGTAGTTGTACTGTTGTCACCATGATTCAAAGCAGCGGCTGAAAAGACCAAAGAAGAAAGATGGTGAGACAGGGTTAGCACCTGGTGTTGAATTTGACAGGATGAACAGGAGCTTCAATTTTCTATGTTGTGATATTTGTTTGTTGTTGGAGATCTATTTTAAGATTGGAGCGTATATGTTCCCAGTTCAATATCTATCTATAAAGGCAAGAAGCGTCTGTGTGTGTGTGTGTGTGTGTGTCTAGGGCATATCTCGCTGACCGTTAATCAGACTGACCTCAGATTTCCTATGTGGCTTGCCGATGGCACGAAGGTGTGCATCCTCGATTGTGATTTTTGAATTCATTTTTCAAAATATCATTATTTACGTAGGACGTGTTGCAGCATTGCACTGTTTCTGATCGGACGACTTTTAGGGGAGCTCCGCCCCATTGTGTGATCTCAGTGTACTTCCATGTTTTACCCAATATACACTTTGTATATTAACACTACGCAAGAGTATTACACCTCATTGTACATCCCACTTTCACACACAACCTCATCTGGCCATAATTGAGAAATCTACCTAATCTCCCACTATATGAATACATACTTCCTACAGGCACTGCACTAGTTCTGTTAATACCAGGCAGCAACCTCTCGGTCTGAGCTTATTTATACAGTCTATGGGTCTGAGCAGTGAAGCAAATGTGTAAGTGCCTTAAGCTGCAATCTACCAAAAATTCCATCAGGGGTCACCAACAGCAGCTGCAAAGGACTCCGGCCCTATCTATCTCAATACAAAATGAGACGACTTCTCACTTATTTTTTTACCTCAGAAAAACTTCTTGTGGAAAGATTATGATTTCAATCACTAGTTTCAAGACAATTTGATGTTAATTGTGTTAATAATGGCCCCAATTAGAAGGACAATAGATAATAAAGCAGGGTATGATTTGGGGCGTGGTTACCTTTGATTGACAGGTCGCTAACGCTGCGAGCTGTCAATCAGCGATCAGGAAAGAAGCGAAGCAAAACTATCTTCCTTAAGTTATTTAATCATTGCATTAATTCAGTTTTCTTTGAGTTACCAGTTCCTGGGGGTGGCTGCTGAGGCGTCACTCTGGCTGGCAAAAGGGAGCCTCAGCTGAATCACACACTCTTTTAACCATGTTCGTCCTGTAGCACAGGGGTGAGAGATAGTTTTGTTTGATTTCTTTCTTTTGATATTAGTGTATTTTCCTTCTTATAGTTATTATCTTTATTTCTTAGTTTGATTAGATTGCATTAGGCTGGCATGTGTTATTGTAGTTTGTTTGTAGCACTTTGTTTGTAAGTTGTCTATTGTCTGACCTACCTTGTGTATGAAAATGACCTGATCAGCCACTATATAAGTCCTATATAAGTCCCCCTTGCGTCTTATAGTAAACTCCTGCCTTAGTTTAGTTCAGTTCTGTTGATTTTGGGCTGTTTATTTGATGATTTTGTTACTTCTTTAGATTTTTGAAAAATTAAAAAAGAAGCCATCTGTGTCTTTCTCATCTATCTGCTCGGTTCCTCACAGTTCTGTTGTACAAAAAGACACTCCAAGGAGTCGGCTGTTGTTGTTTTTTTCCAGGTGAGTAACGTTAATTTGTTTTAGTGTTAAGAGTTTATTGTTAGATACATCTGTCCTCATGCCTCTCCAGTCCAAGTATGCTCTCTCCCGGTTTCAAAAAACAAAATGTCAAAGGACGTAATGCTGAACTCGATTCCTTAAACAGGCAGTTCACAAACCAATGTGAGACGTCATGATGACTATGTCCATTATTTATTTACAGTCTATGGTTAATACACATTAACCTTCCTATTGTCTTGAGGTCAAATGTTAGTTAAGTCAAAATATTTTAGAAATACTATACAGTTAACCCTAAACCTTAGCCTGAAAAGTCGGTTTTCCTGGAAATCTCATCTTTGCCTAACCTTTGACCTCTTTCCTAACCTTTAGAACGGGAATAGAGAATATGTGTCAAACAGCAAAGGGGTGAGGCTAAGTAATGGCTCATCCATCCATCCATTATCCTTAACCGCTTATCCAAACTAGGGTCACAGGGGGCTGGAGCCAATGTCAGCTGACATTGGATGAGAGGCAGGGTACACCCTGGACAGGTCTCCAGACTATCACAGGGCTGACACATAGAGACAGACAACCATTCACACTCTCATTCACTCATACGGGCAATTTAGAGTCACCAAGTCACTAAGCTGCATGTCTTTGGACCGTGGGAGGAAGCCGAGGACCTGGAGAGAACCCACACTGACTCAGGGAGAACATGCAAACTCCACATAGATGAGCCTCTTGAAGTGAGGCATGAAGCCACCATCGTGACACACCTCTGGAAATGTTTACCTGAATTATTTCTCTTGACTGGGTCATCCCTCATGTAATTAATCAAGCTGATAGGCATTCCAGACAGGTAGATCATATCCATCACAACAAGATTAATACCCAGAACCTGAAGGACAAAGGTTAAGACACAAGGAGGTTAAAGGTTATGTTGATAAGAGTATTAAATACTTAAAAAACCTCACTTTACAGTACATTTTGAACATATAACTACAGTGTTTTCTTCAATTTCTTGTTCATTTTAATGCCTGGTACAACTAAAGGTACATTTGGTTGGACACATATCTGGGTAACAACAAAAATAGCTCAGAAGAGTTTAATTTAAGAGCTTATATCTAGACATTTTCCATGGTTTTCTTGATATTAACCAAAATCATTATCAAGAAAACCCAGTGGGCACAGTCTGTAGTGTAAAGCGATCTGAGTGGTCGCAGAGCGACTAGAAAAGCGCTATATAAGTGCAGGTCCATTTACCAAACAAATATACCTTTAGTTGTACAAGGCATCAAAATAAACAAATGCTATGAAGAAAACAAGGGTGGTCTAATCATTTTTTCCATGGCTGTATGCGTCATTAATATAACATGGGATATAATCTCTCTGAGTGGGTTGGGAGCACTGATCCTACCTGTGAGGCTGACAGTGATTTCCTTTCCTTCAGAAACAGCCAGAGCAGGACAAGGTTAGCGACCACCGCTGTGATCAGGATGATCATGTTAATGACATACCAGACGCTGTCCCACCCGTCTGTGCGACACTCATGATAGATTCCTTCGATTGGCCTGGCCAAATGGTTTCCGAATACCTCAGGAGAACCCATGCTGGTGATCTGCTAGTGCTGCACCCAAATTAATTCTGCCAAGTCAAAGACAGTAATTAACATTTTAATGAATCCTGTCTTTACTAACTGCATGTTAAGAGTTACATATACAAAGAATAGGGTGGGTCTCAAACATATTGGCCCTCATTTGTCAAACGAGTGTAGAAATAATGGACGTAGTCACAGTGACATCATGCATTAGTTTGTGTCCCACTGGAAGCATTGAGTTCAGCGTTACAGTCGTCGCCATCTTGTGTCGGCATCTTTTTTCCAATACCATATCTGGACTGTGGAGGAGGAGAGGGATCTGATCACTGACTACAGCCTCTGTACACCTCAACCTGACTGAGAGAAGCTGCTGCTAATTCATGTTAGCATTAACTGGGATGTTAGTTTTGGCTAGCAAAAAACAAAAACAAAATGTATGTTACTGACCTCAGAAAACTGAACAGCGACTCCTTGGAGTGTCTGTTAGTCCAACCAAACACTGAACAAGACATTTTTACTGAACAAAACGTTCAAATAAACTGTCATTACTGTCACTTTTCTTTCTTTCAGGTCAGCTGTATTAGCAAAGTGCAGCGTCACAAATAACAACAGGAGCAAAATAGACATTTTACAGAAATATTTTACATTCAGAGCACAGACTTAAATTTCCCACAGCTTTTTGGTTGCAGCCAGGAGGTAAACAATTAAAGTAAGTTTTAATTCCAAAAGAAGAGGAATTTCTCAGAGGCAGAAAGTGAAACGCTGACGTCCAACAGCTGCAACACAACAAACTGGTTTTGTTTGGCAGCAAATAAAGTGAAAAGGAAGGAAATCAGTGGTGCTGTCAGCAGAGTAGCAGTGGAGCATTCAACTCCTGGTGAGGTTGGAATATTTCATTTATACAGCCTAATAGCCTATACAATATCCAAATATTGTTATTATTATGATGGAGAGATAGTATTAACCTCTTTACTAAGCATTCTGTCCCAGTCAGAGGAGCGCGTGGCAGCGCTGGTTGGAAATGTTTCTGTCCGGGCAGAACCGCTGGTGGAGAGACGCTGACTCTCCGGTGTCAGAGCCAGATAATAATAATAATAATAACGGTAAATAGCAGAAGACAACAACATTTAATAGCCTCGGCTGGTATTCTGTTTGAAGAATTTCACGGTTTCTGGGTGTATTTATTTTTAAATCAGGTTTTAGTGATAAATGATACATAGAGACATATTTTGGTTTGTCACCATTTAAAAAAAAAAAAAACAGCAGAGTTTTATCAGCTCCAGGCATCGTTACAGTCTAAGATCAATTCTCAGACTCAGACGTGTGGACTTCATGCTGACTCTAATTTGCGTACACGAGCTGAGAGCAGACTGAGATCTTATCGTACCCTCCGCTCACGTCCAAATTGATAAATGTCGAGCCTAACGTAGAAATGATCGTGTGTCTGTTCAATTCAGTTTTTTATGTTTCAGAAAGCCGCACTACAAATTAAATTCTTATGCTTACTTTTTTTTTTTAGATGGCATAAATCTCCATCATAAACCTGAAGAAATACAACTATCTGCATGGCTGCTTACACAAGTAAGTGAGAAATGTTTTGTCATAATTTGAGTGAACTGACCCTTTAAGTTGGTCTAATTTACTAAGTTTAAAAAATGTGTTTTTCAAAGGTGTTTAGATAAAGGATTAGAAATTGAACTGATTACAGATAAAATGTAAGTTGATGGATCAGACACATTTCTAAGACTGAATTAAACTCTTGAAAGACCATCTATAGTACAATAATAATATAAAAAATTAAAAACATTCACTATGCATTACATTACTGCTGTTAAATCCCCAACCTGCAGTTCTCCTCTTTGTATGTCTTCTCTCTCCTCTCGTCTCTCATGAAGTTCCTGTGTACTCCCAAACCCCTAAACTATACAAACATACACACATTCACACATGCAACTATCAGGGCGAATGAGCGCTGCATGAAAATCAAATGTGCAGGTGTTTAGTGTTGATTTCCTTAAATGCAAAGAGGTGTGCTTGTCTTTACAGCACGGATGATTTCCATTGTTTTCAGTCTGCATACTGCTGATTTTACTGCCAGTTTTCCACTGCACACAGATCATGCTTGTGGTCACCTCTTATGTGTCTGTGTTATCTGGGGACTTCATTTATTATAACAACTTTTTTATAGGGATGTGTTGAAAGTAGTAACAGAAATTGCATTAAAAGCAAGCAAAGCCTCAATGAAATTAATAATAATACAAAAAAAAGAGAGAAAACATAACTAATTGCAACACCCACGCCCCCACTCTCCATATCACATAATCTAATCTATCTATATATAGAATTTCCATTGCTGTTTTTTTTAATGTATACTTGTGGTACAGTTTCTGGTTACAATGGTTACAATATCCTAACGAGCAGCAAATGAAAGCTTTTTTAAAACCCCATCACAGGGTTGGTTCATGGTCATCAGTTGTTTGAATCTATAAATCAAATCATGACCTTAAAAACAAAGAGTCATGAAACCCTTAGTTATAATACAATATGAAAAAAAAGGGTATGATTGACAGGTCGCTAACGCGGCGAGCTGTCAATCAGGAAAGAAGCGAAGCAAAACTATTTTCCTTAACTTATTTTATCATTGCATTACTTCAGTTTCCTATGAGTTACCAGTTACTGTGGGTTGCTTATTATTGTCCAAGATTAGATCACATCGTAGCCACAAAATTTCCTTACTAACAACATCAAGATGAACTCATAAACACTGAAGAGTATGTGGAGGGCTAAGAAGAAAAAGTTGCATTAGCAGCCATTCGGACCTGCAGTGCACAGTGCATTTGAGGCACTGTTCACAGACCCGCTTGTCTAGCTGGGGCTACGAAGCGTCGAAAGCGTAGTGGTTCAGGACATCCTTCAACATTCTCTTTACTATTATAAAACAGTTTCTGTTTTAAACATGTTTAAACATCAATGTGACACAGAAGTACTTGGTGAAGTGTAGGAATCAAAACTAAGTGAGTGACGAAGATCGACATCCTGACAGGTTAGATTGACTGTCAGATCAGCAGCCAAGGACAGAGGATAGAGGACACAACAGATATGAGTCAGACTGGTCTCCCCTCAAAATCGTCTATATAAGGCATTTAAGCAGACACCGAAATACAAATTTATGTTGTAGACTGTCTAACGCTGCCATCTTGCAGACGAAGCAGTAGTGATTGACAACGTGTTTAAATGTTGGATGCCATAGTCTGGGAGGTGGATGGGTTGAACAAACGTCGGACTTTCACCCAAGAAAACAGGGTTTGTGTCCCATGTGGAAAAAAAACAACTTTTACGTCACTTGCGTTTTTTTACGTAACTGTGGTTCAAGTCACCCTCGTAACTACGTCACTTCCAGCATTTACATACATTTATTTACAGTTTAAGCTGGCTTTTATAATGTCTTACCAGGAAGTTTTTTGCCTTAAACCTCAGTCAGTGGTTTTTTGGCCTAAATTCACAGAAACTGCTGCCTTTTTTTTAAAAACCGCGAACCCTACATGAAATATACTACTTGCAATCTCTTTTTCGAGGGAGACCTGGGTGGTATTGACAAACGATCTATTCTGTCATTTAGGTTGGAGATGTTGTTGATATTAATTGCAGAAAAAGAGAGGACTGACTGCAGTTGTGATAGTTCACAAGGCTTTTGTGTAAGTTCCATGTTCATTTAATAAATTATGATTTATGCCTCACTTGCAACCTTTTGACGATAGGTCACTACCACCGTGCACTTTCATGTTTTGTGAGAGAACATTGACTCTTTCACAGAGTGTTTTTATTTCTTCAAAGTTAACTGTATCATTTTGGTTCCCTAAAAATGTCTTGTTGAGCGTTCATTTGGACAAAAGACGCTTTAAGGAATCAGTGGTTCAGTTAAATAAAAGATAGCCCTTGTTGGCCAAGCTAGCGTTAGCATTAGGTGGAAACATGTGCTGTGTTCCAATACCCATACTTCCCGTACTTACTATACTTAGTTTGAGTACGCAGGGTGTTCCGATTCTGATCGCGGCGAAAAGAAGTGTACCTAAAGGACACGGATGTTGCCCTCATAACGGTCAAAACGTTGAGTGTGGAACGATGTACACTATACGCACTCAACGGCTGCCATCTTGTCTACGTAGCGGAAGAGGCGGAGCCAGGCAGAGCCGCTCAGCTTGAAAAAAATGTTTGTAATGGCGGCCGAAACAGGTAACGTTGCTGACGACGCCGGCGCATTCTCCACATTTGCTGCGTTAATGGAGCCATATTACCGGATTGTAGAAGTAAAGATTTAACAACACAAAGGGTAATTTTTTTGCCGTTCAAAGCGGGAAGTTTTTGGCGCGTGACAAGCCGCGGCGGCTATCGCGAACGTCATTTCCGGTAAGTGCACCATGGAGTATTAGATTTGGAACAACGCTCACCTGCTTAGTAAGTGCGGATAGTGTACTGCGTTTAAGTGTACTCATGGAAGTATGGGTATTGAAACACAGCAATGGTGTCCTTCTGACTCCCAATCCGTTCTTTGTATGCGCTGGCAAAAAAACAAGATTGCGATGGACAAAGTGCCGAACTCGGGGCTTCAAACCACGGGGTGACATCATGGTCACTATGTCTTTACTCCTGGCTCACGATCCCATGTGTACTCTATGTATTTCAGTGCATTATTTGATGAGAACAGCTTGCAATATGAGGATGTGTTCTTTCAACGTCAGACATTTTATATTTTGGTGTAATTATAAGACCCGGCTGCCATTGCCTTCTTAGATTCCCTTTTTCTGTCATCTGAGTTCAGAATGAACAGACAAACCACTCCATCTTCCTCATGTGTCAGTGCCGCTCTGCAAGCAAATGAGGTCATCTCCTCATTTTCAACTGTCGTGACACTGTGATGAATTAGGTCCATCGTCTTCTAAATTTCCTGACTGTCCTTCTTTCTCCCTCCTTTCTCTGTTCCTTATCGCTTTCCTTCCTCTCTTTATCTATTCCCCTCCTCTTCTTCTCTTTTGTCAGTATAGCACAGATTGAAACCACATACTGAACTGTTCAACTAAACAAAAGTCTCTTTATTCAGCTTTTATGGCAGTCTTATTATACAACAAATAGTTTACAGTAAAAGAAATATTAATCCCCCCTTCATAAAATGTAAAGTGCAAATTTGTTAGTGGTTCTACTCGAGTCCGTCTATTAAAAATAAACAGCGTCATGGCTATAAACTGCAACAGTAAAGGGGCTCTTGGACAGTTTTTGATTAAAATGCATGTACATACAGTAGATCAAGGGAATAATAAAGGTTAAATTATTCATTAAAAAAGGAAATTAGGAGCATTAGCTGTAAAGCTGCACAGCTGCAGCTGAAGTTTGAAGAGCATTCAAGTGAATCAGAGTTTATAGGTCGACATGGTTCAGATGTTCCATCCCGCTGATCAAACTTTACATATCAGTGCATTTCGGTGCAGTTTCCAGTGCATCAAGGACAAAACGGCAAACTCAGTGTGACCTCCATATGTTTTCCATCACAACCTCAGTTACACCACATGAGACATTTTCTTGAAAAATAAAATTTCAGATTTCCAGTCAGAATTCCTGTCATGTATATTCCACATGTTCCCAAATTGGGCCCTGTATGACTTTGCCCACCAAAAAAAAGGTTTTGTCATAAATAGCTGTGACAGAATGAGATGCAGCAGTACAGAGAGGAACATTTTAAGATTTAGTTAATGATTCAGGTGAGAAAGAAAGGATTGATCTAAATCCATACAAACACCACAAAATTGGCTGCACTCAGTGGCTTCAGCAACAGCAGCATTTTAATCACAGTGTTTGCTAGCCATAAAGCCTCAGTGTGAGTTTGTTTTCTCCACGCAGTGTGGGAAAATACCAGGATGTATTACTTAGAGCTAGGGATCCTTTTCTGAACAGTAATCTATAAAAAAAATAACTGCTGAGAGATTTGAACTGCCTAAACAGTGGCAGCCATATTCAAAGTCCTTTATAATCCTTCATAAATGCCAACTGTTGAGTTGTAGTAGTACACCCTGCAATAAAACCTTCTGTGTTCCTTTGTTGACCAGATATTTGAAGCTTTCTTGTAATTTCTGATGGCAAAGACCTTCTTCACAGAACTCCTCTTGCAGAGATTGCAGGAACAGCAGCGGCAGCAGCAGCAGCAGCAGTTAAGAACAAGAAATATCTAGAGTGTTCAGTTCCTGTAAGTTCAGCAAGCATGCAGTAAAAGAGGGAGCTTCTACACTGGCTGCAACTCCAGTTTTACACTTTTTCTTTGTGTCTGTATTGAAAGGTTACATCTGCAGCCTTCTGCGGGAGAAAACAGGAATGAGGAAGAGTAAAAAGACTGTCTCCAAAACGTGCCTGTGAAGCTGTCCCTTCAGCGTCTCAAGTAGGGACCGCACAGCACTCCCTAACTACAGGAAGTGGAAGACGAAGCTACTGCCATGGCCGCTGTGGTGTGGGGTTGGGGTTGGGGTAGATCGGCGCTGGTGTTGGATGGGGGTAAGCAGGCACAGCTGTGTTGTGGTTGGGCGGGTACATTTGGGTAGGGTACTGCGCCATGATGTGAGGCTGACTGTGGCCAGTGGTGTGAGCAGGTGAGGAGGAAGAGGAGGAGGTGGTAGGTAGGTGGAGGTAGAGGGGAGCAGATGGAGCCGAAGGGGCGGAGGGTGCTGTCGGAGTCGGGACCCTCTGTAAGACTACATGTGGGTAAAGCTGAGATTCGGAGCGGTAGAGTCCGGGCAGGGAGGCCTTCAGCAAACTCTCCTGACTCCTGCAAGGACGACAGAAAGAGAGCAAGAAATTAAGCCAGGAAGAAAGTCATATCAGCGGAAAACTTAAACTTAGGGTCAGGGTTAACCCATCTCTATGCTGTCTTTGGCACTCAACGTCAAGCCTATTGGTTCCCACTGTTGGTGTAAATCTTTGAAAACAAATACTTTGTTTCATAAAATTTTTTTAATTTGTTGGACTATTTTCAATGGTGGATTAGCACAAATGTGATGTGCTAGTGAGAATTTACAGGGCAGTGTGTGCGGGATAAAGTGTGGATACCTAACCTGAGCCCAATGTGTGACTACGCAAGCCATTGTGACCCAACAGGACCCAACGGGACCCAATGGGACCCAACACGGCCCAATGTAACCCAACAGGTCCCAACGGTACCCAATGTAGCCCAACAAGGCCCAATATGGCCCAACAGGACCCAACGTGGCCCACTGTGACCCAATGTGACCCAACGGGACACAATGTGGCCCAATGGGACCCAACAGCACCCAAAAGGACCCAACGGGACCCAATGTGGCCCAACGTGACCAAACAGGACCCAACAGTTCAGACTGCATTTCATACTCTTGATCGATCTGAGGATAACAGGCTTGACAGCTGTTTGGAGTTGGTAGAGCATTGTGCTTTCTAAATTACGTCTATTTTTAGTGCATTTCTTCATACAAAGCTTTAATGATGGATTTGTTTCTCTGTGATGTAAGTGCTGCCACTGTACCTCTGGTAACCTCTGTTCTCATATCCACTGAGTCCTCCTGTCAGGTAGAGGGGGCTGTCTGGAGCCAGACGGGGGTTCATCCTCTGGGAGAGATGGAAGATCTTGGGAGGAGGGAAAGCTTCCCAATCACCCTCTTCTCTCTCCAGCCAGCACTCGCTGCGACGGGCAGATCGCTTCTCTCTGCGCCTGAGGAGAGAACTTTATTTGCTCTAGTCCTCATACACCAAGGAGAAAGTTTAACAACATCCAATCACTTGGGGTTGTATTGAGGACTTCTCCGGTCCTACCTGCTCCGCCCTTCTTTCTTTGCTCGGTCCCGACTGGATCGCTCCTGCAGGCAGCAAATAAGGAACGACAGGGACATGGCAAGGATGACAATGCCACTCACCACTGAAGCCAACACAGCCACTCTCAGACCACGGTCCTCAGGTCTGGGGATTGCTGTTGGTCGAACAAATTACATTTTAAAAGACGTATTTAATATTTGTATTTAAAGTGTTCATCGCTAGCAAAATAAACCTGCTTACCTTCACAGACAGGCAGATAGTTGCTCCACTGTGGTTTTCCATTCCTGACATTGCAATAGATTTTGTCGCTGCCCACCAGCTGGTATCCCTCTCTGCACCAGAAAGCCAACACGCTGCCGATCGACACGCCTGTTCCACTCTCTACATAGAAGGAACCCCTACGTGGTGGCAGGACAGGTATACAGGACAAACCTGCAGAGAGAAAGGACAAAACAGAATGTCACTTGTCACAGAACAGTGACTTTAATTCGTGAGAGACAATAACTTTTGATAAAATGTTCCTGATATATATATATAGCTTTATATTTAGCGAGATTTATTTTGGTTGTCTCATCTATCAAACACCTTGTCGGAAACCAACCGCTATTTGAGTTTTATAACAATGGAAATGGCAAAAAACCCTCTCCTTAGTTAAAAAAAACTGCCTGTCTTCTTGCTTCATGTCATTTTGGTTTTATCCTGGACAGTCCAAAATGGTAGGGGCCAGGCTGGGGCCACATGACATTTTAGGGTCCAATTGTGAATCAACAAGAGTCTTAGCTTGGAGGGGTCCAGGCTTAATATCACAGGGGCACAGGCACCTATTTAGACTTGCCATTGCCTGGACTGTATGATTGTTGATGTTATCTCTTTGAAACCAGCCTTTATTCTGAGACACTGAATGTTTACTTCTCTCAGACTCCTTTGTAGCCAATTTAGGATTTAAACTCCATGAACTCTTTCCTGATGTCTGTTTCTAGCTGTCTGCCACTTTCTACTTCTCTATCCCTCCGGCCTTTGTTTTTCCTTTATTTTATCTCTTTTCTCTCAAACATAGACACAGTTCAGTCCAGAGTGTCTGTAATCTCTGCTCAGAGCCTGAGATTAGCAGTTCCACCGGATAGATAGACACGGAGCGATGGAGAGGGAGAGACAGAAAGTACTATTTTTATCTTCCTTATGCTACAATACCTCTGAGAGGTCTCGTGCTACAGCAGCTATTGTTAGATTGTGCTGCAGGGATTTTTGAGGCTCTCAGGAAAACTCATGTAAACCCAAAGCGTTGCACTAAACACCCTACATCTTTCAGATTTTTTTTTTTGCACTACACCACAAAATGACCATATGATATCTACAGTGCAGGGTTATTGATCAGTGCTGGTGACTCAGCAATTACTTGGTCAGCTGCTGGGATTTTGGGCTTTTAGAGCTCACTTCACTGAATTATACTTTGTTATGGTCAGTTAGACATAAAGGTACATCAAAAAGGGTAAAAAAAATACAAGATAATTTAATTGTTATCCAAAACTACAATATATTTCACTTGAACTGAACTGCAAGGACGTCATGTGTTTTGCCGGCTATGATGACTGGCTTCATTAAAGTAGGAATTATATTGTCATTTTTACAAAAATGGAGGACTTTGTTAGATGCACCTTCAATCACTTACTGAAGTAAACATTCACCAAAAATACTAAACAATACACCAGACACACTATGCCACACCAAATTCCAGTTGTGAAAATGAGTTGTTTACCACTTTTGGCCACCAGGATGCAGCATAACAAACTGTAAACACAACACTGACATAGTAAGCTTGTTTGAGCCAGACTAACACAGACCTGCGCAATTTCCATGACTCCTTTGATAAATGCGTTGCTTGACAGTTAGTGATTAAGTCCAATTTTACCTAGAAGTTTGACTGTTTAAGACTTGGGACAAAAAGTGCACCGTTTTAAGAGCTAGCTGTAGTTTCTTTCCATAAGATGCAAGAAGCTTTACAATTCGCAAGTTTTACGTCACCAATCGCAATTGAAGGAGAAGTGTGTAAGATTTTCCCTTCTAGCAGTGAAGTTGAAGATTGAACAACAGAACACCCCTGCCATCTGCCCTATGGTGGCCTTTAGGTAAAAACACAAGTATGACTATTACATTCGATTTATGCCAAAAGATGTCCTCAAATCCTACACAGTGTGCCTTTAAATGAGCAAATAAACATTAACATTTTTCATTATTATAATACAAAGTTCATCTCCATGAAATTAAGCAGTAATGTATGTATTTAATGAGTACATTTCTGACATTAAAAACTGAAGGCATTTGTGCCCTTTTCATAGATGCAAACTGGTTAAAGCAACCACCTGAAATCATCTGGAAAAGTATAAAGTGGTTCTACCTTTCACGTATAGTGTTCAATGCCCTGTATTGGTGAAAAATCATGATGATAGCAGCTTAAAAAAATCTCTTGTGTTGAAAAGAAATTTACAGATAAAGAAAAATAAAGCATGCTGATGTTTTAATGAGTAATGGCCAGAGGGAGATGTGATGTTGCAGTTTGCTTTGCTGTGTCAGTATTAGTGTAATCTGTGTGTGTGTGTGTGTGTGAATGGGAGAGGGAGAGAGAGAGAGAGAGAGAGAGAGAGATGTCATCCCACAGTAAGACCCTGAGAACATGCAAGCTGCTCTCTGCTGATTAGGAACGACAGATGGGAGGATTTCTGCAGCGGTAGAGATAGAGAGGGAGAGGATCCCGTGATCCTGTGTGAAGATGACAGCATCCCCTCCCTCACACACATACACACAAAAACACACATCAAGGCACACACACCAAACACGTGCGTAATGGGTACAGTACAGAGAAACAAGGACAAGCTGACTCTGTTTTTAAAGGGGAAACTAAAAGCTATTCTGTTTCCACTAAGATACCTTTTACTGATGCTGTCACCCACTGTGTGTGTGTGTGTGTGTGTGTGTGTGCGTGCATGCGTGTGTGGGTGTGGCTCCCACTATTGCTAAAAGCTGTTCCAGTGTCTAATAGCTGCCTAATATCTCTCTAAAAGAACATCAATAAAAGACAGACCCCTCCCTTGGTTTCAGTGTAACATAACTGCTGTTGTTTGAAAATATAATCCTGTCATTTGTGTCAGAAAGATGCAAATCTCTTGGGAAAAGAACACTAGGGAGGGAAATTTGCATTTGAATAAAAGTGATAGGATGTTTAATTAAAAGTAGGTGGTTTTAATTATCATCTGAGATTAATCTGGTGGGTTTATCAGACCTAGTTTCAGTAGCAGGAGTTTTTATGTACTGATCTATTTTTAAGATTCACACATGGTGCAGAATAACACAGGTATTTATTGACTGTCCATATGGGGTTTTGATTAATTGAGGGTACAGTAAATTCACTATTATATCATATTATTCAGACTTCATTGGGCTTTATAGCTTAGCTTGCTTTAACTACTACAGTAACCACTGCTGCACGGTGTTTACAGGATGTGCAGTGTACTCTTGCTCACAGCTTTGGTTTCCATGCTGTTAAAGTCTGTTAAAGTCCAACTGAAATCACAGTTATGGTGTGTTCACAACTAACGCGATGCAACTTTTTTACACGGCATGAATGCGTGCAAAATCATTGCAAAGAGTGAATAGATATCCCAACAAGATCTCCAACCTAAACAACACAATAGACCTTTTGTCAATAGCACCGATAATGACACATATGAGCGTTTCTCGGCTCACGTTGTTGTAAAAATAGTACACACGTCATTATACATTCACGTATGGTTCGCGGTTGTACCTGCAGTTTCTGTAAATTTAGACTATGACACCTCTGACCTGGGTGTAGGGCATACAACTTCCTGGTAAGGCATTATAAAAGACAGTATAAACAGTAAATAAATGTACATAAATGACGTGAAGTGAAGGAGTTAGGAGGGTGACGTGAGTCAAGAAAGTTTTGTAAGAAATGGAAGTTACACAAAAAAACATAATTCACAAAACTGTGAGCCACAGAAGTTACGTTAAAAGTCGTTCACTTCTGGTTTCACACAGGACACAAACCATGTTGTCCTGGGTGAAAGTCCACCATTTGTTCGACCCATCCACCCCAAGTGTGACATCCGCTATTTAAACTCAAAGTCGATCCTTAATTCTACATCAGCAAGATGGTGGCGGAGGACACTCTAAAACTCATATATCCAGCAGACATGGAGCAAAATCGGCATTCATTCATCAGTCATTTCATTTGTCACACAAAATCTAATATTAACTCCTTTTACCTCTGTTCTAAACTCTCAGTTTAAATTTCAGGGTTCCATGGTGTAATGGTTGGCACTCAGGACTCTGAATCCAGTGATCCGAGTTCAAATCCCGGTGGAACCTTACTTGGTTATACCAAACTATGGACTTAACCCTGTAAACTACATTGAAATCACCTCGTAATGGCTAGTGGTGGGCAGCATTCAAAGTCATGTTAGGGGAAACTACCCAGTATTTACAGACATGTCAGATTACCTTGAGGTGTCATCCTGTTTTCAACTGTCCTCATAGTCAAAGCACATACCATCATAGCCAATTACAATAATACAATTACAATAATACGTATCTAGCTCATTAGTTAGCTAAGGACCTAAGCTAATGGCTCCTCCTGATGTTCTACTCATAACAGTCCAAAAAAGTGTAGGTGGAATATTCATAATTTCTCACCCGTCGAAATTCATTCACTACCTAAGAAAGTACATAGTGTGCACAGTGTACTACATTTAGGGGACCAATATTAACTGAGGTATCTGAATTGCGACACAGTCTTCCCCTTTCTGCTGTTTGGTGCTGAACAGGCAGCATACTGTGTGTTTATTGGAATTTTTTTTTTACTGAAAATTGTAATAGTAAACCAGAGCGGTAAAGTTATGTGCTATTGTACAATAACAATGAACTAAAAGATGCTAAAATGGCCAATTGAGCTGGGGCACACTGCAGAGTTGTGTGATAATTCTTTCACCATCCATATAAATGAGTTCATGTTAGCTAGCGAGTTCTGGAAACTCACACCAAGTGTTCAATCTGGAATGCACCTCTGAAGCCTCCTCACACACACACACACACACACACACACACACGCACACACACACACACACACACACACTACAGCCAAAGAAAAAGCATTTACCTCTATAAAGGCAGATAAAATATTGAACATATTCCGTGACAGTGTGTGTTTTAAGATTCTAGCTGAGGTGTTTTTTTACTGGCTGTTGCCACGCCGCAGCAGGAAACTCTTTGCCATCTCTACAAACCCCGAGACACCCACCTCCCCTGCCAGTCGGCACGCTATTGTAAACAGAAGAGGAACAATGACGCCAGTGTGTAGTGAACAAACAGAACAACCCCAGTGGAGCCTAGCATCAATAAAAACTGGAATTAATGTGTCAAAAGATTCAAAATGTGTTTTGGTTTGTTGTTTTCTTCACATCATTTTGGCTGCAAGTTAAGTTGTCTGTGTGTGTGACATCTGTACTGATGTCCAGGTAGTGTGTGAGTTAGTTCTGTGCATGTATGTGAGTGTTGACTCTGTGTCTGTTTGCTCTGCCCTGTTGGTTCGGTCCCATTCAGAAAGCTTCTCTGTCATCGTGGAAACTGTGGGTTGCCAATCAAAGCATTCAGCTGCCAGCGGGGTGCTAATACACTCTTGGACCCCCTAAACCTGGCAACCCAACACCGCCAACCAAACATCCACTCTGCTGTATTCTTGTCTAAAACCCTCCCCACTTGTTTCTGTCAGGGAAGCACTCGGAATAGTTTGTGATTAAATAAAGATTAGGCTCTCTGCATTAAAGATTCAAACACATACATACACATTCACATGCACAGAATAAGTGAACAGAACAAACACATACCCTAGATGCACCCAAAGGATGCACAGATCTATAAAGAGGCATGTATGTTCTGTACAGTGAAATAAGGCATGCATGCCATGCCCACACACACACATTTGATTAGACAAGGAATGATCCTAATCTATGCATACAGCAGAGGATATGATATCCTGTCTTCTGGCCCTGGTATGGCTCAAGCTGCACTGGATCTCACGGGATCTTACACTTCCCATAATGCAACTTTATTGCATCTTGGACTCCCTAATCTCTATAAACAGATATCTGCATGTGAATGCAGAATCTGTAGGCAACAAGACAAGATTTTGGTATCCATAGCATTCTGGATTTTGTTTACATATTCAGTTCATAGTCTTAATAGTATTGACCAATAACATTTAAACAGGTTTGAGTTGCTTGCAGTTAAATGGTAAATGGATCTGCACTTATATATCGCTTTTCTAGTCGCTTTGCGACCACTCAAAGTGCTTTACACTACAGACTACGCTCTTTCACCCGTTTACACACACATTCATGCTGGTGGCAGAGGCTACCCTAAACGGTGCCACCTGCCACCATTGGGAATTCATTCACACATCGATGAACGCAGCATCGGGAACAATTTGGGGTTGAGTATCTTGCTCAAGGATACTTCGACATGTAGGCTGCCATGGTCAGGGAACGAACCACCAACCATCCAATCAATGGACGACCAATCTAACAACTGAGCCGCCCTTAAACAGTTCCTGTAGTGTGCAAAAGAGGTGGAACACATTGACCGAAACACAATCTCTGAACTATTCTGCCAACATCTGATGTAGATTAAGCTTTTTCATTAGCTTTTCATTGATCTGCATTCCTATCAGGACTGCCCCCTGAAAGTCTATGACTGAAATTATCTGTCGGTGACCCACTCTAGTAGGCTGAGTGCACTTGACAACAAAAGATTCCCATAAGTGGTTACACACTCCAGATATGAATGGGGATGACACAGCAAAAAATTATACCCATGTGTTTCAAGATAGGTTGGGTATTTTGTGTTGTGACACACTGAGGACACTTTGCCCCGCATTGAGCACTATGGTCCACAGCACTGAGAGGTCAAGTTGTGAGCCACCATCACCCCAGGCTTTTCCAAGCCGACCTCACAACCGGTCACATCGCACTGCCAAAGAGAAAATGCACCCAAGAAAAGCCAGCCAGTTCCAGGAGAGGTCCCATAAGACAGAGCAGTCATCCCTCACCCGCCGTGTTGAATTCCCTGGGCAGACTACTCAAAATGATTTCACCAATGTCAATGGATTTTCTAAATGGAATTCTGATTGCAACACGATCTGGTGGTAGACGTTGCCTTATGTCATAGATGTCTTCTCTCAACTCTACATTGCATCTCAAGGTAAACAATGACTGCACGGAAGAGGAAGTCTTGGGCAGGATATCTGTTATCCGGATATCCGCTGGCTACACAAGAACACTGTATAGAAGTGTTGGCTGTTGCTCCCAGAGGCAAAAAGATGGACTATCTCATGTCCTTGCAAGGGGACAAAGTACACTCAGAAATGGAGAGTGGACGTAGAAAAAAAAACAAGCCCTGCAGCTGGAAGTTAGATGTAAGTGAAACAGACTGAAGGGAAGACTCTCCCTCCTCCATGCCTGGTCAGTTTTCCCTGGATAAACAATGCTTAAAAATAAATTTCATCTGAGTCAGACTTTACCAGACGCTAAAAGTCTCAGTTGAAGTTAATGAAAGATGGCATTCTTGGCTGACGGCTGACTAGCTTCATCTCGTTCATCCTCGTGTTCCTGTCTGATTCTTCTTCTTCTTGAGTGTTTTTTGGTCCCTTTGCTCCAGCTGCTCCAGCTTAATGTGATCTGACCTCAAACAAACATCATGCCTCTCTTTGCTCTCCATCAGTATATCTATTTCTGTGGCACCTCACTGATGCGTGGTATCACAACTGATTACCTAATCCCCCCCGGCTCTCGCTGTGCTTGCGTAGTGTGTGTGCTCCTATGCAAACACATAATGACATGCATGTTTGCCTCGGCCTTGCATTAGTGCATGTGGACGGTGACTAACGCTACTAAAGTGAACTACTCACGGACATCTACATGATCAGTTTTCGAGGGATTCCTTCTTGGCTCAGACTTTATGCTAAATACAGACACCAGAGATTGAAGCTGAAAGGTATTGGTGTTCTCCTTTAACCTGCAGCTTTGGCTGGATCTGATTGAGGATAATCTCTTCAGTTAAACAGAGCAGGGACAGTAAGGCTTCACTGATATGCCAGGAGGAGTAACACTATTCTCAAATCCTTCAGCTATTAGTGGGGAACAGACTTGGCAGAGCCTGGGGTTTAATGGATGCCATGAATACAGAAAGTGTAATTATTGGCACAAAAAAGGGACATTTATGCTGAAAGCTCTCATCAAAGTTACATGATGTAGAGGCAAAAGATTCCACTTTCGTTTCTTGCGTGTTCAACCACAGTAGCTGTCACTTTGTTTCAAATGAAATATGTAACAAAAATGTATTTTGGCATTCTGGGAATGTAGGAAATTATATCAAAAGTCCACACAGCAGGATGATAATACTTCTGTTACACAAGAAAACTATGAGAAAAATTTGATGTCTGCTATGCTAAATATGCCACTGAAACAAAATAGGTTGATAGTTAGCTAATCTTATTCATTAGTGTTATCAGTGAAAGCAATAGTTTGGAGTTTTGGGAAATACACTTTTTTGGCTATTGGCTAAGCTCATGTCTATACTTAAGAAATTTAGCAAGAGCCAGCAGCCGCTTAGCTTGGCTTAGTTTAGCTTAACACAAAGATTGGAAACGGGGAAACAGCTAGTCTGCAGCTAGCAATATTTGCGAGCAACTCTAAAACTCACAAACTGTTCAATATCAAAGTGTAAAACCAAAGCTTTGCTGTTTTGCAGGTGGTTATGTACTGTCCCAGACATTTTCTTGGCCAGGAAGAGTAACTTCCTGCAGTTTTTACTGGTTACCTACAAGCATCAGAAAATAAAGTGACCATCGGAGGCTGGCTCCTAAAGTGAGTCATTCTTCATTATCCCCGTGTAAAAATGCCTAACTTTACAGGAGAAATTTATGTTTTGATCCTGGCATAACAGCATACCACTAGGCAGAGTATGTTTCCTTTGGGCAGATCCAGGCTACCAGTTAACCTCTGTTTCCAGTCTTTGTGCTAAGCTAAGCTAACTTGTTGTGGCTCCAGCTCCAGCTGTAGCTGTTATATATCCCACAACTTTACTTGGTGTGCACTTATATAGCGCTTTTTATCCAAAGTGCTTTACACTACAGACTGCATTTATTCACCCATTCACACACACATTCATACTGGTGGCCGAGGCTATCAGGGCACACTGGTGCCACCTGCCACCATTGGGAATTCATTCACACACCGATGAACGCAGCATTTTGGGGTTCAGTATCTTGATCAAGGATACTTCGACATGTAGGCTGCCATGGTTAGGGATCGAACCACCAACCTTCCGATCAGCATGCGACCGCTCAACCAACTGCATAGCATTAAAATGCTAGGATTGGCCAGGCTGCCATTCTCTTGTGATTACTGGTACCCAATTTGGTCAGGTCCTATCCCCTGATCAATGAGCTATCCTAATCTCAACCACTCAAGGTCAAGACCTAATACAACCTACCGTAACCTAACCAATTGGGCTGCTACGCAGGATGGCTCTTTCCAAGAAAGGTCATGTGATTCCTAATCAGACGTGAGAACAGTATCGGCAATCAAGAAAATAGTTGTATAGCAAAATGACAAACTACTTATTTTATTGATTATGTGTAGATTTTGGTTTGACGTGACACACTGTGCCAAAAAAAACCTTATATGAGGTGTTTTTGTCTTTACTGCGTCTTGACTTTCATTCCACACACCCTTTAGTTGTTCCCATCCAGCCTCAACCATCAGGGCAGAAGGCTAATTTCAGACTCTCCCTCAGTGACTTTGTTCAGCGAGCGCAGCTAGTTGTAAGCCGTGGGAAGGTAATAATGAAGTTGAGTCACTGCCAGCAACTTTATTGGATTGACAGGCAGGAGACAGAAGGAACTCTTTGTCTGAACTTCATCAAGCCTGTAGGGCTCAGGAGTGACGATAGTATGTGTCGCTGACAGAAATACCCCTGGCACTGCATGTGTGTGTGCCCTTACATGTACAGTACGTGTCCCCAGAGAGATTCTTGTGGTTCATTTGTATTTGCAGAAATCCAGACGTGACATTGCATTGGTTTGAGAAAAAATGTTCTATTTTACAATATAATAATTTGTTTCTTTTGTACATGAGAACGGGATCACATTATTTGCAGTGCTAAAGCTAGATACTTGAAGCATGGCTTCCAATCATAGCTTCCAATGCAGTCCTGAAAAAACACACTGAAATAGGCAGAAGTAATTGGCTTGAAATACACTGGAATCTACCTGCTACCAGTGAGTGTGTATATCTGTATTCTTGGGTGTTGGCGTGTCATTAACAGGATATCCCGTACTAGAAATAGCCTGGAATAGACAAAGGTAATTGGCTTTGCCTGTCAGTTAATCAGATTAAAGGCATTGTAACATTTCACATTTACGCTTGAGGCTTTTGGCTGACGATCTTATCCTCAGCGGGAAGAATAAGCAGCTTATTGTCATCGTGAGGTAGATGCTGTATCTAGAACTGAACATTGGTACATGTTTTTGTCAGAGAAGCTAGATTCCTTTAGGATATTTAGCCACTTGGACTCACAAGAACTTTGTTGTGGTTACTGACTAATTAGTTGCACACCATTGCACATGTTTTATTCTCCAGTGCTTTCCTTTGGAAGGTATAAAAGGAAAATTACAGATGGGGGCTCATTACTACGGACACTAAGAGACTGTCTTAAAAACTAAAGTATAGTAAGTGGACAAAAAGGATATAACAGACAGCAAGGATTCTTTATAAACTCCTGCTTGGCCAGATTAAGGGACAGACCGCCTGCTAAGTAACTGATATAGGCCTCATTTAGGGATTTACACTAAGATTACCTCTCACACACTCTGTCCAGGTTAATGGGCTGTGTTACCGTGTTAACGTAAAGGCTTAAGGCTTTTCTAAGGCTGAAATAACCGCTGCTCATTAGCAGCCGGTCAGGTCATCAACGGAGGTCCACCTGGACACCAACTGCACCGCTGGACCTCTTCACCCCTATTGGCAACTCAGTCTACAACCAGGTAGTCTAAAGGCACCTCTTACTATGTCTTAAAGTAAACAAAAAGTAGTGCACAACAATGCAATTTTACCAACAATGACACTTGCTGATTTTCACACAAAATTGTGTTTTTATAACGTTCAACTTGCTTTTATATTTTTTAAAATTCTTAACGTGCTTTATTTATAAGTTTGTAAAACTAACAGTAATTGAGTTAATTTGTTGTGTCCCTTGCCTGCCTCATTTACTTCTAGTTCCTACCCACTTGCATTGTCTTCCATGCCTTTTGGACCCTTCTTGTTGCCTTTTTGGCTACCTGATCATTTTTTTGCCACTACTAGTGATGTGGCCCTATGGACAGCAATGTTAGCCTGTTAGTCACTCCACCACTTCGGTCTAGGCAGAAATATCTTGACAACTACTGGATAGATTGGCATGAAATCGTGCACAGCCATTCATGTTTCTTTCAAGATGTAGTGTAGTAACTTGATTAGGAGGACTGGTGATCCTCTGATTTTGTGTCTAGCGCCTCAAGAGATCAAAATATCATTCAATAGTTCTGTTTTAGACCAATTCCTGCAAAAAAACCCATATAAAAACACTAAATCTGAGGGAAATGATCTTGCTGCATGGACAGATAATTTCACTTGACAAGATTTCTAAAATTTAAGATTGTTAAATCTAAAAGCATGTTCGACACTTAAAATAGGAAATTAACTCTTAAAACAAGATCAATTATCCACCACTTCTAAATCTAAAGATTTTTTTTATCTTGGTAAGAAACAAATCATTTGCAGTGCACTCTGCTCGGGCCAGTTCATCGCTGCTTGCAGCTTTAATTTATCTTATCTTAAGTGTTCAACATGCTTATTTCTAGATTTAATCATCTTAATTTAAAAAATCTTGTCAAGTGAAATTATCTGTCCATGCAGCAAGATAATTTCCCTGAGATTTAGTGTATTTATCTTGTTTTTGGACACACCTTTTTTGCAGTGTGGCAATCTCTACAAACTGCATATGCTAGCAGAATCTATACCAATCATATTTTTGATTTGGAAGCATGCTGCTTTCCATTTGTACTCCGCGCAGTATTGACCAATCACATCTGAGCAGGCATTGGTTGCATGCAGGTAAACAGTCCCTTTTTGGAATCAGGGTTAAATATATTGTATTAAAGACAGCATAAAAGATGTTGGATACTGTAAGACACATCTGAGCAAAATGGACTCTATTGATCTGAGATCAATGTGGGTAATTATATCCAGTTGCAAGATAAAAAGAAGATAAAAGAAAAAAATAACATGGATATAAAACTACTGCAAATTCAGGATCTATTTAAACATTCTTCACATTCCACAGAGGTGAGAAAAGAGAAAGAGAAACCTACAGATTTAAACCTTACAGGTTACAATTGTAAAAAAGAGGGGCACCTGAGGACGGCTTAATCAATAGCACAACTCTGTTCAATTTACTTCCAGGAACAGCCGACAGTGAGGATTCCTGGATGAGCTGCATAATGATCCACGGCTTGTATTGATGGAGTCTGAAAGCTCCGCTTTGATCCAGCGCTCCAAGGCTCTGTGCGCTAAACCTTCACACATCTGCTCCACCAGTTTTATCGATTTTGAGAACAGTAGATTCAGTAAGCAGGTCTTGGCACAAAGGAGACTTTGAGACTGTGTCTTCTTTACAGACACAGAGCCTCTACCAGTCCCTGTGGACCTCTGACATCTCTGTGATACGGCCTTTAACAAGCTTTGTAAACGGCTTCGGATTAATAAAAAAAATCATCGTCAGGAATTGCTTTAATAACAACAATTCATGTAGTATTTTTAAAGCTTTAAACATTTGGTGCATTATTTGAGCTCTATATTAAATACGACTAAACCTAACTAAACTAAAACTAAACCGGACTGGGAAATAATTCAGGCTGAATCTAACGTCAGCCCAGACTAATCTCCACACATTCACAACTTTTAATACCAATAACATATCAGGAAAGGTAGTTGTGATATTATGATGTGCTGTGAACCATGTTCTTGTTTGTGAATATCTTTAATTTTGCAGCATCTTTTCATGTCTCAGCTTTGCCTTTTCTTTCCCTTCTTCTCTTTATTTTCCACCTGCGCTGTCCAGTTTTCTCCACTCAGCTTGGTCACTGATACTCCATGTGAATGAACATTGTGCGTGATCTGTGATGACTGGCAGAGATCATATTATTAGAGTTTAAGCAGGCAGGGGGGCTTTCGGTTCACAGTTATGAGCAACTGTATCTAATCTAGTCATTTTTGCTTTGATTTACACATTTAATTCAGTTTTTTAAACCTTCGCCTGGGACGCCGGGCCAATCAGTTGGCCAGATCACTGGAAAGTCTCTCCAGCCTCCTGCGACCCTAGTGCGGATAAGCAGTTAAGGATAATGAATTAATGAATGAATAATAAATATTTATCCTCATATTGAATTAGCTACAACACCTGAGCACACTGCAAAAAAAGGGTGTCTAAAAACAAGATAAAAACACTAAATCTGAGAAATCTAAGAAATTAACTCTTAAAACAAGATAAATTAAAGCTGCAAGCAGCGATGAACTGGCCCGAGCAGAGTGCACTGCAAATTATTTGTTTCTTACCAAGAAAAAAAAACTTAAGATATAGAAGTGTTACATAATTGATCTTGTTTTAAGAGTATGGGTAAAAGATTAAAATATACATATACAAAAATAATGGAAAACACAGTGGAAATAGCAAGCTTATAGATAAATGGTTAAAATATATGGGAAAGTAATGGATAAACAGCTGAAATAGCTAGCTAATGGATAAATGGTCAATTTAAAAGGGAAACTTAGGAAATTGTACAGTTTAGCTTCTATATGGGTGCAAACTTAACCAAACCAACCTTACACTGACATCTTAACTGAATCTATGAACAAAGTCTGCAACAAAATTCACTTTAAATTGTTGACAGTGTTAAATTACAACTAGTTTAATTAAAAGTTAAAAATGAGGCCATTTGGCAGATGACAGGTAGTGTTGGTGAAGGTGAACTTGAGAACGTAAGAGAAGGCCTGTTGTGATAACTCGGGGGGAAAGATGGAAAACACTGCTAGAACTCTTCCTGGAAAGTCACTTCCACATCTGTCTTATTTTGGTGGTTTTGATTTGGCTGCTTTATATATCTTCTGTGTCCAGAAGCTCTGCACGCACAAAAGACTTTCTATATTTAACCAGATTTATTTTTGTCTTATAAATGACAACTGAGGCTGTTTTTTATTCTCAAAGGGCTGAAACTAAAATGGCTCAAATGTCCAAAACACATATACTGCTGTAATCCAGACCTGAAGGAAGGAGTCAAATAGGCTTAAAATATGGTGGAAAAAAGTAAACAAAATGAGAAGCGCTGCTTTTATCTGTTAATGCTTGCCGGAATAAGCAGTTTATACTGTCACACACACACACACACACACACACACACACACACTCACACGCACACACGCACACGGACACACAGACACACACACTTTGGTTTAGGAAACGTTGATATTAATCACACCTCCAGGATTTAGATTTTTTTGGAAACTCTCTCACATAAATGTTCTGGTCTGGCGTAATTCATGCATGTGGTGCCATGTGGCAATCCAGCTGATCACCTGTGTGTTTGTGTGTGCGTGTGTGTATGTGTGTGTTATTAAAGTATAAAGTACTTATTCCTGCTCTGTCAGACACAGAGCTGCAGTTATGAAACGAGCAACTGTGTTGTTTATTCTCTAAACCTTTAAGAAGATTGGTGCCGTTTGGGCCGAGTGCGTCCATTTCCAGAGTGTGTGTGTATGTGTGTGTCTGTGTGTGTGTATTAGGCACGTGAGGTTTGCATTTTGTCATCAGCTGTAGGCTATTTATGCATACACGTGAGGATATGGGCTGTTAGTGAGAAGGGGCGGGCGAGGGACATAAGAATAAATGGTGGAAAACGAAAGAGAGAGAGAGAGACAGTGGAGGGAAATAAAACAAGTAACACTCAGAGAAGAAAAAATAAGAGCAAAACAAGGAGCAGAGGAACACAAAGTGACAGAAGGAGGTAAAGCAATTAGTAGAAAAGAGAGACAGATGAGACAGAGGATGGAGAAAATAAACAGGAGGGAGAGAGAGGCATATAGATAAAGGGGGGAGAGGAGGATAGATGGAAAGGAAACGGAGAGAGGGAGCGGAGGAGAAGAGAAAGGCAGCTCATGCTCCAGTGGAGGTGAAGTCATGCGAGTGGCGCTGCAGCTTTCTCTTCAGGCTGAGCAGCTCCAGCCTGGACATAACGAACTGTCTTTAACTGCATCACCTGCCACCACACACACACACACACACACACACAAACATGCATATTTGCTTGTATAGGCTCCCTCCCTCCTGTATTCCCCGACAAGGACGCCCGGAACGAGTCAGACATAATCACCCACACGCAGAAACACTGAACTTTGTCCTTTGGTACTTGGATAGACCTTTGACTAGCGGTACATAAATGCCACGGTTCACAGTTTGCTGCAAGTTCAGTACAGCAGGGAAAAAGAGCATAAGAAATGCATAAGAATACAGTAGTGCAAGTGTTAAAGAAAGACAAATTCCTCTTTCTGGAGACTGAGGTAACATTTTGCCCGATTGACAACTTGCACAATGTAGTGTGACATATATCTGTTTTACTAACTGCATGTCACTTTACTTCCTGTCCAGTATACAGTAACATTATCATAGCATCCTATCATCAGGCTTTTTATCCTTAAGTTTCTGACTTCACTTTTGTCACACCACGGTGAGGTAGTGTTTTATTTTGTGTTCTGGTGTTGTTATTTCCTGTTTTATTTTGAATTAGTCTCCTCTCGTTTCTTTTCTTCGACTCTCCTAGTCGATTGTCTCCCCTAATCACCGATTGTGTTCACCTGGTGCTCCCTTCCCTCCATGTGTTCCAATAGTCTGTGTTTTCCCTTGTCTTGGTCCAGTGTGTTTGACCCCGTCACCATACCAGCCAGTTATCTCGTTCTAGCTACAGCCACAGCTTGTCTTGTTTTCGCCTTTTTGGATTCCTCGCAAGAGTGATTTATCTTTGGAATTTATTAGTGTAGCGTAGTTCTTAGTTTATAGCTTTTTCGAGTCGACTTTGTGTTCTCATATTTCCCCCCTTTAGTTGTTATCCAGTTATTCATAGTGTTTTTGTAGAATCTTTTATCTTTCTTATCAGGTTTTGTACCTCCCTATTGGAGCGCTTTTTGTTAGGTGTTTTTATTTAATTGTTTTCCCCTCTAGAGTTTAGTTAGTTTTCCCAATTATCTTAGATTAGGATTTATCTATTTAGTTTAAAGTGTAGATAGGTTCACTGTTTCTTCCTCCTTTGGAACGACTTTTCTTAAGTTTTTTCTCAGAGTCAGGAGTTTCATAGCCCTTTTCTTTCACTCTGTGAGGATTTACTCTGCTGCATGAATAAAGAAACTTTTAAGTTCATCTGCTCTGCATCTGAGTCCTGACTTGAGCCCGGCCTGACAACTTTTCACTTTTTAATCAGTATTAGTATTATTGTAGTATTGACAATTAGTTTAACTTGTTTTTAGCACTTTTCATCATTTGTATAGTCACCTGTGTCTTAAAATACTGACGTTAGCCAGTCAGCTAACCTAGCTGGCTACTAAAATGAAGAAAAGCACCGTCAGGTTTATCAGGAATTTGTGTTTAGCTCTACAGAGTTTAGCTTGGTCCCTCTTTGCTTTCTTTGTTTTTATATCTCCTCTGTGAGCTTTCGCTACTTTCCAGCTGATGCTGAGCCAGAGCGACCTAACGTTAGCTAAGCTGTGAAATTCAGGCTAATGTTGGTGCTACACTAAGTGACTAGCTAATGTCGCTAATGGTTATCTAAGACACTGAGGTGATCAATCAAAATTATCAAAACACTCAAATGAACAGTAATTACTATGAAGAATATGTACACAGAATGTACAACACTGTTTAACATTTGCTAAACTGTTATCATTATAAAAATAACACTGTATGAATACTGAACAAACTCTTTCCACAGAGGCAACAGGTCATAATTAGACTCACAGATCAAACCCCCATCTTTTGTTACCAAGATTGGGTGAAAATATTTAGAGTTTAAAGAGTATTTTGAGTTTAGTTGGGTTTAAAAAAAAAAAAATTCCACTTAATGTATGTAATGTTAGCATGTTGGATGTGCTTTTCCATTCATTAACCTAACAATAGTGAGCAATGCTGAAACACCTCCTCGTCGTATGTCCAGATTCAAAACAATTAATGACGCTGTGAAAAATGTAAATAATAAAAGAATGCATCACATTCAGAATTCAATATACTATATTTACAAAAAACAAAAGTTTATCAGTTTGAACACAAGATAAGATAAGATAGGTCTTTGTAGTTGCCAAATGAATATTAGTCCCTAACGATGAGCATATGATCGCATTCTGTTTTATTTATCGTTCCAGCTTGTCTAAAACGGCGGGTCTTCTGGCATTTAATTTGCACTCACCATCTGTTTCTGACTTGTCCACATCAGCATGTTGTGCTAACCTCAGCACATGGTGCTAATAGAATACAGCTAAAAGTTTGCAGGTGGAACTTGCACTTTTGGTTCCACATTACAACCATTACATCACGATAATTTAAGACAAATTCTGATGAATTTACACCCAAACAAACAGTTTTAAAGAACATGTTCCTTATTTACCATCCCACTCACTCCCACTGCCTTTCTCTTTATACACCTGTGGCTTTTCTGTTTGCATTAGCACGAACCGAATAGTGTTGTGTGGCTCTGTCTGAGCTACTTTTTTGGTTTCACATTAACAGAAACACAAAGACAGCTGAGGAGATATACGCTGAACTTCACAAAAGGTATCACAGACTATACCTTTGAACTCTAAAACAATAACTAAAATAATTGAAGACTGGATGAATTGTCCCCTTTTTTCAAAAACCTTCTCACTCTGCTATATGTGTTGTAGATGTTCAAGAGAACATATTATGTACAAACAGTTCACACATAGAGATCTACTATGAATTAACATCCAAACAGAGTAAGTAACTACATGTTCACTTGCACAAACACTCCAAGTGCTTTACAGGCAAACACACATACACACATTACAGCATACACTTAGAAATACACATACACATAGAAAAGTTTCTTGATAAATTTCATGGGGAAAATGTACAGCAAAGTCCATGCAAACGCTGACACTCAAGAAACTTGCTTGAAAGTCTTCAAGACCGCGTAGCACTGGTCCGGTAAGACACAGTTCAAGAACTTTTAAAGGACCTGTTTTAATCACTTGTGTGATTTTTTTATGCCAATTGGAAGCCTAATACCAAGATTTATGATTATGAAGCAACTGCAGATTTTACACCAAAATCTGATTCTGTGATATTAAAGGATCAACAGTGTCTACATATAAATATCTAAATCTATACTCTATAGAGTATGTTGTCAGTACTAGCAATCACTATGTAGTCCATAATCATGACAAGTTTTTGCAGGGAATATCTTATTTTTCTTAAGTGTTTTGTCCAATGTCCTTTGATTAATCACTCGTCTATATAAATTGCCTGAATGCAGTGAAAAATGTCCAGCAAATTTTCCCAGAGCCCAAGCTGACATAATTGAACAGATGCTTTTGTTCCAAACAACAATCCAAAATCTAAAGATATTCAGTTTACTATCATGGAAGAAAACCGGATAATATTCACATTTTAAAAGATGAAACCAACAGTTTTTGCTTTAAAATGACTAATTTTATTTCATTGTTAGGGAGTCTAAGTTTTCATCCTGTATCCAGGGTAAAGAATGTCTACCAAATACTTTGACATGAGGCACGTCATAGGAAAAGTTTGGCTCAAACTTAAGAAATTCTGTATTTTGGGATGGACTAACCTGTGTAGTTGCTGGTGGTGCTTTGAGTCGGCAGAGTCTCTGTCTGTGCTTCTGTCTGTGCTTCTGTTTGTGCTTCTGTCTTTGCTTCTGTTTGTGCTTCTGTCTTTGCTTCTGTCTTTGCTTCTGTTGGCATCTGGGTTTCAGTCTGCAGGTCTGGCTGCAGCTGGATCGTCGTGCCGGTCAAGTCCTCCGGCAGCGACGAGGTAGCCGTGCTCTGCAAGTCCTCAGAGCTCAGTGTGGAGCCCCTAGCCAGGACCAGAGCACAGAGCAGGGGGCACAGGAGCATCCAGAGGTGGGCGCCTTTGGGTTCCACTTTGGGCGACATGGGGTCAGGTAATGAAGAAGAAGAAGAAGAAGAAAAAGAAGAAGAAGAGCTCTGCAGGATGAAAGAAGGATGGGGGTTCACAGCCTCATGGTGGACCAGAGTCCCAGTATGAGATGGAAAGATTCTTAAGAGGAAAGTTTGGTTTCTCTTTTTCCCGTCCTCTGATTTTCCTTTTTTTCTCTTCTTCTCTTACTTCTTCTTGTCTGTCCTCTTGTTTTCTTCTCTCCTCACTCCCTTGACGGAGAGAGGAAAACCCCCTCTGTGCTCCCACTCATGATGCTGCAAGAAATGATGACAGAGAAGAAGAGGAATTAAATGAGTGTGTAAGTATGCATGTGTGTGTATATGTTAGATCCAGCTGTAATCTGCTCTCACATGCTGCTGCTTCCTCTCCAGCCCTCTCCTCTCTGTCCCTCCGCTCGTGCTCTCGCTGCTCGCTGCTCGCTGCTCGCTCGGTCGGCTGCTCTCTCTCTCCCTCTGATCTCCCGCTGGGCTGACTGAGCTCTTGCATAACACAACTCATTCGCTGAGCTGTGCTGAGCTGTAACTCATGCAGCATTAAGTCCTGGTATTCCTGGTTGCTGCTCTTTCCCTCTCTGCCCCTCTCACTGTGTTTTCCTCTCACTGTAGTTTCACTGTATTGATTGTAAAGACTTTTGAACGTGTCACTTTGACTTTTACCGGAAAACCAGTCAGACTGATCAATATTTGCTATTGGATTTCCCTGATAGATCACAAGCTCGGGGTCAGCTTGTGACCCTCAGCTTAGCCACCGGGTTTCAAAAGGCTGAAAAGGTGAAAACTAAGGAGGTTACAGAATAGCAATGAACAGGGCTGTGTCCAGTCTCAGTCTTGATTTAGGTCTCTAGAACACTTTTTTGAAGTCTTGCACTTGCATATGGTCTTGTACCTTGTTGGACAGTTTTGTTCTCAGACTATTGATCAACTTGTTCTTGGCTGTTGATTTGAGATCAGTTGTACAGGGTGACTGGCTGATTTTACCAAGATAATGTGTTAGATTAGTTTGTTAGAAGATAGATCAACCGTGTTATAGATTATTATGTCCATCCCAACTCCTTTATCACTATATTAGGTTCAAAAAGACACTATTGCTTACTATGGTCTTGATTGGTACTCAATTTGCTCTGGACTTGGTCTCAACTGCATTTGGACCTGGTCTTGGACTTGACTTGGACTCAATTGAGTTGGTTTTGACTACAGCCTGGCAGTGTATGTAGCCACTGTAGCTGTAGGCTATCCTAGTGCTAACCTACACCTTTACAAACTACACCACACAGGCACGATGGCTGCTGTAAATATTGAGACTGTGTCCTAATGGGCTGTGTGTGTCCCACAAGTCTCCAATTATTGTGAACAAACACAGTGAGAAGAAGAAATCTGTTTATATTGATATAACTAGAATTTAGTTCTTATGTTTGAGGTATTGGCTGCATAATTTGAAAAAGACCAACCCATTCTCATTCCCAACTTGTCACATAGATGCTTAGTCATCACCCCTTAGCGTCACTTTTTAACTTTGTGGTCCTATGCAGCAAACTATGATATTAGCAAGTGAAGGTGTCATGTGAACAGTTTTCCAGACACCTTTTTTATAATGGTGGTCTATGATGAATATGCTTTTGGAGCCACAGGAGGATTTTTTCATTGTAATACCACGAGTGACCACTTGGGGAAATTGTCTTTAAGTCTGAACGCACATTGTGTCCAGTCTATAATATATCCATAAGTGAAATTCATGTTTTCCATCCATTCACCCCGTCCACCTCCATAAGTAGTGGGGCGGATTAGCTCAATATTTTACACCAATCGTTCACTTTGTGATAAAAGCATGAAATTTGGTAGATGTGTTGGTGAATATGTTTCAAACAAATCTGGATATTGGGCCACCTCAAAAGCGCCCCCTAGTGGCCGTGGCGGGCATTTGTTATACGAATAAATCAATGATGAATAAAAACTGCCCTTTTAATAATACCAACTGGTGATGAATTGTATATTTTTGGAAAGCCTGATTAGTCACCTTTACAACGAGGTACAGCTTGTAAGGATCGTGCATTCATGGAATGAGCAACGGGGCTAAACGTGTGGGTAGCACCCCCCAAAAATGTGCATCCCCTGTGGGGCGGATTACCTCAATAAATCACAAGAATTGTTTATTTTGTGATAGAAGCACACAATTTGGTGGATGTGTTGGTGGATTTGTTTCAAACAAATCTGTATATTAGGCCATCGCAAATTCCAAGATGGCGGCCATTTTTCAAGATGGCCGACACCTTAGTGGAGCAATTGAATGATATAATGGTTTATTTGGTGATACAAGCATACAAATTGGCATGAGCAGTATCTGTGGGTCACTTGACAATAACTCACCCACAGTTACTTGAAATTCCAAGATGGCGGCCATTTTTAAAGATGGCCGGCACCTTAGTGGAGCAATTAAATTATATAATGGTTTATTTGGTGATACAAGCATAAAAATTGGCATGAGCAGTCTCCATGGGTCACTTGACAATAAGCCACCCACAGTTACTGGGGTTGACAAAAAAACACTCCCAGCCACTTGAAATGTCTATTTTCAAGATGGCCCTGGATCCTCAAAAGATCAATTTTCTCATAGAAATGTATTGGAATTTAGATTATTCTGGAAAACAAGTTTTAAAACATCATAATACAGTTGTGTTGATTTGTTGATCATAGACAGATTAGACAAGATTGAGTATCTGCACTACCAGGGCACACTGGTGATATATGACTGCTGTTATACTCAGAGTGGGGTTCAATGTCAGCCAATTGTAAAGTTAGTCAAAGAAGAGACAACAACTCTCTGAGTAGTTTGAGTTAACCGGGTGGTGTACAGATCGTACAGGGTAAAAATGGCATTGGATGAACGATTGGACTAAGTGTAGGGTTAAGGCATGAACTTAGTTGTATCCCATACATCAAAGTGCTTATTAAAAGGTGGTAAAAGGCTAAACCCTCGGCCTCTGCCTTTGAATTTGCTGCAGACATTGCAGAAGCCATCATAACAGTTGAGAAAACAAACAGCAGGACACCAAGATCATACTGGTTATGATACCATTGCAAGAAATGTTCCATTATTTCATATAATAAATGCTCTGCCTATCTTACGTAGTCCAACCTGACTAGATGAAGGTGATGCCATAGAAAGCACATTGACAAGAAACAGAGCAAAATATCATTCAAGCTGTAAACTTATGTTCAACAACACACAGCTGGAAAGGGCCCAAAAGAGAGCATCTACTGCTGCTAAAGACACTAAAAATACCAAAGATATCCATGTCAAGAGGTCAAGAAGGTCCCAGACTTCTTATGAGGCTGGATATGTGTGGGGACAGGCATTGAAGAGAGACATCCACAAATGCCGAGCCCGTCCGACTGGGGATGGGTTAAACAGGACAAGGAGTGGAAAGTCTTCTGGACTCCACTTCCACCTATTGCGGAGAGTTGTTGGGAGTTGACAAAATGTGGGTGCACCAAGGCTTGTACTGGAAAGTGTAAGTGCTACAGATATGGACTCAGTTGCCCCTGCTAGAACTTATTTGCTTGTTTCTTTTGCCAGTGTTATTCCTTGTTGTCCTTTGTGTTTTCAAGTGTAGGCCTATGGCTCGGCTTCCCCTCGCCACATCGGCGCATTATGTTCTATTTTGTCACCAGTCTATTACTGTGACATGTTCAGTTTTTACTTTGTGACATTGCTTTCACATTTTCAGTTTAGTTCCCTAGTATAGTTTCAGATACTGTTTGTCATGGTTCCGTGTCAGCCAGAGCTGCTGTTGCCTCTGGATCTGTCATTATTGCCATTCAGTATTAACCATTGCTCAATTATTATTATGGAGCACTGTCCGTTCAGCACCACAACTGTGTTTCCCCACCCCTGAGTATTTATTTGGCATGTTTAATGGCAGTAGTAATGGTTAGTTATGAAAAAAGTAATTTAAAGTATTTAAAAAAGTATTTAAAGTATTTAAAAAAGCCCTCATGGTAAGGGAGCTTGTGTACCTCGGTGAACCCAGAGAGCTACGCCGGTGGGAGGGAACTCCTGTCAGGTTTTACCAAACTGGACAGGTCGTGGGCAAGGAGTCAGACAAAGCACAGTCAAACAACCTCTCTTGAGGAACCCAATACATTTCTATGAGGAAATTCATAATTTAAAGGTCCACACGGCAGGCGGCAGTCATCCTGAAAAAAAAAATTGCCGCGTTGAAATTTCCAGTAGCTGTGGCTGGCTTATTGTCAAGTGACCCACAGATACTGCTCATGCCAGTTTTTATGCGTATATCACCCAATAAACCATTGTATCACTTAACTGCTCCACTAAGGTGTCGGCCATCTTGAAAAATGGCCGCCATCTTACAATTTCAAATGTCTTGGACAATTTTCTTGTTAAGTGACCCATGGAGACTGCTCATGCCAATATTTATGCTTGTATCACCAAATAAACCATTATATCATTCAATTGCTCCACTAAGGTGTCGGCCATCTTGAAAAATGGCCGCCATCTTGGAATTTCAAGTAACTGTGGGTGGGTTATTGTCAAATGACCAACAAAGACTGCTCATGCCAATTTGTATGCTTGTATCACCAAATAAACCATTATATCACTTAACTGCTCCACTTGGGTGTCGGCCATCTTGAAAAATGGCCGCCATCTTAAAATTTTTAAATGTCTCGGACAATTTTCTTGTCAAGTGACCCATGGAGAGTGTTCATGCCAATTTACACGCTTGTATCATAAGCTGAAAGATTATATCACTTAGCCGCTCCACTAACAGAAGAATACAAGCCAAAGAGGAGGCCGTAGCCTGTGAATGGGAATATCAAGACCTAATAAAATGTTATACAAAGTTAATGTTATTTTCTATTAGACTGTAATAAAGCTTTTGTCACTTTAACATGTCTCTAAGTTATATTTGTGGTGCTGAAAACATGAAACAGCAGCTGTAGGGTAGGCAAAGCATTCCACGCCAGTAACCACCGGCGGCCATTTTTAAAAATGGCCGCCACAACCATCAGAATTTTTTTTTGCGCTGGCCCAATATCCAGATTCATTAAACATGTATTCAGCAATGAGTGTACCAAATTTGATGCTTTTATCACAAAATGAACGATTGTTCAGCTAATCCGCCCCACTAAAGCAGAATTTATCACTCTTTATACCTTGTTACTTGACTTCCGAAGTGCTTGTTTTGAGGGTCTAATATTAATGCAAATGGTTTTAATTTTGCATCAGTATCAGAAGCCAAAGGGCTGTAACAAAGCATCAATTAGGAATGAAATGGTCTGAGAGGACTGTGTTTTTGAATGAAGCGTAACTTACTAGCAGCAACTGTTGGATGCTAGCTTTGAGCATTACTGCTCTATGAGGCACAATCACAGTTTGACAAACGAGGGTAAGAAAATATACAATTGAGGTCAACTCTTCATTACAGATAGGTTCAGTACCCTGTGGCTGTTGCATACTTATAACATACAAACTGCTGTATTATTCAAGAGTTCAGTTAATGTGTTCACTTATGCCATTTTTTGTAATAAAACATCACAGCATGGGATAAATCATGTTTTAAAAATCGTTGTATCTACTGGTAAATTCTGTTTTTAATATCGAACATTACACATTTTTGTATGATTGCAATGTCAGCTGAGGTTGTGTGTTCAAATCACATCAAGGTCATCATGTGTTTGGCACCATGTGCAAAATTGAATATCGCTTCAATGGAGATTCAGCATCAGAGCTCAGTTTTACTAACCACAACAAGCTTCTCTGGTGCTTAATAAATTCAACATGTCTGTTTTTGAATCTCGTGTGTTTTTTACTCGCACCCATGCGGGAGAAAAACGTGACTTCAGTACCTGCCCACCTTCCCCTATGTTTCTAACTATGTACACCATTTACCATTTGTGTGTGTGTGTGTGTGTGTGTGTGTGTGTGTGTGTGTGCGTGTGGGGCTGTATGTGTCACAGGTGATGCTCAGGTGTAATATGATGATTCTGATGGCTCTTGTTGATAGCTCTCTAGTCGGAAAGTCCATGCAAAAGCATGCATAATTAATGCATCTGGGACCAAAAATAGGCGAAAGAGATGGAGGGAGTAAAGAAAAGAGATAGAGGTGGAGAGTTAAGAGTGAGAGAGGAGCAGGCAGAGTGAGCGATGACATGAGAACGGGTGGAAAACAATCAGAGGGAGAAGGAAAGACAGCAAGAGATTGGAAAAGAAAGACAGATGAAGTGAGTTCCTGCACTTTTAGCCTGAGAAAACTGCTATCTATCAAACGTTCGGCCAGTAAATGGGGACTCGGTGGGCTCTGCTGCCGTGAACTACATTATTTACAGCCACAGCTTTGCCAAAGTGGACATACGAAAGGCTTCAAAGGACTTATCCAAGATTTTATTTTAAGCCATCAAATTATAGCTGCACTAGGCAAGGTTTTTATGGTAAAAACACACCCATCCTATCAGTATGAATCAGAAACGGGAGAAGGTGGTTTCAGGTGTCAGGGTTTAATTGATGCTAGGAAATGCTCTTAATGCACAAGAAGTGTGAACACAGGGATGAGCTGCACAATCTTTGCAGAGAAAATTACAGTTTAACACAAATCGACTACACACACTATGAAAAGGAACTGTTGTTATGTGATATCTGGTTAAAATCTATGAACATTTATCATTCAAATACTTTTATTAAAGCTGTAATCGATATTTTTCTGTGTAAGGCAAAGAAGGTTTAAAGAAGTGGATATAGCATATGTTACGTCACATTTTGGTTTGTGGACTGAGTTGGTATTTTAGGCCTCTTCATCTTTTTTTAGCTAGCCAGAAGTGAGCAGATTTGGGCGAGGGGTTGGAGCTACCAGCTAATGCTTTGTGCTAGCTAGCTTAGATGGCAAGAGGCATCTGTAATTCACCTTGACAGTGATATTGAATAGAAGGCTAATTTTGGTGAGTAAAAAACAGGCATAAAACAAAATGCACTTACGGAAAAAAAAAGAGTCAAAAGCTTACTCCTTAGAGAACTGAACAATGAACAAGACATTTTCAGGGGACCAAAAATTTACAGTTAACTTTCACATACTTAAAACACACGATGAACGGTCAAAATTGACTGTGTGCCATACTAGCAACCTGTCAGTCACAAGGTAGACCTTAAAGCATTCCCTGCTTTATCATCTATTTTACTCTAAATGGGACCATAATTTACAAAATAAACATCATGCTGCATCTAAGGAAACTGGAAACTAGTGATTGAGACAATGAACTCATTAGGAAAATAGTTGCTGACTTAATAAATCAAGTGAGAAGGAGGGTCATTTTCTCATAGTCTTCTATACAAACAGGTTTTTTTTTGTGTGCAGAATTGTGACGATTGTATCTCTAGAGTGACATAAAAGTTGTATTAAATGTAACATGAGTGTTCAGACTGAGGTCACGTTGGAAAAACATCAGACCTGTATGGGATTTAGGACCACATACGAAAGAGGCCCAGGTCTGATTTGAAAAATTCAATGTGATTTGTGATGTTCACACTGTTTTTAAAAAATCGGATCTGAGTCACATATGAGCAAAAAAAAAAATCTGATTTGGGCCACTTTGTCCTGTAGTCTGCACTTAGCCTATGTCTAAGTTAAGAACTTGATTGATTGATTGATCAACGTTGTGTCTTCAGCCTGTTTTACTACGTGACAGCAAACTTCAGCACAGTTTGATCAGACAGTATGTACCAGTATTTACTGTGAGGCCTACATTAATTTGAACAATGAATAATATATAGTGTCCTTAATATGCAACTTGCAGCATTTTTTACATCAATAAATCATAACCTCATTAATTATTGAAACTACTATATGTATAACTAGTGCAAACAAATGAGGTAGTCACTGAGCAGACTATCAGCCTCTATGCTGCATAATGTGTTGAATCACAGTTTCAATCTGCTGACTTTATTTATGGCACAGCACAGATGGTTAAAGAGTGAAACATGGATAGGAGAAGCAGAAAGCTACCGGAGCTGACAGATGTCCATCACATGTTCACACTGTTAAGACAGCAGTGTTGATTCGCAGGACTGTGTGTGTTAATGTGCACTGCCAGGACAGTTTGAGTGGATTATGAGGATTAAGGAAGAAGCCGGACAGATATGGATGAGAGGGATGGAATTTAGATTTGTCACTCCTCATTCTTTGTCAAACTGGAATGTTAAACTGAAGCTTTTCAGAAAAATAACTCCCCAAGAAAATAGTCAGCATAGCATATGTAAATATTGGATCTGATATTGTATCAACTTACTGAGACACTGTTTTGTATTAACACTGAAATAAATTAAAACGAGATGTAAACACAACATTGGAATACATGTTAATGTCAAGTTATGAACTTTATAACTTGATAAATAAGTTAAAGTTTATTTGTAAATGTGTTAAAAACAGCTGCATATTTACCAGGCGGCAATCTCCGTGTCTGAGCATGGAGGCCAACCAGGAAGTGCATTAAGCCTGCAATTCACCGAAAATTACAGTAGGGGGTGCTAAGTTTGGCTGCAAAAAAAATCTGCCCATTCATTTCAGTGCAAAATTTGAAAACTTCTCACTTGATTTATTGCCTCAGATATTTTTTTCAGGACAACATTATGGTCTCAATCGCTAGTAAAAAATCATCTTCAAGATAATTTGATGTCAATAGTTCTAATAATGGCCCCATTTAGAAGAAAATAGAAGATAAAGAATCGTATGATTTGGGGCGTTTCTAGCTTTGATTGACAGGTCACTGACAAGGCGAGCCATCACCAGGAGAGAAGCAGAGCAATGCGTATCCACGGCAACGTGTCAATAAAGTTATATATAACGTTATATAGATAGAAAAGAGGATGTTTACCGATTTGGTCTCATAACTTTGACCCTTTCACTGTATTTTCACTTAATGACTTTGTTCAGTAAAAATGTCTTGTTCAGCGTTTGATTGGACTAACAGACACTCCAAGGAGTCGCTGTTCAGTTTTCTGAGGTAAGAAAGATACATTTTGTTTTTGTTTTTTTGCTAGCCAAAACTAACATCCCAGTTAATGCTCCAATTAATGCTAACATGAATTAGCAGCGGCTTCTCTCAGTCGGGTTGCCGGTGTAGAGAGGCATGTAGTCAGTGTCGTCAGATCCCTCTCGCTCCTCCACAGTCCAATTATGGCCTGCTCCGCGTATCGGAAACAAGATGGCGACGCAAGATGGCGACGAGTATAACGATGAACTCGAGGCTTCCAACGGGCAGTCCACAAACCAATGGGTGACGTCACGGTGACTACGTCCATTATTTATATACAGTCTATGATATTTACACATTACAACAGACACAGAGCAACATTAGCAGAGTAATGCTGACCAACTGACAATTTAACACATTCTGAACTCTTACCCGTGCTTGGTCAGAGTGCCAGATATGGAAGCCATAGGTACCCATCTAGGATCAGTGTCGGGTCACGGACTTGTGTCAGGGTCAGTTTTCGCACATTACTTGCATTGTGGCTTTTTAAAATAAAGGCCATTCTTAACAGGAAACTGTTACGTTTTTGCAACAAAACTACTTGGTTAACCTAACTGCTGGATGTTACATTGGTGACATAGGCAGGAAATTGACTGTGAATCATCTACATATGGAAGGTAATTTACTCCTTTTATCTTTGTCTAATCTCCACCAATTCTGAACTTCTACATTATATGGTTCTTCAACAGCTAAATGTTAGGCTACATTTACTAGCTAGCTGCTAACTGTGTCTAACTGCTGTTTGTTGCTGGGCTGGAACATAGACTAAATGGGCTGCTCCCACGGTGGCCATCTTGGCAGGGCTGACTCTGCCTAACCCATAACCCACTTTTTGCCCATAGTCCAAAAATGGGCAAAGAGCTTGAGCTGAACCTGGCTGAAACACGCTCACCAAGCTCGAAGCTACCAAGGTAGCAGAGGCTAACAAGGCTAAAAAGCTAGGCTATATGCTACGCTGGGGTGGACAGTAGCTGACCGAGCTAACACTGGGGTGTTGTTCCTGTCGGTTGGTGTTGTCACAGCTCCTGCTTTGTTACTCAAGGTAAGTTAAACTAAAACTTTACAACACTAGCTTCAACGTGTTTGGGTGATTGAAATACTGGATTTTGTCAAGACTTGCAGGAATGTGGCCATTGTTACAATGAATCAGCACAATGTTTAACATTACATAGTACATGTCAACTTGAGGTAAACCAATTAACCTGAATGTAGATTAAAGAATAACTTTAGCAAGAAATTGTTTATTTGGATGCCACTTGATTAAACTTCATTAACTTAACATTAATTAGCTCAGTGACATGTAGTGGTTGTATAGTCATAATTATGTTTCTGTGCAACCAAAAAAGTAGAGCTAAGGGAAACTGCAGAGGCAGGTCAAAATAAAAAAGTTATTTTATCTACTGTAAATATAAAATGACTGAGCTGAATGAAGAGCTGCTGTAATATGTATATTCTAATGTAAGGCACACTCCTCGCTGCCTCTGCTGTACTTGCACAGCTGGTAAAAATTGGTCCAGAAAAAGTTCAAATGATTCCAAGTTCTGATGTCTGCAAAAACCTGTGCCGTCTTTGAATAAAAACGAGACAGACAGTGTTTGCGTCTGACCCTGTCGGCATCAACAACAGACACTCACTTTGTTATGATGAATAATAAAGCTACATGTCTACACAGTGTAATTATTCTGAAGAGTATTAAACACTTGAAATCTGTCAGTCATACACAAACACACACTCACAGAGGCAGTAGCAATCTGCAGCCCTGTCACTATCAACCTAATCCCTAATGTGACATCTTAGAGTACATTACTCTTATATAATACAAAAACACAACACACCGACACACACACATGCAAGAACACAAGCACACATGCTCATGCATATATTGGGTCTTTGCACCTATGAATATTTGCATGTGTCACACTGTGTCCCGATATGGTACGTTTTAACCACGGGCATGAGTTTGTACATAGACTAGTATGTGTGTGTGGAGCACAGCAGCATATAAAGCCAATAATCAGTGCTAAGTATGGAAGTGCAAGGTCACAGAGGGGCTTTTCTCTCACGAGAGGTTAACGAAGGACAAGACAGCCCTTCTCACAAGGGTTCAAGTAATTTGTGGCAGCAGCTGAAATGTTGGAGATCTGGAGGAATTCTTGTGAGAAATCAGGGGATAATGAAGCAGTGCTGAGCCAAAAGCAGCCCTGATTGGACTGCAGTTTGAAACAGGATTCTCTGCAGCAACTGGAAAGCTCTAATTCTGTTTATTCCACTGGCACTTTGATTATTTTTCTCTAAAAGACTTCAGCATACAGTCTAAACCACTTCTGGAAACCTAGACAGTGGCGAAATACTCTTTTTATTTAATTTGTCAAAAGTTATACACCGTATTTTATTTGTTGGTTAACCTGATTTGCATACATTTAAGCCTGTGTCTGTAAACCTTGTTTTGAAAGTTTGTGTATTCAGGTCTGTGCAGGCTTAAACTTTTAATTCTGCATTTTGGTTCCTGTCTGCTCACTCACACATTATTTCTGCCGTATTTGCAGCTCTACAGAGCATTTTAGCACCTTTCCGCTAATTTGGCTCCACTAGCTGCTTAAAGAAGTCTGGTTATGTAGAAGTCGATGAGAAAAAGACCCTACTTCTCACTTGATTTATTACCTCAGTAAACATTTTCCTAAAGAGTTACTATTTCCAGGTCTTCTTTAATATAACATGATGTTCATTTTGTAAGTGGAGTGTCTATTAGTGCCCGGGTGGATCATGGAAAAGTCCATTCCCAGTAGTTCAAGTCAAATAGCCCCCAATATATGACTCAAAAGTATTGAGTCATATAGATGGACATACTTTTCTGAGGCCAACATTTCCATACTAAACATACTTTTTAAAATTGGTCTTTTGTAATAATAGAATAATTTTTTAATAGAATAGAAAGTAATTCTGTATATAAATAAAGGTAAAAAGTTTTTATATATATAAAAAAAGCACGCTCCACTAAATATACAATATAAAATACAAATGCAACTCTCAAGTAAATAAAGATATGTACAAATAGAAATAAAGAAGAAATATATACATTTTAAGTAAGTAGACAAATAGAATAAAATTGAAATATAGATATAATTTAGAGTGGATTTGTAGGAAACTAGTAAAGGTCGTTGATCGGTTGCAAAGCTAACATCTTACCAGTAACGGTAACTTTAGGGTAACTGTGTGAATGCAGTGCTCCTTTACCATGTTCATGCAAAAACGATTCATAATAGGTAGAAATTAATACTTCTTGATGTAATGAGTCACGTTTTATTTATAATTCACTTAAAAAATATATTTTTTTTTACTTGTTGGCTACAGTGAACTCAGTGCTTATCTTTGCAATAATATACACTCGGGTGCAAAAAGCATTGTTAGCTATGGACACAGGGGAGCTAATTACATCTGCCTTTTGGAAATTATGTTCCAAGTTAAAAGAAAATAGATAATAAAGCATGGTTTAGGGCAGGGCTAACTTGTGATTGATGAGTCAAAAAACAGTTAATGAAGCTTTTAATATTTCAGGTTTTGATCTGCATGCTCTTACTTTTAACATGTTTAATACATGGTGGATTTTGTGGATTTAGTGATTTGTAAAGAAAACAGAGGGTCATTCAGTACATTTACATGACACTTAAAAAAACGTCCTTCGTCCGACTGTAACTGGACAACTGAAGTGCAAGGAAACGTGTTAGTCCGACTGATGTCGGAGCTCTCCAGGTCTGATTAAGACACCCAGATAATACGGTTTGAATTGGATTTTCCCTGGCAAGACAATGCATGTGCGCATGCTCCATCCCCCCACCCCCCGCGCTGGCGTATGAACCTGGAACAAAAACAGAGAAGAAAGCCGGTTGCACAAGAAGAATACAATCACAGGAGAAGAACCTCGCCAGCACAACAACATGGAAGCTAAGAAATGCTCATTTTTGGTCAGATGACGAGTCTGCGCTCATGCTAACCCTACTGAAAGAGCTGAACATTTTAAAATGCATGGACGGGAGAAAGACCAGAAATGAAGACCTCTTCAAAAAGGTTGGTGAGCAGATGAAAGAAGGTGGCTTCCCGCAGACCCCTGAGCAAATCCGCATTCAGTGGAAACACTTGGAAAAAAATTACTACCAGGCCAAGAAGAACAACGGCACAAGTGCTCGGACCGAGGCCTTTGTCTCAAGTCGAACATCATGGCGTGGACATTGGTTTCGAGAGCGTTCTTGTCTGCCCCTCAAAATCACCATGACCACAAGGGATAATGTTCACCTAATCTGCACAACAAGCAACTCGTACATTATGTACGAAATGAAGAGAGCCGAACAGTTATCCATCTTGTTGTTGTTGTTGGAAAATGCCGGTTTCCCGCATTTCACCACTTGTTTCATATGACATAATAGGTCAACTGAAAAGGGGGCCGTATTAACCTGCTGGAACGATGCATATTGTCACCTAGTGTTGCGGGGACACGTTCCCGTCAATTATTCGATTTTCTCAGTTGCATGTAAACTAAGACAGCTGATTAGACGCTATAATCGATTTTCAAGCATAGCTCGATTAAACTGTGCATGTAAATGCACTGACTGAGAAGAAAGGGCAGGATTCAATCATCCCCGCTGGCTAAATCCCTTTGTGACAGTGATATTAGGAGTTAAAAGATCACATGTCTCCCAGGGGGATTCATCTCAAATTAGCCATTTAATAATTTTAGCAAGACATTTTTCTACATTGCTAGTGGAAGATATCTTAAGCTTTCAAAATAGAATTTAACATTTTTTTAGAGCGCACCTTAATGAATGATTTCATATGCCTTTCTTTTTTTTTGTTTTATTTTTAGTGAAAAATCCTTTGTTCATTCCTCTTTCTTCTCTGGATCTGTCTGCTCTCAATTAAACTAACTCATTACTGTCAGAACATCTGTACTGCTATAACTCTGCTCCTGCAGCCATAACATCATCATACCAGCAGTAAACAGCTCTCAGGGTCTTACCGCAGCACAGTGGGGTACTACAGATTTGAAGCTTCTCCTCTGATTGCATGTATGTTTTTCATACTTAACTTAAAGTATTCCACATCTGATAGTGTGGTCTGATGAGTGTTTTTCTGTGAGCACCAGTGAAAGGTGTCTGATTCAGATTCCTGCTGTGAGAAGAGAAGTAAAGCAGGGGTCAAACAAGAGGAGGGGATTTGAAGGGCAGGGATCAAGACAGGAAGGCCACTGGATCAAATCAGGTGGCAACCTCAGAGTCTTAACAAGGAGGCAAACCAGGAAGTGCCTTAAGCTGCATTCTACCGAAAATTCCAGCAGGGGGCGCTAAGTTTGGCTGTAAAAAAAATCTGTCCATTCATTTCAATTAAAAATTTGAAAACTTCTCACCTGATTTATTACCTCAGATTTTTTTTTTAGAACAACTAGAGCTGCAACAATTAGTCGATTAATCAAACAATAATCGATTATTAAATTAATGGTCAACTATTTTGATAATCAAATAATTGGTTTGAGCAGTTTTTTAAAGACAATAAGTCCAAATTCTCTGATTTCAGGTTCTTCAATGTGAATATTTCTGCTTTCTTTGTTCCTTTATGACAATAAACTGAATATCTCTTTGGTTTGTGGACAAAACAAGAGATTTGAGGACGTGGTTTTGGAAACACTGATTGATATTTTTCAACATTTTATTGACCAAATAACTAATCGATTAATCGTTTAAATAATCGACTGATTAATTGATAATGAAAATAATCCCCCCTAAACCCTAAAGACAATTTGATGTTAATAGTTGGCCCCATCTAGAAGAAAATAGAAGATACAGAATCGTATGATTTGGGGCGTGGCTACCTTTGATTGAAAGGTGGCTAACAAGACGAGCAGTCATCAGGAGAGAAGCAGAACAATGCGTATCCATGGCAGCATGTCAATAAAGTTATATTTAACGTTTTATAGATATAAAAAAGGATGTTTAACTTTGACCCGTTCACTGTATTTTCACTTAATGACAGTTTATTTGAATGTTTTGTTCAGTAAAAATGTCTTGTTCAGCGTTTGGTTGGACTAACAGACACTCCAAGGAGTCACTGTTCACGTTTCTGAGTTAAGTCACGTACATTTTGTTTTTGGGTTTTTTTCTAGCCTAAATAACATCCCAGTTAAAGCTCCAGTTAATGCTAACATGAATTAGCAGCAGCTTCTCTCAGTCAGGTTGAGGTGTAGAGAGTCTGTAGTCAGTGATCAGATCCCTCTCACTCCTCCACAGTCCAGATATGGTCTACTCCCCATATCGGAAACAAGATGGCGACATAAGATGGTGACGAGTGTAACGCCACAAACCAATGGGTGACGTCACGGTGACTATGTCCATTATTTATATACAGTCTATGGTTCAAATCCCTGGGACAGCTGGAGAGTGATCCTACACCAGAAACTACTGCTGGAGTGTCCTGGAAGTGTCCTTTGTCACTTACTGAAGTTTTCTGTTGAAAACACCTGCGAGCAGACATTTTAGTGAGAAAAATCACATGCCTCACAGATAATTATGTGTTTGTTTGTCAGGAAGAAGTACTCCTCTACCCTAGGTGCTGAGAATTAGAGTGAAGCCTCTTCTATCACTGGGGTAAGTGTGAAAGATGAGATAACTTGAGGTTATTGATCTCTGCCGGGAAACTGGGCCATCACAGCAGCTGAAGAAAGGAGTGCAAGATGGTGAAGAAAAAACAGCAAAAAAAAATAGAAAACAGGAAAAACAAAACTTTAAAAAAAATGCAATCAGGAGTTGGACAGATCTCTGATTTCCAGGCACGTGCAGATTAACGCTCAACTCACAAGACCAAGACACTGAACTACTTGCAAATCTGCACTCTGAGGATTTAAGTGAAGATCTGAGCTTTGGGAGACTCCCTGCAGCTTTGACGTTAATTTGGGAGGAGAGCAGGAGTGGCAGATTGGAAATAAGCAGTCGGACGGATAAACATGCAGTGACACAGTGTGAGGCTGGGAGACTTTAGGACCCCTGGAGCTCGTCTGATCTTCTATTTGATCTACGCTGCGGGACGTGGCTGCAGTCAATTACTAGTAAGAAAGTGTTTTGTTGTTAGGAAAAGGTCAATGAGAGGCCAGCAGCAATACATCTGAGTGTTGGTAAAGTTGGAATCAGACACAATCCTCTGTTAATTGTGGTTTCATTTTCATTGTGATATGTTTGGAAGAGCTTGATATATAAAGTTTTGAGAAGAAATACACTTTATCTGTCAGTAATAAATCACATTGTCACAATCATTTCATGTAAAGAGGTAAAAAAAAAAATAGTTTATTATAACTTTATGGGCGACTGTGTATTTACTATTTATATTTGTAATTTTAATGTTTGGCAACTTTCAAATTGTATAGTTTTTTCTCATGAGTGTGGAATAAAGTGAAATAAGAGTGGTGACAATGTGGACTAATGATTGTACAAGTTCAGTATGTTGATATTAATGCAAAACTCCTTTAATAAAGTTTTTTTGTTTTTTTTAAAGTACGTGTTGAAACAAAAATCCTCATAAATGAGGATGTACACAAATTTAATTTAAAGAAAAATAATTATAAAACCAAAATAACAGAAAAAAAATGAACTGAAATGAAACAAGTGAAATATATTTAGCAAAAAAATAAAAATAGTCTTGTCTGCGTGGGCTGAAGGTTGAAAGATTGAGCGTGCTGTGGAGCAAACTAATATGGATTTAGATTTGGTTGCCAATCAGAAGTGTGTCTCTCTCTGTGTGTGTGTGTGTGTGTGTGTGTGTGTGTGTGTGTGTCGTATGCGTTTTGGATGTGATTCCTAATCTGATGTCAGAGATCACTGCAATCTGGCACTGCATTTTCTATTTACATTTCAGGTCTTTCACTAAGCTGTAATCCAGAGGGGAATGGATTCCTCTTTTCTATTAGAAACACCAACTAAACTGAAACACGTGAGACCTTGAAAAAAAGAAGTTTGAAATAAAACACTTTAATTAAAATACATATCCTTTCAGCCCAGGCAGTGGAAAGAATATTTACTTCAAATATAAGCATGAAATCACAGCTCTAACTCACAGGCCGGGATAGTCTGCAGCACCATCTTGTGCTTATTAGGTGATGTTGCAATTTAATCTTCACTGTCGTCATGCACCTTCACTTACAGATTTTAACTTGTTTTTACTCAAATACTTTTGTTTCTTTACAAAAAAGAAATCATTATGAATACAACTGCATTAAACAGTATGTATACAGATTTTATGTCTTCAATTCCAGCAGTCAGAACAAACGTTATATATATCCCATTCTTGCAGTGATCCCAAAGTTCCCATATATATCAAACATATCAGACTGAATTATGTGGGTTTTGAAACTCCAGAAACCCTGATGAAGACCACATGATCTTAAAATAGAGATTTTATGTTACAAGTGTTGTTGGAATTTTGACCCCTTAAGATTATTACCATTCTTGAAGTATATTGTGGCAAAAAAAGCTCAGAAGAATTATGAAGAACTGTCTATGAAACAATGCAGCTTCACTTACAAGAGACTATTATCTTCTATTGTAATGCTACTGACATTAGAATTTGGCCAAAAGCACAATTTGAGCTACAATTTAAATAACTAATTGACATTACAAAATGAAAATACATGGAAATGTAATACACACTTTGGCAACTCATTGGACTTTAACAGACATGGCAGAAAGCAGGAAAAGAAAAAGTGCAGAATAGCTGTTCTCAACCTTGAAAGGAAAGGAAGGCGTGGCGACTTAGGAGGTAAATGAGACACACTTGGGAGCGAGGGGAGGGACAAACTAACAAAGAAAGCACAAAGGAGAACCGACAGGGGAGTGAGAGTGACTAAAGATTTAGTCCAGGTTCTGGACATTTCAACTCGACAAAAGAAAAGTGGCAGTTGTTCCAAGATGTCTGCACTTCTCTTGGCAACAACATGCTGAAGGGCGTGTCCTGATCCCTGGAGCAGATTTGGATGAAACTTAAATTGTCTCTCTGACCTGCTAGAATGTGGCTGTGGACTTCTTTGTCTTTGTTGGACCCACACAAGTCAAGATAAGTCTCCTTTGATGCAACTCTCCTTCTCCTATTCTCTTTAATTCTGCCTGTATTAACTCTGATATTTTACCCTCCTTGGACAATTCATTTTTAGTTAGATTTAGTTGATGAAACTGATTTGATGGTTGATGTTGTTTGCTGTTTATCTTGTGCATTTATGCATATCTGTGCTCATTCTCCTGCCTGGTGCCCAACTTTTCCTTTGGACAGTTGAGATGAACCAACACTACAACCATGGAGGCAAAATAAACTGAGATCATGACATGATTCAGCACCACAGCAGACTGGACAGCTCCGCCTCACCAGGCTAATAGGAGGCTTGTGTTAAAAGATACATGACAGTGTAATGTATACTAATATTTAATGGTGACTGTTCCATATTGTACAATGATGTGTCTTAATATCCTATTTGTAAGATTTTAGGATAATGGGATACAACTGTGTAGCTCAACACATCATGAGGTCATCAACGCTCCAGGGAAAAGGATTACAAGGGAAACAAAAACTTGTGATGGAATGGTAAAAACAATTTAATGCTAAAAAAACAACAACAAAAATGGTTACAGAAAAAAAACTTAAGTAATACCTACATTCCTATATAACAAGTACCTTGTAAGCCTTAAAAAAGGATGATAATGATAATAATAACAACAACAACAATAATAATAATAATAATAATAATAATAATAATTACCCCCCAAGATGGAAGGTAGGTCCCCACAGTGGAGTAAGCCTAGTTGCTGGGACCCATATTGTAATGTAAACCAAACCACATACACACACACACACGCATACATGCGCGCGCGCACACACGCACACACACACACACACACACACACACACACACACACATACATACACATATGGCCACAGCTTCTAAGGATTAAAGTGTCCTTGTCCTCACAATCACAGACTTTTCTGTTTTATCAATTTGGGGGCATTGTGAAAAGTGAGATGTCCATGTCCTTTTCTGATTATATAGCAGGTATAGGTGCCATAAAAACACTGTGGAAGAATCAAAACACTCAATCCACAGAGAAATGCACACAAAACGAGCCGTGAGGACTTCGGTAAGGTTGTCATGTCACAGCTATACTATGTATATAGGTCGAAACAATATGAGAAAAAAATTTATTTTAAAAATAAAAAATTTAAACATTTTCTGGTAGGAACTCAAAATTAAGTAAAAAAACAAACAAAAAAAAACACATGAAGCTGAAAATGAGCACAATATGTCCCCTTTAAATTCTGACCAGTGGGGGTGACTCCACTGGCTGCAAAAAGAAGTCTGAATGTATAGAAATCTATGAGAAAATTAGACTTCTTCTTATTGTATTTCCTCAGAAAACATTTTCCTAACGAGTTTATGATCTCACTGGCTAGTTTTAAGTCTTCATTTTGGTCCCATTTTGAGTAAAATAAATGAAAAATCAGGGAATGCTTTAGGGGTGGCTACCATAGGATTCACAGGTGCACTGTGTGTTGTCTTGTGAGAACTTTGACTATTTTACAGTGTGTTACATTACATTACATTACATTACATGTCATTTAGCAGACGCTTTTGTCCAAAGCGAGTGCATTCAACCTGATGGTACTAGACATAGACCACAGGAATCAAGTAAGTACATAACTTTAAGAGCTAACTGTCATCGCTACAGGAGTGCTATATGTTAAAGAAGAAAAGAATGGAGAAGAAGAAGAAGAAGAAGAGCAATTTTTTTTTTTTTTTTTTTTTTTAAATATTTAAATATATTTATGTGTTAGGTGACCATGGCTTAACCGAGGTATTGTTGGAAGAGATAGGTCTTCAGCCTGCGGCGGAAGATGTACAGGCTGTCTGAGGTCCTGATGTCGGTAGGGAGCTCGTTCCACTATTTGGGAGCCAAGATAGAGAAAAGTCTGGAAGAGGTTTTGAGGCGAGTTGACCCACGGAGGGTGGGAGTCGCCAGCTGTTTGGCTGATGCAGAGCGGAGAGGACGGGCAGGGGTGTAGAGTTTGACAAGGTCCTGGATGTAAGTAGGACCTGAACCGTTAGCAGCAGAGTACGCCAGAGCTAGAGTCTTGAAGCGTATCTGCGCAGCCACAGGTAGCCAGTGGAGGGAGCGGAGGAGAGGTGTTGTGTGTGAAAATTTGGGAAGATTGAAGACCAATCGAGCAGCTGCATTCTGGATGAGTTGCAGAGGTCGGATGGCTTTGGCAGGCAGACCTGCCATGAGGGAGTTGCAGTAGTCCAGGCGTGAGATGACCAGCGCCTGGACCAGGACCTGAGCTGCCTTCTGAGTGAGGAACGGTCGGATTCTCCTGATGTTATGCAGCAAGAATCTGCAAGATCTGGTGGTGGCGGTGATGTTTGTGAAGAGGGACAGTTGGTTGTCAAGAGTCACGCCAAGGTTGTTGGCGGTTTCTGTGGAGACAACCACTGTGTTCTGGACAGTGATGTGGAGGTCAGTGGTGGGGAAGCCCTTCCCTGGGAGGTAGAGTAGCTCAGTCTTGCCCAGGTTGAGTTTGAGGTGGTGTGAGGACATCCACTGGGAGATGTCGGCCAGACATGCAGAGATACGTGCTGCTGCCTGTGTTTCAGACTGGGGAAATGAGAAGATTAGCTGGGTGTCGTCGGCATAGCTATGATAGGAGAAGCCATGCGAGTGGATGAGGGAGCCAAGGGAGTTGGTGTAAATCGAGAAGAGGAGCGGACCAAGGACCGAGCCTTGAGGGACCCCGGTGGTGAGTAGACAGGGTTCTGAAACAGAACCCCTCCAAGTTCTACGGAAGGTGCGGTCCTTGAGGTAGGATTTGAGCAGAGACAAGGCAGAGCCAGAAACTCCCAGGTGGTGAAGGGTGGAGATGAGGATCTGGTGATCCACAGTGTCAAAAGCTGCAGAAAGGTCCAGTAGAACCACCACAGATGAGAGAGAGGCCGCCTTCGCCTTGTGAAGCTGTTCAGTCACAGCGAGAAGGGCAGTCTCTGTTGAGTGGCCTTCTTGAAACCAGACTGGTGAGGGTCAAGGAGGTTGTTCCCATGCAGATAGGAGGATAGTTGGTTGAAGATAGCCCGTTCCAGAGTTTTGGAGAGGAACGGCAGGAGAGAGACGGGTCTGTAGTTGTCCACTAAGGATGGGTCGAGGGTGGATTTCTTTAGGAGAGGATTCACCCTTGCTTCCTTCAGAGAGTTAGGAAAGCAGCCAGTAGTCAAGGAAGTGTTGATGAGATGGGAGAGGAACGGGAGGAGATCTGGAGCAATGGACTGAAACAGGTGGGAGGGAATAGGATCCAGCTGACACGTGGTAGGACGGGCAGAAGTTACAAGGCTGAGCACTTGAGGAGGAGACAGTGGAGTGAATGCTGAGAGGGAGGGAGACGCTGATGGGGAGGGAGGAGAGGCAGGTTGTGAGACTGGATGGGTAAATGAAGAGCGTATGTCCTCAATCTTTTTCAGGAAGTGGTTGACAAAGTGGGTCGGTAGGAGGGAGGAGGTAGGAGGGGGGGTTGGAGGGACCAGGAGATTTGTAAAGATTGAGTAGAGCTTCTTCGGGTTGGAGAATGAAGATTGAATCTTGGTCTGATAGAAAGAGCTTTTTTCAGCTGAGATCAGAGATGAGAAGGCAGCAAGAAGAGATTGGTAGTTGCGTAGGTCCTCAGGGTGTTTAGATGAAAGAGTTCATGAAAGTTGATTGTAACATTTTGACTGCTATAAGGAGTTGGCTGTTTTTTTTCCCATCATTTTTGCACCTTGTTAACCAAGCTAGCTAGCTGGGGCTATTGCTAGATGATTACTTAGCTCCACACTCTTATCACAATATTGTCACTTCTGGCTTTAAAAATCATGGAAATGTAAGCTCAATCAGTAGTCCACAAACCAATAGATGACAGCACCATGGGAACATTAATTTCTTTTTTTACTGTCTATGGTCTTTATGTGTACTGCCGGGAAATATTTGGCTCCTTAGCTTTTAAAATCCTAGCAAACCACCTTATGGGTACCTGGCAGCAACTGTAACCCTGCAGAGTACAAAAACAAAGGCAATCCAAACAAGCAGCCAGACTCTAATCCAGTCAAAACCAAAGGGAGGAGCAAAAGGACAAACAGAAACCCACCAAGTGATGAAACGTCACCTGCTGAGAGGCTGCACGGGCTGCTGTCAGTCTAGACACGTGGCCTAGCGTGACTTATACTACTATACAAATACTGTTAGTGGGTGAAACAGAAAATAGAGGACCAATCATTTACCATGCACATTGCACCTATATGTAATGATTTGTCACTTATAACCCACCATACTATTTGTAATGATAAAACTGAGTGACAATTCTATAACACTGTAGATTAGATGTCCAGTATCACACACACACACACACACACACACACACACACACACACACACACACACTGGGAACTCTGTGTGAAGTGTGAAACCACTGACAAAGTTTTACACAGTTTAAGACTAAAAGAGGTTTAGTGAGAATTAACAGTGATTGGATGGATTATGTAAGCTCAAAGGTCCAATGAAGAGGAGACAAACACACACAAAACAAATAATTTATTTGTTTAGCTGGACCTTATATCCAGTCCAATCAGAAGCCTTGAGTGCTCAAATTACATGTGTGCGTTTAATTTAGACAATGTTTCAACATATAGCAGCACATTTTCTTCATTCACTTGACATCATAATTGAAAAATCTCCCTTTTTCTTTTCCTTTTTCACACATTACAGTGGATTGAGCGGATAATCTCTTGAAATGTCTCCCTTGCTTTTACCAGGCAGCCAGGGTTTTTGTTTGCTGGACGAGAAGCTAAGAATTAATCCTTATTACACAATGGAAGAAAAGCTGTTGGTGAGTTTAAATGTTGCATACAGCATGTGTGAACTCTTGTCATGTGAGAGACTGGTTTGTCCATGGTTTTGAATACACCTCTTTTCATGTATTACTACATGTGTTCAATGTGTTTTGTAACTTCTGACCAAGGTTCAAAGTTACAAAACACAACTTACAAAACAGGGTCAGAAAATGTCACTTTAGTCACCTTTTTAATCAAACAGAAAATTAACTGAAAGCTTCAAAGTGTTTTCATAAACCGGTTCCAACCTTCCAACCTTTCCCAATACTAATCTTAAGAAAAACAGCAACTGCACATGCCCTCAGGGGCCCTGGAGGTTATCTTAGTTTGTAATAATTTAATTTAGCGTACATTTGTTTGATGTTTCTGTACAGTATGCAATACTAAGTTGTAAAATGTAGGTTTATTCTATCTGTATATTGTGAATTTGCTGTCAGTCAAATGAAACATCACTATTGGGTGTGCTTACAGGTGTTTCAAGCACTAAATAGGCCCTTCTGACTCGCAATAAATATGATTTTATTGCATTCAACACAAAGAGAGGCACACAAACTGCAGCTATTGTGTTTTGAACACCTGAATGCTGTTTTTTTCTAAGAAAGGTTCCTGACTAAGTAAAATAACCCTGTAGTATCTAAGTGGAAGCCATGATAAGAGCTGTTTAATCTCTAAATGTTAAGGAAAGGTACTTCCTTTCTTATCTCTTTTAGCATAGGGTACACTAGACCTTTCTTTAGTAAAGACAAGAAGATAATAGTGTTCCACATTTCCTCGATGCAGCAGAATTTAAAGCCAAACACTGTTTAGCTAAAAAAAAAAAAAAAATGATAATATGTACAGTATTGAATTTGTAGGGCTAAGGTGAGTGTGAGCTGCCATTCTCAATGTAACAATCATTTGGTTTTACTTTTTCTAACTGGACGCTTATATTCCTGTTTAGTTCAGTTCTAACCTTGGTAATGAAGTACATCTTAATAACAATTAAAGTCCTTATGAATTCTCTTACATCTTTTCTTGACTTCATAATGCTTTTTATTGAGACCAATGAAAAGTTGTTAGGAAAAGACATAGGGCAACTCCTGTACGCTGTCTCAGTTGTTCAGTTTGTTTGTGTTATTGTGTGACTTTTAAAGGGTAAGTTCATATTTACCAAAAGCACACAATAAAAAAAACGAACCGACTGAGACAGTGGTAATCCAGCAACTCCTACGTTGTGTAAAATTATTGTGTTTGTCAATGGAGTCTGGTGCTTTTAAGCACAGATTAGGTTCCCACTTCAGTTTCCAATTGGAAACGGCTGTATGATGGTAAGGTAAAGCATTGAAAATATTATAAACGTAGTGTATACCTAAAGTAAAAAAATAAACATTTTCAGTTATGATATATTATCATATTGTTTTTCACTTTAAACAGCTGGATTGAACATCTAGATTAAACTGTGACATGTATGTTAAAATATTACTGGTTCCCTGCAAACAGGCTCCTGCTGTTTTTGGAAAATGCATCTATGTGCATCACCTGAATGAATCCTCTAGAGGGCAGTGTGGGACTGCAGCCTCGGCTCAGTAGGTCCTATCCCTCTATGGGCCCTTTTTTACTGTGTAAACCTGGTGATGTGTTCGGATTCCTGTTAAGGATTATATGATTTAAAATTATGTAATTTGAATAATTGTTATGGTTAAGATTATTATATCATTGGTCATTAATACACAGTAATGATGTTGTTGTTATTTTATGTGCTCTGGTATCCTGTGATTTTTATTTAAATAAATAAAATAATCTTCTATAATAATCTTTTTATGTCTCTTTATTATTTATTTGTGCAGTATTCCACTTTGTTAATTTCATATAGCATCCCCACAACTCTAGTAATGTTTCATTATGCACATTATTATTTTTTGCCCCTTAGTCAGATTGTATTCCTGTACAGACACAGTCCTGGTGAAAAAAAACAAAACAACTCAGGATGCATGCACACCCACACCCTTGTGCAAACTTTACTCAGCCCTGATTGGCCCATAGAAAGTCAGAGAGGGTGGGGGAAAGCCGTGATTAATTAGCATACCTATCCAGGCTGATAAATGTGCCGGCAGCCTCACCTGATGCTTCACACAGCATCACACACACACAGAAGAAAAGGGGGACGTCGGGAGCAGTGTATGGCACGAGAGTCACACACGGTGCAAGTAGAACTTGATTTTTAAATAGCAAGCTGACTCACCTAAAAGTGGCACACACAGGTCTCTTCACCGGCCACGGTCTGTGCGTAAAAGCGCACAGCCAAAACAGAACTTTACGCGCTGCCAGGAGACTGCTTCCCTCGTCCTCCTCCGGCTCTCCACGGTCGGTGGACTTTCCGGTTTGTGAGTTTCACACCCGGTTCTGCTGAGTTGTGGCCTATCCGACCCAGAGCACTTGGTCATCCATGAGGTTAGAGGCCGCAGCCAGGATGGATCTGTTCAGGAAGCTGTGGAGGGCGCGGAAGCTGATCCTTGTGGTGTTCATCCCGCTGTCCCTGCTTCCCTTACCGCTCATCCACCCCACCAGCGTGAGTACAAGCTGAAAATTGAATATAATTTACAGTTATTATAAACAAAAAAAAAAGTTTGCATCTGTGAGAGAGTCATGCTTTTCTAAATACGAGCACAATAGAATTTTATGATTTATTTTCATATCAAACAGGACAACTGTAAGTTGTTTAACTGTCAGTGTAAGGGAAATGTATGGCTATGATACTGGAAATTAGAGCGATATGAAGGTGAAATATTCAGGAAATTGAGAACAATGCATACACCTTTATTTAAAATCTTAAAGAAATACAATTGTCATAATTTTACAAGACAAAATCACTAGAAATTTCTCCTAAAAAATATTATCGGAGATAAATGTACTACAATATCAAAACATATAACATAAAATAAAGTACCATACATGTTGCTTATAATATTATTGTTTTTTATTAAACACATAATGAAATTAAGTTTTTTTGTATTTAACAGAATATTATCATTAAATACATCAATGAATCACATAAATACCTAGAGGACATCCTGTTGAGCTGTTGATGTTCCTCCTGGTTGCTGCTAACGGCTTCGTGATGGGATTTTAGGGTGTGTGCATGTGTGTGTGTGAGTGTGACACACAGAGAGAGAATCAATCAAAAGGCACAGTGTCTACTGTTTGATGAATGCTTGACTCGAGCTGTCCCGGTCATCAGCTGAGCTGTGTGTGTGAAGGGGAGATGTCGCAACATGTTGATGAGATGGAGATCACTGTGCTGCTACAAAGCAAAGAGGGGACAGAGAGAGAGAGAAGTAGTGAGCCACTTGATACTCTTTAGGCTCATTCTCACTTGGACAGTTTTTTTGTGACAGCCATTGAAAAGGAGAAATGGGTGGAATTGTGCCTCGTAGCTTACGTTTGTCTTAAGAAAATGTCTCAGACAAGTGAAATTACAGTGGAAACAATAGGATTATCTCAATCTGCAGAAATCCAATCTGTGCAAGAATTCTCCTTTTTGAGTAAAATTGGTCGCTCTGTGTTCTTAAGACACAGTGGCTGCCTGGAAGACTAAAGGACACATTACTTTAATGATTTGTTGAACAGTGATAATGTGAAGAAATGTCAGATGAGATGAGAGTTGTAGAAAAACATGTCTCATTCTTTATCAAATTTCATCTTGTTGCATATTGCTTCTAAACTAAACTGTCATAATTTCAACACTAGGTTAAATGTTTTGGTACGTTTGTCCAATATATCAAATTATAAGATTCAGATGAGTATAGTATGTGATTTTTGGAATTTACACAGCAAAAAAGGTGTGTCTGAAAACAAGATAAAAACACTAAATCTGAGGGAAATGATCTTGCTGCATGGACAGATAATTTCACTTGACAAGATTTCTTAAATTAAGATTGTTAAATCTAGAAATAAGCATGTTGAACACTTAAAATAAATAAAAGAAATTAACTCTTAAAACAAGATCAATTATCTAACACTTCTAAATTAAGGTTTTTTTTTTTTATCTTGGAAAGAAACAAATTATTTGCAGTGTAGACAGGCTCATGTTGACTGAGGCTCAGACTCACTGAGGCTGGGTATATCATGTAAAAAACTACATACCAATACCAGAACCCTTAAAAAGATGCATAGTACCTCATCCTTAGTACCATAGTACCATAGAATAGTACCTTTTTTTGTGAATGGCAGCATTCAGTTATAATATATAATGCCACAACTACTCCTCCCCATCCAGTTGATTTATACAAGCTGAACTGCTAACTCTGTCTAATAAAACATGCGTAGCTTCACTCATCTCAAACTCTATGGGTTGTAGCTGCTGCAGTAGTGGGCCAACCACATGACGCATTAAAGTGAAGAGTGCTTGTGGTGATTGGCTGCAGAAAAAACTATATAAATAGTAATTTTTTTGCTAGATATGGGTACAAGAAGATCAAATACAGGTATCTTTTCACTGGTTTTTAGTTTCTAGTACACCTTGAGGTTTAGTGGGAAGTTTCAATACTACTTGGGTTTTTTTTGGTTGGTATCTTCGGCTCTATAGTGATCATCACGCCAGTTTCAATTATAACTTGTGAAACCCACTCATTGCTATGTCATATCCATAGAGAAATCTGACTTGGATAACTTTTTCTGGCTCCAGTAACTGCCAAAGATGGTGACAAGCAGTGAACCCAAACCCAAGCTTCAAAATGTCCCTTTAGAATGTTTTGCCTACGATCTAAGTGGACGTAAGATAGAAAACATGGTGAGCGATGCGGTGTTGCAGCGGTAAACACTGTCGCCTCACAGCAACAGGGTGAATGGTGAGTGATGGTGTACCGTGCCACTCGCCAATGCCAGCTGGAATTGAGTTTGGATAATCGGTTACGGATAAAGAATAAATGAATGTGACAAGTGTTTTGGTAGCCGACATGCTAATAAATAATTGTGCAGTCACATGTTCATTAACACATCATTCAGCCATGTTTTTCTGAAACTTGCTGATCGAGGTATTTGCTAAATAAGCACCATCTCAAACAATAGTATTTCGAAGAACTGTTATGTGCTCACAAGTCTTCCGTCAACCAATCAGCTTTGTCGCCCAGGAGTCCTGCTGTTATGTCAGGACTGGTGGATGTTTGGCAGGAGTAGGTGGCGCAGGATGAGGCCAAGGGAGAACAAAAGAACAAAAACTTCACTACAAAGGAAAAGAAGGAAACAATCCAAGCAATTATATTATATAATCACCGACCACCACGCTGGATTTTGGCCCCACGTGGCTTCCTTACGACACGAGGGACCCCAGACTGTGTCAAGAATGTGACAAGGGTTTAGAGCCAGGGTGTGTGTGTTTGGAGTAGTACTGTGTCCAGCTGCAGCAGGACAGAACATCTGTTGGATGCAGTCAGGCCAGGTCAGAGAGGAAGGGAGAGAGGCGAGACAGACATTCAAAGCGAATGGTAGAGTACCATAAAAATAGGGTTGGCATTGATAGTCCATATCTTCATTTTGGATGGAGCGACTTTATATTTTATATAAACATTCATAGTTCCCATTTGAGAAATCCAAATTGTTTTGTTGAGGCTGTGACATTTCCTCAGCACTGCCATAGGCTTGATGTTTGTGGTTTTGAATAAAATGGCTCCACAACTATTGGATGGATTGATATGAAATTTGGTTCACATGTTCATGTTTCCCTCAGGATGAATTATATCTTTGGCCATCACTTAACTGGGCAGGAGGGCTTGAAAATATTTGTATTTAACAAAAGTGTACCACTGACTAAACTTTTGTTTAATCTAGCCCCATTATCAGATCAAAAAGTGTGTTCCACTTCAATAAGTTTGGAAACCAATCACCAATCTTTTTTTATTTTTTTTATTTCACGGACTGGGGGAAATGGGGTTTCCTCTCGCCAGGTTAGCCATTGTTAGCAACACCAGTTGATAACGTTATGCAGTATTTTACATATACAAACACTGTAGCAATATGCCCTCACAAAGAAGCTGGACAGTTCTGTGTGTATGAGTGATTTAATGAGACGCAAATAAGACAGAAGTGCTCATAAATAGTGTATTATTACAGCTTTCCCACAGCTTTTTGCATACTAACACATAGGGCTGGGCGATATGGACCAAAAGTCATATTCCGATATATTTAGGCTGAATATGGATATATGATATATATCCTGATATTTTTATCCAAAGATAGAGCAAATGTTCAGTCAAAGTCAAAGCCAAATATGTCATGTCACAAGTAGTTTTATTTAAATGAACATAAATACTGTATAACAGGAGTACTTTTTTTTTTTTTTCAAATCAAAGCTCCATAAAGTGCAAATATAAACAAAAAAAATATCTTAAATAAAAATAGCCTATGAAATAAAATTGGCCAATCTATTTTCTGAAATAAATATATTTATATAAGAAAAGAGTAATGAACATTACAAAAGAACTAAATATGAAAAACCCCAGTAAGGGCAGCATTTATACATAAGGAAAGAAAAAAATTTAACTATATCAATATATGCGATATGGTCTAATTCCATATCACATTTAAAAATATATCAATATATTTTTTATATTGATATATCGCCCAGCCCTACTAACACACTAAACTAATGGTACTAATGGTACATTATACCTGCTTAAATATCAGCATGCCAGCATTGGCATTGTGAGCTCGTAGCATGCTGACGTTAGCAAGCACTGGTGCCGCTTTTAGGACAGCTGGCAGTAATGCTTGTGTGCTATCATTTGCTGCCGCTTTAGCCATAGCCATGTTGAGAATCATGTGCAGGCAATTAATATGCTCTGAATTCCATGTACAGCCACTTTAAAGTACTGCTGTGCCGATATAAAGCCTCACAGAGATGCTAGCAAGGCTTTAGACTCTCAGTCTTGTTAAATTTACACTGGTATGTTGTATATTGTTCCCATAAAACATGACCTGACAAATCGCATTTCACTGCATTTGAAGTATTGTTAAAAATATTCAAAATTATTCCTATGATGTTATTTATGGACAGAGAGCACACAAAAGTGGTTGAGGTCCGTCAGTTTAGCCCATTTAGCCCTCTCCTGATTAGTTCAGTGAATAAAGGTTTTTAGCTGTGAGTTAATCTGCCTATCAGAAGTCTTTAAGTCACTCTGTTTTCATTTAAATACTAATAATCTCCATTTCCTAAAAATATCCACAGATACCAGGGAGTTGATGAGCCAATCAATAGGCTTCTGTTAAATGCTGAGGCAGAAAATTTCTGCCTGTCAGAGTTCAAGGAAAACGTCAGTCAAATCTGATAGGAGTTTTTAGGTCATGGAGATGCTGTATACAGAGAGGAACTGATAATTTATACTGTTAAATATGTGCCAGCCAGAGACACTGATGCCTCTTGTCATAAGATGGAAAGTCATAGGGAAGATGTGATTTTCCCAGAAAGCCCAATTAGTGCTCAAACCTCGTCCTCTAGTGTAGCCTGCTGAGACACACACAGTCACACACAAACATTGTCTCTTTCACTACAGGCACTCCAGTATTGCATTCTTTCACAGCCCCAGAAAATTGAGTGAACTTTTGCCTAGATTTTTTTTAAAAACCCTTTGGATTTTCATGCTTGTTACAGCAGTTTTTGGCCACTCTTTCAGCCACTACCTCCCTTAAAATGTCAATTAATCCGAAAGGATTCTCCAGGTAGCGTGACAGCATTTGACTTCTATATGTTTCAGATTTACTTGTTTTTCTTGAACTCAGGTGACGATGAAGTCTCTTGCAGCAAGGGTAGTAGCGAGTTTATCTACGTTAGCTAGGCTAATAAAAAGCTAAATCGTTGTCGGCGATTACCTGCAGTCAACCAAAGCCAGCTCAAATGTGATCGGTCTTGTCTACAGACAACAAACGGAAACCAGAATGCTTCCCAATACCAAAATATGTGTTGATTCCTACAGATGCATTCATATGCAGCATTTGTTTATTGTATAGATTAGACTTCACCAGAACAAGAATTGAAATACCCAATGTTCATTGCATGTTTGAATATAATTTTGTTCATTTGAATAAAAGCCTATAAATGGGACTTATAGCTTGTTATCTGCTGGGACATACCATGTACATAAATGTAGTTACCACTTGAACGTTTCCACAGCAATGAGTGAAGTAGACTTGAGGCCTGTCTGTTAGAGGCCTTTTAGCCTTGCGGTTTTGTGTCTTTGCAGAATTGACGCGATGATGGTGTACATATCACATTATGCAGGATTGAAGTCCGCCAAGGCTCCATCTGCTAGACAGCAGGGTGGACATTTGGATTCAGCAATTGACTTTGGGGCATCGACATGTCTCAGTATAACGGCTGACTGTCACAGAGGTTTCCTCAGATCATTAAGTCATTCCTGTGTCTGCTCACACAGCACTTTGCCTTTAACCTGCAAAACTCGAACAAAGAAAAGGAAGTAGAGATAAATGATTGAGGATCTGATCGACTGCAGTTCTTGTTTGGCAGCTATCCCCTGATAAACTGAGACCAAAAGTCAATGATCAGTGACTGCTGAGTCAGCCTCTCTGGTGTATATCTCCCTCACCCTCTGAGTTTCTTTATCCACCCCTATCTATCTCTTTTTATCTGTCCATTTGAAGTTTGTATGTGGTCTTGGGGGGATTTAATTTGTTGTAACATTTTCTTTGGCGAGGCCTTCTTTGATTATGAACCCAAACACCTCGTACCATTCTCAGCCTAATCCAACAGCTGTGCCTAATTCCTGAAAATGCGTCTTTCCTTCTGCCAAGTTTAATCCACAATAATTTATCCAAAAAGCAGCTCACGTTGTTTGGTTAGAGTGACAGCTTGTGCAACGAACGCCAAACCAATACCAAGCCACATCTGAGAGAAGTAACCTTTGGGTTTCCTCAATACCTCCCTAAACTAACGACATCCCCACCATCTTCAGCGGTACTTTGTGCTTATTGCCAATAAGGAAATGTTAACATGCCAAACAGCAATGATGCACATTATAGTGGTTAAGGTCAGCATGTTCAGTTTAATCTTTTTCCATGCTGAATCAAAGTACCTCTATGCTCAATTACTGTTCCAATAGTTAGAAAAATGTCCTATAAGATCAAAAGCCCATAGTCTGACAAAAGCCCCCTGTTCCGATAGCCCATTGTTCTGGAAATACACACTCTTGAGTTGGCGTTCAGTAACTGCCAGTGTGACTCAGTTTAACAGATAATGTATATCATATGACTTTCTGTGACTCCTAAAGAAAGACCGATTTAAACTTTAATAACTCTTCTGTGAAACTAAGTTTAATAAAACAAAAATGAGCTTTTGTTTCTGGGACAATAAGCTTTTATGGGCTTCTATGTGCTTTTAGGCCAGTGAGAAGTTTATTATTAAAGTTTCAGAATATTGAATAAAAGTGCTGTTGAACCAATGGCATGGCACCCTTCAAAAGAGCAGTTAGCATGGCTGTGGACTGTAGTCCTGTTTGAACATGACATTCACCTGAATCTACTTTCAGAGACAGCCCAACAGGATTACATTTCTAATCAATTTTGTTATTTAAACGTTTTCCCCCCTCAGTACTGAAGGCTATGCCATTGTTAGATTATTGCGTCTTGACTTGTTTTTTTTTTTTAGCCCCAACAACAGTTATTCACATTTGTAATGTACCACACTAAGGTAATATAGTCTCTTTCACTGATCATGCATTTGATTTTGATAATTAAACTGGAAAGTTATTTACTTTTTTATTTATCACTGCCAACCCAAAAGTACATGAAATGTTTAAACTAGATTAAATTTAGACAGTAGACATGCAGAAAGGGTCAAAAATAGGTTGTATGTATGTAACACACTTGGCAGTGATTCTGTAAAACCCATGGTTTAAATGCCTGTGAGGTCTGAACAGGTCTGGACATGTTTCATGCTGGAGACCTGTGGCTAATTCTCCCTCTCTGGGTTTATTAATTTGAGATTAACTGACCCGTTTCTGGCAAAACGTTATACTGAATGTTCCTCTTACGTAAAAGTACTACAAGATTACACAGTATGTGGCAGAAGCAGGAAGTGGCCATGTTTAATGTGGGGTGCAGGTTAGTTAATAAAACACTGTATCCAAATATTACGTTCAAAACCATGGTTTAAAAAAAGGTGTGCAGTGGCAGCATTTATGCTTTGTCCCCTTTTTTACTTACAGTTAAACATGAGGACAATCTTTTCCTGCAATTTGGGTTCAACTGTAAAGACACATTGTTGAATTTGGGGTTTAAAATTTACCCTGAGTCATGTAAGAGGTTAATGAAAGACTCTTTGCAATTTTCACAAGGTCTTAACAAATGTCACGAGATTCCACTTTAGTTTTTAAGGTTGGAGAGCGTGTCACTAAGCCTGCTGGTGTTGCGACAGAGGGGTATGAGAGGCTGCTATGTCGATATTATATAACCATAACCAGATTAATGCAACATCAATGTGTGCTTTTCTGTGTGTGTGCATGTGTGTTTCTAAGAGAGGGAGGTGTGTTTGTGCTTTCCAGTTGGATTTGATGGTTGGGTTTGACACATACATTATACTAATCTCGCAAAAACGTTATTGCTCATATCTGTCCGATAAATATGAAGCTAAGGCTAGGAGTTTGGTAACTTAGCTTAGCGTAAAGACTGAAAGCAGGGGTACACAGCTAGCCTGGCTCTGTCCAAAGTTGAAAAAAAAAAATCATCTTGTAGCCCCACATAAAACTACAACTTACACTTAATTTCTTGTGGAACATTTTTTGTTGTACTTTGGGAAATAAGAGAAGCCTACAACCAGGATACGGTTAGCTAGGCCTATCATAAAGCTTGGAAGCAGGGGAAATGATGAGCTACTCTGTCCAAATGTAATAAAATCAGCTAAACAGCTTATTTGGACCTCATTAATTGACAAGTTGCGTCTTAATTGTTATTCTGTATAAAAACGAAGTGTAAAAGTTGTGGTTTTATGTGGGGGACCCCTGGGCCAAGCTAGCTGTTTCACCCTGCTTCCAGACTATGCTAAGCTAACCGTATCCTGGCAGTAGGCTTCTTTTCTTTTCAAAGTTGCCAAACATGTCAAAATATGTTTGCTTTTAATGGCTAGCATGTCTTATTTGGTCGATGATGAAGCAATAATAGTTCCTTCCTTGTGTTTTCTCACTAACAGGAGGCATGCTGTGCATACGTGCTGATGGTGACGGCAGTCTACTGGGTGTCCGAGGCTGTTCCTCTGGGTGCTGCTGCTCTGGTACCTGCCTTCCTCTATCCACTGTTTGGGGTACTCAAGTCAAGCGAGGTGAGTAAACTTTCTGTCTGTTTGGAGTTTTAGTGCAGATATTTCTCAGAGGATGAAATCAAATTTGTCAAACTCCCTTTGCATTGGTGAAGACAAAAAAGCTAAAGAGGACAGAAAGCTATGCAGTTATAACTTAACACTCTGAAATAAATTGGAGTGTAGTCTATACTGTTCTTTTAACATCTTGTCTCCAAACAAGGGTCAAGTTTTGCTACATAGCCTACGTTACCTGTTGGTGGCACGAGCATGCTTTGGATGAACTAAGTTTCTTACACCTTGACAGAAAAGAGCCTTGTTATTTTTTGAGCTACAAAACATGTTGACAGACAAGTAGCATCAATATTTATCACTATTCAGCAGGCACAAAGCAACATTAGCAGGCATTCTGAGGTATTTTTCCTACAACCTGACAAATTTGTATCCAATATTAAAATTTTTGTAGCTCTGTTTTGGGTTCCACCCACTCAAAAGGAGAATAACATTAGTCGCAAATGTTTCCTGTAAGCTAACTTCCCAGGCTAGCATCAAACAATGCTAGCCTGGGAAGGACAACACTATGGTCTCAATCACTATTAAAAAATCTTCTTCAAGAGAATCTCATGTTAATATTTGAAATAATGGCCCCATTTCAAAGAAGATAGAAGATAAAGAATTGTATGATTTGGGGTGTGGCTCGCAGGTGGCCAACAAGGCTAGCCGTCATCAGGAGAGAAGCAGAACAATGCGTATCCATGGCAACGTGTCAATAAAGTTATGTATAACGTTATATATATATATATATATATATATATATATATGTAAAGGATGTTTACTGATTTGTTGTTTATTTGAACGTTTTGTTCAGTAAAAATGTCTTGTTCATCGTTTGGTTGGACTAACAGACATAACGTAATGAACATTTTGTTTTTGTTTTTTGCTAGCCATAATTAACATCCCAGTTAATGCTCCAGTTAATGCTAACATGAATTAGCAGTGACTTCTCTCAGTCAGGTTGAGGTGTAGAGAGGCTGTAGTCAGTGATCAGATCCCTCTCGCTCCTCCACAGTCCAGAAATGGTCTGCTCCCCGTATTGGAAACAAGATGGCGACGAGTGTAACGCTTAACTCGATGCTTCCAACGGGCCACAAACGAATGGGTGACGTCACGGTGACTACGTCCATTATTTATACAGTCTATGCGCTTTACCTTAATTATCAGGGCTTTTTAAGGTGTCGGCCAACTGATAGTGTAAACAGTGAGTTGAAAGAGGCTTAAAGGCCACAGTGTTGGGTGATAATTGTTTGTTAGTTTTGTGACTGCAATCTCCATACATCCACATCACATCTTTGACAACCAGATAAAATTTTGAGTGGCCCCCTCCACCCCCTGTGCTCTCCCTTCCTATCGACAAATTAGGCGCTGATAACATTATCGCTTCACAATGTCTGCAGAAACATAGATAGTAGTTGTTGGAAATCAGTTTGATTAGTGTAAAAAATAAAATAGATACATTCCGATGACTTAATCCCAACTAATTATGATATGTTAATAATACTGGAGTTGAGACATGGAGACTTTCTGTTTCAGCTGCAATATTGAAAGCTATTAAGGTATTTCATTTTAGGTTACAAGCTGCTATACCATGTAGTTTAATCGGTACAAAGCCAATAATGTGTACAAAGCCAATAATGAACTCTATTGACCTTAATCTAGATAAGCCAATGCTGGAATGTTTCTGTTTACATGGGCTACTTACAGAACTGATCCACTGATATTTCTATTTACATGTTGCTGAGATACCCATTCCTCATATACTATTCCCTGTACACAACAGCTCAGTTTGAGTGTAGAATAAATGTAAGAAAGGGAAACAAGAGTTTTGTTACAGTGTGTCAACCTTTGTCACTTGAAAGGGGGAAAAGTGAGAGAAAGACTTATTTGGCTTACACCATGTAGGGCTTAACACCACTGAACAGCGCTTCTTGGATATCCAGTTGTGACGACATGTTACAGTGCTTGTAGTTAGCGTGAGTCAGCTGATCAGATTGCTGTATGCAGATGTACAGTAAGTCCAGATCAGGAGAAAATGGGTGAAAGGCCGTTCTGTGCTCTGAACTAAGTATATTTAAAGAACTCAGATCCACCAGCATGCATGCTTTTAAGTACGTGAGCGGTTTCTTGGATGCATATGAGTTTCCATGAGTGTTTTATGATGCGGTAAATCCTGTAATGATTTTTAAACCCCATTAACCTGGTCATCATCATTATCCCACTGATGTCTCACAGTGTTCTTTCATATCTGAGTACATGCATTTGAACATGCCACATCCCCGATGCCAAGTCTGTAACCTAGTAGGATTTGATTGGTCTGACTAAAGATGACAGCTCATGGCGGGCCCTCTTTTTTATACTGGCAACCCAAGTTTCCTCCCAATTAAACTCACCCCCCTCTTCTACACATTTCTTATCAGCATTACATAAAAAATGAGCTGTACGCCTCATATGACCAAATCGCATTGACAAACAGTGACAAAGCTGCCTGTTAACACTGCTGTAAGCCTCTTGTGATGGTGTTCTGCAAATATGCCAGCAGAGAGCTTTATGCAACATTTTAGTTTATTATTGTACTTTCCAGTCTCCCCTTACACCCCCACTTTCCAAATGAACCACTGGCACAATGCCTGTGTCACACATTATTACGTATAGTACAAAAAAAATTCTTGATTTGAATGATTAACACATTTCTGTTAGCTTTTTCAATGCTGGTAATTCACTTTAAAAATTGGATCTTAATCTGGTGCCAATCATTGTGCATTTGCTCAATATAAGATGTAATATTAGCATTTCCTGGAAATGACCCTGTAACTATGACTAGCACTTACTGGCTATAAATCTAAATTAGAACAGATAAACCAAAAATGTGTGAATGATTAATTTTCTAAATAAGTATCAGTGACACAAAGAGACAAGAAACTATTAGTAGGAGAACAGTTAAGTAGTCTGTATAATATATACATAAACTACAGCATTTGACTCTCAACCTGAAACTTATGTCTCACATCTACAGCCTATAGGGCTGTTTCCACTACCGCCCAATACCCGGAATGAGGCGGTTCTTACTCGCCGAAACGCCCCTAATTTGAATACGAGCCGTCCTGAGCGAACTTTTGTCTGGACTTTTTTCGCCCCTGTCTAAAAGCAGGGCCTTTTATTTCCCCTGGAAAATGCCTGGTTGCTGATTGGATAGATCGCTAAGCGGGATGTGATGTAGTACTCTACGCGACAACATGCCATTTGTAAAAGCTGGCGAAGCAGTGTTGCCAACTTAGTGACTTTGTTGCTATATTTAGCGACTTTTCAGACCCCCATAGCGACTATTTTTCTAAAAAAGCAACTGGCAACAAATCCAGCGACTTTTTCTGGTGTTATTGGAGACTTTTGGAGACTCGTTCTTACTCTTCTTAACGTGCTGCGGGGGCGGCGGCTCGTTAAGAAGAGAGAAGAGTAAGAAGGAGTTGAAGCGGCACAGTCCTCCTGCAGCAGTCTCTCCCAGCTGCAGAGCCGTCCAGTCTGCAAATTGCTAACAGGCTAACAGTTAGCTTTGTAGCAATACAGTGTGTATGTGCTGCTGCTGCAGAAGGTGTTCACTTAGCGATCTCTGTTTACAACAAGCACCGGACACTCTGTGCACAGTTACACAATGTTTATGATCAGCGGAGACGCTGTGCATAATAATTGACGTTGTGCACAGTTAGCGATGGCGGCCACAGTTGAGCGTCCCCTGTTTAATCTGTCGCGGATGTGACGTCACGGTCGAAAACTGTCGCTAAGCGACTCTGCGATGGTTGAAAACCATGCGTCACCTCTGGAGTCTCGTAAATCCGTCTGGGGCCTTTTTGTAATGGAGACACGCAGAGTGAGCGGACATTTGAGAGGGTGTGACCTGAGACCCTAGTGGAAACACGGCCTATATGAGTCATCAGTGAGCATTTAAAGTGGACATATCACATCTGAATATACCTGTATTCACCTTCTGTTCAAAATGCTCAGATTTAGATCCTTCCCAACAGAGAACAAATTAAATGATGTATTTTTTTAGGCCAACCCGGAAGTAGCATCGCAGTGGGGTCTATTGAGAATTCGCTATGGGATTTTTGCATTGGATTTTGGATCATTGCAGAAAATAAGCTCTGTGGCAAACACACGTTTCAGATGCTTACAAGTTTTGTTCAGCAGGATAATCTTCACAAATGAACACCACTTTTATTATGTTCGAAGCGTTAATGCAGCTGACGAAAGTAAAAAGCTAACGTTATGCTATAGTGAGCTACACCACGGTCACATGACTTCAACGTCACTACTGTTTAGCTTCTGACGGTCTCCAACAAGCTAACCAGCAGTTCTGACAAGCTAGCAAATCCATAGCCCAATAAATTGTTCGTTAACCTCATCAACAATCTACAATAGTTTAAGCCCTGATAATAGACTGTATATAAATAATGGATGTAGTGACCGTGACGTCACCCATTGGTTTGTGGCCCGTTGGAAGCATCGAGTTCATCGTTACACTTGTCGCCATCTTGTTTCTGATACGGGGAGCAGACCATATCTGGACTGTGGAGGAGCGAGAGGGATCTGATCACTGACTACAGCCTCTCTACACCTCAACCTGACTGAGAGAAGTCGCTGCTAATTCATGTTGGCATTAACTGCAGCATTCATTGGGATGTTAGTTTTGGCAAAGAACAAAAACAAAATGTATGTTACTTAAGAAAAATGACCAGCGACTCCTTGGAGTGTCTGTTAGTCCAACCAAACGCTGGACAAGACATTTTTACTGAACAAAACGGGACATTAAGTGAAAATACAGTGTGAAAGGGTCAAATGAGACCAAACCAGTAAACGTCCTTTTTTATATCTATATAACGTTATATATAACTTAATTGACATGTTGCCGTTGATACGATTTGCTCTGCTTCTCTCCTGATGACTGCTCGTCTTGTTAGCCACCTTTCAATCAAAGGTAGCCACGCCCCAAATCATACGATTCTTTATCTTCTATTTTCTTCTAAATGGGGCCATTATTTGAACTATTAACATGAAATTCTTTTTTTTACTAGCGACTGAGACCATAGTGTTGTCCTAAAAAAATTCTGAGGTAATAAATCAAGTGAGAAGTTTTCTCATTTTGCATTGAAATGAACGGACAGATTTTTTTTGCAGCCAAACTTAGCGCCCCCTGCTGGAATTTTTGGTAGAATGCAGCATAAGGCACTTCCTGGTTTGCCTCCTTGCTCAGACACGGAGGTTGCAGTCTGGGAAAAACATGACTAGAGACTGTAAGGCGGACTAGAGAGAGCTCCAATCCGTGTCTGGTGTGATGATGTTTAATGTCCCCAACAAATACTCTAATTTAGCCACTTTTTAGCAACTGCCCTTTTTAAGGACATGTTTTTGCATGTCCTTAAAAATGCCTCAAAACATAAAAATTCACAAATGGGTGTATTTACTCACATATTTTATGTCATAGAACAAAACTCAAACATCTCTTAAGCTTGTGTTAACCACAGAACGTATTTCAGGCCTCTAACCACCAACCCATTAAAAGTCTTCATTGAGTTTGAGAGGAGAGCTTTATAGTCTGCTTTATAGTCAAAAAAAGCAAGCAAGCAAAAGTTTTGTACTGTAAACAGTCCTGCCTTTCCAATTTCAAGTAATAAAGTTATAAAGTCTATATAAGACTGTCCATCAGGGAAGTGTAGAAAGTTGGTCTTTAGGTAATTTAAATCAATTTTTAATTATTATTACATGAAATAAGTTAACAGCTTTCTCTTGCATCTTGTGTATTTTATCTTTTGAGTACTTGGAAACGAGAGAGTGCGAAGGAGCCATGTGTAAAAATGTCCAGCACGAGTAGTGCAGCAGGTTTTAGGTGAGAGGTGAGGAGACGCAGGCTTATACAATGCTGTGAGGCCATGAACCCTGCGGGTGGGAAGTAGAGCAGATTAAAAAGAACAAATGGCAAACTGTAAGTGTTGATCCAAACGAAAGAGGGTGAAGTGGGGAAGTGGGTGAAGGAGGGAAAAGCAAAAGGCCTGTCTCCTCATGTCTCATGCTGTTAATTTCCCTGAATTTAATCTTGTGCCATCAACAAAATTGTAAATTTTTGAAATAATTGAGTTGAAATAATGCAGACTTTTATTTTGAAAAGGTTTTCATTGTGTGTGTTTAGGTGGCAGCAGAGTACTGTAAAGACACCACCCTGCTGCTGATGGGAGTCATTTGCCTGGCAGCCTCTATAGAGAAGTGGAACCTGCACAAACGCATCGCTCTCCGCATGGTGATGATTGCAGGGGCAAAGCCTGGCATGTGAGCAGCACACACACTTTCACACAGTCTCTATACACTGAGCCTGTGCAGACACACTACATAATTTAGACACACACTCATGATTCTTTGTCCCTGTCTCTGGTCCAGGTTGGTGCTGGGCTTCATGTGCTGCACAGTGTTTCTGTCCATGTGGCTCAGCAACACGTCCACCACAGCCATGGTGATGCCCATAGCCGAGGCCGTCCTGCAGCAGCTGATCTGCACCGGCCTGGCCGACAGCCACAATGACTCGGAAACCGCTGAGGCCCCCGAGAACGACAGCGGTACGTCTGGCTCCGTCACTACAGGGGGAGGTCACAGTTTCTTTGTAAAAAAGAACCCCAACAACCTTGACATTAAACAGATGTTGATAGCAATTCTTGCACCAAATCTAGGCTGTGTGGATAGATGGACGGGTGAAGTGCAGCAGTTGCAAACTCAAAGTCAGAAATATGTGAGAGAGAAAAAACGTGGATTGTGGTGATTCAGTGGATTTTCTCATATACGATGAATGTTGTTGTGTGCAGCTGTTTCAGACAGAGAAGAGAACCTGGACAAAAACCAGCTAGAGCTGCTTTATCGCAATGACAGGTATGTGAACATAATGATGAATGATGAATTTCTCCACAATTTTATTCCCAAAATATGCATTAAAGTAAATGGACTTTCACTTTTCACTTTTGCGACCATTCAAAGCGCTTTAACACTACAGACTGCGCTCATTCACCCATTCCCACACACATTCATACTGGTAGCAGAGGCTACCCTATATGGTGCCACCTGTCATGTCCCACCTTAAATTGTGATTCCTATCGCAGATGCAAGATCACTCAGAATAAAGAATAAGAGATATTTTCTAAATCGTCCGCCCTTTTCCACGTCACTGACAACATCATGTGTTCTGATGCACACACTGATCAGAAACATGATCTATGCAAGTATGCAGACATGGAGGCTTCGTCATACGCAGAACTGACTTCACATATGGTTGATTTCTTGGAATGAGTCACCTAAAGAATTATAACGGAGTACAAGCCTAGCTGCAGTCTGACAGTTGCTGCTTGTTATGCTATAGCATGAAACAGCAACTGAAAGCTGACCCCTTTTTTTTTTACGATGCTCCAAATAATCACAGCTGGCCATTAATGAAGCTCTAGCTGAACATGTCCACATGCAACGTATTCGTATTTGCAGAGCTTCACTGGGAGAACATTAGGCTTGAGGTGTACATTACATTTTTCTTTTTTTTTCTTTTTTTAGCAAATTTGCATTCAAAAAACATTTAAAACAGACCAATGATGCTGCATTTGGCTTTGATAGCTGCAGTTTGCACTGACTTGACTGAAGATCTAGCGACAATATCATGAGATTTGTCATATGTCAAAGTGGTTCTCATAAAATTTAAACATTTTCTTGTTATTTTGTCATTGTTTTTCAAATCATCAATCAAATGTCCCTTTATCTTTTTTAATTTTGTTAAATGTACATTGTTTTCATATGAATTTAATTCATTCAACAGCATCTCCTGCATTATCCTCCCAATTATCAGCATTAATAGCAACCCCAATTCTATCTCATGTCATTTGTTGTTATGAAGTCTTAATATTTTTTTTATGTTGTCCCCATTGCCAACAGCGACTGCACTAAACAGGAGCTCTCTACACTAAGTGAGGTGAGAAAAAAGACAAAATCAATCTTGCCAAGTAGACAGGAGTCAAATAATTAGCTATTATATATAATGGAAGTGAAGTATGGAAGTGAGTCTCTTGCTCCTGTTCTTAGGTGCAGACTGAGGAGGTGAATGGTTTGGGTCTAAGACCAGTCTCTAACCCGGGCTATAACAGGCACACCAATGGACACCTGCCGCAGGTAAGAACACACACGCACACACACACACACATACAGGACACCAACAGGTGGATGGGTGACATACAACCCAGTTTCTGACCAGTTATGATTGCAATATTCTCCTCACTCTCTCCCAGGTTGCGATTGAATTCCCAAATGTGAAGCGGGTGAAGGCCAGGAGAGACTCCCAGTATCCCACCAAGAGGGATCACATGATCTGTAAATGCCTTTCGCTCAGCATCACCTATGCTGCGACAATCGGCGGTCTCATCACCATCACCGGCACGTCAACCAACCTCATCTTTGCTGAGCAGTTTAACACGTAGGTACACGGAGGTAAAAACTGCTATTAAAGCAGCTTTACGGACTGGTATCAGTCAGGTGTTTTGGTCTGGTATTAGCTACTGTTGACACCATCACAACTCAAGCAATATTTACAGCTTGGTTGATTTCTTGGCTGCTGTGCTGGTCAGACTGAGACAGGTCATGTTAATTCAGTGTCTGGGGGGCTCACAGGGTCTGAGATCAAACTAATTAGCCCTTACAGTCTGACAGAGCCGATTTCCTCCAGCGCTAAGCCCGGCAGAATGGCCTCGTTCATGTTGCAGCTTGTTGGACAAAGGTCAGGTTTTGTTTCTATGTGGGTTTGTGTGTGCAGTACAGTAGTAGTTGTAATCCTACAGTGACGCTACCAGAAACAGGTGAGTTTGAATTTTGAGTCAAGTTTAAGTTCAGTTTGGTCAAATAAAGTCACATTGCGTGAGCTGCACTGAACTATATATCATAAATATGATAAAAATAGCCTGGCGACAACCTCTATAATAGTAAAGAAGGTGTTTATGTGTGTCGTCAGGTCAGTCAGTTCAAGTCCTTGTCTGCAACAAGCCCATGCTAGTCCACCAAGTCAAGTGATCACATAGTTCCATGCTCAGCCAATTTCTTTCCATTTTTTACTTTGTATGTTTTGTTTACTTTTTAAATACTTCTTTTGGCTTGATGTTCATTGCTGTTGAGGACTATTTTCAGTGATAAAAGTCACAGATGATATCAGTAGCTGTTACATCTAAGTCATAGCCTCATTGGTAGTTAAAGGGGACATATAATGCACGTTTTCAGGTTCGTCATTGTATTTTGAGTTTCTGGAGCATGTTTACATGCTTTAATGTTGAAACAGCACATTATTTTTCTTATACTTTTTGTCTGAGTATACCTGTATTCACCCTCTGTCTGAAATGCTCTGATTTAGTGCCTGTCTCTTTAAGATCACCTCCCAAAAAAGATTTGTCTGCTCTAATTGGTCAGTGTTAACGCATATTAGCTCTCAGACTCTCGGCACCTTCATTGTAGCCGGGGAATCACTGTAACAGCACTGTAGCAGTACTTTCTACTTATATATATATATACAGTTGTGATATAACAACCTTACAGAAGTCCTAACAGCTTGTTTAAAGGCACCGTTCTTGTGGATTTATTTTTTTGATACTTTCACAGTATTTATATAGCACCTAGACCTACACCTAGGCTTTATAATAAAAAAAGGCATGGAAATCTCACTTTTTACCAAATGGGACCTATAAAACAAGGTCTATATCACTTTTTTTGTTGCTTTTTTCTTATTCAGACTGTTCAGTGTCCACATATTTTTTTGCACCACTTTCACAGTTTGTCTTTTTTCTTTCCATTTTAAATAAACTGAAACTAATTGATGGCAATAGATCACTGAGGTTTATTGAAGTTTCTTCAGCACACACATGATCATCATCTCTGAATGTCACCTTTACCCTGTTTAGTGTCCATGCAGCAGACAGCTTAGTGAAGCATGTCTGAGCAAACACACTTTATCACCCGTAGAGCACTGAATGACCCAACTGAGGAGCTTAAAGTGCACTCAAGATGAATGACCACTGGTATACTGCACAGACAGCAGTTTGAGTCGGTTGGTTCTGACCCCTACTGTGGTTTTCTTTTCTTTATACAACCAAAAATAACAAGCTTGACTTTCATCTGTGCAAACATGTCATATGGTGCCTCACACTGACAGTGACTTTGATGGCGTGTTTCGACAAGTCAAGGACCTTTGTGGCCCCTGCTGTCATTCGAGAGAATACACAAACCATAGGTAGTGGTAGTGGAATTAAAACTCTGACAGAAGCTGACACAATAATTTAATGTATGTTCATCATTTAGACTGTGTAAACATCACCTATTGGTTATTAAACTACTGTTTACCAGCCTGGTGGGACCAGATTTTATTAGCTTAGCAAATGCTAAGTCACTAGCTAACACTAGCACTCACTAGCTAGCTAACAAGGTGTATTTGTAACTAATGTTAACTGTTTGCTATGCTGATTTTGTTTTTTAAGTACAACTGAATGCCAAACAAGATTTTTAAGGCGACCAAAATGTTACGTCAAACTTCAAAAGTAACAACACGGGCAACACCAAAAACAAGTTCACAGCGATTTAAATGTACATAGTGCTGTGAAGACGTATTGCAACACCTCGATCCTGACTGACAGGTTGTAGTAGCAATTTGCATGCACTAAAGCATACTTTTATTATAATCTACCTTATAGTGACCATAATTTACACAATGATTGTTCATTGAAATCATGAGGAAAATATTTGCTGAAGTAATAAATCAAGTGAGAATTAGGGTCATTTTCTCATAGACTTCTATACAACCAGACTTTTTTGCAGCTATGGGAGTCACTCATTAGAAAGAATGCAGGTTAAAGGCGCTTTTGCATTGGCTTCACTTACCTGGAAGCTATGTTATTTTATAGTCCAGATTTTGCATTTATAGTAGTAATGTTTATCCACTCATTATATGTTAATTGTGAAATAATAAACCTTACCTTGGAGACCCCAGAACATTTGAAAAGCAGCTTTTCTCATTTTTTTAAAGTTCTACAGCATCAACCATCCCTACAGTTAATGCATTTCTTTTGACTCACCCCTTTATCAGTGTGGAGCGTCAGGTGCTGCTGTCCAGATAAACAGATGGGAATGACCAACAGCTGTCAGTCAAATCAAACTGACCAGAGTCCATGGGGCAAGGCTGGCAGTTGATTGGGAGCAGATGGTTATTTTCAAATTAAGATTATCTCCCATTTTTATCAGATTCTAAGGAGACTATGTGTCATATTTAAACATCAATATATCATACATTTACAAATGAAATCGCTGGGACTGCTACTAAATGATGACCTTGTTGAAGGTGATCTGTGCTAATGTTGTTACCTTTCTCCAAATTAAGACCACATGTCGCTTCAGTCCTCTTCCTTCCTGCTGCAAAGGTCATTTCTAGCCAACATTATATAAAATAACTCAAAACTAATTCTGTGTTTCTCTCTTTGTCTTTCCAGTCGTTATCCAGATGCAAAGGTGATCAACTTCGGCACGTGGTTCATCTTCAGCTTCCCCATCGCCATCATCATGCTGGTCCTCACCTGGCTCTGGCTGCACTTCCTCTTCCTGGGCTGCAAGTGAGTGTGTGTGTGTGTGTGTGTGTGTGTATTTGGGTGTGTATCTTACTGTACTGTGTGATTATGTTGGTGTCCATATGCTACTTGACCTCACTTGCTGGGCAGAAGTAACGCATCTTATCATTATAGACTCATGATAATCCTTCTGTCTGTCTGTCGTTGAGCCACGGCGCCTCTTGATGTCCCGTGGCTGAAGGTTATAAAAAACAGAACGAGTGCGTCAGATCGCCGTGTGGTTTATGTTGTTGTTGTGTGTGTTCAGCTTCAGGGAAACATGCTCGTTGAGTAAGAAACGCAAAACCAGGAGAGAGATGCTGTCAGAGAGGAGGATCCAGGAGGAGTACGCCAAACTGGGAGCCATCAGGTGTGTATTTCTTTGTCTTACATATTCTGATTGGATGTACCTGCAATTTTTCAGGTTGTATTTATGGGAATTTTTGATATAAAAATAAATGGAAATTAAGAAAAGGGCCACTTAAAAGGAATAATTTATTGTATTGAAGTGACTTTGGAAGCTAGAAAAGTGTACCCAGTAAAGTGAAGATCTCAGCCCAAGTGTGTCTAGGGGCATGGGTTCATCTACCTCTATGAAGATAATAAGGAAAAAATCAACAGGACGATAAGTCAGAATTTCTCAATTTAAACATTATTTTTTGAGAACATTTTGTCGTAACACATCACACAAAGAGTTCAATCTCACTCAGTTGTCCCTCCCAGCTCCCTTATAGTGAAGATGGCGTTGAAGATGTAAAAAATTGGTATACATAAATTTCGTGCCTTACTTTAGTGCATCAAAACATATTGGGAATGGACTTAATCTGCAGCTGCCCTGGTTCAGAATAAGACCAAATTTTTCTATGGATGTTAGTATTTAAGCCAAGAGGAAGGCCAAAATAAGACTTGCAACAGTCTAGGTGAGGATTGTGAGTCTTTTTACTGATGTGATATTGTGCAAAATTTGCCAAGGCATTCATTGTACGCACATAGCCCTCTCATGTCGACCAAAACGTTGTGTACGTAGACGATATACATAAGGTTGTATATCACCACTAAAAGTGATGAAATAAGTGACAAAGGTAGTTCAGCAGCTGGCTGACATTACTGAATGTTTTGCACAACCACTTTAGTCACTTATAAAGTAACATTTCAAAGGGAAAATGCCAACAAAAGACAACTTACTGACCACCATGTACATTGTTCTTAGCGGAAACAATATTCAAACTCAGTTGCAGCCCCTACTGGCCAGTTAAGAAGAGGGAGCAATCAGTAGTCAGTGGTGGTAATAAACAGTCTGTAAAATAGGTTTTTCAACAATGTATGAATCTCCGCAACCAAGAGAGGACCTTGAACATGCAATCATAAATGTGCACAAACAATATTAACACACCAGGAAGAAAGAGCATTTGGAAGCAGTCTTAGCTATAGAAATGAATGGGACATTTCAGAATTTTTTACATGAGGGTCATAATGTTAATAATGTTGCATGCAAGTACGAACACTACATAAATATCCAGCTCCATATACCATTTTAAGAGTTATAGAAAACTTGTCTCAGACTATAATAAAATTCAAAAATTATTTGGAAATGCATTCATTTTTTTTTTAGTCGAATGGGATGGAAGATTTTAAGACTTTTACACCCTTTTGGCAGTAGCCAGTGAGTATTTGTGTGTGTATCTTACTCACACACCCAGACAAGACATTGTGGCACAATCGTGTTATCACTCATGTAAATGTTGCTCATATGCTTTGTGGTTTGTTTGTGTGTATGTGTGTGTGTGTGTGTGTGTGTGTGCGTGCGTGTGTGCAGCTACCCAGAGGTGGTGACCGGTGTTTTCTTCGTCCTGATGACTCTGCTGTGGTTCACCAGAGAACCTGGCTTTGTGCCCGGCTGGACATCTCTTTTTGAGAAGTAAGAACCCATAATGTTGCAAAACCCCACAATTGCTGCAAATGTTAGTAATCAGACACACACCGTCACACAGAAAGAGCTACACTGAGACGTAAAATCAGCATCATAAGAAAGCTTTTTATTGAACTTAATAATCACAAGAACAGGTTTAGAAGGTCTTTTAATCTTCTCCTTCTGAATATTTTATATTTGTGTGTTTTCTCTCACAGGAAAGGCTACAGGACCGATGCGACAGTATCTGTCCTTCTGGGCTTCCTGCTCTTCCTCATCCCTGCCAGGCGACCCTTCTCCCCCTCCAGCTGTAAGAACACAGGTCAGGATGCACTCATACAGCTAGCACTTTTGATATAGCTATACTACATTTATTTTATCTCGTTGGGGCACCTAACAGGAGGGGTTTCACATATCAGACAATGGAAAAGGGGTTAATGAAGTTGTTCACTATTAACAAATCATATGTTTACTGTGGCAGTCCAAACATCACTATCTGATTGTTATGGTCAACTCCATTCATCTGGAATAGAAACACATCATTATTTAAATTGGGTTTACAAAAAAAGGTAAAAAAAAAAAAAAAAAAAAGACCTTAAGATTGGGATCTATGTTTTTTCAGCTTTATTCAAAATGAGTACTCCTGCCATAGATAAAAAGGATTTTTGGTCCACGACCATAATAATTGCTCAAACTGTTTCACCAGTCTGTGTGCAGGTTGATTTATTGTTGTAATGCTACAGCAGGTCAGAGAGACCTCTGCTTCAACACGAAAACACTTCAACGTCAGACTCTGATGTTTTCCCCAGCTGTGCAACCATTTGAAAAACACTGGAAAAGTCTGATGTTTTAGTGCTGACATTTGTCAGTCCACAAACCTCTAAACACCATAAACTATGAGAGATGTGTGTGTAGTTCAGACATGCACACAGCTGCAAGTCATTCGTCTTTAAGGTGTTAAAGACACAGAGAGGTTAACAGATGAACAGGACCATTTTTTTAAGAAAGTTCCTATTTTTTCTAAGATTAGTTCTAGGGCTGCACAAGTAATCAAATTTTAATTGTGATCAAGATTTTGGCTGCCGCGATAAAATTAACCTGATCGTCGACGATATTTCCATTTTAAAATGCGGCTCTCCTGCATATCTAATCGAGCACTTTCTACACCAGTAGTCCACCAACCACCAGGGGGCGGGGGCGTTTTTTTCTCCCCTGAAAAAAGCCTGGTTGCTGATTAGTTAGAACGCTAAGCAGGATGTGATGTAGTACTCGACGCCACAACAACAATTTGTAAAAGCCGGCAAAGCAGTGTTGCCAACTTAGCAATTTTGTTGCTATATTTAGCGAATTTTCAGACCCCCTTAGCAACTATTTTTCAAAAAAGCGACTGGCGACAAATCCAGCGACTTTTTCTGGTGTTGTTGGAGACTCGAGACGAGTCGAAGCGGCACAGTCCTCCTGCAGCAGTCTCTCCCAGCTGCAGAGCCAGAGGGGATGTTAACCCCTTAGTGTCCAGTCTGCAAATTGCTAATAGGCTAACAGTTAGCTCTGTAGCAGTACAGTGTGTATGTGCTGCTGCTGCAGGAGGTGTTCACTTAGCTATCTCTGTTTGTTTACAACAAGCACCAGACACTCTGTACACACACTAAAAACTGTTCCTATTGTTTGTTTAAAAGTAGTGCAATAAAAATACAGATGTTTTCCCTAACATGATGAATAATCATGATTACAATAATGATCAAAATAATCGTGATTATCATTTTGGCCATAATCGTGAAGCCCTAACTAGTACCATATTTAGTTGTTTTCTTAGAATGCATCTACACTACAATACAAAGAATTAAGTTTCAGCTGAAACTCAGAAATTCAGTCAAAATGTGTTAAAGATCACAAATGAGAAAAAATGATTCATAGATTATTTGTAACAGGTATATTTAAGCGACAGATGCACCCGTTAGCATTCCAGCTGTATTCACATATTTGCTGTGGTTTCAAACCATTAGGTGATGATTCTGAGTCTGACCCGCTGGCTCCTATGATCACCTGGAAGGATTTCCAGAGACTGATGCCATGGGAGATTGTCATCCTGGTGGGAGGAGGCTATGCACTGGCTGCTGGTTGTAAGGTACATCGAATCTATGGTTATGGTTATGCTGTTGTATTACAGTGGTGTTGAGATTATCCTCGAAGCTTCTAAATGAGAAGATGATCTGATCTTGATGTCCACCAGGAGCTGTACACTTTGTGCTTTGATGCTCACGTGTTTTGTCTGTATGTGTGACCTTGTGTGACTGTGTGTGTGCAGGTGTCAGGCCTGTCAGTGTGGATTGGCAGACAGCTGGAGCCCATGAGTGGTCTTCCTCCGTGGGCCGTCACCCTGCTGGCCTGCCTGCTGGTGTCAGCGGTCACTGAGTTCGCCTCCAACCCGGCAACTCTCACTGTCTTCCTGCCCATCCTGTCAGCACTGGTACGACACACAATCCCTCACAAACACTTTCAATACCTCCAATACCTGCCAATGTCTGAGTTTGAACTGAAGTCTTATGCCACTTTTTTGTTTACTTCCTTGTAAGTTCTGATATACCAAAGAATAAAAAAAAGTATCCAGACGTGTGTGTTTAGATAAAGAATTGATAAGATACTTCACATACAGAATGCATATAACAATGCAAAGGGCAAGGCAGGTAGATGAAAAGATTGATACCACTCTTATTTAATGAAAGCTACCACCAGCAGCCATAAGCTTAGCTTAGCATAAAGGCAGAAAGCATGGGAAAACAGCAAGGTTAGCTCACAGTAGCCGTTTTTCCATTTTCCAAGTCAATTCGAATTTTGAAGTGAAGCGAATAAACAATGCTGCATAAACATAGTTTCGTCAGTAGATGGCAGTGTGATGTATTGCTGTAGGCTAATCTGTCAGTAAACAGTAGTAAACAAAGAGATTATGTGAGAAAGAAAACAGTAGAAGAAGAAGAAGAGATTGAGCAAGAGAGAAATAATTAAAAGAGATTGCTAATCAGGCAACTTTGGCCACCCACAAGAGAAAACATGTCATCAGGATTTAGATTCAATAGTGGCTACACTGTCCAGTGTAAAAGAGAGAGCTAACTGCTGTATTAAAGCATGATACATGCATGAAAAGAGGCTTCTGCTATGGCTGGTAATGTACTGTATACATAGAGCCTTTCATATGTGCCTAGTATCTATTTCTTATAAGATCTGTTTCTAAAGAGGTAAAGCTTGTGTATATTAGATTCAATTGTGCAACTTATAATTGTTCTTTGATGTCAGAGTGGAAAAAACAGCTGATCAGTTATGAGTTAAATGTTCGCTGCTTTAGAATTTATTCGCGCATAGCATTTCAATCTCCTATTTACCCCTTAACTTTTTTCCGAAAAAGACAAAAACCACTTCAAGCGAGCGTAAAAACTGTAAATGCCTTAAGCCTGCATTCTTTCTAATGGCCAGCAGGGGGCAGCTCCACTTGCAAAAATAAGTCAGATTGAATAGAATATGAGAAAAAAAGCCTATTTCCCATTTGATTTATTACCTCAGTAAAACTCATTTTCCTAATGAGTTTATGTTCTCAATCACTAGTTTTCAGTCTTTTTCAATAAAGCATGGAATAAAATATGGTCCCAATCAGTGGAAAAAGGCGACAGAACAGGGTATGCTTAAGGGCGGGGCTACCTTGTAATTGACAAGTCCCTACCAAGGTGTTGTCTGAGTGTCATTACTGTTAATTTGCTTGTTACATACAGTCTATGCTCCGAACAGAGCTAGGTTAGCCTCCCCCCCACCCCTGTTTCCTTGTATGCTAAGCACCGGTGGCTGCAGTTTCATATTGAACAGATATAATAGTCAATCCTCGTATCTACTTCTCAGTAAGCGAGGAAAAAAAAAACATTTCACGAGATGCCTAACTATTTATTTAAAAGACACACATTGTCAAATTGCATCTAAAATGCATCTCTTTTTCCTAAAAGCTGTTTTTGCTGCGTTGCAAAAGCTACACTGTCCAGCACACATTTGCTCATAAGTGGCCAATTTGAAATAACAACTTTGCTTCCCCCTTGTGGAATATTGGTTCCCTCTTTCAAATGGTCCACAGGAAAAGTTAATATCATGTGCATGTTAGCAGGGAGCATTAATATCTTACACCCACACTGTAGTGTGTGTTTAAAGAATGTATGTAGGTCTATGAAAGTAGTTTTTAACACTTGTTACCTTTGACTTCTCCCCAACTCCCCATTTTATTCTCTCTTTCTCTTTTTCTCCCTTGTACTTCTTCACCCACTCTCCTCCTTCCAGTCCGAGACGCTGCGCATCAACCCCCTCCATACTTTGATCCCGTCCACCATGTGCGTGTCATTTGGGGTCATGCTTCCAGTGGGGAACCCCCCCAACGCTATCGTCTTCAGTTACGGCCACGTGAAGATTAGCGACATGGTACGACACATCACACACGCACACACAGACACGGTCACGTGCTCTTTCTGCACCTGCAACATCAAAAGGTTCAAGAGTACAGTGTGTCAAAGTTGTTTTACACAATCAGAAGGATGAACATTTTTCATTATTAACTCTTGCTGAACCCAGTCGCAAAAACTCCAGATAACAGATATCCAGGCCAAGAATTCCTCTTTCATGCACATGTCAGTGGTTACAGTCTGATTAGGAACTTGAGACAAAAGAATGGAGTTTGAGTTTGGAGGTGATGTCTCTGGCTGGATTATTTCTGTTGATATGAATGCAGATACATTAAAAAAAGCTAATAAAGAAGTTAGACATCATCACACAACAGGCGACGGGTTCCAAGACTGCATTCTGGCCAATGCATTCATTTGCTCTACACACCTCATGTTTAGCTCAAACATGATAGGTCAATACTGCTCAAACTACAAATGAACTATAAACAGAAACCAGAATACTTCCGATTACAGAATCTTGTCTTCACAACAGATTCTACATTTACATGCAGATATTTGTTTATAGAGTTTCTGATGAAATATCTGAACTTTTCAGATGGATTAATGCAAACTATGAAAAAAAACTATGGAACTAAGCACTAGTGCTACACTATAAAGTTACAAAGAAAAATCACTCTTCCGAGGAAAACTCAAAAAAGGCAAGACAAGGCAAGCTGTGGCTGTGGCGTATACAAGACCACGGGCTGGTATGGTGACGGGTTCGGCTCACACAAGGGCAAGTGACCTGAAACAAGAGGAGCGTTACTATTTCAAAATAAAACAGGAAATAACAAGACCAGAACACAGAATAAGACACGACCTCACTGCGGTGTGACATAAGTTAGCTAGCTAGCCAGCTGTCTGGTAGTTAGCTAGTTAGCTAGCTTACTCGTTTTACCATGCTGTCCCCCTTACTCCTTGTTGCTAGGAGACTACTCTGTCAAACAGAATCAGACTGCAACACTAGCTAGCTAACTAGCCATACATTTATCTCAGAATCTGCTGACACACTTCATGACTTGTTATCACCATTACAACTAAAAACAGTGTCTGTGAAGTCTTATTCTATGTATATTAATTGTAATTTTCCTCTTCCTCTCCTCCAGGTGAAAGCAGGCTTTGGGGTGAACCTGATTGGGGTTGCTGTGGTGATGTTGGCCATCACCACATGGGGTGTTCCCCTCTTCAACCTGACTGAGTTCCCAGCCTGGGCAGTGGCCAGGAACGTCACCGGGAGCTTATAACCACCGCTGTGGTGGGAATGAATCACAGAGAGACAGAAAGAGAGAAAGAGATGTTGGTGTAAAGAAAGACAACAAGAAAATGACGTCAAGAGGACGGTCTTGCTCAGAGTTCAGCCCTTTCTGAGACGGATAAAACTGGACATGAAGGAGGATGGAGAGGAGGAGGAGAAGAAGTGGAGAGCAGAACACCATTACCTGTTGCTTAGATGTTATAATTATTAGAATTGTACTTTTATTGGCCACAAGGGGGCGTTACAAGGAATGCAGAATGCCAAAGTGGCCACTGTGTGGGGCTCTGACCTCAAGCAAAGACTTTTTTTTAACCTCCGTTAACAAAGTTTAAAGGAGATTCTGCTTTCACCGAATCACTGAAGATATTACTAAAAGCTACAAACATATTTGTGGCGATCAGGAAACTGATATTTTTGATTTATAATAGAACAATGATAAGTGTTTACAGAGCCACGTCATGCCTTGTTCTGTGGATTAGTTGATATTTAGATATAAATAAGCTATTATATGGCCATTGTAAGTAAGCCTCTTTTTACTGCATGCTTGCAGAACTTCTGCTGCACTTAAATGTATCTTTAACCAGATCACATACATTGCAACATAGTGGGCTGGTGACAAGTTTGCTTATAGAATTTTAAAATTTTGTTTTGATATATCACTTTGGCTACGCTGTCCAGTGTAAAAGAGAGAGCTGACTGCTGTATTAAAGCATGATACATGCATGAAAAGAGGCTTCTGCTATGGCTAGTAATGTACTGTATACATAGAGCCTTTCACATGTGCCTAGTATCTATTTCTTATAAGATCTGTTTCTAAAGAGGTAAAGCTTGTGTATATTTAGCAACAAATTGAACAATTTTACTCTGTCCGTGGATGTTCTTAGTGGCTTTAAATGACTTACTTTAGAGTTCTAGACCTCTTAAGGTCTGCCTGATGCCTTTACCAAAGTTTCGTGCCAAGCCTGATACCACAGAAATGCGTGAAATCACGAAGGCCTCTAAACACTGCATTACCTGGTGGTGGTATGTGTGAAAATATGTGCCGACATCAAAGACAGTGCCAATGGAAAGTCAGTTAGAATTCTCCTTGTCGTGGTGAAAGGATGGGTCAAACACGGGACTTTCATCCTGGAGAAAGCTGTTCATGTCCTGTGTGGAAGCGAAAGTCAACGTAGGCCTTTTAAAATTTTTGTACGCAAGTTCATTTACATAATAAACATATTTATTTGAACCCAAACCGTGCTGTTTTCCTAAGCCTAACCAAGTAGTTTTCACCTAAGAGACTGCTGTTCTTGTCCTGTGTGGAACCAAAAGTCAACATTGACTTATTTAAATCTCTGGACCCACTTTAATTTACTACCCTTTCAGACCCTTTGGGCTGAAAATGTCCACTTCCAAAAAAACGCAATAAAAACTTAAAAACTTAAATAAAAACTTCTACTTTTTTCTGCAAAAATCGCTTAAACAACTTCTGACCTGTTCAAAACTACCAAACATTCAGAGAGTTTGAGGAGTTTAACCCTTCAAATGCCAGTTTGATTGCACAATGTCACTGATGTTTTTTATGAAATAAAACACAAAAATGTAGTTATTTTCCATATAATAAATAATTTTTGGCTGGGGCATTGGTTTTTATCACAGCCTTGGATATGTCAAAGATTAGCGACAAAATTGATTTTGATGCATTTTTGTTTGGTAATTTTGAGCAGGGCAGAAGTTGTTTAAGAGGTTTTTGCAGAAAAAAGTAGAAAAAAATACTAATCTGTAAAGTTTTTATAGCATTTATTGTAGGTGTACATTTTCAGCCCAAAGGATCTGAAAGGGTAAATTTGTACACATTGTATTATTGACCTATTAGAAAAATTGAAATTTGAATTTCAAAGTATATCAAGAAAAAAATCCTACCAAAAATCATGTCATTTGCAGTATCAAAGCCAAAATTATTGCCAAAACAAAAGTGAAAAATGACAAATATGGATGAAAATGTCCACAGTGGGCCCAGAGGGTTAAACTTTAGTACGTAAGTTACATAACAAAGAATACTTATTTTAACCCAAACCATGATCTTTTCCTCAACCTAACTAGGTAGTTTTGTTTCATAAACTTAAATTGTCTTCATAGTTAATTCAGATTAAAAGTACAGGTGGAAATGTATTTATTTTACTGTCACCTGCTTGAGCTAACCAGCTTAGCTACATGCTAGTGGTCTCTACCTACAACCAGCGTTACAACTTGCTGCGGTGTTATGAGGTGGTCATTTCACACATTTCTGTGAGATCACATTGTTCGTGCACCATCATACTGTGAACACTGAACTGGCATTACAGTACCACTGGTGCCTATACCACATTATTGCCTGTCATACTACACTATTATCAGACTGTCTCTTGTGGGAATCAACCCCTGTAATCTCAGAGCAGTGCAGGAGCTCGGTTCACCACTATCCTCCTTAAAAGCAGTAGTGTAATTGCTTTGTACTGTGCTACTTCTCAGACATTCGCTTTTACTTGATACCATAACTACACTGCAAAAAAAGGTGTGTCTAAAAACAAGATAAAAACACTAAATCTGAGGGAAATGATCTTGCTGCATGGACAGATAATTTCACTTGACAAGATTTCTCTCTTTTCTGCGTAAAATAAGAAATTAACTCTAAAAACAAGACAAATTATCAAACATTTCTAAACATTAAGTTTTTTTTATCTTGGTAAGAAACAAATAATTGCCAGGTCACTCTGCTCGGGCCAGTTCATCGCTGCTTGCAGCTTTAATTTATCTTGTTTTAAGAGTTAATTTCTTATTTTAAGCGTTCAACATGCTTATTTCTAGATTTAATAATCTTAATTTAAGAAATCTTGTCAAGTGAAATGATCTGCCACTGCAGCAAGATAATTTCCCTCAGATTTAGTGTTTTTTTTCTCTTGTTTTTAGACACACCTTTTTTGCAGTGTATAAGAATGTAAACTGTACTGTATATAAGGTATAGAAAAATCATACCAACATGTATTTTATGCTAACTTGATTGATGCTAGCTTTTCTTTATCTTGCAGTTTGGAAGGAGACTTGAGAGGTTAGACTTATTTGTGCCATTATTCTGTGTATTCAGCCAGGTACCTCTGATTCAGATGTGCTCACTTTACTTCTTTGCCTTCAGCCTGTTGGTCAGATGCTGATTTTTTTGGGTCGTTGAATTTATAAGAAAACTTAATAATTAAGATGTATGAGAGAGTTTGAGAAACCAAGGTCCTGAGTCATGCTGATACAATGATCTTGAAAATTAAATTCTGTGTTGGCAGTAAAAGAAACCTCATCAAGAATCATTAGCGTCATTAACTGCATGTTAAGCAACAGGATGACCATATTTGGTCTTCACCCAGGAGGTGTGACATTTCTCCTGGCGCTTAAATGCAAAAAGACTTGCTGCAGACTTGGGAGGCGGCAAAGTCCCTCTACATTCTGAATTATTGTTAAACACAGCATCCAAATAATTAAAGGCATACTTCACCACCAAAATGATATGTATATCAATTTGTCCGCCCATGTTACCTTGAAAACGTTGTTTTTCTTGCATGCCTTGGCAGTGGAGAAAAAAAATCAGAAAATTGACATACAATTTGTGGGTGAAGAATTCCTTTAAAGAAGAGGGAGAGCGTGAGGTAGCAGAGTTGTATGGTTCAATACTTTGTTCAATCAACTGTCTAATCACAATAACTTGTCTGGTGGTGAAGAGGTTTGCGCATGTTCTGTGCAAAAAGATGTGCTTTGTATTTTTTACACAAATTTTAAATGCAATTTGTGGCTGTTTTTTTATATATATACATCACTGCTTTATACGTTTAGATCATAGTGTGGACAGAATCAAAAGTGTACTCTTTTATTTTATAATTTATTCATTTCTGCTAAAGGTTTCATACATTGTGATGGTGTTACAGCAGTGACCTTTGACCCAAGGGCCACACTCCTTTGTAAATACATACATACAGATTTGTAATATAAAGCCTGTATCCAAATGAGTTGTAATATTCATAAATTATGTGTTGTATGTTGATGTGTCATCAGACAAAAACTAGAGTGATACAACATTATACTTGCACAACAATAAAAACTATTATTGTATTTATTATTTTCTTTATTTACACACAACACCACAAGTCAGTCACACTTAAGATTTTGCCAAATGAGGCACTTCCCGGAATTAAAAGGTAAATATCAGCAATCAGTACAGATCAGCATTTTCCTGTAAATCACAGTAGTATAATTTAATTGATTATGATTTGTGACTTCAACCCAAACAAACCAAAGTTGTGCGTCTGGACACTGAATACTAAGGCTGCCAACAGAAATGATAAGGAGATGATATTTTCTTTAAAAACAATCAGAGAATTAATCTTGATCAGTGTTAGGATGAGACATAGACCCAGTGTGCGTTTACTGTATGTGTGATTACAAGTCAGTGTTGCACTCATCACAACTATTCCAAGTTATTTGAAAAGTTTATCCAAAATGATATTACATGTAATTTCCAGGTGAAATCCAACTGACTGGGAGACTTGATTCACTAACCGTGAGGCTCTTTTCCTTCTCTCTCCCGGCTTGAAGCTCAAACAGGTTGTTCACGCCGCCACAGCTGCGAATACGTTTCTTGGTGCAGCTGTTATCTTTGTACAAATAAATATCAAGCAGCAGTTCAGGTACTCTGTCCACAACAAAGGTACTCCTTTCCAAGTCCTGCACCTCTGGCCCAGCTCTGACTAAGGCTGCACACTGCAAAAAAAAGGTGTGTCTCAAAACAAGATAAAAACACTAAATCTGAGGGAAATGATCTTGCTGCATGGACAGATAATTTCACTTGACAAGATTTCTTAAATTAAGATTATCAAATCTAGAAATAAGCATGTTGTATGCTTAAAATAAGAAATTAAATGCAAATTATTTGTTTCTTACCAAGATAAAAAAAAAACTTTAGATTTAGAAGTGAAAGATAATTTATCTTGTTTTAAGAGTTAATTTCTTATTTTAAGCGTACAACATGCTTATTTCTAATTTCTAATCTTGTCAAGTGAAATTATCTGTCCATGCAGCAAGATCATTTCCCTCAGATTTAGTGTTTTTAGACACACCTTTTTTGCAGTGAGGTTTTGACCGTCTCCTGTCCCGTGGTTAGGAAGGCTGCCGGGGGCCTTCAGCTGGTGTGAATCCTTCTGTCTGCATCTTCTCTTTGAATTTCAGGTAGTCTCTCCTCTTGGAGAAATATTTCACCTATCCGGGAAAAGGGAAAAGATTTCATTAAGGCCACATTAAGCTTTCACTTGAGTGAAATGTACTTAATTGAATGGTAGAGTTGAGGCCTATCCTACTTTTAGAAAAAATATATTTTTAATAGAGATGTTCCGATACCATTTTTCCCTCCTGATACCGATTCCGATACTTGCGCTGTGGGTATCGGCAGATACCGAGTACCGATCAGATACCAGTATGTTATAAAAAAATATCATCTTACACCTGCATGACTGATATGATCATCATTGTGGTAAGGCCTGGCTCCGGTTAAACCCTTTGTAAAACATGAATAAACACAGCAAGTTCAAGCCATTTATTTTTACATTTAAATAAAACAGTATACAAAACAGTAGTGCAACAGCAACTTAACCCTTGTGTACTCCTAAAAAAAGTATAACACCCATCCACACATCAGTCTAATGTCATGGGGTCCTTTTTGACCACTGAGGAGGATGGGTGCTATAAAAATGTATTAAACATGTAAAAATGTATGAAGAAAGTTTAAATTTATCTTATCTATAAAGGATGCAGAGGGGCACATATGCTGAAAAGTTAACGTGTATTAATCGTATGTTGAAAATGATTTGGAACCAAAAAGGACCCCAAGAGTACAGTAGGGTTAAATAAATAAATAGATCTAGGAATATATTTAAATTAAAGTGCAGCCACAATATTATCTTAATGGAGCGTACCAGTAAATAGATTTCTAATTTAATAAATTACTTGGTATCGGATCATTACCTGGACTCCAGTACTCGCTGATACCGATGCCAGCATTTTCAGCAGTATCGCAGCAATTTAGGATACTGGAATCAGAATCGGAACAACTCTAATTTTTAAGAACGTTGATAGTGTTTTTTTCTGTCTGAAATCATGGTTTATACTTCATAGAGACCTCACTGATCACAGTTATAAAAAGAGGGGGTAGTTTACCCACTGAGCGGGGCACATGGCCTCAAACTCGCTCTGGAACTTCTGGCAGGAAGCAGCTTTGTCATTATTGTCATCCAGACATTTCCAAAGCAGGTCTCTGGCATCCCAGCAGGCTTTTCTTTCTGCTGAGTTTGGAGCCGACATTGCTGCTTGATCCTCTTAAAAACATTTGGGAAAAAAAGGAAAGGCTGGGTAAATTACAGAAATTACAGTTTTTCTCAGGGGCTTTGGTGCATTTCTCACATCACTATTTACATTTGCACAACAGTTAATGCATTTCTCAAAACAATTAGTACAAACTGCAAAACCTAGTCGATAACCTGCAGAAGCGTGTCACTTGCTCAAAATGGATAGCTCATTCCTCAAAAGCAAGTATTCATGTCAATGAAAGTGTCAGTGACATCAAGATGAAAAGTCCTGACACCATGTTTATTAACAAGATAGTCAAATGGCTCTGTCATGTTTTATTATGACAGTTTACTCTGTAAATGTTTTCCAATGCAAAAAAGTCAGATCTTGGTGACATTACCTGAAAATGCTCCAGACAGCACTATATACTATTTGCACATGCATTTGAAAACTACAGTAACGTTACACATTACTGTATTTAGTGAGGTAACTGAGTACAACACTAAATATGTATGTTTCATATATTTACTACATATGCTCTTTGCAATTCTATTTTCTTCACATCATTGTGAAAAAGGAAAAAAACACCCTTATTTACAACAAACAAAGTCCCTTTGGGGTGAGCTGTGTAAATTCTTCAATTCTGGAGACATATTCAGGAAAAAAAAAAGATTTAAAAAAATGTATAAAATATGCTTGACAGATTTTGACAACTAGTTCAACATTTTTGTATGTAATGACTCAAGCAATGAAATGAGGACTATTAGTTTTATATGGAATGACTATCCAGCATTCACAAGTATAGTTAATTTTAAATGACATGACAAAAACTGTAATAAAACTCCTGCTATGTGAAGGGTAAACACTGAAAATCCCTTGAAGAATTAGGTAGTATAACCTAAAAAAAACCACCAATCTCAGCTTTAAAATGCCCCTATAGTCTCTTGACTGCTGTAATGCATTTGCTACTTTATTATACCAGTTCACTGTTTATCCTCATGTAATATCATTGAAGTTTTACTGTAATTTATTATCCTTACATCAGCCTCAAATGACCCAATATCTCAATCTACCCTACATAACACCACTGCACCGTGTTCCCTTAAATATTAGACTAAAAGTAAGGAACTTTCAATCAATTTCAGCTATCATTCAGCAAATAAAAAGACGGTAAACTGACATTAACTACTATAAAATCAAACAGTCACTCACCGAATTCAACGATAAAATCTCCGAAATAATTTCTTCGACCCAATCACTACTGCTGTTCACTTATGTTAAACCATAAAACCCTAAAAAACAATAGTAATACACAAAAAACACAAAAAAGACTTCTGTAACGTGTTTATGTGCTGTCGGTAAAGTGAAGGACGCGCGTAGTCGCACTTCCGTGTCGCGTCGTGATGACGTCGTCTAGCTGTGCTTGATTAAATGTACCAGGTGATGACGCTGTTCGGTAACAAACTCAAGCGACATCTTTAAAGGTTTTTTAATAATATTTAAGAACATAAACTGCTTAATAGGTCACGGTGAGTGTTCTTAACTTACTCCAGGCGACGTCTTCAAACAAAATATGGTGTTTTATGTAACATATGTAATGTTAACGGTTTGTCTCAGTCTGTCAGGATGAATCCTCAGGAAGCAACAGGTGAGAGGGATTCACTAGCTAATTAGCTAATGCTAAATAATAGCATCCTACTTTAATGCTATACTTATCATTGTGTGCTTCATTCGCCACATTTCAACATTCAGTGGTGCATGTAGTGCTCGAATTGTTTAATGCTACCTATACGCCAGAAGACTTTGAAAAGATTTGGAAAGACTCCTGCAAAACTATCAGCTCACATCTGCTCACATCTAAAGACAACTGTTGAGAGTTTTTAGTCCCAGCCTAGTCTCAGACTGAGATTCTACAAAGACTGTGAATCTTGCAGGATCACTATTTACAAGACTACAACTAGATTTCCTTTAGCATTTTTTACCTACCATGCAATTTTTGTGTGTGCAGTGGTTTGTGTTGAAAAAAAAAAACAACAAAAAGAAGAGGAGAAGACGCCACAAAATGCCCCCTCACAAAGCTGAAAAGGGGTTTCTGTTTTTCTGACATGAAAGTTGACTATTTTACAGTAAAATAGATATAAGGAAGAATAAAGGAAAGGAAACTGTAGAAAAGAATTCATGATATACATTTATGTCCTATTTAATTATTTGTTTAATTGAATAATTATACTTATCAGCTCTATCAACTTTCATTTAGTTAATCACACATTCATCATCAATTATTTATTACTTATTTATGTATACATTTATTTATACATTTTAACTGGGTCTGCTTACTGTTCTCTTTACTAAGAAACAGCGCCCCCAAAATCCCGCTTGTGGCCATAAATATATTACATCTCTATATTTGTATTTAGGATTGAGTTTACTAACATTATTGTGATGTAACTTTTTCCTGTTGAAGTGGTTTTACTGCCGGTCTGGACCCGCTCATCTATTGGTTGTTGAGTGTGTTACGTCACTGCGACTTGCGATCATATCAAACACGTTTGATATGATCGCAAACCCAAGACTAGGAAAAGACTGATAAGAAACAGCGCCGATTACTACCTTACACTTAACGATCGGGATGACGGGAGCGCGCTGTGACTCCAGTAAGACTCCTAGATTTACTAAAGACTTTTAGTTTTTAGTCTGGGACGGTGAAAATCGTTTGGTGTAAGCCCAGCATAAGTAAAGAAAGAAATACCATTGTCTTAAAATGCCACATTTAAAGTAAAACCCTCTGAATTCAAAATAGCAAATAAGTAGGCTTTAATTTATGCTACCTATACACCAGAAGACTTTGAAAAGATTTGGAAAAGACTATCGGGTCACACCTGCTCACACCTAAAGACAAGTATTTAAAGCTTTTAGTCTCACATTGAGCTTTTAGACAGACTGTGAATCTTTCAGGGTCACTATTTACAAGACTACAACTAGATTCTTTTAGCAGTTTTTACCTACCATGCTCGTGGTAAAAACTAACAAATGGAAGAGAAGCAGCTTTTGGCTCCAGCTGCTCTAGTGTGTGCAGTGGTTTGTGTTAAAAAACAAAAAGAAGAGAAGACGCCACAAAATTCCCCCTCACAAAGCTGAAAAAGTGTTTGTTTTTCTGACATGAAAAGTTGACTATTTTACAGTTAAAATGGATATAAGGAAGAATAAAGGACAGGAACATTTAGAAATGAACTCATGGTATACACTTATGTCCTATTTAATCATAATGTGTTTATTTGAAAAATTTTATTCATCAGCTCCATTAACTTTCATTTAGTTAATCATACATTAATCATTGATTATTTATTAATTATTTATGTATACATTTATTTATATATTTTAACTGGGTCTGCTTACTGTCCTCTTCACTAAGAAACAGCACCATCAAAAATCTAAATATATGACATCACTAAATTTTTATTTAGGACTGAGCTTACTAACATTATTGTGGTGTTCCTTTTTCCTGTGGAAGTGGTTTTACTGGCCGGTCTGGAACCGGGGACCTTTCCCCCGCTCATCTATTGGTTGGTGATTGTGTTACGTCACTGAGACTTGAGATAATATCAAACATGTTTGATATCTAAATATCAAAATATGTTTGATATGATCCAAACCCAAGACTAGGAAAAGACTGATATGAAACAGAGCAGATTACTACCTTAAACTTAACGATGGAGATGACGGGAGCGCTGTGACTCCAGTAAAACTCCTAGATTTACTAAAGACTTTCAGTTTTTAGTCTGGGACTGGGAAAATCTTTTGGTGTAAGCCCAGCATTACATAAGCAATACCTGCAAAATGTACTAAAGTGTCAAAAGTAAAAGTACTAATTTGCATTATGTCACTTTCATTAGAGTTTTGGTATGTTAGGATATTCTAATATTCTGCTTCTATTATTAACAAATGTGAATATTTTAATGTCGTAACTCACCAATACAGAGACAATTTTAGATACTTTGTAAACTACTGGGTTGATTAATAGCACTGTACTGCATCATTAAATATGCAGTATATGCACAAATTCATGTAGTGGACTAGAAGTAAAGAGTCAAATAAAGATACTCAAGTAAAAATTCTAAATTTTACAGTACTTGAGTAAATGCACTTAGTTACAGTCCAGCAGTGTAACGTGACAGCTAAGCTATGTCCCTGTCTTTAGATTGTTTTAGTGGTTAGAAGTCTTAGTTGTCGAGTGGTAGGAAGATAACTTTCAAAATGTATTTCATAAACGTTACAATTTCAATAAAACATAGACCATATGTGGCAAACAAAAAAACACCATAATCAAATCCAGAACAAATGTTTTATTGATTAGTTGCTTAAGAACAGATTTGAGATACTTGCACTAAGTGTGAGTGCTTCCCTTTTATGCAACTTTAAACCTCTACTCCACTATATCCCAGAGGTGAATGTTTACTTTTTGCTCAAATATATTTGTCTGACAGCTTTGGGTACAGATTAAAAATGTTCATGTCCTTCCTGTCAAGTGAAAGCATGTATCTCCAGATGTGTTGGTAAACTGAAAGATAAAATGTTCCTTTTTTTTGGGACAATATTCTCCTTTTCTTGAGCTAAATAAACTATTTAAAAACCCTCTTCAGTGGGTTTTTAAGGATGAGGATCAGAGCTGAAACTGGACTATTTTTCTGATTTACGACAGATTTGTGGTTCTCACTGGACAGCAGCGTTAAAAACATATGAGGATCTTCCAGAACATGATGCATTGTTGTAGATTAAACTACCCAGCATTATGTAAAGGATGACACAATAAGCACATGCTAATATTAATCCAAAAACATCATATATAATGGTAAAACACTGACGGGGAACAATTTACTGCACAATGAATACTTCAGACCTTAGATGCACTGCTGATAATACTTGCATACTTCTACTTAAGTAAGGTTTTGAAAGCAGACTTTTATTTGTAGGGGATTTTCCAGTCCTAATATAAATTGAGTGTGGTTGGGTTTTCAAAATTTTTTTTAATAGATTTTAATGATTTTTATCAAGACAAAAACATAAACAACATATAAGTGCTCTCTATATTCACAAATATATCGCAACAGATAGGAAAATAAACTAGCATCCAAACCAAAATGACTTCAAGTACCTTAGGACTGGCCAAAAAAAAAAAAAAAGGTAAGAAAGGCAGCAATAAAAGAAAAGGGAGAAGAAAAAGGGCTCACAGTCACCCCCAGCTGTTGTATTAAATTAAAATTAGAAATTATACAAATACACAAGACAATAACAGGACGGATGACGTTAATAAGAATGAATGAATCATGAATTGACAGATAAAGAGTTACTTAATTAAATGAAACCATCAGTACAATATATCTATATATATATATATATATATATATATATATATATACACACACACATATACATACACACACATATATATGAGTATGGTGGTTAGCACTATCACCTCAAAGCCTCAAAGGGATTAGACCATATCACATATATCAATATAGTTCTTTTTTTTCCTTTTTTTTTTCTTCTCATAAATATATTTATTTCAGAAAAATATTGGCCTATTTTATCTCATAGGCTATTTTTATGTAAGATTTTTTTCATTTATTTAAATGTGCACTTTATGAAGCTTTGATTTTTTTTAAAAAGGTACTCCTGTTGTTATACAGTATTTATGTTCACTTAAATAAACGTTTTCAATGAAACTACTTGTCACATGTCATATTTGGCTTTGACTTTGACTGAACATTTGCTCTCATGCGATAAAAATATCGGGATAAATATCTTATATCAATTTTCAACCTACATATATCAGAATATAACTTTTGGTCCATATCGCCCAGCCCTAATTCTGACCCTCAATAACCCATATGTTCTGCATCATTATTGCCGGCATCATGGACTGTTGTCAAGATGAGACAATTCACAAAAATAAAAAAAAATAGGTTGAAATTAAACTGTTGTTGTGAATGACCGAATGGCATCACTTTTTGTTTTTGTTTTCAAAAATCATATTTGGAAATCATTTCCACTTGTCTTCCCTCACGTATTTGCAGGAGCACTAACTAGAGGCTGAAAGTTCAATATGTGTTTGTTTGTGAGTGCATTCATGTTTCATTCAAATTAAGCAGCAAAAAAAGTTTTTGAATGTTTGTTTCTTCCCATGGGAGCCTCTTTTCCTCCACAGCCCAAGTGTTTGTCACTGAGCTATGTGAATGTACAAAAAAGTGTGTGTGTGTGTGTGTGTGTGTGTGTGTGTGTGTGTGTGTCTGTATGGCCTAGCAGTGAGTAAAGCCAGAATGAAAATGTGTGTTGTTGATTAACTCCCTCTCTCTTTTTCTCTGTCCCTCAGCCTCAGTGACGGAGAATAGCCCCGCTGGTTGCCATGGCTCCCAGCAGCAATCCATCTCAGTTCGTGTGCTTGTGCGGACTGAAGGGAATAAAAAAAAACAAGTACTCTGATGCAGGGGTGAGGAGCTCGCCCTCTTCTTAGGAAAGTAAGTGTTTGTTGCCCTGTGTGTGTGTGTGTGTGTGTGTGTGTGTGTGTGAGTGTGACTTGAGTGTGTCTCTCTGGCTTCTTGAGAGACAGAACCTCATTCACTATTCATATCACACACCATTTACTGAGCTCACTTCAAGTTGTTTCCGCCACTGTCAATGAGTGTTTTCGTTTTAGTGCGCTCCAGGACCAAGATTTAAGTCCAAAGTTCCCGTTCAAGAACATGTTTTAAAAAATGTGTCCCTATGCATCAGAGTGTAAATACACACAATTTCATCAAAGGAGCATGTGGAGAGTAGAAGTTCCTGTGGCTCTCCAGAGTGGATCAAAGACCAAATAGAAAAGAAAGGTTGTTTTCCAAATACGTGTATCAGTTTTTAAGTGGCCGAAAATGGTCAGTAGCTACATTTCAAAAGACTATAATTTCTGTGGACGGGCATCGAGAACACATTTTGAGCTTTAGATGAAAAACAATACTACCTGAAGTACATCACAGCCCAGCTATGTAGTTACTCAAGGAGGCCTGATTTATATCTATACGGATACATTATCAGCCGTAAATGGAAACATTTGTGTCTTAGACATGTTATGATGCATCACATCATTCTGATCAGATTCAGCGTTATGTGTCCTCTCTCATGGCTCCTCAGAGATCCCTCCTTGAGCCTCAGAGATGACTCACTGGCCACTTTATTAGGTACTCCTGTTCAACTGCTCCTTAACACAATTATCTGATCAGCCAATCACATGGCAGCTACTCAATGCATTTAGGCATGTAGAAATGGTGAAGATGAGCTGCCTAAGTTCAAAGCGAGCATCAGAATGGAGAAGAAAGATGATTTAAAAGACTTTGGATGTGGCATGGTTGTTGGTCTGAGTATTTCACAAACTGCTGGGATTTTCTCTAGGGTTTACAGAGTACGGTCAGAAAAAGCCTAAATGATTTTTTGTAGTTTTTATTTAAAGTTCAAGGAAATCCACTGTTTCAAAGACTTTAAGACAAAAAAATGTAAATATATGAATGATGTTTAATAAATGGAATAATCATGATTAAGATTTTTGCCATAACTGAGCAGCACTAGTTAAAAACACCTTGGTGAAACTGTTGTGACACCCAAAAAAAATCACTAGCCAGCCACTATATTCAGTACACCAGTCGAACTGCTGGTTAACACAATTATCTAATCAGCCAATCACATGGCAGCTACTCAATGAATTTAGGCATGTAGACATGGTGAAGATGAGCTGCTAAAGTTCAAAGTCAGCATCAGAATGGAGAAGAAAGGTGATTTAAGTGACTTTGAACGTGGCATGGTTGTTGTTCTGAGTAAGCCTTGATGTTTGTTGATGTCAGAAGTCAGAGGAGAATGGCCAGACTGGTTCAACAGTAACTCAAATAACCACTTGTTACAACCAAGGTCTGCAGAAGACCATCTATGAACACACAACACATCCAGCAGGATAACATGCCATGCCACAAAACTCAAATAATCTGAAACTGGTTCCTTGAACATGACGATAAGTTCAATGTACTCTAACAGCCTCCACAGTCACCAGATCTTAATCCAACAGAGCACCTTTGGGACGTGGTGGAACAGGAGATTTATATCATGGATTTGCAGCCGACAAATCTTCGGCAGCTCTGTGGGGCTATCATGAGAATGTTTCCAGCTCCTTGTTGAATCTATGCCACCAGCTAAGTAGTGGCCGGTGAGTTTATGTACTGTAGATATATGTATATATCTCCACCACATTTAATTTTCTCTTTTTTTTATTGTTTGTTGTTTTTTGTGAAAGAAGAAAACAACCAAAATAAAGACAAAAACAAAAAGATTAATCCTACAAAGAGACTTTTTTTCACTACACATAAATTCCAAATGAACAGAGTCCAATAGTTGTGACACTGGAAGCAATGAACACACGTGTCAGTCCTTCTCTTGGTGACTGATAAAAGGGATGATATGTTGGAGGTCATACATAGTGAACAGACGAGGAGGGGGCTAAAATCTTTGTATAAAATAAGTTTGTTGGAAAAAACCCAACAGAATCCATTCGGGATCTCATTTACATAGACATTGATTTGGTGGACGTACAACCGAGTGCTGGGGTCCTTCCTCCGGCCCCTCATTCTCTTTTCACACACACACACACACACACACTGTTCTTCTGAACAATGTCTTGAACGACCCATTTTCCTCCCAATGCATGTTCAACAACATGGTGTTTATACTTGGGTATAATTATTTGAACAGATGAATGTGGCACCTTCAGGCATCTGGAAATTGCACCCAAGGATGAACCAGACTTGTGCAAGTCCACAATTATCTCCCTGATATTTTGGTTGATTTCTTTTGACTTTCCCATGATGTCACACAAAGAAGCAGTGTGTTTCAGGTGTGCCATAAAATACATCCACAGGTGTGTCTCGAATTAACTCTTAATGTTGTCAATGAACCTATCACAAGCTTCCAAAGACATGACAGCATCATCTGGGCTTTCCCAAATTGTTTCAAGGCATAATAATCTTATTGTATGTAAACTTCTGACTTTGAAGAAAGTAATAAAAAATTGTCTAAAAAAATCCTTCTCTCATAATTCTGGCATTTAGCAAATAGAAATAATTTTGGTAATCCTAACGGACCTAAAACAGGAAAAGTGATTGTCTGATTTCATGTCAGACAGTGAGAAAAAAAGCATATGTGTCTTTTTATATAGTGTATGTAAACTTCTGGTTTCAACTGTATATATATATATTTGAGCTCCCTCCAACACAGGATATTAATAGTTTAATAGTTATTGATGGTAATCAAGATGTAATCTCACCACAATTGCACCGCACAGTGTTACCAGACCATCTCTGAAGTCTGAACACTTCTAACATTGAAGCAGATATACAGAATACAACGCCACTTTATTAGGCACACCTGGCTAGCTAACTAAGTGGCCAGTGAATGTATGTCATATCCAATTTCACTGTTTGAGGAAAACAAAATGCCTTGCAAAAATATTCTGCAAATATTTTGAAAACCTGACAAATTGATTCACAAAATGATTCCAAAAAAAGTTGCTATGTTGTGTTGAAAACAGAATCGAATATATATTCAACTGACAACTGCTACAACTACAAAACAGTATACGTATAGTATCTGTTCAAACAACTTTTGTTTTAGTAAATAACATACACTTTGAATTTTAAATTTGATGCATTTTGTTGTTTTTTTCCCACAATATTTTTTATTTTATTTTCAGTTTGTATGAAAATGTCAACACTTTGACATACAGCCTTTATTCATGTATCTTCATTCAATTTCCATATTTTAAGATAGTGCATTTACTTAGAGACACAAAATAAAAACAACAAAACATAACACCTGGAACAGGTATGCTCCTCCTGTAATCTATATACAATTGAGTGTCGTTTGTAATTGGTGTAAATTAAAACACATATAGAAAAGCAATATGAATCTGACAATATCGGAATCTGCATTGTCCA